>NC_050483.2:1426666-2140000 GCF_012460135.2 Molothrus ater | reverse complement strand
ATGCCTCTGAATGCACTCCTGTTCTGAATCAAAGCTTGACAACCCCAGGCTCTTTATTGAACCAGAGAAGAAAACGGGGCCATCCCTCCATGGGAGGAATGTGCTTTCTTCTGCAGGTGAAGGCGCTCTCAGCAACATTTGAGTGCTGGGGTGTGTGTGAAAGCCAGGGAGAGACTGTACTCTTCTTTAAAACTTTGCTTGCACTTTGTTGTCTCTGCTGCTACATTGTGCCTTCTGGCTAGAGGTACTTTATGGTACTTCTGTTCCTTTTATGCACTGCTTTGAGTGACTTGAGATTGCTTCAAATGCATGCTTAGCCTTTAAAATTTTAATTTCTAAGTAAAGGGGGAAATTCTGCTGGCTTTACTGCCAAAACAATACTGGGCAGGAGTGGTTCAATATCTAATTTTCTCATCTGTGTAGGGCTTTGCCCACAAAATCTCGTATATTCAAATGCACCTGGTTCAGACTGATCCTGAATGACACATACCTATCCTTAGCATAATCCACCCATATAATCTTCTTTAAAAAAACCTAAACAGCAGAAAAACAGCAAACAAAACATTTTCACAGAGCTTGTAAACATTACTTACAGTGTGTTAGGACCTTTCTTAGAACATACATGGAATCACTGGCAAAAGATCAATAGTAAAACTTTGCTATTTACAGATACTATTTGTCCAATAATTCTTCATGATTTTTCCAAGTTAGTCCTTTCTAAAAAGCTACCAACAAGGGAAAACAAATCAGGTTGCACAGCAAATGACACAATTTTTCTTTCTGTTTCTAATGGTGTATCAATAATATTTCAAAATCTGGGCAACCCAACCACGAATCAACTGCTGTTAACATGTAAAAAATGTTCAACAAAAGGGATGAGTGGCACAACAGACAAGTCAAGACTTGTGCATTTGCCATCACAGTCAGTCCTGGACAGTAACAAAAAAGAGATGTCTGCATAATTTAATCTGTTCTCTGGTCACCTATGTTTCACATGTACTGGGTATTGTAATAGTTTACCATGGGATCAATCCTGCAATTCCTTTCTCCATTTCTTCTGGAAGAATGCCATCCAACTCTTCAAAACACTCAACTCTTCCTGACAGCAGGGGCAGAAGCTGTATTTTCTTTTGTATCCTATGGTATTGGAAAGAACACTGGTCCTCAACAAATTAATATTAATGGCAGGTCAGCCACTGGAGTGATGAATGAGGCAACATTTTAGTCACTGTTTTCAGAACCAATATCTTAACACCCCAGGTGCAACACTGAGCAGATACTGAAGTTCCTAACACTGAATAAAATTAGTTGGAGGCTAAACTATGAGAAAATCCTTTCCTGGGCACAGATGCTTCAAAACCACCACCAGGCACAATCAGCCTGCTGAGAACATGCTTTAGGGAGCTGCTCTTTTCCTCTCACAGGAGGCTGAGAGTGCCTAGTACAGTCTGAAGTTTTGCTGATGAAATCCACCAATCTATCAGCAAATCCATAGGAGCAGTTTGGTAGCCCTGGAGAGGGAAGGTGGGGTCACCAAGCCCTCCCTGCAGCATTACATCATGCACTCTGACATGCACTGAGCTCCTCGGGAGGAGTTTAACCCCTCCAGCCTCTGCAACAGCTCTCCCTGGGCACAAAGTAATTTGAAATACTGAAGGGACTTTGGAACATACGGTTTGGACTTCATCTGTTCCAAGAGGATCATAGGAATTCTATAGGAATCAGACCTGAGTTAAATCCCATTCAAAAAGTCAGTTTCTGAAAATCTAGAGATGTCTATTTTATAGGTGCAGGGTTTGATTCCTAATTACTTTCTCTCTTCTAATTATCAACTTTGGCACAAATTCTGCTACTACTTGAAGCTCTAAGAAGCAGACAACATGAATCTTGCCTTGCTAGGTTATCTACAACCTGTTCTTCAAAAATCACCTGTATGAATGGTGGGGGGGAGAAACAACAGGGAGAGGAAGAGCAATTTTTATTAGGTCCATGAACAGCTTGTGGCAGAGCAGACAAAAAAATACAGCACAAGAGGTATAGCACAAGAACAGACTAAGTTCATTTAACATTCACTGCTAGTGCAGCTAAGATAATATTTTCAGGCAGATTTACACTCTTTTTGAAGTTAATTAATTGACTAGTATTTTGCTCTTCATTCTGGCTCACGTTATTTAGTTTAAAATAAGGCAACAAGTCTTACTACAAAGGACAGAACAAACCTTTTCATAGTTGGGAGGCTCATAACACTGAAATTTAAGGCCATACAGTGTTGATCATCCCAGGGAAATTTGCATATTAATCCAAAAATTTTCCACCTCTTCTCCCTCAGCTTCAGTGATACTGATTTCTCTGGAGCACCTGTATGGAGCTGTGGGGGTCAGACAGTGGCCTGCTCCTGATTCAGGACTTTTGTTTCCTAGTCTGACAGGCACCAACCCAAAGCCGAGAGAAGAAAAGAATGGAAAACATTATCCATAAAGAAAAGATGGATTTGAGCCTGCAGATGTTATTGCTCATCTGGTAGCTCTGCACCAACACCTTGCTTGTTAAAAAAACCCCATAACCAACCACAAAACAAGCAGTCATACCTGAGGGCCAGGTTTCAAACTTTGACCAAACCAAAGGCTGATTTATTAAGCATCTTGGCCAGTTGTCATGATTTTATAGAAAAAAGCAGAACTGTGATCATTAATGGACATCTAAGGGGGTGCATTATATGGCTGGTTTTATTTGTAGTTGACTCAAGGCTCTAAAATGATGTAACAAGGGATCATTTTTTAATCCATGCCCCATTTGTTTCACTGCTCTGTCAGGGATTCTAAACGGAAAAGGAGTGCTTTGCGATATCTCTGCAATTCTTTGCTTGGATGTTTGTTTCCAAAGCTTGCTTGTCTGATTAGTAAGGCAAATGACACGCAGAATAAAAGAGGAGTGTAACATTAGTTCTTTGAACAGTTAAACATCTTCCTGTCTCAGTGATTATTTCTCTATTTTTATTTTAATTTTCATTTTTTAGCAATAAATTCCTAATTTACATTGCTGCCATGTGACCTATAGGGTAAAAAGTCCCTTCATTCCCACTTGACCAAGATCAAAAGCCAATTACAATCTGATTCTTTGATCCATTTAAGCACATAAACCAGGAATAATTCATAATTGCCCGATTTCAACATCTCTCTGAATTGTGACACTCATGTTTTTTAAACCTAAAAAGAGGTTTTAGGTGTGTATCAATATGGCAGTGGTGGAAGATGAAAAGACTGACTTGCCAAGCAAAGCCCAGCTCTATAGAACAAGAGAAGCTGCATTGCTCCTGGGGCTCCTGGAGCAGCAATTAAGACAAAGCCACAATTAAAGAATGTATCTGCTGTAACGTTTTACAATTATAATATTATAATAATATTATAATTACAATTGGTGATTGCTAACAGCTGTGAAATACATTTCAAGGTGGTTTTGGTTCTGTTTTTTTTCTATCAGCCATCATCCTTACATTAAGAATTAAATACTTCCTGTTAAAAGTATTGAGGTAGCATAAATGCTGCCTTAATGAACATACCTACCTATATATTAAAATTCTTGATTTCATTAATAGGATAAAGACCAAACAGTGGTTGTAAGGTAAATTGCATGAATAATTTACAGGAATACAAATAGCACTTTGTCTGCTACAGAATAACAGTTCATCAAGAGCATTACCAGAGATCAGCAGCTCAGTTAGGAAAGATTTTCATCTTTTTTAGAAGGAAAACTTACGAGCAAGTTGAATACAGGGCAGAGCTGTAAGTCAATAAACTTTAGTCTCAAATCATAAAAGGTTTGAGATCTAAAAGTACCCTAATAAAATTTTGATTTTTCTTTAATAAATACTCACTTTTCACCTGAAAAAAAAAATGGGGAAAACTCAATTTTACCATGAAAAAATTTCTCAAAGTTCTCCAGCCAGTGCATGCAGGATAGCACAAGCTGGAAGCTCTTAACTGATGGTTCTGGGCTGTAATTAGTCAGTGGCACATGCCAAAATCTGAGCTGTAATGAGTCAGTGGCACATGCCAAATGTGCTGGTAGGTGATGTCATACTGGGTTTGCAGATGCTTTCTCTGAGTCAAATGAAATGTGGCACATCCTTGATGCAACACCACTTCAGCATTCTGGGGTTTTGTTTATTTTTATGGCAGTTTATTTTTATTTCTGCTGGGCTCAGGCTGAGTTAATATTTGCCCTGCCAGGTGCTTTTCCTCCTCAGCCCCTGGCTGGCTGTGAAGGGTGCAGCACCCCAGCCTCCCCTCCCAACATCTGTCTCAAACAGCTGCAAAGAGAGGGGGCCCTCAGGAGAACAGGAGCACACCCCCAGCATTCCCCTGGTTTGAACTCCACGATTTTCCCAGTAATTGCAGCTCTTGTGGAGCTGCAGTTATTTTCTCACAGAGAGCAGATGACAGAGCAGAGACTGCAAGAGCTGGCACTGCCTTCAGCACAAAGCAAAGCAGAGTGGTCAGCACACAACCATCTGCTGAGAGACAAGACAATTCAAAAGAAACAGCCAAGAAAAGCAGGTGCTGCACAAGCTACTTACTGCCTGCTCATTTAGCCTCATAAAACCAACTTTGAAGAGCTCTGGCTTTTCAGATTTGGCAGTGGAATCTGGCACTTTGGCAGTGATGCTGGTGCAGAGAGCACGAGTGCTGCCCTTGACTCTGTTTGCAGGTGAGATCCAGCACGGAGTATTTCTGGGATTGATAACAAGAAGTGTCACTTTGGCCCAGCTCCGTGGTAAACTACCAAGGCTTTGCTGCTAAACTATTCATTTTATGGAATCCAGTGGTCAAGAAGGCAGGGTTTATTCCCCTACGGATCAGAAAGGAGTATTTCTGGGATTGATAACAAGAAGTGTCACTTTGGCCCAGCTCTGTGGTAAACAACCAAGGCTTTGCTGCTAAACTATTCATTTTATGGAATCCAGTGGTCAAGAAGGCAGGGTTTATTCTCCTAAGGAGCAGTAAGGTCTGAATCTCTGCTTTTGTACAGTTTTTGTGAGTGAGTCAGCAGCTGAAGGTAAAGCAGGATGAGGTGTCTCTCAGAGCTGAAAACTTCTTTCCCAAACACTTTGGACTACAATCAGAGATCATACAAATAATAAACCTCTGTCATCAAGTCCTGTTTTCCTCACTTGAGTCTACACACTCATCTGGAGAAGTGATGAAGGAAGCTGTGGGAACAAGATTTGATGTCTGGGAGAGCCTTCTCAGGCAAAGATGTGAACTGTGCAACTTCTCCATCTGCTAGGAATGATTCTTGTTGCTCATCTGCTGTGGTTCCATAACTGTGAGCTGGAGGGACCTGTATTAACAGGTTATGCTTCTGAATGCTTCCTCGTGTCTATCCAGGGGATCCCCATTTCTCTGTGTGTCTCCATTTATTTAGAAATGAGGAGGAAGCAAAAAATGTCTGAGTGTGTGCCAGTGTCTGAGTCTAAGAAACTTCACATGTCAAGGGTTTTCTGGTGCCTATTTTCAGCCTAAGAAAATAAGTTCCCCTTTCCATCTTCCACATCCAAATCACCTCCACCCTCATCACAGACTGTTGATCTGCTTTACACTGCCTAGGATAATTTAATTTTTGACAGCCAGCATATCAGCAAGGCATCCTTAGTCACCAAACCCTGACGCACAACCTTAGAAAGGCACGACCCAGACTGCATGTTGCAGAAATTATATCATAGCCCTGCCTCTCAAAGCAGCCTGGAACTCACTTCTCCTCAAAACATGGCCAGCTCATTGTGCTTGATTTGAAAATGCTTCGCTCAGGGTGGAGTTTATGCCTGACACAGACCAGATAAACTCCCGTCAGTGCCTCACAATACTTTTTTTTTTTTTAATTTAATCTTTAAAAGGACAGGCTGCTGGTTAACTGAGAGTCCCCTGCTTGATTGACAGTATCTGTCAGAGGCAATGAACTCCACTTGAACATTGCCTTTATGTTCCTGTGTAAAGTTGTTCAACTGTGACCCTTCCATCTGTTCCAGCTAATCTGAAAGTCATTTAGGCCCGCTTCTCCATTCATCCCAAACACAGCACATTCTCCTGTTAACACACATATGCAAAGTTGTCAGGCTGTCAGCCACGTAAGGGCTTTTTTCCCCTCTTCTTTTTTTTTTTTTTTCCAGACTCCCACAACATCTGTGTATACATTTCCTTGTAACGATTATAATCGCGAAAAAATAAAATCAGAAACTGGCTCAAATCTTGCTAATTACATTAATGAACATAACAGTAAATGACCCAGCATCACTTCAGAAAATATTCACAGGGGGTCTTTAAGGAAAGGTCATCAGGTAGCTGACTCCAGTGCTCCAATGTGCATGTGCAAACCTCCATATTTTAAACACTCAAACAAGTTATTGCCTTGGAGGTGTAAGATCTTTACCAAATATGTGTTTTAAGATTTTCAGACTGCTACTCATAAACAGCTGTTCAAATATCTAAGTTTGTCATATCCTATTTGATATGCAATTTTAAAATGGATATGAACTTATGAAAAAATGTCTGGAAATTCTTAACAATGTGGTACTCTCAGTTAATTTGCTCTTTAGAATTCATCTTACACCAGTAGGAAACTATTCCACTAACAATGTCAGCACAGTTAGCATTTATCTTGAGAACAACTAATAAATCACCTGTTCCTTGCACACAAAGTTAATGCTGACAATATAGTTGACTTTAAATTCAGGAGAGTAAGTATTCATTATGGTCCTGCTCAGATATTGCTGCAAAACTATGAAATACATCCAACAAAACCAAGAAAAACCCAAGAGGCAATTTCTGATGTGTCCAAGGAAATACAAAGGGAAGGTTCTCACCCAATCAATTTGTTATTGCCACAGAAGAAAATATTTTTATAGATTTCGTAATTCATTATTCATTTCTGGTACATGCACACACCAAAATCTTTACAAAAGACCAGGTTTTTTACAAAAAAAAAAAAAAAGAAAAAAAAAGCATAATGCCATCTATTGTAAACTACTTCCAGAACAAAGAGGAGAAAAGTGCTAAAATTTATGGAATAAAAACAAAATCACAATCAGAGGGGGAAAAAAACCAATATAAGAATTACTATGGAGTTTGTTGTGCTTCTCAAAAAGATCATGGCTGTGTGCTGTACACACCCACACTGTGCCTCCAGTATTTATTATATGGAATGTGTACTTCTGGCAGAATCTTGACTTCTTGGTAAATGTTAGCACAAAATGAGTGACACTTGTAGCAAACCTTTGTTCTCGTGGCTGATTTCTCTGACAGAAGTTATATAGAAGAATAGAATCAGGAAAAAGAAGGAAAAAAAAACCCAACAGAAAAAAGCCCCAAATCTCCCCAGCCTACTGTTCAGCTCTGTCATACAGAAGTAAAGAAACTAGACCTCCTATTCATGTATTACCCACTCTGGTTGTCATGCAAGATTTTTGGCCATTCTCATTGTACTTGAATGGTGGTAAAGTAATAAAGGCAATGGGATGAACTTCTCCTTTTTTTCTCTTTTTTTCCTTTCTTTTTTTTTTTTTTTTTTTGCACTCACAAGAAAAAAGTGTTCTGGATTCCTGTTATGATGTGATGGAGGCTCAGCAGTGAAAGTCTGCCAGCCTCAGATTAAAGACTGAATAGTACAAGTTTAAGTACAAGGTTGCCATTTGTGCTATGATTTCTTTCAATTCTTTAAATACTGTGCTTTGAGCTTACATGAATTATCAACAATAAACTGAAGTAATTCTTATGTGCCCAAATGCTTTCCTGCTACAATTATAGGAATACTGCTTGTAAAACCTGATCTAACAAACTACTTCAAAGTTGCAGGGTTGATTGCAAAATGCTCAAAAATTACTCAAAAAGGCTTGTCTGTCTTTTCATGCATATAGTCGCTGCTTAAAATAGAGAGCTTCTTCACCTATCCATCAGCAAAGATTTTAGGATGAAATTCCTCTGCTGTCTTTTGAGCTCTGTAGAACAGACAGAAAATCTGAACTGGCCTGGTCTGCAGAAAAATGTCTCTTTAGGGTGTTGAAATGGCAACTTGTGCTGATGTGGGACACATTTTTAGATGTGTTTATTTCTCTTGCCATGAAGTCCTTGAGACAGCCAGCCTGTCCTGGTGGGGCTTTGACTGATGAGTGCAGTCTTGATTTGCCACAAGTACTATTAATGGAGAAGCTTTGCCTTTATTCACCATTAGTACCATTAATGAGGAAGCTTTGACAGTGCTCCCCAACACTTCTGGACCCAAAAACTTGGTGTAGAGACACCTCCTGTTCGTTGTGGCACTGCTCTTCATACCTTCTTGCATTGCTAATGGTCAAATGAATGTCTTAGGGGTCTAACAATGCAGGTTTTCTAATTAACCCAGGAAAGTGTCATTAAAAATACAGTTAAAATAGCTTCCTGGTAGCTTGACATGAAAATCATGCTGGACTTCAGGGATGGGTTCTGAGTGCTGCCTGATATGTATTGAGCTTTTGCTTTACCACCTGGGGATCACTGTTGCTTTCCTTTTATGTAGGATAAGGGAAAAGTAAAATGAGTTTGCCATAACACAGGGCAATAATTTCAAGAGAGAAGATGTCACAAAAAGGAATTAAATTTCCTTAGAGATGGAAGAGAAGGTGGATTTTCATGAGTAAGGGATCTATGCATATATAAAAGACCTTTAGGGAGAATGTGTGTTATTGTGTTTTCCCAAAATCTCAGAACAGTAAAAAACAACTACTATAGCACAGTGAGAGAGAAGTTATAACAAAACTGATATTGGAAGTCCAAGAAGGCTGCAAAGAACAAAAAGTATCTAAGATTCACTGAAATCTATGGCTCATGCCAAGTTCGAACCATAAAAATTCAAAATTCAAGTTTGAATTTTTGGAGTACTCATGCTGGTTGTTTTTCCAAACATCAACACTTTGTAGGAATATGTAATAAATTGTTAATGTGTTTAGTCTGAAAGAAAAATTCATGGATTTACATGTCCCAGGGAAGAGGCTCTGAAGGGGAGTTCATGGGGAAAGAGAAAAGAGAAAAGGGAGAGGTTCCAGCTGATAATAAATCTCATTTGTAGACATTTGTTTTACTCTGACAGCAGCACTCCTGGCTTTTCTAGGATCTGGTTATTTCTCTGTATCAGAAGATGAGTACTGAACATGCAAGGTACAAATTACCCTTTGGCTTTTTACCCTGTCTAGTTTGTATTGAATCTTTGCCCAGTCCTCACTGTGGGAAAAAAAGGTTATTTTATTTTACCCTTATACTTTATGATACTACTTTTATCTGAACACACGACTGATAAAATGATAAGAAAATCTGCTTGTAAACATTACTATGTCATCTACTCTGTACTCTCAATGATGAAAATTAGAAACTGCCTTAAAAAACAGACCTTTTTTTAAAAAAAATATGGGAATTCTTATTATTTGCCTTTTGAATTTTGCCCCTAAAAAAACCTTCAATAAATGTTTCAAGATTTATTTCACAGTCAAAAGGCCCAACAGTGTACTTTTAAATGAAAAGAGAAAGAAGGCAGCAACTTCTTTGCAACTCTATGACTCCAAGAGCTGGGGACTAGAAAAAGAACAATAAAAAAATACAGATTGAGCTGAGATTGGGGAGCTTGAAAGTCAATGAGTCCATTCCCTTCCATACAGCAACTAATGGGAGGAGATAAAATCATTCAGCTCTTTGCATGATCCTGTCATACCCACAAAAAGAAAGGTTTTTCAGTGGACCAATGTCTGTCTTTAAAAACCAATTCTACACAACAGAAATTTTAGAAATAGAAACCTGATATGTTCACCCACTGAAAAGGAGAAACCAGAAAGTGAATTCTTCAACTTTATTAGCAGTTCTTGCAATTTTTGAATGTGTAGTGACATTACAGAAGTATTTCTTGTGGCCCACAGAAAATGATACAAATCTGCTGATATTTTCCCATGCCCAGATTTAGGTGTTTAATCTTTGCACTCGGAATTGCCACTGACACTCATTTTTGAGCTGATCACCTCAGGAACTTCTTGCATCTCATCTGCATGTAACAAACAAATCCCTAGTAAGGAACAGTTCTGTATCTCTGTTTGCCTGCCCTGATGCTTAATTTTTAATATTTTTTTAAAGAAATTGGTTTGATCCAAAAGAGAACTGGAAATAAAGAAAGGTACATATATTGCCCAGGTTTGCCTGCATATTTACAAAAATCAACTTTTTCAGCTACAGCGCTATTTTTGCTTTGATTAAACTGAGCTCCAGGACACTCCCTGAATCTTTAAACAGCAAGGTGAAATACTTTTTCTTATTATTCACATTCAGCTCAAAATCAGAAAACAAAAGTGGCATTGGAAAACAAAATTTGTTACGGTTTGAATGTGATCACTTCACAATAACAACTGCACTGTATATCTGACAGACATTTTAAGGCACAAAGAAAGCTCTTTACTAAAGACATGGATGTGCAGTAGAGACAGTGGAAATAATTATCCTATTAAAAAAAAGTCTAATCTAAAATCCCAAATTAAGTTTGGTTAAAATCCTGTATTTGTCACTTGAGGATGGCTGAGCTGCAAAAGAAACGTGGATGGGAGGGAATAATCTGTAGTGCAAGCAGAGCCAATTGAAGGATGTTAAAACAAACAGTCCTAAAAGCCAAGGAAGCTGAAATAATGACAGAAATGGGATGTAGGAATATCAGCCATGTTAACTCACATGCACCATGATCAGTCAATACCATCATCAATGTCCTTCCTGTTTAAACACTCATTATTGTTTTTGCATGTGACAAGTTACTTGCAATGACTTTAAGGTATTTGAGAACTTGGAAAAACAGATGCTGGGTGAAGTACAAGCATGAATTAATTACTGCAAAACTTCAAATATCACACAGCAATCACTTTATTTTACATCTTCTTTAAAACCTACAGTGGATGTTTTATTTTACTTTCAAAATAAATGCTTTCTAGGATATTTAAGCCATATTTAATCTTTTCTCTTGACTTCCAGTGAGACTGGTTTTTTTAATGAAAGCTGATATCCTTACACAATGACATGACTCCAGGAGCTGTGGCTCCTGACAAAAAGCACCACTTTGAAGAAATTGTCCAGTCCATGAGAGCAGCTGGTTACACTGGGTAATAACTAGTAACATGATCTGTCTCACTGAATAACTTTGAACACAAGTATTTTTTAGCTCTAAAGGATGGTTTTAAGACCTAAATATAAGTTACAGACACAGAAGTCAGTTTAATACATAAAATTTAATAAAGAAATAGGAAACACAGTAAAGACACGAGGCAAATAGCCATAGTGCTTTACTCACTCTTGAGCTTTACTCACAGGAGTATTTGCTGCTGCTCCTGTGAGAAACATTCACTCACTGTCTGTTCATCAATCCCACTCCCTTTCTCCCCACACAGCACAGAATTCCTCTGGGAAGCACCCTGTTAATTTAAATGCCACTTGCCCATGTCAAGCCACACAAACAGACTCATTTCTGGAGCTGGAACAGGCTCTCTTCTGAAGAGAACACGCTGAAGGGCAGAACTGGCAGAGCAGCAAAGGTGCTCACACTGGAGCTCATATCCAGGAGGGAAATTTGGTAGAGATCCCAGGTTTCAATAAAGGAAGATCTTGATGAAATATATGTCCAGAGATTTCTTCCTCAGCCCAGTGGGAACCATCAAATGGGTTTGGGGGGCCTGTTCCAATGGGTCTCGGCTCTCTTCTGAAGAGAAGCCTCTGCACTTGTCAGACCTCAGTTTTCCAGGGATTCACCTGGACACCCTGTCTTCTTTCACACATGTTAAATAATGAATTTACCCACTAATCTTTTGGCATTGTTGCACAGATTTATTGCCAGCTTTTTCCAGTGTCACGGTCTGTCCTTACGAACAGGGTTCGTGATGGTTCATGGATTGATCTCAGGCTGCAAAAAGAACCGACACGGCACAGGGGGTTTGCAATGATAATCAAAACAAATGCACCTTTATTGAATGACCTCAGCAAAATGGGATAGAGGGATTAAGGGAGAGAAAAATATAGAGAAAGAGAGAGAAAAGAGAGAGAGAGAAAGAGGGGGATATAGCTACAAAGTCCTTTGGTCCAGTCCAGTCGAGGATCCGCCCGTTACGTCAGGGAGATCTCGACGTCTCTGGCTAACTCAGAGGTTTTATTATGATAACTCTATTGGAAATAGTGAGGGGGGGAACAGATACAATAAGGAATAGATGTGACAGGTAGTCCATGCTCTCAGCAGTAAACGAGAGCCATTGTGTTCTTGGTCCAGCGGTCACGACCTGCAGGCAAACATCTCGCTTTGGTCAGCTTGCCTCCCCCACACACCTGCCCCGGGCTGGGGGTTTCAGTCCCAGTCCTTGGGAGGAGCAGAGGGGCCTTTTCACACGGGGGTTCCATGTCTCAGTCCTTGGGGGGAGCAGAGGAACCTTTTCACATGGGGGTTCCATGTCTCAGTCCTTGGGGGGAGCAGAGGGGCCTTTTCACATGGGGGTTCCATGTCTCAGTCCTTGGGGGGAGCAGAGGGGCCTTTTCACATGGGGGTTCCATGTCTCAGTCCTTGGGAGGAGCAGAGGGGCCTTTTCACATGGGGGTTTCGTGTCTCAGTCCTTGGGAGGAGCAGAGGGGCTTTTTCACATGGGGGTTTCGTGTCTCAGTCCTTGGGAGGAGCAGAGGGGCCTTTTCACGTGGGGGTTCCATGTCTCAGTCCTTGGGAGGAGCAGAGGGGCCTTTTCACACGGGGGTTCCATGTCTCAGTCCTTGGGAGGAGCAGAGGGGCCTTTTCACACGGGGGTTTCATGTCTCAGTCCTTGATGGAGAGGCTCCTCACATCTCCGTCTGTCTGTCACGGCGGTTGCAAACGACTGAGAGGGATCTTCTGCAGGGGAGCACCCAGAACTCAGGAGAAGTCAGCCAGGCCAAGAGGTGGGACAGCTCCCAGGGCTGTTGTTGCAAAAAGGACACGGTGCCCCCTTCTTCTTCTCACTGGGCTCAGTGCAGCATACAGCAAACAACACCTGTGAAAACAATAACCTAGCAATGCTCTCAGGTCTCGGGCCCGTGGCGTGTGTGACTTTCTCCTACAGAGAAGACAGGGGGGTCTTCTCTTCAGTGGTCCTCAAATGACGATCGTGAGGCAGATGAGGGAAAATTCGGACAGACTCTCACACCAGTCAAGTAGCCAGAGTGTCTAAGAGCCTTTGCTGGAGTCACAGCATGAGCCAGAGGCACTGGGAGGGAGCATCCTGGAGCTGCAGCAGGGCCAACATCCAGCACAAGTCACAGCAAGAGTCACAACTGGGCTTGTCAGACTGAACAATGAACACAAGCACAGCCTCATCCCACCAAACTGAAACAACCCAGCCTCCTAAACACATGGAGAAAATCATTTCAGAACAACAGTAGCATTAAAAAAATAAACTCGTGTTCAGGAACACACAGTTCCAACTCAATTTTAGCACAGCCCTTCCTCCAACACCCAGGCAAACAAAATGTCAGAAATTTTTTTTTCAAATTACCAAAATTGTTCGGTCTTTGAATGTATTTTCTTGAGCTAACCAGAGATGGAGTGTGTTTTCCAAATCCTTCACCCAGAGACAGAGCAGATTTGTAATCACCATGAGGTCCCTGTGCCCCACAGATGTGTTTTGGCCACCTGAAGGTTCTGCATTGCCTGCCCTGCCTGCAGTTCCTTGCAATCATTCCTCCTCTGCTGTCTGAAGTTACACGCTGTGGTACAATATCTGAGCAAGTGACTAAATCCTTCTGGTACTTCCTTTTGTAAGTGGAAGTTAATGAATTGATTTGGGGAGCACTTTTGCCCAAGAAACACAACAAGATTCATTTTGCCCAAGATTACAACCAGTTTATAGCTGCCCAGGATCTGATGCTATTCAGAAACTCCAGTGTTGGTGATTTTTATATTACTTATCCAATTACTGCAATGAGACAATTTTTTATATTACTTATCCAATTACTTTTATATTACTTATCCAATTACTGCAATGAGGTCTAACAGTCTTACATAATTGACTGCTCAACACAAAAAAGCCTAAATTCAAAGGAAAATGCAACAGAGGACTATTGGGAGGGAAAAACCTCAACCAGCCACAAGTTTTGTTTGCATCTCTCACTTTAGATTCATTCATGCAACATCCAGAAGTAACAGGTATCTGTAGTACACAGGCACAGCAGCAGCAGGGTTGTCTCTGAATCACAGCCCAGGAATTGTTTGTGTTTTGAGCTAAACTTTCTCCTCTAAGAATTTTTAATTAAAAAAAAATAATTTTTAATTTAAAAAAAAAAAGCCCAGCCTGGTATCAATTAGCACCATCACCACCCCCCTCTTCCTCCCACCCCTGTCCCCCTATCTAGTTTGTAAAGCCCCATTTAATATATTTTCTTAAAGCTGTGTAGTGGTTTCAAGGACCTCTGCAGGGGGAAGCAGCCAGGCAGGTTCTGTGACACTGGTGCTGGGTGGCAGCAGCACAGGCAAGCACCAGGGTGGGAAACATTGAACTTCATCCTCAACAAGTATCAAAAGGAGACTTCATTAAAGCCAAAGATTTTTTGCAGTGAGGTAACAGCTTATAGTGTATTGCAAAGAGATATGAGAAAGGGCAGATTTTTCTTATCTTTTGTTATTGGAATTGACCCTCAGGGTCCTTAGGCCTTGGTGAGAGCTTAAGCAAGCTTAGATCAAGGAAGGATTTTGAAATTGAATTTATTCAGATTAGCAAAACCTTCCATGAGAGGATTTACTCTCAACAAGCTGTTGCCAACTCGGAGCTTAGAAAGCCCAGCACATTTTACTGATTTACAATCAACTTTTTTTTTTTTTTTTAAACCCAAGGCTAGCCTCATTAAAATGTTTGCCATCAACATTCACACAGTAGCAAAGATTCCCTGCCAAATGTTTATTTATGGGTGTTTTCCTTGCTTGTTCAGATAATTTTCATTCAGATGACGTTTCGGGGTTTTAGGAAAAAGACATTGTAAATAATGATACAGGGGGAAATATGAGAGGAGGAATGCAGTAATGAAAAAGTGCTCTATTAAAATGAAAGCTGCTTCTCAGTCACTGCTTCATTTCACAATAAAAACATATCCAGACTGCACATAAAAAACTTCGCTCTTGCACTTGATGTATTGATTTTGATGTTTCTAGCTCTAAAAAAGTGAATTATACGTTCCTATTTGTGTCCCGTGACATGCATGGAGCTCTCTCTCAGTCCCAGCTGTTTCATTTCAGCAGGGAAATAAAAGTGTAGTGAACTCCAAGAGAAACCCAAGCCGTGCTCAAACCACCCAGCATTTCAGCATCCACTTTGCAGGGACAGGATTTTGTCTCACAGCTCCCAAACCCAATTTGCATGGTTGAAATTCATGATGTGCTTGCCCTGGGAAATCTCTTCAGGCAGAGGAAGAAGGTGCAGCAGGACTTGCTCAGAGATCACTCCTGGATGGCTCTGCCAGCTCTGTGCCACCCCTGTGTTCTGCAGAAATTCCATTTTGGCAGAGTGGGAAACCTCCCCGTCCCTGGGGGGGGCTTGAGGACACAGATGCAGGAACTCACCTGTTGGGTTCAGCATTGTTTTGGTGCCTCAGAAAACAACTGAACTGCAACAGTCTGGCTCAGCCAACTTCTGTTAGCACACTCTAAACAGTACTTTTATTTTTTTTTTCAATTAAAAATTTAAAGCCAGAGCAAGACTGAACTGTTTGTTGCAGCTCCTCAGTCTTGTGACTTCCTTCTTGGCTGAACCTTAGAAATGTATTTTGCATTTCAATGCTAGCTGTGAAAATCCATCAGGGAAAAGTGAAAATATAGTAATACTGAAATTGCGTATTAATATAATAATATAAATACATATTAGGGTAATATAATTATATATAGTATATAATATAATTATATTTATATATATAATTAATTGTGTATTAATATAGGGTGAAATGGTGCAAGGAGCCAAACCCTGCAGCACTTGCTAAGAGCTCTTACACTGAGTGAATGCAGGAACTATTTTACCCAGATTTAATTTCCTCAGCACATTCAGATTTCTCCACACGTATCAGTGCTTATTTTATTTCTCCAGCTAAACTGGTTTTCTTTGACTTAGAGCTTTATTGTTTCTTAGTATAAAAAGGAAAAATAAACTCTAAGTATGCACCTTTCTTAGTGTGGAAGATTTTTTGTAGTATTTATCCTGAATTATATCTGTTTTGAGAAACAAACAAGCATAATTTTATAAAGCCTCCTAGAAAAATCTTCCAATATCAATCCATAAAATGTTTTCACACCTTTAAAGTGTTTTGGGTTTTTTAACCTGAAAAATATGAGAAAAGTATATTTAACAAGGAACACTTCTACATAAACAAAGCTCAAAACTTGTAGAATATTAGAATCAAGAATCAAATAGAATCAAGAATCAAATAAAATCAAGAATAACTACTTGATTTTATTTAATAATCCATTGTTTTCATGTATTTCTGATTCTGATTTAATTTTGTTCCTTGGAAATGAAAGAATTAACTATGAAATTTTATCAAGTAAAGACCCAGAAAGCTTTTTTTTTTTTTAATGGAAGCTTTTAAGAGAAACTACAACAAAGGACTTTGAAGTCAAATCTTACATACAGCTCCCTTAAAGATGGACTGGTAAAGGCACTTGTGAACTAGAACAATTAATGAGATCTCAGCCTTTGCACCTCTGGTGTCTGCAACAGTCCTGCTGCCAGAGAGCTTTCTTCTTGTGATTAAAAAGCAAGTAAACCTTCTGTAAAAATGTACATAAATTTTCTTTGCATTACTGAAAAAACTGTAAAATTTTAATTAACAGAATTGAATTTTTCCTGCAGACAAATGGGATTTTCTTTTTAAGCGTGCATATATTTTGCACTAACAGCAATTTCTGAAAAATCATCTTCCCTGATGCATGATGTGTGCTGAGAATATGCTTAAGGTACATGGGATTCCCCTTTGCCCTCTGCCAAAGTGTGCACATGCATGTGTTATGGGAGCCAGGTTTGGAAACTGCTGCAAATTCGAATTTTGTATACTTGCCTAGCCCTAAGCCCATTGTGCGTGGCATTAGGCCATTTCTTGTCAGAAAGATTACTGTTGCATGTATACTAGCTCAAATGGTCTTTTTGTGACCTTGCTCTGTGCCCTGAAACAAATGAAGCAGGTTTCTGGCAGAGGTTTTTGGTTTGGTTTTTTTTTTCCCCTGATGGGCATATTAGGAGTGGGGGGGGGAGAAGAAGGAAAAAAAAAATCATCATTACACATGCGGTGCACCAAGGCACACAGAGTTCCTTGTGAGCCTACTGAGAGAAGCAGGCACAAAGAAATAGTCATTGCAGCTACAATGGGGGAGATCTAGTATGCATTTCCAAGGAATCACATTTTGGGGAGAATTACAGAATAATTACACATATGCTTAGATCATGAGCATTCAATGAAGCGGACAATATTTTGAGGATTTAAGATGTTGGTGTTGTGGTCGTCTCTAAGAAACCAGGATAATTCAGACATTCAAATGCAAAAATGCACCATTTGGAGAGTGTAATGCGCTCTGTTCTGGTCAGTGTTACAAATTCGGAAAGGATTCCCCGGCTGCAGACATCAGCCACTTAATACTTAAATCTGTTTCCAAATGTAAAGCATACAACAAAAGTCCTTTGCATTAATGAAATGGATCCTAACACCAGTGGAGTGACACATTTCATTAACGTGTCACATTACAGATGTAAAATATAATTACAACAGATATGCCTGTCCTACAGCTTGATAAAACCCGTGGATGAAATGTTGTTTAACTGATTATGCAATAAACCTCCATCTCAGTCCCATCATTTTCTGGCTGTAGACTGAGCTAATTTCATGCCAACATACTGAATTTCTCAGCCTTGCAGCTACACTTAGGGCTGGCTCAGCCACATCGATTTGATTTCTGCTGGTACAACAAAAATATCAGGCCATGATAATTGTCAACTGCTAATTAATTGTTAGGAAGCGCCAGCAAATGAGTGCAAATATATTTTGGGTTTCCCTACCAGCATCGCAGCATAAGCCATTGCCACTCAGGCTGGCTGTGCTTTTAAATACAGAGAAATGCTACTACACAAGTTTAAAAAACTTCACATTGTTTTCTCTCATATTTCATAAAAGCAGAGCCACTGAGACACTGAGTACAGCAGAGAATCAGCATCTAACTCATTTCTTTTCACCTTCTACTTTCTTCAAGTCTGTTTCAATACTCTTTAAAACATGGGACAGGTTTTGATCTTCTACTTCCTTCAGATATCTTTCAATACTATTTAAAATATGGAGCAGGTTTCGCTTCTCTGCATCTGGTCTCATTATAGCTGAGAGCAAAAGAACAGCATAATCAGTATGCAAATGAGTGTTACAGCATCACTCATGTGAGCCAGGGTGTTCTGCAGTCACCAAAGGAAAAACAAATGTATTATTATTGCTGTTATTGTTATTACTATATCTAAAATATGCTAAAATTACTATATCTAAAATATGCCTTTGCAAATCAGTGAAACCATGGCTGTAGTCTGAAATCTTGTCCTTGGACGAGCACGCTGCAGAATTTATGGGGCTGTTGGTGTGACGAGAGCCTGCTTGGAAAATGATGAAGTCTGGCAGACTGTATGTCATTGTGGCTTCTGCAAACATTTACTTCTGGGAAGTCCTGATACAGGGCTAGTTTATGGCAAGAACAGCCTTCAGACTGAGGCACAGGAGGGCTGGAAACCCAAGAGGGGATTTTCCACAGGGAACCCCATTCTGGGGTTACAGAGGCAGCACAAAGTCGAGCTCAGTGTTTGAAGGCTGAGCCACCACAAAATGCAGCCTCAGCAGAACAGTTACACCCCTTCAGAGCTTCTGTCCAGGCAATACAATGAATCTGAGACAATTCCTCTAGCTCTTCTCCCAAATCACACCACCAACATAAAATAATAAGGTCTTTTCCAAGAAATTCAGACACATTTCCCTTCATTTATACTGTGGTTCAATTAGCCTCTCTGATCCCCTTTGATTGTGGGCTTTAGCACTTCTCTTGGTGCATTAGCATTGAGGTTTAAAACCTTTGCTTCAAATTAATCTAATTAAATTTATGAAAGCAAATTAAACTCAACTTATTAAATGTACTAAACAAAAATTATCCACCGAACTGTCTTACAAGTTCACAGGATTTTAGAGCCTGAAGAACCTGCTAAAAATCTCCTACTTGGATCATTCTAGACTTGAGGGGTTTTAATACTTTTCAGTGGACTTTTTATATCTTTGTGTTTCTTGGCAGAAGAAAAGAAATTAATAGACCTCATAAAACTCTTTAAAAAACAACAAAGAACAAAACAACAAAAAAGAGAACCCAAACCCACACAACTTTATGTTTCTCTGACACGGCTGATGTAATTCTGCCTATCAGGAGATAAAGTCACTTGGCAGCAGTGAAGCATCTTTTTTGAAACTTTGAAATTTTTATGAAGCACAGGCATCATGTGCACATGAAGTACTCAAAAAGAAAGGAAAAGATGGCGAAGCTGGTAACCAGCAACAGGTCCCTACTGTGTGCAAGAGTATGGAACTCTCAACTTGTAAAGTTTATTTAAAATCCTGGTTTTGTTTTAAACTGCCACAATAAGTGAAGAGTAATTATAATCAGGAATAATAAAATAATAATAATAATTTTAAAATTCAGGACCCTGTGGACCATCAGGTTCATATGAGCTGTGAAATTCAAGTGTAGGTCACAAAATACAAATGTGTGAATAATATACATAAAGGTAAGCAATTCCCTTGATGCAAAAATTGTAAATGCCCTTGAAAAAATAAACAATTATCTTTCTATGATAGAACATAGAGAAAAACATGGTCTAGTATACATTCAGTCCTTGCTAAAACAAAAAGGAAATAAAAAGAGAGGAATATACTAAATAAAATAACAAAAAAATTGAACTTCATGATTAAAATAAGTGGATAAACATAAGGTTACATCTGTAGCATTCTATTACACGAGGATATAAACCAGGCAGAATTCACTTGACATAAATGTTTGGATTGAAGAAGCTTCTGCTGTGAACATGGAAGTGGAACAGGCATTTGCAGTAGCAAAGAGCAGCTTGCCAGTGCTGTGATTCCCCACTGATCAGACTGTGCCAAAGACTTGGCTGATGCACCATCCTAATGGATGGACTCATTTTCCCCCCGGAATCTTCATGTTTCTCTCTAAAATGTAAAACCCAAGGGCTTTTCTCAATACATATATTTTTAATTTGGTTATGCTTTGCTGGCAGCACCCCTTCACAGGATTTAGATTGATTTAGAATATGTGTTGATTTTGAGTACGACTGTGTTGCTTAAGTCTCTTTATGTTTCTGCTTATTATTAACCGTAAGTCATGAAAGAATTATGAGTTAATTACTTTAAAAAGAATATTTTTATTCCCTTGTAGTCATGTCACACTTTCGCCCACCATTGTTTAATTGCATACTTTTTATGAACTTTACTGTGTTACAGTGACTTTCAAGCAGCACCATGCATACTTCCTTAGATGCTACCAGAGCTGAGAAATATCAATAAAAACGTTCATTACTGGGACCTTAGTCTGGGGAGACCTAAGGCAAGTTTTTTAAGCCATCTATTATCAATTCAAGCTCCCCTGTTTCAGCAATGACTGAACAGACCTCTTACCTCCTTTGTGTTTGTGGAGTCACATCTCAGCCATTGTCATTCCAGCCCAAAATGCAGCATGGGCTGAACCCCCACCTTGCTGCTCTCACTGTAGTGGAAGGATGAGAAAGGGGAAGGGGAGCAAGGGAAAGGGGGAGTGTCATCCTCCATTCCCACCATACAGTGCCTGGAGCTCTTTCTGCCAGCACATTCCATTGCCAAAGGCCAAACCCATCCCATTCCAGTATTCCAGCCAGTATTCCCTGTGCTCATACCAGACATGGCAGATAACAGTCAGGGGTTTATAGGGAGCATTTACAAATACTCCTAGGAGTGTTCCCTCCCACCTGTTGATCCTAGACATCTTTGCCCCCACTAGGTTCAATAAGAATAAATTCCATGTAAATGTACAAGACAGAGGTAAATCTGATCATATCAGCCTAAATGAAATAGCAGCCACTCATTCTGATGGGACTGTATTCAATGCTTCCTGTGGTAACTGCAGACTTTGAAGCAAAAGCTCCACAAGTAGTGGAGATCTGTACAGTCATCTGTAAAACCTCACTCTTCCTACTGTCCCTAACAATATTTTGGTGATATTATCCTTAGCACAGCACTGGAGTAGATGTCTGAGCAGGTTATGTTTTCCATCAGCGTTGTTTTTTGCACTGTGCTGAAAGATTATGGAGAGGGAAGAAGCAGAACATCAATCAAGGCTCAGCTGTCAGACAAGAGGAATGAATTTGGGAGTCCGATTTAATTTCATTTTCACAGAGAGTAAAACTGCTATGCAGTTTTGTAGCTCAAGCCTTCCCACAGGAGTTATTTGTTAGGCCCTGCAATGCTTTTGCTTAGTCCAGCTTTATGTTTTAGGAGCTGCTGACCTGAGTGAGGTTTCTCCTTATGCACACCAGCACAGGCAGCCAACTCCAACCCTTCCAGTCTCAAGTGAAGTGCTCCGTGGGAGGAGATACACAGCTATCTACCAGCAAACAGAGCAGTGGTCCCTGTCTCACACTTGCTGGGTCTCTGTTGTTGCCTCAGAAAAGCCAGATCCATTTCTTCCTCTTACTCAGACCTTCCTTTTGATTAACAGCTAAAAGAATTTCCCTGTTCGATCATGAACTGGTTAACTAAATAAAATTTCTGCTAGAAATGCAGAAGAACACTAGAAACTGAACATCCTCAGAGTTAGAAAACAAGAAGTGGAACACATTCTAAAAAGGATTTATTGAGGTCTTAATATGTCTTGGCTGTTCATTGACACAAAAATGTCTGGTGGCTTGGGAAAGCATATTTGCATTATCACATCCCCACTGGCAAACAAGACTCCATAGGCTCTACTGTGGCTTCCACATTCTCCATAAAAAGAGACAGGAAAGCTCCCCCAGCATGGCTCAGTTTGCTCTGTGTGTCAGCCAGTCAGGATACATATTTCACCAAGCACAAAAGCAATGTCATGTACTCCCTCCACAGAGCCACAGGAAAGTGCAAGGGCAACTCTGACAGAATCACCATCACCTCTGTCAGAGGTCACCAAAGAAGTTTCATCAGCAATGAAACTCAGGCTACAAGGAGTCTGAAGCTTTCTAAGGTCACTCAGAAACATCCTGTTCATTATTATGGGTTCAGGCAATGGCCAGATCTGCCTGGCACACACGAGTTCCACACTGTAAAGTAAAGAATGTGATATCCATCCAAACCCACCTGCATATTTGTTAGGATGCTCTTTGCAGATGGTCCCTGTAATGTACTGGAAAAGTCCGTGACCTAGAAAGATTTGGAGTTGCATCTCTGCCTAGCACTAACTAACACAGCCCCAGGTTTATTCAAATAGCCTGAAGGTAGAATCATGGAATGGTTTGGGTTGGGAGGCACATTCAAAGATCCTCTAGTCCAACCTCCAAGATGAGCAAGATCTAGCCTTGCAAATATTTGTGTGCCTTCCAAATACCCAAAGCCCTGAACATGGCATTCATGTTCAATCTGAAATGTTTAATCATGTTTACTCTGAAATCTAATAAACCACCCCTCAGATGCAAACCAGCAAACAGTTAAAGTAGAAAAGCTCTGTGTGACTTCAGGTCTGTTCTAAACGATGACCAGCCCAAAACATAAAATACAAATTTCTCCAGAACACCATCTTGCTGTGGAACAAAGGACGCTGCAGCACTCCGCAATTTGGCTGGCTTTTCACGCTCTCCCTATTCTTCCAGGGAAATCTTAAGCCATGAAATTTCTTTTTTGTTAACGCAAAGACATGGTAATGTCAAGCATTCATGACCATAAGCATGGAAAATTGATGAAATTACAGTGTGTTCAGGAAAATAATGCAGTGATGACAGAAAGAATCTCTGCTTGTATCTGTGTCCTGGTGGCAGCTTTTTGAACAGGTGAACATTTTTTCCTCCCTCTATGCAAAACATCTCTTTGCATGAATACATCAAATAGATGCCCAGGGAGAAAGGTCAAAGGGAAATACTCACACAAATAATTAAGATATGAAGAGACAGTGTATTAGGTTCAATAATGCTTTTTCCACTGTCTTATTCAGTTGGGGTGCACCTTCCAAGGTGACACAGGACACTGTCTGCAAGGCTCTATAAAAATGGAAAGCAACAGAGCTGGGCTTCTTGCTGCCCCAAAACCAGGACGGGCAGAGGGTGGATAAACAGGGTATCCCTCTTCCAGAGGTCCTCACAACCCAGCAAGGGCCATCTGGAAGCTCCATAACCCCATATTCTGGGCACTGCTGGTTTGGTCCTGCAGCTACAGTGGGATCTTCACACACCTTGGTCCCACAGAGTGGCCAGGTGAATAAATAAATAAATGAATAC
Source organism: Molothrus ater (assembly GCF_012460135.2). Taxonomy (NCBI): domain Eukaryota; kingdom Metazoa; phylum Chordata; class Aves; order Passeriformes; family Icteridae; genus Molothrus; species Molothrus ater. The sequence goes on along the minus strand of NC_050483.2, from coordinate 2,116,446 downwards.
ATCAGGCCCAACAGTCACGTGTGACACTATCTTGGGCAGCTCTTGAAAGGGTCAAGAACTGGTTGAAACATTAATTACACTAAGAATTCCATCAGTAACATTAAAGGCTAAAATTAAAACTAGAAGACTAGGGGGAAAAGAAAGAGAGTTAAATGAAACAATAAGGAAAACTAGAGAGAATGAATACAGGTGAACACTTTTCTCTAAGAGCCTGCCAGGATCCCCTCAGACTGGGGGGAGCACTTGGCTATGTCCCCAGTCCAGCTCTCCTATCAATGGGAGTTCCTCCCCACAAAGAGTGTTCCCCTAATTTGTGTGTCAGTTTGCTCTGCTTGGGGACAGAGTCTTCTCTGCTAAAGAGCAAAGCTCACAAGCCCTTCTGACCAGCACCTAGCTTTCATCATAGACCAGCAATGTGGAGAACTTGGTCATAAATGGGAATACTACTCCCTCAAGGATGGGATTGCTTTGCTGGGAAGATATCCATCATAGTAACTTCAGACACTCACACAGACAGGGTGTCCTCCTTTAAGGGTACCCCAGGAAAAGGCATTCTCTTCTGTTTTTTTTTCCTAAATTACTCTTTCCATTATGGCCACACCCTGATTTTAAAAGAATGGTTGCAAAGAATCACAATGACCATGCTGAAAGCATAAAATTAATCTAATAGCAACACAGTTTCTTCTAACTCAAATTTATCAGGGCAGGAAATACTTCCAGATATTTCTTGGAAATCCTAGCAGTAATATGTAGTTTCTTACAATTTTTCAGTCTTACATGAATGTCTAGATTTCAGATTTCCCACAAAGGTATCTTTTCCCCAGGCAGACAGAACACACTCCTGTTTATGTGTCTTTTTTGTCCAGTAGGTGCACAAGTATTTAGGAAGGGGTCACACAGTCACAGCCTCCCTCCCATGCCCTGGACAGCTCAGCTGCAGCTACTGAACACACAGTCTGAGGCAAACCTGCCACCATTTGCCTCCTCTTTGGCTTCAAACAGGAGACTGCATGTCACAGAAGCTCATGCCCATATTCATTATGGGGAAAATAAATGCATGACTAAATTTCCCCGTGGTTCAGGTGCTGCAGGCTGACACAAACCTAAGGTTTGGTTTTAAGGCAGCTCTTCATTTGCCACAAATTTGCTTCTCCTTCAGTCTCTGGGCAGGGACCCTGCAGTGAATCAGGGCAACCCTACGAGGGGGAGAGAAAATGATACATCTGACTCCATGGATATCAGAAGGCTAATTCATTACATTACTATACTATATTATTCTATATTATATCACACTACATCTAAACTGAATCTGCACAAGCACCCAACTGCACTGAAGTGCCCAGAATCTCATGGTTGTCAGCCCACAGCCCCCACACACACCCACACAGGCCTGAAAGGCCAAGGGAACAGAACACCATCACTGTGGGTGAACCATCTCCATATTGCACCTCTGTGGCACAAACACAGGCACAGCAAGTGAGATAAGAACTGTTTCGATCATTCTTTTCTCTGCTTCTCTCACTGCTTGTCCCAGGTTCAGGGAATATGAATCCCACAGGGCCCTGCAGTTCCCTGGCCCAGTTTCCATCCAGCCCCCAGGTCTATGCATCCCAAGGTTTCCTTGCTAAGGATATCTTTCTGGGCTTCTTAGCCAAGCCAGCTGATTTGCAGGCAGCTGCCATCATACTACTACTTTTTAAAAATCATAAATCCTTCTTGTTGTCGTTTTAGTTAAAGTCACCTCTAAATGATTTCCTGCACACGTCTGGGAAACAGAACTGTTTTCTTAAAAATCTGGAATTCATATGTAAGCAGAAGGCTCCAGAAGCAGATGTACCTCACATCTAAAGCTCTGCCATAAACTGGAGAGAAGCCGCACCACAGCTCCAGATCCCAAATCTTACCCAAGCCCTGCATTTGGAGACAGCAGGAGTGAAACTCTGCCATGCCAGACAGTCGCGCTTTACCTCCCCCAGGCTCTAAGCAGCTTCCCGAAGCACAAGGCAAATGCAAACAGGGAGAAGTCCTGTACAAAATAAACAGGAGCTGAAGGCAGGGCGGCTGCACAAGTGCTGCAGGAAAGAATGGCAAGCTGTGTTTTCCATCCCCGATTCCTCCCTCACCATCACTCCGTTGTGCTCATGCTCATGTTGCCCTCTCGTGGCTGCTGGGACAAAGAAGCAGCCCCTACCTCAACCCGCTTAGGACTGAACTGCGATCATAGATGTATTTTTGGAAGTTTAAGACCAGCTTTTTATCCCTAAGAGTAATCCATTATAGCAAGGATTTGTACGCTGGTGATTCTACAAACATCCTTACATCTTTCACAGAAGATTCTGTGGGGTTGGAAGGGACCTTCAAGCTCACATAGCTCCACCTCCCCTGCCAAACTACACCAGTTTGTCCAGAGCACCACCCAGCCCAGCTTCCCTGGGCAACCCCTGCCAGGGCCTCACTGCCCTCACAGGGAAGGATTTTTTCTGAGTATCTCGTCTAAATCCACCCTCCTTCCCCTTAAAGCCATTTCCCCCATCCTGTCACTCCATGTCCTTGTCCAAAGCCCCTCTTCCTGTCCCCATGCCAGCCCTCATCTGCTCCCACACACACAGCACCATCACCTTTGTGATGCACACCGAGCACATTCATACTGATTTTGCTGCTTTGCTCCACTGCTGTATCCCAGCACGAAAATTCAAAGGCTTCTCTCACTGACACAAATGAGTTTCCTCAGATCAAGTGCAAGCAAGGGAAGCCTCTCAAGCTCCCAGCTGAGGTTCCTCTGTCTGTGCCAGGGAAGCCATGGAAAGCCCTGTCACACCAGAGACCATTCAGCAGTAAGAACTGGTCTGTAAGGGCACCACCACCAACAGCACCCAGGGCTTCGGGGTTTCTGTCAGGCAGTGACTGCCACTCTCCCTTCTCCCAAAAGCCATTCAAGCTCTCAAAGCCCTACAGCTTCCTCTAATGCCCACGGATTTCACCCGCAATTAGCTGGCTTACCAAATACTCTAGAGATGAGCTTTAATCTCCTGGTGGGTCAGTGATTAAGGTACAAAGTGTGAATAAGCCTTTATAATCAGAGGACGCTTAATATACATGAGGCATAGATACTGTATGCAAAATAAACTTTGTTTCAGCAACAAAAAGAGCATCAGGATGTGGTGCTCAGGGGGGAAAAGAAAAGCAGTTTCATTTCTGAGAGGTTTTAGCTCTTCCTAAAAGCTGTCTAAGTTAATTCAGGAAGACAGATAATTGCTATAGATGGACAGAGTGCCAGAAGAAACGGGATCCAAAAAACCACAAAATTGTCAGAACTGGACAAGACCCACTATTCATCAATTTTGAGCCCTGAGAATACAATGAAATTATTTTTCCTAAACTATTTCTATAGCAGATGCTGTTGCATTTCTCTCTGTAAACACAAATAAATAAATAAATAAATGATGTTTACAAATAAACACAAAGAAAATAATAAATAAATAAATAAATAAATAAATAAATAAATAAATAATGTTCACAAATAAGCACAAACCTTTAAAAAAAACCAGTGCTGTGTGACACTGACTAAGAAAAAAAAAATGCAGATACAAAACAAGTATGAAAGCACATTAATTTATATCCCCACAAAAAAACTAAGAGTGAAGAGAACCTTTCTATTGCTAAAGCAATATTAAAGCTTCCACAGCTAAAGCCACTAAGTAGGCACTGTTTACAATTTGATTCCACCACTACTTAAGAGACTCAGGAAGTTAACTTGAAGAGTTTCCACTTCAGAATTCCCTTTTAAATATTTCTCCCTGTAAGGTTTGACATTTCTTAGAGCTCTCGTTTCTGCAAATGCGTGGGACAGCACAGAGCAGACACCTGGGACAGTAAATGGAATGAAGTCTCTTTGGTCTAGAAGGATGGAAGAGGAATCAGAAAATGTCTCAATTCTTCCCAGTTTGTTTCAAAGCATCTGACAAATTTTTGTGGGGGGAGAAAATTAATCTTGTAAATTGGCAAGGCATGAGATATTCAAATGTTCAGAATCACAAGTCCATGGCTTTATCCAAACTCACTGTGACATAAAAGAGAACCTGTAACCAGCCCCAAGCCTTCCTTTTTGATACTGGGCTGATACTCTGTGAACCCACAGACATTTTTCTTCATAGATTACTAATTAAAACTTGAACTAAATTTCCACCAAGACTGAAAATTTGGGAGAGGAGTGTATGACAGAACCAAAGGCCACCAGCTGCAAGAAAGCACCCATAAACATGGAGCACCTTGGTGAGCTCTTGGGTCACTACAGGCTGATAACTCTACCCTAATAAACCACTCCAAGCAGAGATATGGTCTTTTCACTTTTCTTAAGCATGAGGAGAAAATTGGTGAGTTTAGAGTGAGCACGTGGTTGCCTTTTTCATAGCACTGTGGTCATCATTGTGGTAGCATTGTTTTCTCCAGCCCTGCCAATGAAATTTGATCTCAGTCTGAAGCAGTCAGTGGTGGATGAAACGCTGCAGTGTTCATGAAGTGCACAGGCCAGCTCTCAAACAATGCGTTTCATTGATAGGCAGTGGACGTGAGGTTTTGTTTCAGAAGCCAAATCCTCCCCCACAAGAAGAAACATTCCTTTCTTAAGTGTTCTGGCAAAAATTACTGTGCACAACGCTGCTGAGAAGCTGGACAGAGTCTGCAGATTCATGAGGACTTGGGAACCACCTTGAGACTTTTTGTCCCTCTGCATTGAGTTGTCTGGGGTTGACACAACTTTGCAGCACTCGCTTTGATTTTGATTTAAAGCTGTCCTCAAAAAACCATTTAAAGTTAGTTATGAGCAAACCTCTGCAGCACTTCAGCTGAACTACAGCAGAAACAATTCGTCACAGCAACAGCTGGAACAAGATGTGTCAGCAAGATGAATGTCTTGTTCATGCACACTGCAATGCTGATCAGCACCAGAGGGAAAAAAAAAAACCAGTCTGTTTCCAGCATGTTTTAGGCAAGAAGAAATAGCAGTGAAACATTTTATTTCAGTAAAGATGGATAAATGGATGTATCTTATCAGATTTCTTAAAATAATCCGGGGCTAAGTAGAGCAGAAAGCTCCTGAACCAAGTCAAGTCTATTCATTTGTATTCTCAAGATCATTAAATGATGATCAGGCAGATGTCATCCAAACATCCAAAAATCTCCATTGGGAGGCTACCTCTTTCTGACAGAACTAAGTAGAGGAATTGGATTTCTCAAAGTGTTCACTCTGAGTTCATTTTTTAGATTTCATAATTATTTAGCACCTATTTTAATTGCCAAGTCTATCCCTATGTAGTCTTAAAATTTGCCCAGGTCTTTATTGCCCAGTGAGATTGTGGCAGGCTTTTGCACTGAAATTTCACACACCATGCTAAAGTAACTATGGTTCCACAGAAGCAGAGCACAGAGCACATCTTTTACTTTCTGGAAGTTAACATACACCTCTATTGGTCTCCAGGCATTAGGTAAGTACAGAAACAGACCAGTCTCTGCAGCTTTTGGCTCTGTGCACTCACTGAATTCCAGAAAAAGAAGAAAAACCCCCAACATTTTTGGACCTTTACCAAACATCTTGTGGCCAAATGTGATTGAAAGCAAATTTTGCCTGATTTTAAGTTTTGTCTTGAAACATTTGGTCTGGTTCTGAAATCCTTAAACTTTCTGTTTATTTCCTGCAACTACCACCCTTTGCTAGCAGCATTGTTACTATTTTTTCTTCACCTAACTTACTTACCCTTTACTAATTAAGCTTACTATTTGTGTAGATTTACCTTTTTTATCCCACTCCTCCCCTGAGTGCATCTGTGTTCCTATCCAGCACAAACCCAAGGCTGGCCCAGGGCATTATTTTCAGATGAGTTTCAAATCATGTAAAATTTGAACTTGACTGATATGGGAAGTGGATAAGGAATACTTGTGTTTGGGAGATTAGAGGGAAGGCAGAGATGTCCCATTTGACTTTTGCCATGAGTGGAAGATGAAACCATTGCAACTTCTTGCCCTTGGCTCTGATGTGCAGGACAAGCAGAGGAACAGAGGAAGACATCTCCTTTTACAGCTGGATTTGTTATTACTTCTAGATTAATTCATTCAGTAGGATTCTCTTCATCTCCTTCATGTTCCTTCTGCCTTTCTCTCCATTCCTTTGCAACTCTCAAATACCCTGAACATTAAAAGTCAGTTAATATTACCTTGAACAAGTCACTCAAGTTTGAACACTAATTCTTAGATCTAAGAGGTATAGATACACATACACAGACACCTCTATCCCATATAAATGTCTAAAAAGAGTCATGTATTATGAAGCTATAATTCTATTTTTTTAGCAGCCTACAAAATCAACATTAAATGCCTTTCTGCTAGCTTTCCTGACTCACAGGTATCACAGCTCAAGATTTTTTCCCCTAGCATCTTAATCCTCCATCCTGCACCATGGATTTAGAAGGAGACAAGATAACCAGGGCAGCTGCCTTCAAGCTTCATGTGCTTCAGCATGGTACAACCACCAAAACTGTAAAATCGGTGCAAACACACACAGGCAGGCTTGCTCTCTTTTTGCCTTCTAAAACTTCACGAGGAAGTTTTGCAAGGTTTCTGCAGAATGCAAATTACCACACATCCAGTCCAACCTTCCTGCTTTGCTGCTGCTCTAATCAGCTTTGCCAGTTGCATCCATGCAGTAAAGAATCCTGATTCCCTTGAACTCAGCACTCCCAGTCCCCCAGGCTGGGGATGACAGGGTGGGAGTGTGCCACCTCAGATTGTCTCAGTGGTAAAGATTTGTGGGAAGTAATCGGGATCAAAAGGCATTTGCTTAAATTAGCCTTATCATTATGACATAGAGCCCAAGAAATCTTCACAAGGGAGAAAGTTTTTCCTTGAAACTTTGAGCTTTAGGGGTATTCAGGCCCTAAAAATTTCCAAAATTCTCCTCATAAGTAGTTTCAATGTACATATGTCATTAAAAATCATCCCCAGTGTACTTGTCAAAAATTAAAAAAAAATTAGAAAATTCCAACTTTTTGCCCTTCCTAACAGAAATCATTCCATTTTGACCACCTGATGTGCCCTTGGGGTTAATTAGAAAATCCCCATCAAGAGCTCAGAGGCCAATATCAGCTGTCAAAATCCCACATTCCCCTCTTTCACCTCTTTCAAGTGCAAAACAACCTGTGTCTGAAGATGTGCCAGAGAATAAAAGGGCACACCACAACCACTGTGGGCTCTGACTTAGACCTATTCATGGCCTCACCACTATGAATACAGCAAAATCTCAAATGAAAGTTTTAATCTCCCCACTGCATTCAATCCAAAGAGAAAAGGGCTTCCCTTTCAACAATTTCCCCCCTTAAATCTATTGTGCTGCCGTGCTCCTGAAAAAGCTGAGATTTTGCTCAGCCCCAGCGAGGGCTTTTGCCACAGAAAGCACTGCACCTAACCCTTTGTGCTGACATAAGAGTAAAGGTCTGCTTAGACCAAAAGTAACTCATGCAAAAGGCCTTCAGAGGGTCTAAATACAAACTGAACAAGATCAGAGTTAAAAGTGCAGGCATCTGATCTCACCCAGTTTGCCTTCCATGCTCCTTTCCCTTGTTTCCCAAAGGTGTGTGGTAAATACAAAGACAAGTGGGGAAAAACAAACATTGGCCAAAAAAAAAAAAAATAAATAAATAAAATCAGATGTTCTAATGCTGGAAGATGAAGACAGAAAAGTCCTGTTATTCCATAAGTCCTGTTATTCCATGTCCTCTGCATCTGTGTCCAGATGAGATGAGATCTCTCTCACATGTTCAGGTGAACACACCACACCAGAAAAGTGCAGGCTTGTTGTTACCCCAGCCATCACCAACTGCTTTCCTCTCCCTGCAAGCAGACCCCACTTACAGGAAAGTCAGCAATAACTTCATTTTGCACTCAATTTCATGAATGCAGGAAAACAGCAAAGGCTATGATTTCATTAATGGCTCAGCCACGTGCAGGCACATTAATGGCCTGAAATGAAAACCAGAGCAAGCACTGAGCATCTTCAGATGTGCTACTCCGTCTTTTGGGGTGCTTTTTTGCCATTTTACCACAAACACACTTTTCATCCCACTTCACTGAGAGCAGAACATTCTTGCCTAGTGCCCCCAGCCTCCCTGGATGTGCCCAGCCCCTCTCACCCACGGGGGCAAGGAGCTTTTCTATCCTGGAGGGACCCCAGGACTCCTTCTCCCCCCTTCCAGGGATTCTTGTTTTTTTCTCCTGGTGAGCAGCAACACCTACATTGTATGGGCAGAGACAGGGAGCATTCACAGCCCTCAGCAAGCCATTCACTCCAGGGCAGCTGGAGAGGCTCAGGGCTCGCCTTGCCCTCTTCACTCTTGGATGAGTTTTGTGCAAAGCTGGGGCTTGGGGTCCTTTCCATCCCAGAACCAAGCAATTAGTGAGAGGTGGAAAAAGGAGAGAAAGTGGTTTTTTCTTTCTTCATTGTTTGTTCTTTTTATGTTTGTTTGGAGCTAAATTATGTTATCTGGTTGCACTGGAAGGTATGTAAAAGCATACTTGGGGAGGAAAAAGGAAATGAGGTTTGATTAATTAATACGTCCTTGGGCTTTTTGCTTTTATACTAAAGGTTTGCAAATAGCACCTCCTATTCATGGAGCAGTGAGTGGAACTGCTGCTAGAAGAGAGGCTACTGGCCAAGCAAGATTAGGGGTGTTTTAATTTAGTATTGCCCTACTTCAGACAGTGACTCACCTCTTTTCAGAGAATGTTTTTGCAGATCAGAGTTCTAAAGATCCTAATAGGCTGCCAACAACTTTTGTCCCCTGAGATTTGTGCTGTACTGACCAGGATCACATTCTAAAGCAGCACTGTGGACCTTTACACAATAAAACCTATGAAAAAAACTGAGAAAAAAAGTTTTAAAAATATCCCCCCCTCACAGCTTTACCCATCATCCCATCTCCTTTCTACTTTATTTGCTGTTGATGCAACACCCTTGGATTTCCAATTGCATGTTATCATCATGCTTTATTTCTATTAGAGATGCACCAAATACCTCCCACCCCCTCAAAATTACATGGGCCACCCTTCCTTAGGAAGTTTAAATTTTGGTGTTCTATTTAGTGAACGAGATCCTATAAAAACAGAATAAACAGTGTGGTTTGTTTCTGGTGAGCCAAGCACTAAGATCAGTGAATTGGTTTCATTGGTTTGTTAGTGATATAATTCATTATCTGTTTTTAGGAAAATATTAAAGTAAAGTAAAAATACCCATCATTAGTGCAAAATGAAAACATACACCAGGGATGAATTACATCCTTGGGTTTTCCTTTGGAGAAGCTGACTGTGCTAAGCCACTGAAATAGCACAGTGTGATCACATTGTGATGAATCCAGTAAGGCAGGATAATTTAATATAAGTGTCATGGTACAGCCACATCCTACTGGTGGCCAAGGCAATGTGCTTCACACCCAAATACAATCACTACAAAATAATTTTACTAGAAAATTGATCAATAGAAAATGCTGTTGTTTTCCATATGACAGCAAAATTTTTTCGTCTTCCTTTTGCCTTTGCTAATACTAAAATAATAAAATATAATTAAATAATTATATCTTTAGGACCAAATAAATAATGTGAGAACTAATTACTACAGAAAATAATTTTGTCCTGTTGTTTTCCATAGTAACATAGTATTTTGCTAGTCAAACCTAAAAATAAAAGTAATTAATGGCAGATGTTTCTGGATGATTTAGAAGGCTGTGCAGCCTTGTCCTGGTTGACACTGGACAGCAATCAGGAATATCCCTGTCAATCCAGAGTAAGAGTCAAACAGTTGGTAAAACACAGAACTCCAAAGAGTGAAACACTCCCTTCATTCCCATTGCACAGACAGATGGGGGCAAAGAAGGAGCGAGGAGCCTGCAGGCCTCACTCAGATGGTGGCTCACTGTTGCCAGGTCAGGTGCAGTAAATCCAGAGCACGTGGGAGTCTTTCTTCACAGCTTGTGTAACTGAGCAGAAAGTTCAGTTTGAAGGCTTCAGTTCAGCTATTTCCATCCTCTCTCCTTTCTAGATCCTGAATTTATCAGACACCATTAAAAATCAGCAATTACAGCTGATATACGCAGGCTTTAAGGAGAGTAGCTATAAATTAGCTGGTAAATTGTGTTTTGTGCTCCTATTTGTTACATGATTTGTTACCTGATGGTACAGGACAGCAAATGGAAGCAGAGACTCATTGACCTGGATATTGAGAAATATCTTCAGTGTTTATTCTCAAGAGGCATTTTAGGTGTTCATTGGACAATTAAGCTGCCAATTAATTAACACAGGCAGTCTCTTGGTGATCTCCAGACAGCCCTTGTTGGAACCCAGGACATTCCTCTGGCTGCCCTGGAGATCCTGGCTCAGGGGGCTCAGGGACCTTGGCAGGGAGTCACAAACACCTGGGCCTTTGATTCTAGCCCATGGAAACAATTACCAGCTTTGTGTGAGGAGTTACAAGCCACAAGGGTTTGAGTAGAATGATAGTGAATTTGTCACAGGGTGGAAAAGTAGAATTTTGGGGTTTTAGAAGGGGGGTTCAAGAGGCAAAATGGAGGAATCTGGGCATGTCCTGTCCTTCTTCTTCCTCTTGTCCTCCATCTTCTGCTGTGATGGTGACACTTCTGGATTGGTTTAGGGTAGAGACAGACTGTCTAACAGAGGTGATGGATATTGGAAATTATTGTAATAAAGCACACGTGGTTCTTAGTATAAAAAGCCAACACCACCCCAAGGGCAGGGAGTGTGCCACAACCCAACCTGCTGGACAGACCTCAGCAGGTCAGAGAAGGAATGGAATAGACAAGAGAAAATAAACAACCTTGAAAAGCAGAACTGAGGAATCCTGACTTCTTCTTCGGTTGCAAGGCTGGGGAAAAAACCTCTTTAATACCTCAGGAGCCATTTCAGCAACACAAAACCCAAGAAGCCCTCACCTCCTGGCCCGTGCCTGGTGAGGCTGTCCCCATCCACCCCTCAGGTCAGTCTGGGTGGCAGCAGAGTGTGGCACTTCCTTTGAGGGTTCCCGGAGCACAGCATTTAAATAAAATGTCACACACAGCAGAGCAGGAATGCCCAACTCCCACAGGCAGCAAAGCTGCTCTGTGCAGCTGCTGATGGGAACCCCAAGTCCAGGAAGCCAGAACAAAGGAGACCAGAGGGGCCACTTGGATAAATTCTCAAGAAGGTTCAACCTCCAGGAAAGTCCAGGGACAAGTGACAGCTCCAGCAGAATAACAGCAACTTAAAAACAGGGGAGGGTACTAGGGAGGATATGTGACCGTGTTCACAGGGGTTCTTGGATTGGGGAAGAGATAAGGATCTGACTCCATGTTTCAGAAGGCTTTATTTATTATTTTATGATATATATTACATTCAAACTATACTAAAAGAATAAATGAAAAGGTTTCATCAGAAGGCTGGCTAAGAATAGAATAGGAAAGAATGAATAATAAAGGCTTGTGTCTCAGACAGAGAGTCTGAGCCAGCTGACTGTGATTGGCCATTAATTAGAAACAACCACATGAGCCCAATCCCAGATGCACCTGTTGCATCCACAGCAGCAGATAACCATTGGTTACATTTTGTTCCTGAGGCCTCTCAGCTTCTCAGGAGCAAAAAATCCTAAGGAAAGGCTTTTTCATAAAAGATGTCTGTGACAAGGATACAAAACTTAACCAATAGTAGAACAGCAGGGGAGGAATGTAGGTGGGGATCAGAGTCCAGGTAACCAATAGGGGATGACATGGGAGGGGATCAGGCTGGGCACACCAATGGAACTTCCAGGTGTTAGAAAATTAATCCACAAACACAAGAGGTTTATGTCCACAAAGGAGACGGAAGAGTCCTTTCTGGCTTTATTCCAATAAAGGGAGAGGCCATGAGGCATTCCCCTGGGACGTCTCACATTTTTGGAGGATGCAAAAATGTGAGATCCTTTTTATCCCAATTTCCCAGCTGCATTTCCCTTCTCTCTTTCCCCATTGGCTGAGGGACTTGAGAGGTTCAGACTTCCCAAAACACCTGATCCCAGAGATTTCCCTCTGATGTATAACCCTCCCTTTTAATTTTAATTCTTATGGAATTTAGGGGTTCTTCTTTCCCATTGTTTCTTTCATCTCTTAATGTCTAATTTCTTTTATCAGCAAACCCAAAGTTTATTTGTAAAAGCAAAGATCTTTTTCCATTCATCAATCAGTGGAATCCTTCCCATTGTTTCTTTTATATTCCAGACCTAGTTTTATCTACCAGCAGACCCACAGCTTGTTTGGAAAGACAAATCCACTATTCCTCTCACAGGGAAGGGTGAGAGAAAAATCCACTATTCTCTCATAAGGAAGGTTCTAGAGAAAGGGGTGGGGTTACAATTGATGGACAGGGCAAGAGGGCAGTACTTCCAGGATTGGCAGGGAAAGGTGTAGAAATCAGGGAGATTGACATGGGGGCTGACATAAAATTAGGTGGAAAAATAGTAGTGAACAACTTCAGGGCAACACCATTGGGGAAACCAAAGGGGGTACATGGAACAAACAACTTAAACTCACTTTAAGAGTACAACAGAAAAACAATCTACCACAGTTAATGATTTGGGAGATAGGACAGGAACAGAGTTGTGATCAGCCTCTGGTTGCTACAGCAAAGTCAAAATCTTGGGAACCCTGGGAAGAAAGGCATAGTATCAGCAGAGTGGGATTTGCTGGGATACGCCCTAGCAAGGAATCAGTGTGGCCAAAATTACAACTCACTTGGCCATAGGGCAGGATTTTAACAGATATCTTACAATAAAAACAACCCTTTCATCCTGTTCAAGGAAAAAAAAAACTCTCAGGACAGCTCTACTTTTACCTGATTTCAATAAATGATTGAGATCTCGGTGAGAGGCACAAACCCATAAAATTTTATTGCAGATTTTATGCAATTACTTTTGGCCTCCAGAAAACTTGAATTACTCTTCTAGTATGACACAAAGATTAGATTTGGCAGTAATATTTTAAATATTACTCCTGTAAGTCCTTTTTCCTAAAACTTTTGAGGATCTGTCACTGTCAGCTCAAAAATAAAAAAAAAAAGGTATATTCTCTCAGAATTGAGTTTGATGAGTACTGAAGTGAGGTAGAGAATCAAGAGTACCTTTGACTTGGATCCTTTACTGGATCTGTGACTAAGTCAATAATCTGTTGCCATGACTTGGACTTCCATTTAGCCACCATTTGAATATCACTGTCAAAACTTTCTCTCTGGATGTGACCAGAGCAACCCTTCCACTCTTCTGTAGTTTCTACATCCTTGAAGTGGTGAATGGCACTTTGCTGTTTTGTGCATGCAAAATGTTTTAGGTATGATTGTGCCACAGGTGTGGCACAAACTCCACTCCTTCCAGGAGAGATTCTCTGTCAAATAAAGACAATTCAGTGAAAACTCTAAAGCTCACAGTGATGGGCACAGTATAAAAACAACAGATAAAGACAAAGTGAGCAATGTGGCAGGGAATTGCCAGGGGATCTGCCTGTTTGCAGAATGTCTCCTGTTTGCACGTGAGCACTGCTGAGAAGCCAGAGCCCTTGCTTAGGACTGGTTTAATTTATACGCCCTCAGAATGAGGTCATATCCATATCATGCATGATCTCTATTAGCTTTACAGATGCCTTAACCTGAGAAGGTTCAAGCTCTTCAAGAGCTATTCACACTTGGCAGATTGATATAGTCACTGACAATTCACTGCCATCCAAGTGTATCTGGGAACACAAAGCTCACATAAATATTGTCGGGCATATCCCATTGTCAGTCACTCACTTCTGCCCCTCAGCTTCCTGCAGCCCTGAGAGGAAGATCATTTCTCTCAGTGTCCTATGTCTGGCTGACCCAGCAGGCACAAAGTGGTTTCCTTTTAACCAGCAATGGACTGTGCTCAGAATGGCAGACACAGGTTTGTTCAGCCAATAAACAATGTGAAAGCTCTGAGGCCGGGTGGGCAGAGACTGGTGAGAAAGCCTGGAACAGCTCCTAGTGGTGTTCCTACCCTGGAAAGGCTCCAGGAGGAAGCAGGAAGGCCTATTGATGTTTTTTCTTCTTTAGACCTGCCCGCTTGCTCAACCTAAGCCCTTACCCAAGACAACTGTGAGCAGAGCACGGGGTTTTCATGCTGTACTCGTGGCTTTCCAGCCCAGAAATTCCCTTGCTCTAGGTTTACTGCTCCCACCTGAGCTCCCCTCTCTCTGTGACAGCTCTCAGGTAGGAAGGCATGAAAAGAATAATAAAGGATGAGAAAAACAGGAGAAATAAGTGTGCAGAACTCATGGCTTTCAAACTTAGCCTGGACCAAATTTTCTGACTGATAAGTCTGGTTGAAAAAGGTCAGATGTGCTCCATTCCAAATTTGGTGAGTAGTCTTTCTTGCAATTGCCTGACATGCATCTCTCTCACACACTAATTTGGCCTGAAAAGAGTAATCAAATTAAATTAATATATGCTCTTAGCTGCACTAATTCCTTTTATTCAGTCATAAGCCCCTGTTTAAAAAAAAAAAAAAAAAACCAAACTTTCTTTTTCCCTTGATGAACTTCCAGGTGAGTTAATGAATGAAACTCACAAAGAAGGCAAATGAGTGGCAGAGCTGCCACAAGTGAAACCACAGACTCATGTGGCCCAAACAGGAGTGTGTGTAATCCTACATTCCAGCAAGCATGCAAGCTAAGCTCATCCTCTTTGTCTGAGCATCACCTTCATTTTCAGCTGGGCAGCCTGGACAGACTGGTTTATTGGAAGCACACGAAACAACCTGGGCACTGCCCATGCAACATTTTATTTTTTCATCCTAATTATTGTCACATGTACTGTTATTTGACAATTTTGACATGGCAGACACAAAAAAAAAGCACCTCTTTTCTTTTCTGCTGCTCCCCTCTAATGCAATGGGAGTTACTGGAAGTAAAATCAGTTAATATCTAAACTGCAAAAATTGTATGCTGAGTACCAAATGCACGAGGGAGAAACAAGAAATCCAAAACTAAAGCTTTCCTTTGAGCTGTAAGCACAAGTAATTTAATGTCTGTTTCTGGTAAAGTATGGAAAAAAGTAAATCTATTACTTCACTGTCAAAAAACCTTCTTGATTTAAGTACTATGAGCACTATAGCCAGACCTGATAGAAGGAACAAGAGAGGCTGAGTGAAATTTATCCACTTGCATCATTTTGTGCTGCAAAATGGGACCATGAGAAGAACCCAGGTGTCACTGTGATATCTTCTGAAAGATCCCTTGCCAGGATTTCTTCTCCTGGGAAGCTGAGAAGCTTCAGCTCCTCCCTGTTTTGCTGCTTTGGAATGTGATTTGGAGAATTGTTTACCCAGCATGTGAATTGTTTTAACTTAATGACCAATCATGGTCCAGCTGTGGGAGGCTCCTTGAGGCTCTGAGGAGTCACAAGATTTTATTATTCATTCTTGTTAAGCCTTTTGGCTGTATCCTTCTCTTTCTTTAGTATAGTTTTAGTATAGCATTCTTTTAATATAAAATAATGTAATATAACATATATGTAATGTAATATAATGTAATAATATAATATAATATAATATGATACGATGTATTATAATGTAACGTAACATAACATAACATAAAATAACATAACATAACAATCTCAGCCTTCTGAGAGCATGGAGTCAGATTCATCCATTCCCTCACCCTGGAGACCCTCACAAACCCCACTCCCAGGAGCCTTGGTGCCCTGAAGTGTCTTCAGGCACCTCTTCCCTCCATGGCATCAAGGTAGGCAGAAGTCCTGGCTTTGCCTGAAGTGCCCCTGGCTAATCCAGAGGGGCACATTGCATCCCCCAGGGCAGTCAGACAGGCACAGAGGGTCCATTCCCTTTGCCTTCCCCCAGATTAAACCACCAGACCCACATCAATCACTGGCTGTAAAAGACATGGAGTAATTGGACCAGGAGGTTGTCAGCAGGCTGAGGGCTTCTGTTCACAAAACAGATGTCTTGGCTTTTCCTTGGTCTTGTTTATTCCTCATAAATACCAGAGCAAGGCAGCAGAGTCACCATTCTCTCGTTACCCCGTTCTGTTAATCAGGCATGACATCTGCTTGTATGGCCCAACCTTCTGCAGGTCCCAGACACTGCCCTTCCACAAGAATTAACCACAAAAATGCTGCAGTGGGGCTGCTTTATGACCTTGGATAGGATCAATTTGTTCTGTGCTTTCAGACACTGATCTTGCAGCAGCAAACATACAGACACTATAGCAGGTTTGGGTTTTTTTACATAAATAAGGGGTTTTGACCACCACCTTTCCTTTTTCAGGGGCAGTTTGTCAAGATGTCTTGCCTAATTCCCAGCTTCATAAAGAGACAGCACTGAACTGAGGAACAGCACATCCTTCCCAAATGGCTCTGAAAAGCAATCAGCAGAGTGAAAGCCAGGTTAAAATAATAATTCAACCAGGAGCATCAATAAAATTATTATTATTATTATTATTATTATTATTATTATTATTATTATTATTATTATTATTATTATTATTATTATTATAAGATATGATTATTTCTATATTAATTTTATATTATAATAATGTATAATATATTTATATATTATTATATTATTATTATAAATATATAATGATTATAATAACTTAATAAATGAATAATAATTATATAAATAATAATTTTAAAATAATAATTAAACCAGGAGCCTGCTGGGCTAAAACCAGGAAAGAAAAGGAAATAGCAAAAAAAGGAGAAAAAATGAGAGAAAGAAAAAGGGCAAAAGAAAATCGGGAGTTAAAAGAAGTAACCAAAGAATTCAAGAAATAATTATGAAGTAACAAATTGCAGCCTGAACTCGAATCATGGCAGAGGGGACCCATGGGTTTATGCAGAAACCAGCAACAAGGACCAAGAAGGGGATGAGGCAGGAAGAACCCCTTTTTCCATCTTTGTGCACACTTCCAGGTGATCCACAAATCACAATATTCCTGCCTAGAGTGCAAACTCTTCCTACCCTGTCATTTGCCTTGGCATAATTATAATCTGTGACATCAGCTTGATTCCCCCAAGTATCTGGATTCAGAGGTTTCATCAGGAATAGCCCCTGTGAGCTTCCTCAGCCCCCAGCTGAAGGGGGGTAGGTGACACACCTCCTATCCCCACTGTCTGTGATGGAAATCTTTATTTTAGCAGGAGCAACTGACCTCAGAGTGAAAACCTTGGTGTTCTGCAGTGGGGGCAGGTTCAGCACAAAACCCTGACATCTTGAATCTCAGTGGATGCTTTCAAACTCAAGTGAATCCAAGAAGCAGCCCAGATCTCCTGCAAATACTCAACTAACTCTGGAAAATGTGCACCTGGAGGTTGCCTCCCACTCTTCACACGGACTCTGCTCTGCTGTGACTCCATCCTGACACCCTTGCTGGAAGTTTTATATTTTGCCTAATTAGGGCATGTGTTTTTCTTGCTGACAGAATGGCTACAGACTTCAATAAGAGCAAGATTTGGACTATTTTTTGAAGCTTCTCCCTACAGTGTCTTGTGAATTTTACACACTTCTGTCCTCAGAGGTCACACGGTTCAAAACCAGTCTCAGTATCTGTGTGCAAACATAACATTCTTTGCCACTCAAGCACTCCAGGTGTATAGATAGTAAAGGAAAAAAAATAATCAAAACCAGACATTACACTGCATTTTATACATGCATTGGAGATGCACAGTATTTAGGAAAATTTGGGAAAAGATGGGATGTGATAGAAAAAGATTTGTGTGACCTCCCCATACATTGTCCTCTGTAGGGGTGTGACCCAGGTGTCATCTCCAAAAGTGAAATAAATGGAGAAGCTTGGTGGGAGGGGAAGCAAATGAAAAAAAAAAAAAAAGCTTTTTTTCCTTTTTTTCCTTTTTTTTTCCTCTTTGAGCCTCTGCTTGGTGCCAGCGCTGATGTTAGACCCACTCCTCCCTCAGCACTCTGTGAAGTGCACGTGGCCAGCAGGCCTGGGATCTTTCACTCCCATGTCTCACAGGATAACCAGGCTCTCAGCACTTACATTTCAAGGGCATTTGTCTCTCCTAGTTCTCCATCTCTGCACAGAGCTCCACTGCAGTCCAACATTGACTCCACCTACACACGCTGCAATTTTGTTTAGGCTTCATTTTTATTAAATATCAAAAACTATAAAGGATGCCATTGTTATAATTACAATGAGAGCAGCATCAAACACAAAAATGGAAGTGTAGCTAGACGTCAGAACACAGGTTTTTTTCAGGACGGTGTCAGACTCCCCAGTGAACAAGTTTAGCTTTCAGTTTTGCACATCAGGGTTGGGGGGAAAACGGCTTGAGGAGCCCTATAGAGGTGCCTTTGCTTCCCTGACTTCTCACACAATATTCTTTCAAATGAATTTAAGGCTTTTTTGTCCAAATCCCCGCAAAAGTAACCACACTGCAGTTTTTCTACTATTATGCAAATAGATTAATCAGCCAACGCTCCAGTGAGAATTAATTTATATTTGAATCAAATGAGGCCTTAGATTCTTTATAACCCAGCCCCCAGGCCAAGGCCTGGGCTAGGTAGCAACCTCATATTATTCATTTGACGAAATGTGAACTGACATAAATACCATGGCTAACTTTCAATCCGATTACCCCGTTACCTCACATCAATGCTCTCCCAGCCATCAGCCCACAGCGTCCCTCCTTTCAGCAGCGCAGCCAACAAGTGACAACTCCTCCCTGATAAACAAGCACCCACGCTGCCACCTCGGACCCCCACTCTTAACCCATCATTCCTGCTCAATGGCCCTTATTCAGCAAGGTACTTTATTTTGTTTGTAGGAATCAGGGCGCTAAACAACACAAAAATACTGTTTTGCCGGGGCTGTGATTCAAAGCTGCCCTTTCAGAGCTGCTGAGCACTTCTTGAGGCACGAACAATAAACATCCAAAAAAAAAAAAAAAAAAAAAAAGGGAGCATCGTGTCCAGCCATACACAGATATTACACAGATATTTATAACAGTCATGCACACAATTTAATACTGTCACTGACATCTGTTATCTTTCATACTCTCCTTAACCCTTAAAAAAAAATTAAAACTATGTTTGGGGCTACTATGTCCAAAGGTCAATGTAAAGTGAACCCACATTTTAGACAGCACCCTTATACTAAACTCATGTTGACAACCACTAAATTCTTTCTATTGCCTTGCACAGGAACTTGTTTTTTAAAAAGGCTTCCCTCCCCCCCACTTTAAAACTGTAAGCATTTAAAAAGCTTGGCTAAACAATCCACCAGGTGTGAGAAAAGCCTTTTCTGTGCAAGCAGCTCTGTGTCAGAAACCTACACTTTGTAATTAGATTAGCAAGCAAGGACTGAATAGCTCTGATCAAAACATCCCCCCTCTGCATATTGTTTATAGTGCATAACTGATAACTAAGCTTCTCTCTAGTCATGGTTAAAATCTACTTAAAAACAGGAGTCCTGTGCACTCTGGAATTTAAATGAAGAGGAAAAGAAAACAAAGTGTACATTCTTAAAAAGCTGTATGTAATTACTTGCCTTTCTTGCTTAAATGCAGCTTGATTTGAAAATATGTCATAAAACAAGCCCTATGATTTAACAGCAGCTCCTCATGAAAACATTACTTAAAACACAGCTAAGAAAGTTAGAGATGTGGGTGTTTTGCCCTAAAAACATTCTTCATGGTGAACTTGGGAAGAGAAGGGGGAAAAGCCTCTTGGGCCACATGGCCCCTGCACTGAGGGACATCCCAGATCCCTGTCAGCAGAGCCAAAACCTCCTCAGCCCAGGAGGATGGCTTGACTTGTCAGTCTTTGTGGATTTTTCCATGTGGCCAGATAATCTGCTTGTGGACTGGAGTCAGTTTCCCAAGGTAAAGAGCAAGTTTGAATGTGCTGACATCCTGGACACGCTAAAAGTGGGATGAAGAGAGTTGCAGTAGGTTAGAGAGCACATCATCCCTCCTGTTCCTTCAGAGCAGGGACCTACACTCACCTGGATGTGATGCTAAATGGAAAATAAGGTGCTCCCTAAACCTTTCCTACAAAGCTTTTATATTTTTTCTTGGAAATGATGAGACTGTTTCACAGCCCTGTTTCATCTGCCCAGAGTGCAAATATCCCAGTTATGAATTTCTAACTCAGCCAGTCCAGTCTGACATCAATCCCCTTTGGCACTGTGGGACCAGGTGCAAGTCCTTGTGTGCACCAATCTTTCCAAAGAGAGACCTCTGATTACTGGTGCTTCCTGCTGAGGTCAGCACACCCCATAAATCCCATTGTTACTTCATTCTTCCTAAAGCAATCTTTTAGATATTAGGGCTGGACAACCAGAACTGAGACCAAAAAGCTGCCTTTTCTTTGGCCAGTAGATGCCGTGGAAACAGCAGAAGATAACAAGACCTTCTCTGTTTTTCCTCTCACAGATCTGGACACAGTTACTGTATACACAGCAGTGGATGGAAAATTTTCCATGCTGTCCAGCCTGCTCCTGCTTCTGCTTTAAGTGCAGAAGCAGGGAAAAGGCCCAGACATGAATTGTCCTGGCACAGAAGTCCAGCCTCATTGCTTGAACTCTGCTGAGAGAGAGGGTCTGATCACAGTCAGCAATATAGTCCTGTCTCTACACATTCCCTCCTGCTGATTTATTTACCTGTAAGAGCAGGAGACATTCACCAAAAAAGGAGGATATAAATTTTTTTTGTGTAGTACCATTAGGGAAAGTTAGATAAATGGTGATAGGTGAGGGACTAAGTTTCAATTTAAGACCTAAGACACCAGAGAAATTCCCCTTATCTAGTACATTCATGAATCAGGAGGTTGCAAATGTAGCTTAAAGCTACAATTATTTCCTCTCTCCTGAGCTTTCTGGGTCTGACAAGTCACAGCCAGAGTATGGGGCCTCAAAAGAGCCCTGTCCTGTGACAGGACAGCACAACCTTACCAGATTTCATCAAGTCAAACTTTAAATCTGCTAAATCCCACCTGATGCCCCTAAAGATCTTAATAGAGACATGTAATTTTATGTTCTCCACCCTCTTACATTTTTAATGGACAAGGAAAAACAGAGGAAAAAAAACTATAAAAATCATGACATGATGAGAGCCAAAAATGGGAATGCAACCACTAAACCATCATTTTTTGTAAAGTAGTTCTCATTGCTACAGGTATGACGAGAAACCTGAGAAAAGCTGTTTCACCTTATGAAGATCCTCTTCAAATATCCTGGCTGTCTCATTCTAAACTTCAGTTGTCTTTGGTATTTCCCCCTGCAGTACCAAAACACTCCTGACAGAGTCCTGAAAGGAGACAAGTACATTCTAATTCTGCTAGGGCTTAACCCCACCGCATTGAAATTACCATGAGTTTTGCCCCTGACTTCAGCCCTGACAGAACAAGCAACATTCTCAGGCCAAAGGCATGGGGAAAAGCTTTTCTACAACTCTCTTTGCATGCTCACCCTCTCCTTAGTCCCAGAGATTTCTGTTTTGCTTTCAGAGAGCTGAAGGCACAAATGAGCAACACACTTCGGTGTGCGTCTGTCTGATCTCGGGGCTGCTGGAACACAACTAGGGAGTTTTTCTTCTGTTTGTCAGAAAGAAAAACTATTTTCTGAGAGGGGATGTGCTTTCTGCAGCTTGGGAAAGCTCCCAGGAGAGAGGCCTTGGCTATTTCAAGAAAGATTCTCAAGGGCCAGGACGCCATCAGCTTTTCTCGATGATGAAATGGAAGAGCCCTTCATCTCTGGACATCAGGAAGCTGCACTACCTGCAAAGCAAAGCCCAGCAGAAGGGTGGTCCTGTTCTAGTCTCCAGGATAAGCAAAGTGTTTTCTGAGGAGAACAGCTCTTCCTCATGAGTGGAGATCCAGTGGAAAATCTCCTGGCTCTGCTATCTATATATCTAATCTATATATCTATATATCCATATATCTATATATCCATATATCTATATATCTGTATATCTATATATCTATATATCTATATATCTATATGTCTATATATCTGTATATCTATATATCTATATATCTATATATCCATATATCTATATATCTGTATATCTATATATCTATGTATCTATATATATATATATCTAGATATCTATATATCCATATATCTATATATCATCTATATATCTATGTATCTGTAAATCTATATATCTATATATCTAGATATCTATATAATCCAGTCATCCTGAATTTAGATAGCTACCCTTAAGAATCCTGAAGAGATGTCCATGACGCCTAAAACTATGAAGCTGTTAATTCCTTGGGCATTATTGCTCCTTGGTTTTCTGTACCTGAAATTTGTACCTGTACTTGGTGAAAGCATCCCTTTGGGACACAGAAATACAGCAATTTTCATTCATCTCACTTCCCATTTTACACAAAGGAACTGGGAGCAGAGCACATGGACCACATGGACCAGGGCTTGCTAACTCGTTTCTCTGTGGTTCTGTGAAGGTGAAACATGAGGGGTAGTTTGTCATTCTTCTGTCAGAGCTGCAGAGATCAAACACACTCCACATCAGCATCTACAAGAGCAGCTTGGTATGTCTGGAAATCAAGCATTCTGTCTTTATTACAGAGGTCCACACAGTTGCTCTCATCATCTATGGGTGCAGCACCTTGTAGACATGGACATGGCTGTGCTCAGGGCTTGGTCTGTGACTGAACCACTGAACTGCAAACCCATCACCCAAGGGACAAGGTCACAAATGCAATACTTGCAAGGAGAAAACACTAAATGCCCAGGGAATATGATGATCAAAAAACCTTGGAAATCACTTTTTTTTTTTTTAAGATATTCCCCCATTTCAGTTGTGAGAGCATTAAAGTATCCCAATGTCCCCCTAAACCAGGACACCCAACAAGGAAATTTTGCACTTGTGTTTACTAAGAACTGTTACGCAGTGTTTGAGTTTCCTTTCCTTCCTTATCACACAGCTTTGGGTCCCTCCAAATGAATCACAGGATTTAAGGACCTTTCAGCACCTTCACATAGGACTCAGAGAGAAAAACACTCACCCCACAACCCCACAGCTGTTTTCCCCATTAAATCATGAAGTCTGAAGGTATTTTCACCTAAAAGGAGCAAATTGAGCCTCCCAGGCTATCACCATCCTTCTGGCTACCAGCACATAGCTTGGGGAGGCCTTTCCCTTGGGAAAAGTGCTTACAGGTACCTGAGCTCTCATCAGCATCTCTCCCAGCCCAAAGGAAGTGAAGCATCAGCTGGCTGGCATGGAAGAATTCAAGGGGTTGAGGGTTAATGCCCTTTTAAGAAAAGGTGTACAAACAAGAGAAGGTCCTGGTTTTATCCCACAGGTAGTCAAATTGTAATTCTGTTCTTTCTCTGAGACACAGAAGTCCCTGTGTGATGTTCCATCAGGCAAAGGGGTAGAGAGTAGCCTTTAAATCCATTCTTGTGGCAGACATCAAGGGAGTGTGTTGGCTCCAGGACCCTCAGTTCAAGGTGACAGCAAACTCTCAGATTTTGTGAAATCCACCCCAGGACATACTCATTCTCCTGCTGAATTGTGCTGAGAGTCCTGTCCTCCAAAGAAAGTTGTCCTTCCTGTCATAACCTGGAGGGTGAGGAACAGAACTGGGTCTTAGAGGAAAACTTTCAGGTCACAGTACTTAAAAGTGCCCACTGCAAAGAGATTTCAGCGGATCAGTCAGCAGAGAAATTTGCCACCGCCATAAGCAAAGGATCACAATGCAGTTTGCAGGAAAGAGGCAGAAGTCCTCTTAAGAAATTATTTGAAAGACAAAAGGATTTTTAATTCTTCTGACCTACTTGAGCAACATGAGAGAAACACATTTTTGAGAAATTAAACAGGCAAGTTTTGTGTTCTGTCATCCTCCTCCACATTTCATCTGTACAGTCTAATTTGGAAATCCTTGGGGCAGAAACCACAACTGAAACAAGCAGGACGCTGCCCACCAACATCTGAAATCCAAACTGCCTCTGTCCAACTCCCAGAAAGGTTCTACTGGGCCAAGAAATCATGAAATTGAGGCAGCAAATAAACCATCATGTTGTATTTTGCAAATCCTAGCTCTCCAAAATGTGGCAGTCTTATCTGGTGAAAGGAGTTGTTTCTAAGGAAGTTGTGTGGTTGTTTATTAGACAGATCAATGGAGAAGAAAGAAGAGGGATTGTTCAGCCCCAGATTATTTTTTTAAAACAAAGGTGGAGGTTGGGGAAAGGATAAAAGGACGCAATGGACAAAAATAATCAAATTGGGAAGAAAGGATGCAAATCAAACGGGCTTGGAAGGAGTTAGTAAAGCGCGAGCAAGAGCCAGGGACTGAACTAAAGTTAATTACTTTTGACATGATCAGATCATCTGGTTGCATTTCAGGCTGTGTGCACTCCGGGCTGGCCAGCATGAATGGCGAGGCTAAAGAAAGTAACTCTCCCCTCGAGGTCCCTTTGCCAAGTCTGGGCTGTGCACTCTGTCCGAGATCCCTCTTTCTTTGCGCCGAGAGAGAGAGGGGGAGAGGAGAGAGAAACACAGTTAACCACCTGTCAGGGCTGAGGACACAATAAGGCAGCCCCCAAAAGAGCTTTTCATGCATGCGTAATATATTTGTTCAGCTATTCACTTAATGAAGCTGATAAATGTGATGCAAAACAATAGTCAAGTTAATCTATTTAGTAAAATGTTTTGAGACTCTCAGGCGATGTTAAGGAGGGTAGTGTGCTCGGGGACATTTTCATTTCAATACGCTCATCTCTCCCCTCTTAGGGGGGTTTCAAGCAACCTATGTGAATATAATTTCTTATAAATGTGTCTTTAATGGGTTTAATTCACCCTTGCCAGCTGTTTTTTTTAGCTATTTTGTAAGAGCAAAACAAACGTGCCAGGCTTGGAAAGCTAGTTAAAATTAGTTTCGGTCACTGGGGCCAAGCTATATTTCCTGCAAACCATCTGCTTGATTGGCACAATAGAAGGATTTTCAAGAAAAGGGGGGATCTAGAAGAGCTTTGAACGAACCAACAGTTACTGTTCCTTGTGCTTGAATTCTAAAGGTGAAGACTTAGGTGTCTTAATACAGCCTCGCCCCCGCAGCCTCCATTCAAGCTGCCGGCGTGGTCCATGAGCATCGTTAGGGGGCTGGGACACAGCGGGGAAGGAGCATCCCTCCCCCTCTCCGGCGGAAAAAAAAAGAGAAAAAAGGAGAAAAAAAAGAAAAAAAAAATGAAAAGGGAGTGGAGGGGGGGGGGGGGAAGGAATAAAAAAAAAACAACCTTAGAGGCGCCAACCACCGCTTTCGGGAGGGAGGAAGGAGCGGGCGCCGTGGGCCGGGCAGCCCTGGCGGTGTTCGGCCGGTCCCTGGTGCATTGGCTCCGGGAGGGGCAGCGGGAATTGCGGCTCCCAGCCGGCTGCGGGAAGTGGACCGGCAGGGACAGCGACAGGGACAGCGACAGGGACACTGGGACACAGGGACAGGGACAGGGACAGGGACAGGGACAGGGACAGGGACAGCGACAGGGACAGGGACAGGGACAGGGACAGCGACAGGGACAGGGACAGGGCACTGGGACAGGGCCAGGGACACAGGGACAGGGACAGGGACAGTGACACAGAGACACAGGGACACAGCGACAGGGACACTGGGACACAGGGACAGGGACAGGGACAGGGCACTGGGACACAGGGACAGGGCACTGGGACAGGGACAGCGACAGGGCACTGGGACAGGGCCAGGGACACAGGGACAGGGACAGGGACAGGGACAGGGACACAGGGACACAGGGACAGGGACATAGGGACAGGGACAGGGACAGGGACAGTGACAGGGACAGGGACACAGGGACACAGGGACAGGGACATAGGGACAGGGACAGGGACAGGGACAGTGACAGGGACAGGGACACAGGGACACAGGGACAGGGACATAGGGACAGGGACAGTGACAGGGACACAGGGACACAGGGACACAGGGACACAGGGACAGGGGCAGTGACAGGGACTGGGCACTGGGACAGGGCCAGGGACACAGGGACAGGGACAGGGACAGTGACAGGGACAGGGACACAGGGACACAGGGACAGCGACAGGGACACAGGGGCAGAGACACTGGGACAGGGACACAGGGACAGGGACACAGGGACACAGGGACATGGACACTGGGACACAGGGACACAGGGACAGGGGCAGGGACACAGTGACACAGGGACACAGGGGCAGTGACACAGGGACACAGTGACACAGTGACACAGGGACACAGGGACACAGGGACACAGGGGCAGGGACACAGGGACACAGGGACACAGGGACACAGGGACAGGGACACAGGGACACAGGGACAGTGACACAAGGACACAGGGACACAGGGACACAGGGACACAGGGACACAGGGACAGGGACACAGTGACACAGGGACACAGGGACACAGGGTCACAGGGACAGGGACACAGGGACACAGGGACATGGACACTGGGACACAGGGACACAGGGACAGGGGCAGGGACACAGTGACACAGGGACACAGGGGCAGTGACACAGGGACACAGGGACACAGGGACACAGGGACACAGGGACACAGTGACACAGGGACACAGGGACAGTGACACAGGGACACAGGGACACAAGGACACAGGGACAGTGACACAGGGACACAGTGACACAGGCACACAGGGGCTATGACACAGGGACACAGGGACAGGGACACAGTGACACAGGGACACAGGGACACAGGGGCAGTGACACAGGGACACAGGGACACAGGGACACAGGGACACAGTGACACAGGGACACAGGGACAGTGACACAGGGACACAGGGACACAAGGACACAGGGACACAGTGACACAGGGACACAGGGACAGTGACACAGTGACACAGTGACACAGGGACACAGGGACACAGTGACACAGGCACACAGGGACACAGTGACGCAGGCACACAGGGACACCGGGGCTGTCCCGTCCCGCGTGGGGCCGCGCCGTGGCGCTGATTGAGACGTCCGGGGATGCGGGAGAGCCGCGGGGCTCCGAGCGCGGCTCCGGCCGCCGGGGGGGCGCCGGCCCGGCCCTGCCCAGCCCTTTGGTGTCCGGATTTGCAGTGCTGGCTCTCCCAATTTCATGCGGATTACCGGCCTCGGACCGGGACACACGCAGCTTCAGCCCTTACCTCCCCCTCCCTGCCCCACCCGCCGGCAGTTTTGAGTTTGGCCTCTTTTCCTATTTTTTTTTTCCTTGACAAAGAAAGTGAGTGACTTTTAAGAAATAAATTTGAAGATAAGGACATTAAAATGAATGGCAGGAAACACAAAACTGCCCGAGCATAGGTCAAACGGCATTAGTCACAGGTTTTATCCTGAGACATTAGAATTCCCTTTCTCTTAAATGATCACTGCCTTTGAAAAGAAACTTCCAAAAGAGATCTCTTAAAATGAGATCCTTTCGTCTGATTTCTTGGTTTCTTATGGTCTATCTTCCCTTTCAATAGATGTCTAGTCCCTTTTGCCGTGGTGCTTAAGGAATTCTTTATGAGTGTGCTCAGACGCATCGCAAGGAACCGGGTCCACGCGTGCCCCAGCATGCGTTTGACCCAACCTTCCAGAAAATGTCAGCCCCTCTTCTTTAAAACCAGAGAAATTAGCAGCAGTTGGTCTATAGTGAGACCAAATGCCGCCAATGTATATGTAAAGAAAGGAGTAAATCATCTCAAAAGAAACCTATAATGACTGTAAAAAACGAAGTGTTCCCGGAACAGCCCGGGCGGAGCTCGTTTGGGAAACGCCGGGATCGGGGGGCGGCTGGAGAGGGGCAGGGGGCAGGGATGGCACCGGCAGCTGGCGGGGTGCCAGGTAATTATTTCACTGGGCGAGACCCGTTCGCTTTTGCCATTCGCTACCGTCCTAAGCGACTCCCCGAGACCAGCGCTGCTCAGAAACGGGGCTGGAGATAATCCCGGATCCGGGCCGGGGTGCGGGGCGAGCTGAGCGGGGCCAGGGGCCGGTGCCGCCACTCGTCCGAGCCCCCCGCGCTCTGCCCGCGCCTTCCTTCCCCTTTTTCTCTACCTGCTAAGCACCAAGACCAACAAAACCTCCAGCGAGGTTTTATTTCAAAGTGATGCTTTCAGGCGGCGGACGGACCTTCCAAGCCAGGTCTGCAGGTGCTCGTCCGCTGGGGGCCGGCGAACAGCACCGGGAAAGCTTGTCAGGATCATAAGAGTTTCCAGGGCTGATTCCGTCCTCTCCAATAAATAACTTTTTGATTTGAATCAAGGGAGAGGTTTAACAGACTTTCTTTCTTCCCTAATGTGATATAAATCGCAGATGCACTTTTATTGAATGGTTAAAGCATCGACATGGAGATAATCAACACAAAACGTCCGGACAAAAACCATCGAGAGAAATAAAGCTGGTTAATAAGATTTTTGAGAAAGCTTTGTGTTAAAAAGTAAAAAGGGAAAACAGCTGAAGGTGACAGTTAGTTCATGGTTAATAGGATAAAGGCTGCATGGTTGAGCTGCACACTTCTGCTTGCAAAGGTTCAGACACACCAAAGGGCTGAATAGGGTGCTTTTAAAACATAGGACATTTAACACATCTGTTATAGTCTTTAACAGAGAAATCAGGTAAAACCGCTCTCAATAGTCGCTTTCATCACGCACCTCCAAAGGAAACTAACTACACTTGCGCCTATTTCCACCACAAACAAAACCTCTCTGCCAGAAAAACCCCTATTTTCTACTTTCCCCTGAGACGATGCCACTCGTCCCTCGCACCAAAGTTAGGGGACTCCGGGCTCTGTGGCAGAGACACCTTCCGAAATCCCACACAGGCGCGCAGATAAAAAGCGATTTCAGGTGAATTTGGCTGCTTCGAGCCATCGACACCGACAGAGCCCAGAGTAGCTCGGACAGCTTCAGCCAAAAGGTCCAAATGCTCCAAAATTGTCTTCATTTTCACGGCTGGAGGGTGGCGATTCCCGCTGTTTTGAATGTAGAGAAGCTACAGAGGAGCAGCAGACTGCGAACCCCGAAGGGGTTGCTCTGGTCCCCCAAAGGTGCCCAGATCTCTGCTGTGTGCGATATTCAGATTTTGTGGGAGCGGAGTTCTCGCCGACCACACCAAGGCTCGCATTTCGGTCTGGGCAAACCTCTCTCCCGAGCTCAAGTACACGAGACTTTTACGAAGCTCGGATCTCGAAAGGAGAGGTGGACACCGCAAATATGCCTTATTCCGGACCTTTGATGTGCAGATAGAAAACCAACCCCATCTATACCAATACAACCCCACTAATTCTGCCTCACACTAATAGCAGGAGCAGAATATGTTCAAACTGCGGTGGGACACACTCTCCAAACGTGTTTCTCGCTCAACAGAGCTTAGTTCCGCGTTTTGTAATTCGTATTTTCAAATCCACAAAACCCGTGCTTTTCTGAGAGTCCGCAGATAAGTTTCTATGAATATTTATTGATTTATTTCCTAAACTCAGCAGGGGAGCGGCAAATAAATTTAGTGCTTTCTTTAAATAATTCCCTTTCTACGAGGCAAGATGTCATTTGAAACTTTTAAATAGGCATTTAATTAGCCTGTGTGTGTTGCCTCTGAACAAAACCCTGCTGGGAGCCTTTGGAGCGCTGTATTCCAAAGAGGCGGTCAATATGCAAAATTGATGACTACACTTTCTTTGTGGCGGGGCCATTGTGCCCCGGTTGCTTATGAAGTCTAATCCAATCATAAATTGCAGCCCCGGACCAATGGAGAAGCCGGGAGCTCGCCCTGAATGAAGCTCAAGTGGAGAACTTTGTTGAACCCCATTGTTGGGGCTGTCACTTTTGAAAGAGCCTCAGCGGGGCTGACCACTATAAAACCCATGGTCCATGAGGAAGGGGCAGAGAGAACTCCGCCAGACTCGCTGGCTGGATCTTTACCGACCCAGGTTTGCAAAGCAGAAAACAAAAGCAAACAAACAAACGAGGCGGCGGCGAGCGGCCCCAGCGCGGCCCCTGCGATGATGTTCCCCAGCCTCATCGCCCCTCCGGCCGTCTACCCCAGCCTCCTGCGGCCCACCCCCACCCTCACCTTGCCTCAGTCGCTGCAGTCGGCTTTTTCCAGCCATTCCAGCTTCCTGGTGGAAGATCTGATCCGGATCAGCAGGCCCACCAGCTACCTGCCCAGGACTGCCCCCCCGCCCAGCATGTCCCCCCCGAGCTCGGCGGCCAGGACGGACGCGGGGACGCCGGAGCTGCCCAGCTCCACCACCGCCGGCTCCAGGAGGATCTGTTCGCCGCAGACTTCCAGCAGCGACTCCACTTTCCTCAAGTTCGGAGTCAACGCCATCCTGTCCTCCACGCCCCGAGCCGGTAAGCGGGGACAGCCCGAGCGTCGCCAGCGGGGCTGGGGACACAGCGGGAGGGGGTGGCGGCCGGGGTAGCGCAGGGAGCCGCGTTGGGAGAGGGCGGCAGGAGCCGGTGCCGAGCTGCAGAGCCCTCCTCGGGCATCGCTCGGCTCGCAGAGCCCTCCTCGGGCATCGCTCGGCTCGCAGAGCCCTCCTCGGGCATCGCTCGGCTCGCAGAGCCCTCCTCGGGCATCGCTCGGCTCGCAGAGCCCTCCTCGGGCATCCCTCGGCTTGCAGAGCCCTTCTCTGGCATCGCTCGGCTTGCAGAGCCCTCCGGCATCCTCGGCGGCCGGGACGGACGGGAGGAGCAGGCGGAGGGAAGGGTCCCAGAGCCGAGGGGTCCCAGAGCCCGGCCGTGTCTTCTGGCTGAGCCTGTCCTCACTTTGTGGGGCGCCGCTTTGCTGGCAAAACCAGCGAAAGTGCCTCTTTCCCTCGGCCCTTCCAAGTTCGGTCTGATTCCTTTATTTTTTTCTAAAAGTGCCCAGCGTTGGTCTCCAGACCGAGCGACAGAACCCAGCCTCGCCATCGGTCGAATCCAACCGGCGGTTACCTTCCGATTAATTTAATTTTATTTATTCATTTACTAGAAACCTCCCCTGCGTTGCTTCAGAGCGTCCCGCCAAAGACTTTCTCCTTCCCGTACTTTGAAGGCTCCTTCCAGCCCTTCCTCAGATCCTCCTATTTCCCAGGTGGGTGTTTGAAGTGTCCCTGTGTGCCGGCGCATCAGCCCGCTGGTTTCTCCCCGTCCCCGCGTTCCCCCCGGCGGGGTTATGCCGCAGTTCAGAGGTTGGAGGGAGTACAACATTCAAGCATCAGTCGCGCCAATTTGCTGCCCGATTTAGCACAGGCAGTGACTGCCTGACATTCCCTGCCCGCTCCCCCCGCTGATCCGCAAATTAGCCGGGATTGTCACGGTCCCGAGGCGAGGCGGGTCCCCGCTCCCTCCCTCCCTCCCTCCTTGGCTCCCTCCCTCCCTCTCTCCCTCTCTCCCGCCCGGCCCGGGGATGTTTCAGCACCACGAGTTGCGGTCAGCTCCGCGCAGGGACACAGGGAAGAGGGAAGAGGGAAGGAGGCTCTCGGTGTCCCGCAAAGCTCTCCGCGTTCCGGGCGGCTCCAGCGGAGCGCTGCGACTGCCTCACCCTCTGCTCCATCACCCTCTGCTCCATCACCCTCTGCTCCATCACCTCCGCCGCCTACCAACCCTTGGCTCCTCCGCCTCCCCGGTTACACCGTCCAACAACACGGGGAAAGGAGAGAAAGCAAGGCCAGGGAGCTGTGGTGGCTACAGCACCGAAATATTGTGATGCTGAGAGAACAATTTGTGGGGTTTTTCAAATTTTAATTTTTTTAAGTGTTAATCTAATTACACAAACAAGCTATGAATTTAAAAAGAAAACAGGGAAAGGGAGAGAGAAAAAAAATAACCCAAGCTCTTCTATTCATCCTCTGGATAATGGAATTTGCTTCCTTTCTCCAGCATGTGAATAGCCTAACAAAAACAACTTGAGCTTTATAAATAGCTTTTCATGTCCATTTAATGAAAATGATTTGGGGAAAGAGACGATTGTGCCATCAG
Source organism: Molothrus ater (assembly GCF_012460135.2). Classification (NCBI taxonomy): domain Eukaryota; kingdom Metazoa; phylum Chordata; class Aves; order Passeriformes; family Icteridae; genus Molothrus; species Molothrus ater. The sequence continues at coordinate 2,084,446 of NC_050483.2, read as the reverse complement.
TATTCTCCCGAGGAGCCTGGCATGCCGTTGTGTTTAGTTTGAAAGTGTAAATCTCTTTTGTTCCAATAATATATGGCGTTAGCTGCTTGTCCTCAGTCTTTTTCTGTTAGTTCATTACTACACAATTACCATTCACGCTTCATTAGCATCTCTGTCTCTCTTGGGGAGGTTCCCCCCCTCCTTTTTTTTAAGGCGAAACTCTGCCCTTTTTTATCATACTAATGCCATTGGGAACCAGGCAGTGTGCTAATTAGCTGCAACTTTTCATGTCTTCGAATTGAATTCTCCAACTTTGGAGCAGGGGGGAGGGAGACAGAAGAGATTATTATAAAAAGATGAATACTGATTGATCAAAACTGCATCTGAAGAGGAGCGGTTTTGTTCGGAATCAGAAAAGTCCTCATTTTCATCTCCAGCATAATAAAGCATCTGAAATGATAAAAGCAGCTGGAAAAAAAAAAAAAAAATCGAATGCTTCTGAGTGGGAGGGAGAGCTTTTTTATTATACCTCTATCTTAGCCGGTACGCCTCGCTTTGCCTTTTCAGGCCGGGGGACCTTTGAATCTCCCAACAAAACCGGCCACCACTGACCCATTTTCTCCATGTGAGCTGATAGATCTAATCCCGGCCACCGCTGCCTGAAAGGGGACGCTCGGATAAACCCAAAGCTCCTTTTTCACGGCCCCGGGTCGGTGAGGGCAGGGAGGGATGGCGGGGGCCGGTCCCGCCGGCTCAGCGCGGTGTGTCCGTGTGTCCGTCCCGCAGCTGCCTCCGCCGTGGTGCCCATCCCCGGCACCTTCTCGTGGCCGCTGGCTGCCCGCGGCAAGCCCCGCCGGGGGATGCTGCGCCGCGCCGTCTTCTCGGACGTGCAGCGCAAGGCGCTGGAGAAGATGTTCCAGAAGCAGAAGTACATCAGCAAACCCGACAGGAAGAAGCTGGCGGCCAAGCTGGGCCTCAAGGACTCGCAGGTGAGAGGGAGGGCTGGGGCTCTGTGGGGATCCCCCACTGGCCGGGGGCTGCTTGAGAGAAACAGGGGAGAAGGGGATGGGAGCACGGAGAGCGCCCAGAGCGAGTTACAGCCAAAAATGTCACCATTCCCAGCTGGGTGAATAGGACCAGCCTGACTGCCCCCGAGCTCTCTCCTAGGCTCTTCCAAAGATCAGATTCTGTGTTTCCTGTTAGCTTTGCGCAGGGTTTTGAGGATGCAGCCAAAACCACCTTTTCTGGTGCCTGTTTCACTGAACTGTTTCTCTTCTTTGTTGCTTCGTCCCCTAGGTGAAGATCTGGTTCCAGAACAGGAGGATGAAATGGAGGAACTCCAAAGAAAGAGAGCTCCTCTCCTCTGGTGGCTGCAGAGAACAGACCCTACCCACCAAGTTCAACCCTCACCCAGACCTCAGTGATGTAGGCAAGAAGTGCTCAGGAGAGGAGGAGGAGGAGGAGGAGGAGGAGGAGGAAGTTCCCCCTGTGTGCCCGGCCAGCCCCCAGCACCCCCTGACCTACCACCAGTCCCCAGAACATCTGCACCTGAGGGACAGACTGGACTCCCAGATGTGTCCTTCTCCATCCCATTCCAGCAGCCCCAGCAAACCCTCAGACTTCTCAGACTCAGAGGAAGAGGATGATGAAGGGGAGGAAGAAGAGGAGGAGATAACAGTATCTTAGATCGCTTGCCTCCCCCTACCATCACACGAGGACACTGCAAAGATGTAAATAAACCAGAGTGCTATAAATTGAAGAGGTGCTGTCCCACCCCAATGTCCACATGCTGCTTCAGTGCAGGTTCTTTATCACAATAGCTGCGAGAGTTCCTTCTCACTGGTATTCCTCATTTGTTGCCCTGTGTAGAGGTTTTCATGTTCATGATATCTGCCCAGCTTTTCATAACTCTCTCTGCTTAGCAATCAATAGTGGCTCAATCAGCTGCCTTCTTCCAAAAAACAGACAACAGGCAGCTCCTGGCCATTCAGTAGGGAGGAAAGGGAAATTTCCCTGTAGGAAAGGAAACTTCTTCCCCCAGATTAAAAAAAATCATCAAAAATACAATATAGACAGCATGACAATATCTGTTAGCTTTCAAGTGAATTTCCAGCTACTATATTACTTCAGCTGCTACTGAAGACTTGTCTGATCTAGCAACACTTTCTTCCAAAATAAATAACCTTGAGGGACCCAGAGCAAGCTCTGCCTCCCTCCTCACCCCAAATGGCACCATGCTTGTGCAACAAATCCATCAAAATCCCTGGAATGACTTTGAAGGTATAATGCAAGCATGCCCTGTGTAACGGAGATCTTATATATTTATGATTTTTGTCTTAATTTATTCATCAATATTGTGTTCAAAGCACTGTCTAACCCACCTTCTTGCCTATGTTTGTGCTTATTTTCCACTTTGCTTCTCCTATCCATGGTGTGGACAGAGGAAAGTGGATACATCTCTTTGATTTTTAACTGAACTTTGCTGTCTTTGCACAGCTTATATGAACTGTACACTATTTTGTACACTTACTCTGTATGGGTGTTTTATACCAAGGTTATTGTCAATGATTATAACAACGGCTCAACAATGCTTCTCTCTTTTATTTTTAATTAAATGACAGCTAAACTACAGGTGAATGCAGCTGTGTAATTGTGTAACTTATAAAGAAACACTTTTATTTTGTATTTTACCATGTACAGACTCTAAATATGTATATATATTAAAGTGGATGATTGTCAAATAAAAAAAAAGTAGATTTCCAAATTTGATCATTTGGTAGTACGTGGTTCTAGGTAACAGGTTGTTGCATTTTGTGTCTGGGAGAGGAATCTACCTTATTAGTGATTCAATAAGAATTTATCAGTTTCTAAGTAAGTGACTTTACAAGAATATCTATCTGCCTTTTAGCTGGGGAACAACTCTTCACACATCACTGGGATACTACAGTTTATAGACTGGGAGCAGGTAATTAATTAATTCATCAATTCTTACAGGGTAGAGAAACAGAATGAAAGAGATAAACGTAACTCTTCAGCCTTAGGTCCAGCCAAGGATCATTACTATAACACCAGGCAAATCCTTAACCACCCACCTGCTTTTTGTTTTTACATTTTTGTGATACACTACCAAAATATCAGTGGGTTTTGCCTAGCAGAGTTTTTCTGAAACAGAGATTTCATTCCAAAATTGCATTTATTTTCTGCCACATGATCTTAATGCCCACCATTCATAACACACCAAAACAAAAGGAACAAATGCAGCAGATGTCCCCTGGATCCAGATCTCCCTCTGAGAGAGGAGAGCTCTCTCCACTTCACTGCCACAGCCACAAGGGAAGGTGTGAAAGGAAGAAGAGTCCTACAAAAATCATCTAGCCCAGCTTCAAGGCTGGCCAAAAATTAAAAGTGCTATTAAAGGGCATTGTCCAAAAACCTCCTGAACGCTGCCAGGCACAGGGCATGACTGCCCCCTGCTAGAAAAGCTGTTCCAGGTCTTCAACCTCTTTCCAACTGGACACATCTGAGCTGGGACACATTGTCACATTTCTCATCTTCTACCTCTCTGACACCTTGAAGCCATTAGCAATTGATAACATACAGGTGGAATGGAAAAAGAGATGGAAAAGACACAGACAGTATTTATCCCACAAAATACAGTGAAACAGCAAAAGGGCTTGTTGGGTTTGGGTTTGTTGTGTTGTTGTTTTGTAAAAGCCATGCACAAAAGAAAAGCTAAACAAGGAATTCATTCACTGCTTCCCATGGGCAGGCAGGTGTTCAGCCCTCCCAGGAGAGCAGGGTCCCATCACACAGAATGGTTACTTGGGAAGACAAACACCATCACTCCAAACATCCCTCCTCTTCCTCCTTCCCCCCACTTTATACACTGACCATGATGCCACACGGTCTGGAATGTCCCTTTGGTCAGTGGGGTCCCCTGTCCTGGCTGTGTCCCCTCCCACCCTCCCAGGCACCCCCAGCTCCCTCAGCAGTGGGGTTCACAAAAAGCAGAGAAGGCCTTGGCTCTGTGCAACAACAACAACAACAACAAAAACATCTCTGTGTGATCAACATTATTGTTAATGTCTAAACTATTATTAATTCAGCACAAATCCAAAGTACAGCCCCCGACCAGCCACTGAAAGAAAACTTAACTCTGCCCCAGCCAAAACCAGCACATCCAGTAAGCATAAGGCTGTAGTTAAGCAACTTATAAAGACAGAACTAGTTCAAAACACAGTTTGTTTTTAAATCCAGTGGGTACTCCAGAGAACACAGATGCCATCACACAGACTACGACACTCTAGAAAGGAGCAAGATAAGAATATCTTGTTCCAAAATAAGAACAGGTATTGCTTGTACAAAACCCTCCCAATTCATTGCTCAACAGAAACTGCTGATCTTCTTGTACCTTCTGCTCTTTGCATTTTCTCTGCACTAGAAATGCTATCAAAAATAACTTTTTAAGACTGTTTCTTTCAGCATGAGGGCTATTGCATCTTACACTGCTAGACAAATAGCCTTACTAAAGGAAAAACATCATGGAATTGCCATTTAACAGGGAAAATCCTTACCCAAAATGTGACATTTATTAATCTTGAGGGAATCAGAAAAACAGAAACTTCCACAGACACAGAAGAGTTTAATTTGCAGCCTTAGGAGAAGCTTAGATTGATATAAAAATACAATGCACAGACATTTTTGTAGTCATAAGTAAGAATATACCTTAAGTAAGTAAGAAACTGTTTAGGTAAGATGATGAGAAGTTTATGGTGTAGTAATGTAATAGTATGAAATAGGTTAGGAATTTAGAGGTTATAACAAAAGCTTATGTGTACATGTGAGACAGAATCCCATTATGCAAAAGTATCCACAGTGCAGCAAAATTAAGTAAAAGTAGTAGGTCAGAAAAGCAAAATAAACCCTGTAGCAACTACATTAATTTAGAAAGTTATATACTGTCTTATAACAAAGAACTTGTAACTACTCTTGAACTAGAGCTGACAGCCTGCCCCTCTAAAATCTCCCAGCCTCTGACTGATGTTTACCTGAACAATAAATTGTTCTTAGCCTGAAAATAGTCCCATCCCTTCATTAAAATCAGCGACAATAATAAACTCTACACTTCATTTATTCTTTTCTCCTTTCAGAGTCTTTTTTTTTTTAATAGCAAAAAAGCACTGTGTGACTACTAAGCACAAACATTTGAGATTGGAGGATACCTTAATATGAAATTAAAGGGCTTGTTTTCGTTTACCAGCAGCTGTCAGACTGCATCTGTGGCTGCAGAAAAGGGGGCTCCTTCTCCAACCCTTCCCTTGAACACTCTGAGTGAAGAATCCAGAGCTCACAGTTGCCATGGGATGGCCCATGTGCCCAGCTGCACCCAGGGAAGCACTGCAGAACCCGCCACCCTTTTTGGAGATCTGATGTCAAAGGCACAAACTTGTTCTCTTTCCTCAGATGCGGAGGGATGCTCGTCACATGGGGAGGATCTGGGGGCAGCTGGGTTGTCCTGGTGTGCACTGGGAGTGCAGCTTGGGTGTATTTCTGAGAGCAAAGAGTTCCATCATTTGCTGTTAACATTTACAATGTTGGAGGCAACCTCCCTCACTCTCTCTTTCTGTCTCTCTCTCTATTTTTAACGCAGCCATCTGTGTGCTTTGGGAAAGGAGGGAAGGTGACAAGTCTCGGGTTTTGGTTGATAATTGCTGCCCCGAGATGTGCAGGGTGTCTCTGCTCCAGCCCACACAACTGAAGAACGAGTCTGGACTCTTCACTCTTTGGTCTTGAGGTTGTTTATTAATTCTTATCTATAAAATTTCCTTTCTGCCCAGCCAAGATCTGCTCAGCAGGGCAGCCACAGGCACTGTGACAGCCCCCAAGGTGCTGTTGTCCTTTTATACTACAAACTACATAGAACATATTGACACTGAATTCCCAATACCCATCACCCATGTTAGACAGTGCACCTCTACTCTAAACCAGCCCCAAAGTGCCAACAGCACTGCAGAAAGTGGAGAAGAAGAAGAAGAAGAAGGAGAAGAAGAAGAAGAGGAAGAAGAAGAAGAAGAAGAAGAAGAAGAAGAAGAAGAAGAAGAAGAAGAAGAAGAAGAAGAAGAAGAAGAAGAAGAAGAAGAAGAAGAAGAAGAAGAAGAAGAAGAAGAAGAAGAAGAAGAAGAAGAAGAAGAAGAAGAAGAAGAAGAAGAAGAAGAAGAAGAAGAAGAAGAAGAAGAAGAAGAAGAAGAAGAAGAAGAAGAAGAAAGGCTGGACACGCTCAGATTCCTCCATCTTGTCCCCATAACCCCCATACCAAAAATCCTAAAATCTACATTTTCACCCTATGATCATTTTGTTATTACACCATTCAAACTTGTGTGACTTTCATGTCCTCATACAAAGCTGGCAACTTGCTCCAGGGGTCAGAATCAAATACCCAGATGTTCTGGGCAGCATGCCAGGGTCTCTGAGCCCCCCGGCGGGGTCCTTGGCAAGTCTGGACACCCGAGGGATGTGCTGAGTTCTGACAATAAGAAGCCTTTCCTGCCTTCATGGAGAGGGAATGCTTTCCATAATGACTAGCAGCATCCAGAGTCTTGGAAACTCTGGCAATCCCATGTGTAACACAACAACCTCTGCTGTAGGATATCAAAGAGCTCTTTTTAGTGACCCAGCAGCCCAGAGGCCTTGTGTGAATTTTCTTCCTTCTCAGAGACAGGAGGGACATCTCCCAGGCTGGGCAATGGATAAGGCAGAGAGGGGGACTTGACTTTGATGGTTGTGAGCTCAGGGCAGCAAATTCTCAACTATTTTATCCCTTAAGAAACCAGTTGGGTCTACATCTGTGCCTACCAGCGTGGGAGAGTGGCTTTTGGACAGGGGGAGAAAAGGAAATAAATCACTTTATTGGAGAGTCTGTGCTGTTGCTGCCTGCAGAGCTGTTGGTGACACACCTGGAGTGTGTCCCTCTGGTCCTGCTCCCTGCTCCAATGGCTTCTCCAGCAGTGTTCTGCACAAATGGGGAAGCTGCAAGTGTTTTCACCCAGCCACAGCCAGGCAGACAAGGCTCCTGCACACAGCCCTTCACTGGGAGCAGGTTGAGTAAAAAATAAAATAAAGTAAAATAAAATAAAGTAAAATAAAATAAAATAAAGTAAAATAAAATAAAATGAAGTAAAATAAAGTAAAATAAAATAAAGTAAAATAAAATAAAATAAAGTAAAATAAAATAAAATAAAATAAAATGAAGTAAAATAAAGTAAAATAAAATAAAGTAAAATAAAGTAAAATAAAATAAAATAAAATTAAATTAAATTAAATTAAATTAAATTAAGTAAAATAAAATAAAATGAACCTCTTTTGAAGAACACCGGTCATCCAGGAAAGTTTGACCATTACAATAACCTTAAGTAGAGCACATGATGCAAGACCATAGTTTCCAGAGTTTCCAGAAGCCACTAGCAAAGGCTGAGGGTGATGATAGCCCCAACTAGTCCTAAACCCCCATCCTACAGGAAAGTAGCTTGGTTTGAAGGGACCCAAGTTCAGTCCCTGATGGCATTTCAAGCCCTTTGCTGAGAAGTTCAAGGTGGGGTTTGACAGCTTTGGGCTCTGTTATTGTTATCACTGCTGGCTCTGCTCCCTGCCCAGCCCAGCCATGTGCCAGGCTGGCAGCAGGAGTGATCAGACTGGAGGGCAGAAATGGATCTGTTCCCTGGATTTGCTTTTCCAGCAGCTGGAGCTGCCTCACTGCTGTGTCTGAGGAGCACATGGCCCAGCAGGGATGGCACAGGCCATCCCTTCTGCTGGCCCTTAGCAAGGACATCTTCAGGGCTCCTGTGCTTTTGAACCAAGATTGAATTGGTACAAGTAAATGATGTCCTTCAGGCTCCAAACCCCACAGCAGCACCACTTTCCCAGCCCACATGCCAGGATTGAAGGCTGGGAAGCCCAGCAGAGTGGGGCCTCGCAGGAGTGCCTTTACTTGACATGCACAAGCGCCAGGTGTGCTGCTTTACCTGATTTTCCCTCCCGTGCAACCAGCAAAGAGCTGAAATACTTCATAAAATCATACAACAGCACAGGTTGGAAGACATCTGGAAAGATCCTCTGGTCCAGCCTTTGGTGGGAAAGGGACTCTAGGTGAGGACTATTACCCTGATCAACCATATTTTGGAAAACCACTATCAACGTGGGCTCTACCGTATCCTTGAGGAGACTGTTCCACAGAATGATTGTTCTTTCTGTAAAAAATATCATTGTGATAGCAAGGTAAAACCTCTCCTGGTGCAACTTGTACCCATTGTTCCTTGTCTTCTCCACGTGGCTCCTTGTGAAAAGAGAGCATCCATCCCCTTCTTGGCTGCCCTGAAGTCCTGCCATGAGGTCCTCGACAAGGTCTCTTCAGGAGGAGACTCAACTGCTTCAGTCTTTCTTCACAGGACAGGTTCTCATACCCCTCCTAGGTTCAGCCAAGCTTAGCCTTGCTAAATACAACTTTGTACACCCCACCAAGGTTCTTGTACTCCTTGATGGCATTTGGCCCCCTTCCCATGGTCAGTATTTATCTTTTTTTCTGGTGTTTAAGCACATCCCAGAGCTCCCTGCTAAGCCAGGGTGGTCTCTTGCTCTGCTTTCTCCCTCTCCCTTTGTAGGGGTGGGACTGTTCCTGAGTAACTCCCAGCCCTCACAAGCTGCTTGTGCTCCCCATGGATGCTTCCCACAGACCCTCACAGCTGGGCTCTGAGCACATGGAAGTTTCAGGAGTGGAAGTTTCAGTGCTTCTGAAATCTGGGGGTTTTGTCCTGTCCGCTGTCTTCAGTGTTCTTAGCAGGATCTGAAACTTCACAATGTTGTTATCATTGTATCCAAGGCCACCACTGATAGTTGTGCTGTAAAGTAAATATCATCAGGCAGGTTGTGAGCACTAAATCCAGCCAGCAATGGGCTGTTCTGAGTCAGCATGTCCAGCATGTGCGGCAGGAAGCATTTCTCAGAGCTTTCCAGGATCCTCTTGGATGATTTGGGCACTCCTGTGCAGTCATAGATTGTTCAACAGTTGTCACAGGCATCTTTTTATGAAAAATCCTTTCCTTAGGATTTTTTCTCCTGAGAAGCTGAGAGGCCTCAGGAACAAAATGTAACCAATGGTTATCTGCTGCTGTGGAATGCAACAGGTGCATCTGGGATTGGGCTCATGTTGGATGTTTGTAATTAATGGCCAATCACAGCCCAGCTGGCTCAGACAGAGAGCCCGAGCCACAAACCTTTGCTATCATTCTTTCTGATTCTATTCTTAGCTTAGCCAGTCTTCTGATGAAATCCTTTCTTCTATTCTTTTAATGTAGTTTGAATGTAATATATATCATAAAATAATAAATCAGCCTTCTGAAACATGGAGTCAGATCCTTGTCTCTTCCCTCAACACAAGACCCCTGTGAACACGGTCACAGACAGTCAGGACAGATTTGGGACTGGAGGTTGGTGGTCTGGCAGAAAGTGTGAAGCTGAAAACTGCAATAGCACTGTCAGAAATCCTGTTCTGGATGAGGTTTAGTGCTCACACAGATCTGAGATCATGAGCTTGTTCCTTCCCCCCTGGGCTTGGGCTTTGTGTCCTGACTCCTCTTTTGCACTGGGTGGTGCTGGTTCATCACAATCCCAGTGGAAAGGACTCAGGCCTGGTGAGGTCTCGGGTTTTGGTTGATAATTGCTGCCCCAAGATGTGCAGGGTGTCTCTGCTCCAGCCCACACAACTGAAGAACAAGTCTGGACTCTTCACTCTTTGGTCTTGAGGTTGTTTATTAATTCTTATCTATAAAATTTCCTTTCTGCCCAGGGGAGATTTGCTCAGCAGGGCAGCCACAGGCACTGTGACCGCCCCCGAGGCGCTGTTGTCCTTTTATACTACAAACTACATAGAACATATTGACACTGAATTCCCAATACCCATCACCCATGTTAGACAGTGCACCTCTACTCTAAACCAACCCCAAAGTGCCAACAGCACTGCAGAAAGTGGAGAACAAAAAGAAGAAGAAGAAGAAGAAGAAGAAGAAGAAGAAGAAGAAGAAGAAGAAGAAGAAGAAGAAGAAGAAGAAGAAGAAGAAGAAGAAGAAGAAGAAGAAGAAGAAGAAGAAGAAGAAGAAGAAGAAGAAGAAGAAGAAGAAGAAGAAGAAGAAGAAGAAGAAGAAGAAAGGCTGGACACGCTCAGATTCCTCCATCTTGTCCTCATAACCCCCATACCAAAAATCCTAAAATCTACATTTTCACCCTGTGATCATTTTGTTCTTACACCATTCAAACTTGTGTGACTTTCATGTCCTCATACAAAGCTGGCAACTTGCTCCAGGGGTCAGAATCAAATCCCCAGGTGTTCTGGGCAGCATGCCAGGGTCCTCAGCAACTCTGGACACCAGAGGGATGTACTGAGTTCCGACAGTGAGGGAGGCATCAAATGCAGTTTGTTAGAGAGAGCACTGCAAGGTGGGAACAGCAGGGACAATCTTCTGTCCCTTAGATGCTGAGCAGCACCCACACACAGCATCCTGGCCACCCCCACCCATGGGTGTGGGCATTCCAGGTATGACAGGAGGGGTTTTCTCACAGCAGAAGGACTCTATTAACCCTTTCTGCTGTCAGACAGAAAGGATGTACCCATGAGGCCTTCTCGCTGCATGGTTGGACAAAGCCAAGGACACACAGATGGCTCAGCCCCATGGCCAGCAAGAGCTGCTTATCTCTGTTAGAGTGGCCTGAGCTGGACAAGGGCTCTCTGGCCAAGCCCTGGCCACACTCAGGCTCCCTGACATGCAGAGCACCAGATCCTTGACCTACAAAGGGCTTTCAGTCAGGATCTCAGTGGAAGCACGGCCTCTTCCCATCTGCCTGTGGATCCCATCTCATGTAGGATCCTTCAGACCTCCTAATTTGGCTAGCCCCACATGGGTGAACTTCCTGGAGGGGAAATTTTCCATATTTAGCCAGAGCATGGTCTCCACCCCCTGTAACATCTCTCAAACAGCCTCTGAGCAAATCAGACATATCTGTGACTGAGCAAGCTGCTCTCACAGAAAATGTCCCAGCTCATTGCAAGGGGTTGGACGAGAGGACCTTTAAAGGTCCTTTCCAGCCCAAACCATCCTATGACTGAGGAAGGAGAGAGGAACATGGATTTCTGTGTGTGGCTAAACCAACCAAGATGATGATGATGGGGAAGGATTTGCCTGCAGTCAGCCCCACTGCCAAGGGGCAGAGAGTGGAAGCTGTCCTCAGCTGCTGTGCTCTGCTCTAACCCCCAAAAGCCCAGATTAAACACCCACATTGGTCACCACAGAGCTCAGTGTCAGAATCCTGGGCCATCAGGTAAGTGGTGAAAGGGACAGAAAGTGAGGGATGCAGGATGGGAGCCTGCAGGGTACCAGGAGCAATTTCCTCTCTGGTTCTTGAGGGGACCACTCCAGAGCAGCAGTGGAAAAGGGCAGAGGAACGAGAGAGGTGTCAATACATCTCACAGGCTGGAGGCTGAGTTTATAGAACGACTCCAGAGAATTTCCCATTTCCACTGCAGAAAGGAAGGAAGTCAGCACTGATCCTATGGCGCTGAGAAATGATGAGATGGATCCAGGAAGGACATAAAATGAAACAGGATGTTGGAAACAAAAAAAAAGTAGGAAAATAAAGGTTAAAGAGAAGATGAGGTAAGAAAGTCAAGATAAGTGTAGATAAGATAAGACAGTGTGCATAGAGCAGAGAAAAGAATAATGCAGGAAAGGGACAGGGCAGCCAAAAAAGGAAAGGAAGAAATCCTGAGAGATAATAAAAATTTTGGCAGTCCAGTATGGATTCAAAAATTGTCCAGGATCATGGCTGAAGCATTTTCCAGGACCAAGTCTAGGACATGCACTTCTGTGAATCAAAGGAAGTTTACAGAACACAGAAAAATGTGCTTGAGCATGTCCAAGGCAATTCTGCCTGGAAAACTGCTGTGGGGGAAAGACAATGCCCACATTACAGACCATTAAGAGTCATTTTTGGATTGAACAAACAATCATCAGTTTTCAGCAGAGCTTCTCTTTCTATTTTCTTTGAAATTTTCTACATGTGAACCTGTCCTACCAACATTAATCATTCAAACTGTCAAAAAAGAAATATGAAGCAGTAAGTCTCCAGGAAAAACAACCCAGACTCCCTGGATTTCAAGTGCAGAGGTCTTTGCATTTATCCTTTTTGAATAGAGAACTTTTACTTTTTTTTTTTAGTCAGAGTATTTATTTGTCAGGAGGATAATAGTTTCCTACATATTCATTACTGTATAACCATAATGTCTCTATCAAATGGGTGAAGAGAAAATGGGAACACTGTGTGGAATGTGAAGGTTGTCCAGAGGGGTGGGAGATGCCCCTGGGAACATTCCAGGCTAGACTGGATGGACAGGTGAGGGCTGTTGGCACCTCCTCACCAGTACTTAATAAAGCCAACAAAACCAAAGGAGTGAACCCCATGATCTGCAAATGAAAAATCATAGAATGGTGATTGGGAAGGGATAAAAAGTTCTGGGGAGCCACAAATCTGAATAAATAAGCATTAATTTTATTGAATCATGAATAATTTAAGACTGGTACAATCATCAGCTTTATTCTCCATGACACGGGGTGGGGAAGGGGTAGAAACAGGGAGAGTGAGAAAGGGGAGGCATGATCTCAAACAGACCATTCACAAATTCCAATCCTAAATGAGAACTGAAAATTAAATAGGGAGAGGAGCAAATGGAAAACATCATAAACGTACACAAAATACTCAATTCCTAGTTTTCTCTTTAAAAATGGCTAGAAAAAATTCATCAAAATGCAGCACTTTTAATCAAATATTTACATTTCTATGTTACAATGAAAAAATGTACATCTTATAGAACATATTTCATAAACTGTTCCACTGGAAACGACTAGATCAAAACAGCAACCTTCCATTTAATATCAACAAAGATTTTTTTGCTTTGTTTTTGTATATTATTTTTTTCTTGAAAGAAAATTGCCACATTTAGACACGATTTCATACACATAATATCGAAGTTAAGCATCAACAATGAAATACCAAGTTTGCTTCTTTCAAAATGTACAAAAAGGCTAACCAACCCCCTCCCTCCCCTTCCCCAAATAAATCACATCTCATTTATGGCCTGTATCATTCTTGGCAGTTCTGAAGGAAAGAAAATGGTTTATTCTCTCAATTTACAACTCAACACGAATGTTGCATAGAATCTTGCATTTCTTGTTGACATTTTTTTTTAAACAAGCCAACTTTGTAAGGAGGAGAAAAAAGGAAGGAAAAAAAAATAAAAAAAAGGAAGTGTTTTGAAAAAGCCTTAAATGAGAAGAAAGTCACCTAAAGAAAGACTTAATCTATGAAAAGTCTTGATACAAACTAAGACGTGTGCACAACAGGTAACCCTGCTTCCCGAAGTTTCAGAAAAGACATGGAATATTGTGATGCTCAGAATGACTAGCCTATTCAAAATTGCCTCTCTCACTTTAAGCCAAGCTAGTGTCAATAAAAAAAGAAGAGATAATAGAAATTTCTTCTGAGCTTAAGCACAGGATTAAACATGAGAAAAAAAATACCCCGTTCCCCACAAATAAAACACTACTTTAAACATGTCTTTTAGCACTCAGTTAAAGGTCAACCAAGACATTTTCTAGGATATTAAGTCCATTTAAAGCCCTAGCCCTGCAACTGGATTTTTTTACAGGCACACGCTCTGTCTGCATGGATTCAGTTGGGGGATTAGGTACCAAAATTCACAGTAGTAGCAGGTAAAGTCAGTGCTGGGAAGCAGAATTGTCAAGACTACTGGAAAAATTAACTTCTCTCAAACTCATCATCAGCATGCTATGGATTTGATTCCATACAGATCTAACCCATTTTTTTTACAGTACCAAGAACTGGATTAGGAAAATTGGCTTTAATTTAATGGAGTAACCTTTGTTATTCCATTCAGTGAAATAATGAAATAAGGTTAAAACAGTAACAACACCAAGCTCTTCCCCCCGTCATTAAAATATTTAAATTTTTCCTTTTACAATATTTTTCTTAAAAAAAAAAAAGTCATCAGCACTTAAAAGTTGTAACAGGAGCAGATTCAAGACCAGCTTAGTAAGACAAAGTACAGGTATATTACAGAAAGTCATGAGGTATAATAAAACCATCCTCTCAAGCTGAGCCACAGAAGCATGAACTTGTTTGTTATGGTCCTTTAAACCCACAAGCTATTGAAAACGTGTTTGTAGTAAGATTTCTTTCTGTACATTGAAAAACCAGCATATTCCTGTAATTTATTAGAGTTGAAAAGCTTCTTTGTCCCTTCTGCATGGATAAAACAGCTCTTCAGTGATTTGTTAGCTGGGGATTGATATGAACCTGAAACGTTATCTCATTTCCCTCCTTTTTTTGTCACATTTAGACAAATTCTAGTATCTCATACAAACAATATTCACAGCAACTTATGATATTTCAAGAGATGACTTTAGCCCTGTTTCTTTAAATAAAATCCCATAATGTACAGCACTAATTTAATCAAACACAATTAGTACAAAATAAGGCATCGCTTTTAAAAGTCAGCACCAGAGGAGAGCTGGAAAGGCTCGTACAGATCCCTCCTGAGGAGTGAGGTGTTGGCTGAGGTACAGCTGATGTGCTGGGGGGGATGGTGTCACCAGGAAAGTGCAGCTCTTTGGGAGGTGTTCTTGCTCCCCAGCACAAGTACAAGCCTGAACACTGATCGTGTAGGTGTGTGCGTTCACAGAGGAGGAGAAACCAAAGCAGGTTCACAGCTCTGCCACAGCTCAAGAGCATGGCACAGCTAAACTCAAAGGACACAGTACTCAGTACCTTATCTTTTTTTTCCCAGACCTGAATACTGCTGAAATGCTATTTTTAAATTATTTTTTTAAACTTTGCAATTAAAAAGAAAATTCATGGAAGTATCATCACCAGAGTAGCACTGGAACTGCCACAGAGCTGAATTTTAATTAACCCCGTTATGGGGTGCTGATTGGAATGAAACCTCTGAACAAAAGCCAAAGTTTTCTAAAAACAGCTGTCACATTTCATGGCAAGAATTAAAGCCTGAAAGTCTGAGTCATCGCTTTGCAGGGGTGCAGCTCACCTCTGTGTACAGAGCTCACCATGCCTGTGCACTGCCAAGGGTCCTCTGGAGCTGTAGGACTCCATGGGGCACAGCCCTGCCACTGACTTCTGTGAAGGAGGGAAGCCCCCTCTCCTCAGGGTGGATTAGTGGGGTGTAAACACCACAGAAGTCAGCCCAGCTGGTGGTGTGGATGTAAGTGGGAAGAGAATTGGGCCCTGACTAGCAAAAGGCTACCTGATTTTTCATTTGTAGCAGGATTGATTGCTACACAGTGTTTGAAAAAAACCTGATTTGTTCAGACTGTATACATATTTTTATATATTCCTATTTATATATATAATCTTTATAAACACACAATGAAAGAAAACCAAGGTCTCAGACTGGCAAGGAGAGCAGCGCTTTTTGTTTTAGTTTTTTTTTTCCTTTTCTCTTTTTTTAATATTTATTCAAACTTCCCTGTTTTGCAGCTTTGCCTTCATTGAGTATTATTAGGAGGCAAGTTATAGATATTGTTATAGCACCAGAACTATATGAAGCTGAGTTTAACCCACAAAGCTGACTGGTAAAAGTCCAGCCCTCACGTGAATGTGTTTGGTCAGAAGCAGCATAGGCAAATATTCCCTCTCCCCTCTCTTTCCAGACAGTACATGGCACAAAGCTGCTTGCTTCACAGCTGTGAAACTGCCCCTCACCCCAGTCCCTTCAACTTGGTAATGATGATTATTTTTTAACATCTTCAGGATCTTAGGCATGAGAGCTTACAGCAACTAAAAAGAAGGAAACAAAGGAGTAGTGCAGTTCTCATCATCGTCAAAAGAAAAACAATAAAAAGGTCACTTGGGTTGCCTGCACCCAGGTTCAAGATTGCTCCAAGTGTCTTGTTCTTGCAGCTCTTAATACTGAGATCCCAGCCCAGGAAGGTGTTCTTTTCATCAGTCTGTGATCAGGGCTCTTGACAAGAGGAAACAGCTTCTGTCTGAGGGAGATCACAACGTGGACTCCAGAGAGGAATCCAGGATGTCATCGTGATGGCTGTTGCTGTTGGAGTCGCTGTCATAACTCTGGGGACTGGAGTAGTTGGCTGCCTCCTGGAGTCTCATTAGCATGTTCATCTGCAGAGCCAAGGAAGTTCATGATTATTTGTACTTTTGAGGTAGGAGCAACATTAACTCCACGTGACAGCTACAGCGGCGTTGGCTTTGCCAGTGGGCAAGGAAGGAAAGGGAGGAACGAGCAGGGGCAACAACACTGAGACTCAGAACAGAGGTACTGACAGTGATTTACTGGGATTTCCCTAGGAACAAGGCAAATGAAAGAGTTCTGCTGTCCAGAAATGGGAGCTTACCAGAGGATCTCCTTCAGCATCACTCACTGGAACTTGTTTGCTGGTGGAGCCTTCCCGGGACACGGAGTAGCCATCGAAGCCCACGTCCTCAGGCCTCAGCTGGAGCAGGGGAGGCCACTCGTGGTGCTGGGGGCTGGCTGCCCAGGGGTAGGTGTCCATCACCCACTTGGCAGGATCCTCCCAGGGCGCTCTCCTCCCATACAACTGAAAGAGCACAAAGCCATGTCAAACATTCCAACCATCTCAGCCACTGCCTACCTAACCAAAATGAATGTGCCATGGCTCTTGTGCTGCAGGAAACACTTTACAAGCAGGACTGAATGGGAGAGTTTCCTTGCCCTAAACACACACAAAGCCCTTTGTCATGGCAATGATTTGGAAGGAGCTGACCACCTTCTCCAAGACTGCAGTGCCCTTCTCTTGGCACCAGCTGAAGGAAGAAATGCCTGAAAATAACATCACCTAATTAAGTCAACTTAAACAATGTCAGCACACAAAAGAAGCCGTCAGTGCTGACATCTGGCTTGCACTGGCAGCTGCCTTACAAACTGCCATCCATGGAATGTGGAGGAGGAAACGTGAGATCTGTCATCAGGCAAGAATGATGGATGTCAAGGCATAAAGTTTTCCATCAGATTTTTTTTGTGTTCAACCAAGAAAAAGCACCAGCAGCATTTGTCCATGCTCAGGTTCCTAAGTAGGCAAACTCTGCTTCAAAAACATTTTTCTGGATGGAACAGACTGCACTAGTGAATAATCCCAATGTATCCTCCCTGTTCTATTTTATTTGTCTTAGCTATTCATTTGAATGAACTCATTTGAATTCATTTGTCTTAACATTCATTTGAATGCTTCATGACTTCCAAAAGCATAAATACAACTGCAAGTGGCTTTAAAACATTTATTTCCACTTTATAAATATCACCATCAACATCCTTCAGCAACTGGTGCTTGTCTCTGACATTTTGTCACTGTCCCCTTCCTGTAAAAACAACGGTCTAGCAAAGACATTATCTGATGGATCTAGGACTATCTCACTTTCCTCAATACTATTTCTCCATGGTATGTTTTTTGTGGGTTTAGATTCTGCATGCACCAAGTATTAAAGTGCTGTGAGGCAGGAGGAGCAGAGGCTCCAGCAGATGGTGCTAGGCAATCTGAAACAGACCCTTCATCCTTCAGCCCTGCTACTTTATCTTCCCAGCTGCAACGTGGGGCCAGCCAGATTTCCTATTTTAACCTTATTCTCAAATTTACAATGATACATGTCATTTGTATCATTAAGTGGTGAGGATTTTGTATTTTTCACACCTTTTCTCCTGCAAAACGCTGAGTGGATCTGAGCTCAGGAGAGATTAAATGACTCACCAACCATGGCAACCAGGTCTGTCACCCCTCCCACTGGCACATTTTCCAGTGAGCAAGTCATGGGACAAGGATGGAACAGGTTGCTCCACAAAGCATGCAAGAAAAATCACAGGAGTACGAGTGACAGTGGCAGGAAGCCACAGGGACTCTGTGTCCTCTTTTTGCTGGTGCTGCATTCTGTACTGATACACCAAGCAGGAAGAACTTGGGTTTTATACAACCTTCTAATTTTCACATCCCTGTTTCGAAGAACAAAACAAGCCAGCTCCCATGGGAGCAATTATTGTAAGGATTCATTTGGTTTGCTTGTATTTGACCCAAAATAATTCTCTAAATGAGAAACAGAAATATAAAAATAGCTGAGAGCAGATCCACAGAGATCAGAGCAAAATTAGGAGTCCACCTTTCCTTTCTGGAAGGCAATTTCAGGAAAGAAGATGGGCTCTCAGAGGAGTCTTTGTGGGTGTGAGGGAGAGAAAACTGCCCCAGATGAAACCCACCTTTCTAGCATTAGCTTGTTCATTAGCACCACTCTGGCTACTCCTCAAGTACTAAAGTGCATCTTCTTATCCATCAACCAAACAAAAGAGAAATTATTTAAATAGGGATGAATTAGTGCAATTTGGGGAAATGGGGCTGAAGGGCACAGAGAATCTAAAGCACAGTGAGAAACTGAAGTCCTTACACCTGGAAAGATGGAGATACTGGGCAGAACAAGGAAGCAAAAGGATGGTTTTATCAATTACTCTCTCTCCACTTCCATTACTAATTTTTCAATGCTTTCTACACGTACTGATCAATGATATGAGAGCTCCAAAACCCAGTAGAAGGAGCCCATCATTACTGGGAGTATCAATTCTCTCCATTTCAAGAGCAAGCAAAATCACCAGCTCTCCTTTCTCTTGTTTTAGGTTGGAAAGATTCCTGGTTCCCATTACCTTCCTTTAAAACAAGTTGCATGTAAAATGGTTCTCTTGTTCTATTTCTAGTAAAGTTCCTGAGTGTGTTTTGTACTCCAGGATCTATTGTTTTCCTTATGGCTAATAGTCTACACAACTGTCCCACAAAGAATGAGGTCTCCAAGTACTGGCAAATTTCAAATGGCAGCTGCCCAAATTGTACCCAAAACTTGGAGAATTCATGTATTTCACAATTTTTTAAGAAGCCATTAGTAAAAGATTAGTTCTAAACCATATTTTAAAGTAGGTGCTGCTGGGCTTATTCTGTGAACAAAGAGCTGATTATTAAGAAACCTCTTTTTTTCTCCTACCTAAATGGCAAGTCCATAGCAATTCTCTGCTGAACCCTCCTCCTGATTCCAACAAATTTCATAGTCAAAGGGACACCAAAAACTATTCTAAATTGCCAGATTGTCTGTGTTTAGTAATTGAGTCACAATCAATGATGATTTCACTCCATCCTCTGAAAGAATTATGAAGGAATCTACTAAAAAATAATCTTAAATACTGAGAAGTTTTCAAAATGTCACTGATACTGCTCCTGTCACTCATGTATACATTCCCTCCATGCAAAGCTTTGTTCCTATGCTGAAAGATTTGATTTCCAAAGGAAAATCCTGTGTAACACAGTTAATGATGACAAGCCTATTTCTCTGATGCACAGGATAATTTTAAGGTCTGCATTTGGAACTCAATATTGAAAAGTATTTGTATGTCTAACTCCCCCTACTGCAAACATCAGCAGTTTGGCATCTAATCATTTCTTCCCCTCTCTACTTCAAAAGTGCTTGAAGAGACTAATTCTGCCTGAAGTTATTGACAACTCTGGTTACATTTTCATAGACACGCGAGGCTGTATCTACAGAAAATGTTGCCACCACTGAGTTTTGTTGCCTTTTGAACAGATGCCATTCTAGACCTATGATTTTTCCCTTTGCCTGCTCACCTGTAGCCCTTCCCTTACTGCCTCCAGAAGATATGGAATGATGGAGTAGTTCCACAAGTCAGTGAACCAAACTCTAGAACCATCTACATCTATTGGACACGAAAGGAAGAGCCGTGGACCTGGAGAGGGAAATTCAGATATTACACTCAAATCACAAGCACAGTAAGCATCAAAAAAAAAAGGTGATGACATCTAAAAATAGGGTTTTAAGGAAAGTCTTTTTGACACAGCACAAGGAAGTACACAAGGAAATAAAATACATATATTTATATATGCCTGGGCAGAGTACTTACCAATAGTAACATCAGAGGAGCTGTGAGCCTCCAAGAATTTGTTCAGATGTTGCCAGACCTTGGGAATCCAATCAATAATCTTAACCAGCTCTGCATTCCTCATCCTGCCACTGATCTCTGTTTCAATCAGTTTTCTTCTCAGGAAGCGGCCGAGAAAGCCTTTGACTGGCTCAGTGTGGTTTGCACACAGCACCCATCTATGGCACAACAGCAGAAATGGACTTTATTTCTCTTCTGTGCTACTAAAGGTAACTATTCCTGACTACATTTCTCTTCTTATTTTCAGATTATCAGGATCAAAATGGGCTATTCCAGTCATACATGTTTTTCAGCAAAAGTGACTTTGGAATATTTCACTAGATGAGCCAGTTTTTATTGTGCATTGTTTCAGCTCATTTCTCAATAATCTGCTTTGCCTAAATATTGTCTTACTGAAAATCTGGTAGAAAATCAAATATCTTAACAATCCTCTATAAAATAAAAGTTTTATGAACCCAGTTCCTTTAATGACAACACCATAACCAAGCTGAGCATGTCAGGGCAGCAACGAGGAACAAATGGCATTTCCCTCTCACTTTGCTATTTCAGCTGATAAGAACAATTTCAAATGACTCAGTAGCCATTACTCCTCTGCCAGCCCACAAACATAAATGAGAAACATGAATAAACAGTACCTGAAATTATGGTGAAGTTGGAGATTAGGTGTGGAGGAGGTGGCTTGGTTCATTGTTCCAATAATATATGGACTATTGGGAGAAAAAAATCGAGCAAATCAAACTTGTGAACTTTGAAAAGCAAGTTTTAAGTAAAACCTGAACATTAAAAAAGGTCATTCAAAACTTTTTTGTCAAAGAAGGTTTTGTAGTTACTTATCACCAAATTCTCTGCTGAGATTCTGTGAACATCAAATTCTGGAAGCAAACCAGAAGTCCCAAAACAGGACCTTCCACTACAAACGGGGCTTTACTACTAATGATCTACATCATGAAGCAAATACAACTACTTTTAAATTACTTATTTCAGAAAAATAGATTATTCTATGAAGGAAAAAAGCACTGAAGCACTGTCCACAATACGGACAACCTGGTCATCTTCCTCTACATTACTAAATTAATGCAGACTTTGTTTTTGTGTGACTGGATTTTGCAGGAGCGGTGCTCTGAGTACAGGATTAACATTTGCAATGTGTTTTGATACTATTTCTT
The DNA here is from genome assembly GCF_012460135.2 of Molothrus ater. Taxonomy (NCBI): domain Eukaryota; kingdom Metazoa; phylum Chordata; class Aves; order Passeriformes; family Icteridae; genus Molothrus; species Molothrus ater. The sequence continues at coordinate 2,063,206 of NC_050483.2, read as the reverse complement.
TACCATTTGTGGTACTTGCAGTTTAGGAGTCCATTAAAGATCTCTCCTAGGGAGCTAACATGGTGCAAATTATCCAAAATGATGACAAGAGGCATATCCACAGCATTATTTTCACTGTTGCACTGGTCTGCCAGGTTGGACAGGTACTGGCGGAGTTCCTGCAAAGCAGATATAAAGAAAAGAAGCAAAAAATATTTTTTTTCCTTCACATTTCTTAAAAAATCAATTAAGATAAATAAGCTTGGTAACAAAATCTAAAGCAAAAGAGTCTGACATCTAACAAGGCACATTTCTCATTAACAATTTCTCATTTTCTATGAGAAAACACAAGATATGGTTTTCTTTCTCTTTTGCAGGTAATGCTGAAGACCCAGAGACTGTGCCAGAAATCCTGTGTGAGATAAGGGCTTAAAGAGGGGTAATATTTTGTAATTTAGCTTGTGCTTTTTATTCATCGATGTCAGACCTAAGAGGTCTGAAATGGATTTTTGTTTCTTTTCAGGAACTGGATCAACTCTCCCCATACTAAACCAAATTCTACATTCCAGCTAGATTTGTTGTATCATCTTGCAACTGTTTTTCCATCAAAATACAGATGACAAAATTAATCTGGAACAAACCATCCCTTATCACATGCCAAATTTGGATGCCTTCAGCAATGCTGGAATGAAGGATGAGCTTTTGGTGCTGCTGATGAGTGGTTGAAATGCTCTCAGCAGCTTTAAAGCATGTCTGAAATCATACCAATGGCTTACAACCACAATTCCAACCATCCCTTTCCTCCAGAGGAAAATATGCCTAAGGCCATCAAATACACAGATTTTTTTTTTTCCTTTTCTTTAATCTAGATGATCACTGGAAGTACATTCATCAAAACCAGCAGCACATAAAAAAGCAAAGACACGCCTTACCTGCCCAGGAATGTGTCTGCACAACAGCCCCTCCAAACCCAGCACACGATTACAATGCTGATACCTGCAGCTGCAGAAGCTCCTGACAGCCTGGAGATGCATTTGAGGGTTTTGGGAAAAGTGCCCACATGCAATAGGGATTGCTTAAGTCTCTGGGAATTTTATGCAGGTGTTTAACTTCCTGGGCAATTCTCAGGCTCCTAAACACTTGAAAATCACGACACCTTTAGGTGTTTAAATACAATACACACCTGGAAGCCTGCTGTTCCAGACCCATAATCAAGTGAATCTGAAAACCTTTGAGTATTGTTTCCTTCAGGATAAACATAATGCTTTGAGAATGAAGGTGAGTTCAAAATGCCAGGCTGGGAAAGGTCTCTCACTGTGGGCGGTGCGGGATGGTTTGCGCGCGCTCACCTTGCTGGATTTGTGGTCCACGTTGAAGGTGGCGATGATGCCCTCAGCCAGCTCCCTGCCCTCCCTGAGCACCATGTACTCAGACAGCCTGTTGGCCAGGTAGGTTTTGCCCGTGCCACTGGGGCCCGACAGGATGATCCTCCTGTGCTCCATCAGCAGGGACACGTAGCGCTGCAGGATGGCCTTGGGGATCAGCGACTCGAACACCAGCCCGTCCAGGCTGTTCTCACAGACACCTGCAGCAGGGAAACAGCCTCTGTCAGGGGCATTTCCAGTTCTTATCCAAATGGACCTGAGCAAGCTGCTCTTCACTTCAGAGCTCAACCCCTTCCCCAGCCCAGTATCCCTCATGGCTGAGAGAGGCACACATATGTCACCAGACATCTTTTATGAAAAATCCTTCCCTTAGGATTTTTTTCTCCTGAGAAGCTGAGAGGCCTCAGGAACAAAATGTAACCAATGGTTATCTGCTGCTGTGGAATGCAACAGGTGCATCTGGGATTGGCACATGTTGGTTGTTTCTAATTAATGGCCAATCACAGTCAGCTGGCTCAGACTCTCTGTCCAAGACACAAGCCTTTGTTATCATTCCTTCTTTTTCTACTCTTAGCTAGCCTTCTTATGAAATCCTTTTTTCTTTTCTTTTAGTATAGTTTTAATATAATATATAACATAAAATAATAAATCAGCCTTCTGAAACATGGAGTCAGATCCTCATCTCTTCCCTCATCCTCAGACCCCTGTGAACACGGTCACACACATAAAGTGGGAAACAAGTGCAGGGGTGACCCAGGCCTTAGCCTGGATCCTCCTCCAGCCTGTTTAAGTCTTCAGCTGCATCCCTGAGGCCCTTTGGAAGCTGCCACACCAAAAGATTCCAGGCTACACTTTTCATGCACAAGTCATCCATTTTACAGCATTTCACCACGCATTCACCCTGAATGTACCTGTTTACTTTTGGATCACCAGACAAAAAAAAAAAAAAACAGCTATCATCAACTCCCCCTACTTTCCCAAATGCTTGTAATTAAACTCCTCCTCTGTATGCTGATAGTTATCTCCTCTAACAGAAAACTCATACTGATAAGCATTTATGCCATGTCAGCAGTCACTTTAGGCAGAATTGGCTTAGGGAAAATACACAGTGCTTCAAAATAAACAGCAGGAAGGGAAGTTGGCAGATCACCCAGAGAAATGTTTGCACCTCAGTGGTTACTTGGAATATTAAATATTTATATAGGCAGCTTTATATCTCAAAGGTATATGTCAGTGATTTTCCACAAATTGATTAAATACATTTCTATTTTATTGAAAACTGTTATCACTTGTGAACCTTCAAGGCACATGTCGAGTCAGTGCAAGTTAAATGTAAACTCAAACTGCAGCCTTACAGACACAGTTAGACCTTATGCAATATTTCAGTTAGGATTTATGACTGGACAATGCATTTTATATAAGTAGAATATCCTGGGTTCATGTCAAGCCTCAGTAAGTTGATGTATTTCACAGTTTATTTTGTCTTCCTGCCCACTGCTTTGCTATACAAGGTAACCTGGTTCTTACACCAATATTCAAAAATCTGCTTTCAGTCAAATTTCAAAGTTGATCTGCAGAATGTTTGGCACTGCTCTCAAATACCATCTGTCTGCAGATTTCACAGGTCTAACTTTGAGCAAACTGATATATGTTCAAAATGCAGCAGTTGAGAGTTTTACCCCTGAACTTAGTTTCACAGTATAGTTTTCATAAAAAAGTTTTTCCCTGAGAAATGAAATGAGAAACACAAATACTAAATTTTTATCAGTCTTACAGAATAAAATCGATGGGAATTCTGAAAACCATACATTTTGAGAAATCCACATTTTATGGAGTTTCATAAAATTTGGGCTCCCTCCTTCCTGAGGGACTTAAGGAGGGACCAAGCAAGCAAATGAGTCAAGATCTATTTTTTTTTCTAACCCTGCATGAAGGAAATAACAACTATAGCTGTGATAAAGAGCCAATGAAATTTTGAGGCTTGACTCATTTGGAAAGCACTTTGCTGCTCAAACAGCTCCACTGCATCCTTTGTGATGTGAGGTCTCCTCCAGGACAACTGAAGATCTGTGGAGTGTGTAATTTTCCCTAGAGTTACAGGTTGAAAACTTGCTGAAATTACAGACTTAGCATGCCCCAAGTGCTGACTTTATCAAATGAAAACAGCAGGAAGTAAATAAACGGTAGGAACAGGAAAAAGCAGCGCAATAAAAAGTCTCTACTCCTCTGAGCTCCTTGACACAGCAAGTTCTGATAAACCTCAACAGTGAGAACTCCAGCAGGCAGGTCAGGTGAGCTTACCTTTGATGGTAACTGAGATGGTGTTGTTTTCTCCCACCAGGTAGCCACAGGGCAGCAGCTCGGGGGTCTCGGCGCTGCTGGTGCGCCTGATTTCCCCGATGCTGTAGCCCAGAACACTGTCTGAGTTCAGCCCCAGCTGGCTCAAGGGATCCACGTGGATGATGTACTCCTGGGGTGGGAAAGGGACACAGGAGGTCAGGTGTAGCAGACCCCATAGAATTGACTAAGACTCCGTGAAGGGCTGAGACTTAAGGGTAGGTATTGCTGGGTCATGATGAGACAGCAAAATAAGCCCCTGTCCTCCGCCTCTCGGACCCCAGCTTATCTCTGTAACCCCATAGGTCACTTTCCCCTAACCCCTACTATTGGACAAGTTTGGATCCCTCTGCACCCTATAAAAAGGGGCTGTTTTAGCCCATTTGGCAGAAGAAGAGCCATCACTGGAACCCTTCACAGACCCCTCAATAAACCATCGCTGTGGAATCACCAGGACCTTTTCTTCTCTTCTCTCGTGTCTGCTTCTCCCCCTAGCCCACAGGAGCCTTAGCAAGCAAGAGCTGGAATCCTAAGAGAGCTGAGAACCACTAAAGAGCTGAAATCCGCTAAGCCTGGTTAAGGTAGCCACAGCTACGGGCGGCCTGGGTATTCGGGCACTCTGTCCCCAGCAGGGACTGAGCTGTCCGGCCCGCGCCGCCTGCTCGGGGGCAAAGCCTGCTCTGGGGCAGGGACCTCAGTCAGGCAGCCCTGGGGGCCTCTTCTCTGCTGGACACTGCTTAATGCACAAAGTTCAGCACAGCCTGGCACCACCAGAAGCCCCTGGAGCTCACAGATTTTGTACCCACTGACCTTGAACAGGCGCCTCACAACCCCATCCAGGACATCCCACTTGGTCTTCCCACTGACTCCAATGCAGCCTATGAGGAAGGAGCGAGGCCTGGAATCCTAAAGGCACAGGAATAACTCTATCAGACAAGCGTGGTTAATGGAATTAAAATGCTGGCTCCCTGCCCCCTCCCCTTTTACTTCTAAATGATGGTGCATCCTTACTGCTCTATATGGTGAATTCTGAATGGAATATGGAATTCTTTTCACATGATAAACATTTTCTACAGTGTTGGAGTCACAAATCTAAACAATACTCAGGTGGCTGTGATGTTAAGTTAAAGGTATTTATTAATCAATTCATGAATAATTGAAAAATCTCTGAGAGGATTACAGTTTAGCAAAGAGACAGAAAGTCTCTTAGGAATATTCTAGACAGAAAAGTAGAGGCCAAGTTCATTCTTCCATGGCTTCACAATCAAAGACGTTACATTTGCTAGGTTTATCCTATTTATTTTCAGAAATTCTGCTGTGGGCACAGAAATCTATATATATAGATAAACTATACATGGCTCTAATGTATACATGGCTCTAGTAATATAGAAAGAGACTTTATATTTATATTCTATATTTTATGTATCACAGAATTTTGCATTTTTAAGTGATTTTTAAGGCAGATAAAATAAATCAGAATAAATACAGTTTTTCTGGTTTTCTACAGCTACACTCACTGTGAAACATTAATTAAAGAGAAAACTAATTTCTATCATAAGATTTGAAGTGTTACTAAAACTTGCTGTAATTGCAGTCAACCAGCAGCAGTTTTACTATTTATCCAGGGTTGTAATAATTAATGCAAAATAGGTATTTAATGGAAAGAGCAGCTGATCATTCAGATCTGATCATTCAGATTTTTGCTCATCCTTCAGGAAGACATGAAGTTACTTCTTAAACACACTTTTACAGCTGCTCAAAAATGTGAGATAGCAAGGCCATTGCTTGTCAAGGACTGTGTAATACATTCAAGCATGTTAAACACACGAGATAGGATGCAACTTTACATTATTTGCAATTTATTTGGGTATTTAGGACTCTTTCACGTACTTGTGGATGGAAAACATCTGAAAGATGTCATTCTAAACAGGGTACTTGTGCCAGAGGGGACAACTTAAACTAGAATGATATGGTACAGATCTCCCAGTTTGGATTTGTCCATTTCTTCCATGAGATTGGTGCTTATGGCATTTTGGTCCCTCTCAGCAGCTCCAAGGAAGCTGCAGGTAGCCAAGTGCCCTCTCTATCACTATCAACACACAAATGAACCATTTTCCTGAGAAAAACCTTGAAAGTTCTTTGCAAACTTGAGTTCCCTCACACATTCTGAAGTCACCTACATTTCAAAGCTAGGGATGAAACACAACTCACCTCCTTCCATTTCACCTCGTCCTGGAAGTTGACGACTATTTTGACGTGCCTGCCTCCTTCCTTCCGGGCAGAGCCATCTCCAGTGTCATCCAAGAGCATGTCTGTGGACAGGAAACATCAACAGCCTCACAGCTGGAGCTCAATTACAATGGAGACTATGCTGGTTTATTGTAGTCAAACACAACACGTCTGGGCTTCACACGCCCCGAGGTAAAACACGAGAACCAGGCTGACTGACTTCCCCGCCACATAGCCCTCTCAAAAAGGGAAGGTCATTGAAAATGATTAGCCAGTTACTCTGGATTTTCCTTCCTATGATATATCCCCTGGGAAATGTGCACCATTAAATGGCTTTAAACAGGACTTTTCAGAGCTGAGGTCATAATTGGACACCTCTGACTGAGGGTGTAGCAGACCTTCGATGATATTTAAAAGAGGGCTCTGTGCCAGCTCGTGACATATTTCCACACCTCAGCTGTTAATAATCCTCACGCTCTCTTTTTTCCATGGCTAACCAACCCAAGCCTTCCAAGTGCAGGATAAAACCTGCCCCAGCACCCTTCTCATTCAGCTCACCGAGACTGGTTGACTCCGTGAGGTTCAGGCTGTGTTGAGAGAGACCCACGGAGTGTCTGGGAGAGGAGGAGATGGAAACCTGAGACTGAGCCCTGCTGCAGCTGCCGTGGTTTTCAGACTTCAGCCGATCGTTCTCTGCTTTTAACTTTTCAATCTCGCTCTGCAAGAGACAAGTCAGACGTTAGAAGGCACAGTGAAAACATGATTATAAGACAGCAACATAAGACAATTAAGAATAAATAGCAGTTTAGCAGAAATGCTGTTTCCATCATGTTTCAATTATTAAAATGTCTGTTCTGTGAAATTTTTCAAAGTATCCTAAAATACCTCAGTATGTGGGAATTAACTAACACTGAAATGCAACGACCTTAAGGCAAAGAGCATGGAAACATCCTGGCCTGCATTAGGAATGGTGTGGCCAGCAGGAGCAGGGAGGTCATTCTGTCCCTGTGCTCAGCACTGCTGAGGGCACGCCTTGAGTGCTGTGTCCAGTTCTGGCCCCTCAGTTTGGGAATGTTGAGATGCTCAAGCACATCCAGAGGAGGGCAACAAGGCTGGTGAGGGGCTTGGAACACAAAGCCCTGTGAGGAAGGTTTGAAGGAGCTGGGGTTGTTTAGCCTGGAGAAGAGGAGGCTCAGGGGTGACCTTATTGCTCTCTACACCTTCCTGAAGGGAGGCTGTAGACAGAGGGGGTTGGCTTCTGACAGAACCAGAGGACACAGTCTCAAGCTACATCAGGGAAGGGATAGGTTGGATATTAGGAAAATATTTTTCACTGAAAGAATAACAAAGCACTGGAATGCTCTTCCCAGGGAGGTGGTAGAATCACCATCTCTGGGTGTGTTTAAAAAAAGACTGGACATGGCACTTGGTGCTACAGTCTGGTTGAGGTGTTAGGGCATAGGTTGGACTCAACGATCTTAGAGGTCTCTTCCAACCTCATTATTCTGTGAGCCTGTGATTTTGACAGCCAACAAAATGCTGTCCCCCAAAATCCTGTCCTGGGGCTGAAAGAGCCGCAGCCGAGGGCAGCGATGTCAGGCGTTCAAGCTGACTTTTAATGAAGGTCTGACCCTGGTGCAGGCTGCAGGGTGTGGGGGGCTGCTCCTCACCTGCATCCTGTTCATGGCCTCGCGCAGCTGGTCCAGCTGGTGGGCAGAGCTGAGGGCCTCCAGGCGGATGTCTGTCAGCTTCATCTCCTTGTCCCGCAGCTCGTTGCGCAGCTGCAGCACCGTCTCGGCCTCGCTGTCCGTGCACTCCGAAATGCTGCGCGACACCAACAAACACACACTCCTTCCTCTGCTGCTGCTGCTGCTTCTCCAGGATTTGTTAGCAGGAGAGGAGTTATTCTTTTTATTCTGCTTGAAGCAGGTAGCAGTTTTGGCTTATTGAATTAAGTCAGACATTAAACAGGCCATGGAAATTTTAGAGTCTGATGAAATAAAGATGTCTGAGGGTTAATTTTTTAATCAGCATCTGAAAGAGAATTCTCTGAAATCACCTACTACTGGATAGTCTTCATTTTTTTATGGTAGTTGCTATAAAGGAAAACTTCTAAAGCCAAAATCTAAATAAATTAAGGGGGTGCAGGCATTTAACAGCAGTTGGTTGGAGATTGATGAGTTCACAGACAGATTTAAAGCTCACCAGGTGTGCACAGCTGGGTTTCCCTGAACTGCTCTGGAGGGCGTTGGAACTCTACACCTATTCAAGCATGATAAATTCCTGCTCACTTTAAAGAACTTATGCTTAAAAAATTTTTGGTGGCATTTTCCTTCCCTCCACCCACTAAAAAAAAAAACAACCAAACCTGAGTGAGAACATTTCAGCACATTTGTAACTGTATCTGTATAAAGATCAACCACACAGCTGCACATTATAAGGGCAATTTTAACATGTCTCTCCCTAAATCAGTTTCATGAGAGATGTTTTCCCCACCAAAAAGCCAGTAAGCCAAGACACACTAGTTTTACTTGAGCTCTATCCTTTCCCCAGTTCACATATTTACTCTTTGTTCGTGTTTATCCTTTTGGCTTCCATAGCAAGGTGAGATGTACCCACACAGCATTTTGGCTGATGACAGATGGGATCACCATTTGACAATTTTCTGGCCTGAGAGCTGTAAGGCACAACTTGCTGTAGTCACCAGAAACACACTGAGCTAGGCTCAAGAGACAGAAGAAGCTTTGAAACAAAAATCATGGGGGATTATCTTCTGCTACTGACATTTCATCACTGTTATACAGCTGGAAACTATTGCTATTGTTTTCACTTCTCCATGTGAAAACAAGTGGAGGGGAACTACTCCAATGCATTTGTTCTGGAATCAGGCTGGAAGCTCTGCACGACCTCCCAAGGTCAGGAGGCTGTCTGCTAATTACAGGTTTCACAATACTGCCTGTTACAGCTTTCTGTATTTATTTATCCTGCTCAAGTGACAAAGCTACTGATGAAATTAACATAAAAGCTGTTTCACTAAATTTTCCACGTACATTCTAAAATGTGAGTTCAGACTGAAAACAGCCTGGCAAGGGAATTGTTAAACTTTATTTCACAGGTGGCCATGGAAAGGACCAGGCACAGGTGGCTGGGAAGCTACAGAAGGAAAGAGGAGTGGATCATTTCCATCCACCAGGCACAAGCAGTTAGATGAGTTCATCTGTATCACTAACCCACAGTGTTCGAATTCCTTTCCTTTATCTATATTTGTCAATAGAATTGGGAACTTATCACAGCAGATGAATACAATGTGTGCTGTGTTTAGACAAGAGAGACAAAATCCCAGATTTGACCTGGTTTGTTTAATTAACAGCAAGAGATCCAATTTATTTGGCACCTCAAGGTCACCCTGGTTATAAATATTCTTGATACTCAGTACATTCTGCTGAGACAGCAACCCAATGAAATATTTACACTTCGGTACTGACGCAATGATTTTTGGCTTCCTGGACACTAATGGAAAGGTACTGGGTTGGGAGTCAGCTCATGCATCTTTAAATCTCTGAATAAATGAATTCAGCATTTCTGTCCGCTGCCTTTCCTCTACCAATGCAGCAAGATGCCTTTCATGCCGTTTTCTGTCTAAAAATTACAAAAATCACTTACAGGGAATTGGAATGGGAAGCTCTCAGCAGTGGTGTTGAAACAGTGGTGTTGTGGTGTGGTAGCTTTGGTGAGGAAGGTAAGGAAGAATCAGTCATCTCCTCAATGTCTGAATGAGAAGATGCTGACTTGGGAGATTTCTTTTTCCCAAAAGCTTGCTTGAAGGAGCTGCGTAACTGGAAAAAAAAAAAAGACCACAGCAGCACATCCATCATTAAGAGTGAAACCAGGCAAAAAAAGCCACAGACTAGAAACTCTCAACATGCAAATACTTCAGATGCTACAGCCATACTCACATACACAGTAACATGGGTGAAAAATAAAAAACAAAGCTTTTTTTTCCTTAACTATTTTATCAGATTAATAAGGTCAATAGGAGTGGCTATGGATGCTTCCTATTTTTTAAGAGCTATATGACAGCAAACTCTGTTGAGTGCAACAAGCTTTCCAGCAGCATGGTGACAGCTTGCAGCTGTGCTGGCACAGGGCCCAGGCCAGGTTAATGGTGCTGGAAGGGTTAGTGGTGTCAATGGGGGGTTAGCTGCAGAGTTTAAAGAAGGTCCTCCTTACCTCATTGACCTGCCGGAAGAAGTGCAAGCAAAAGGAAGTGGGGGAAGGAAAAAAGACATGTTTTAACAGATAAAGCCACTGATAAGGGAAGTTTTGGATTTCTGAGACAAACAAGACCAATGATTAACAAAGACAAACAGTTACTTTAAAACCAAAACCCTGTATTTTCCAAGACCAGGTGTCTCAAACCACATACAGCCATTGTTTTACATTACCTGAGGAAGACACCAGATCCAAACTCTTTAACTATTTAAATTACATTTTCTACTTAGCTCAGGCAGAGTGCTTTGGCTAAGAGCCAATTTAATAATGTATTTTTCCTTGCAGGAACAGGTTTTTCACCACGTGAAAAAACTGCAACTAAAATAACCTTTAGTAATGTGACTGGCATTTTCCAAACAAGAATTAATATTCAAGTCATTATAAACTGCTGTGACCCCAAAGCTACAATTCAAAAGTTAGTGCTCAAGAAGCATTTGGACAATGTTCTCAGATATATAGTTTCACTTTTAGGGAGCCCTAAAAGTTAAACCCCCATGGAATCAAGGTCTGGACTTGATGATCCCCATGGCTTCCCTCCCACTCAGGATACTCCACGTACACCTTTTAATGCCACTGTAAAAATTGCATACATACACAGGCCGGCTTAATATGAGCTAAAACCAGTTTTTTTAAGCTAGACAAAGACTCCTACAATGAGAAATGTTGAAACTCTGATGTTTCAGCTCTGAATGGACATCTGCATTGCTTCTACACAGAACACAAAGACCTTGGCTGAGAACTTCTTCAGCACTGGTGGAATAAACAATGTGTGAATCAGATTCAACTCCCGTATTCTTCGTTGTAGTGTTTTAATTTCCAATCTTCATTTCACAGCAATGATGCACTCATTTTTAATAACAACATAAAAATACTGTCCTGTTTCTTCTACTTCATGAAAACTTTATTTATTAACCTTTATAATAAAAAAATGTTCTCTTAATCTTCTTCAAAAATAGTTATCTGATGAGTGAGAAATGTGGGCCTGATGTAAGAGCATATCCACCAGGTTACAGTAACAAAAAATAGAAGCTAAACAAGAGTTTTAAAAAGTGTTTATCTTAACCAAGATTTAGTGACTACAAAAGTTTTGTGTCACAAACTAAGGGTTGCTAGAAATTTAAAAGCTTCAGCAATTTACTTTGTCTATGTACTAACTTACAGTACAAGAAGGATTTGGACAAGATGCTATTTCCATTCTACCAATTATTTAAGGGGCAGAGTGGAAATGCTTCTTTTATAGAGCAGCTGGCAATACCAAGAGATACCGCAATGAAACCTCTGAGATAAGAGAGAAATAAAAATAAGAACTTGTTCAGGAAGCTCTTTCTTACAGTTCAGGAGTTTCATTAACATTTCTGAGAGAATACTGAGCACATAGCTTTTACCAGCTCTAACCACATTTTGCATCTCTACAGATTTATCTGTACACCCAAGAGATACAGGGAGATTTAAATTCAGTGGGAAGAAAGGGGTGGATTGTTGTACTGACTACAATAAAGGATCTAGGGACTTCAGTCCAAACTACAATCAGACTAGGTCACTAAGGAAGTTATGGTCTAATTGAAAATGGAGTTGAAGATAATGTACCTTTCCTCCAGTACAGGGTACCTTGTACATAGTACATGATGAGCAAAGAGGGAAAAACGGGAAAGGACAGGTAAGTAATGCAAAAACTTCCAAAAGAGATGTCCATCATGAAAAATTTTCAAAGATCAGTATTTTTTATATTATTCTTAGCAGTCCAAGTTAATTCTGGACAAAGAGTTCTTAAACTGTTTAATATGTTCACTTATAAGAAAGTGCTACGAGATAAAAACAGAAGAAAACCCACAAGAATGATCTTCTCTTGTGAGCTTGTTTTCCTTTAATGACAGATGTCACATTTCCTAAAGGGACTGGACACCCTATTAGCCAGACCTGATCTTTGACAGCTGTCAAGCTAAAACTCAATCCTATGCAGAGTCAGCACAAGGATATACATCACTTACAACTCAGTTAAGCCTTCACAGGAGAGTTTACCCATGATTTAAGGAGTGCACAGTCCTTGTGCTAACCTGCTGCATGAGGCAGGAAGGAGCTGCATTTCACCAGACATCTTTTATGTAAAATCCTTTCCTTGGGATTTTTCCTCCTGAGAAGCTGAGAGGCCTCAGGAACAAAATGTACCCAATGGTTATCTGCTGCTGTGGAATGCAACAGGTGCATCTGGGATTGGCCCATGTTGGTTGTTTCTAATTAATGGCCAATCACAGTCAGCTGGCTCGGACTCTCTGTCTGAGACACAAGCCTTTGTTATCATTCCTTCTTTTTCTATTCTTAGTCAGCCTTCTTATGAAATCCTTTCTTCTATTCTTTTAGTATAGTTTTAATATAATATAGATCATAAAATAATAAATCAGCCTTCTGAAACACGGAATCAGATCCTCATCTCTTCCCTCATCCTTGGACCCCTGTGAACACGGTCACACTGTGCATGTCCTGACAATTTCACAAAAACCTCACACAGTCTCCTACAACATACTCACCCAGTTCTTCCTCTTCTTTTTCTTGGAGTCACTGTCGATGTTGCTGCCCACGCTGGAGTGGCTGGTGGCACTGTTGATGCTGGAGACACTGTCTGAGGAGTGCTGCCTCCGGATCCGCAGGTCCGCGGGCTGGGCAGCTCCAGGACCTGGATATCAATGCAGGCAGTGTCAAAATTAGCTAGGCAATGTGATGAATGGCATTAATAATGCAATTCTGAAGATACATTTTGGGAAACCAGCACTCTGACAAGCCCTTATCCCAATGGATGGATTGCGGATTTCAAATCCTTGTTTCTTGTGACAAGATTAAAATCAGAGATGCTTCAAACTTTTCCAGGACCTGGATATCAATGCAGGCAGTGTCAAAATTAGCTAGGCAATGTGATGAATGGCATTAAAAATACAATTCTGAAGATACATTTTGGGAAACCAGCACTCTGGCAAGCCCTTATCCCAATGGATGGATTGTGGATTTCAAATCCTTGTTTCTTGTGAGGAGATTAAAATCGGAGATGCTTCAAACTTTTCCTTCAGCAATTTATCACAGTGTAAATAAGTGGATTACTCTGGTCTCTGAGCAACCCTGATGGTTACATCAGCTGTTACACAGAGGACTGAGGTCTCACTGGAGAGCCCTGGCGTCTCTGTATGTGGTGCTTGTCTCTCACCTTTGCAGTTCAGCTCAGGTGTGTTGATCACTCCATTGATGGCAGCCTGAGCAGCAGCATTTTGTTTCTTCAGGAGTTCAATTGTCTTCCTTAACTCATTCAGTTCTGAGTCCTTGAATAAGGGAAAAAAACATAGGATAGTACACAGGAGAAGAACACCAAAGAAGCTGCTTTTCCATCCAAGTTTTGATAGTTCATAGTGACTTTATGGAATACATATGTACAAGGAGGTGAAAATTAGGTTTGGGATACCTGGGGAAGCACACCCTCAACAGGGTGCAAAACAGCTTAGGTATTATGATACCAAAAAAAATGCATGTATTCTGTAATGCAGAAATAATGTCTATTCAAGCATACTGTCCAAAAACACAATGCTGCCAGTCTTGTAAGTATTCTTCTTGGTGTTTCTTTCAAACATGCCCATTTATGGATGCATTGGGATGAAATATATTACAGAAATATGCAACAATCAATAGGAATAACCTGATCAGTTGCCACAAAATCCCAGTGCAGAAAATTAGTGTTTTATACAAATTATTTTTTACATTTTACTCTGTCACCACAAATGAGGGAGCTAAGTTAAATTGACTTATGTTTGTGACTTTTTCCCCCACACAGCTACAGAAGGAGCACGGGCAACAATGCTGGGAACAGAAGTGAAGGCTTCCAAATGCTTTTGAAGCTTGCCTTTTGCTCTGCTGTCATGGTCAGGCTCTGCAGTCGGATTGTCATGTTCCCCAGGCTCTGCTCAAACGCTGCCACCAGGTGAGCCTGAAATCAAACCACACAGGAGGAGTCAGTTCTCTTCCCCCAAAAAGGAGTATTTCTGCAGGTATTTAATCAGTCCACCCAGTGCATGGCATTGTTTGTTGTGTAAATGGTGCAGAGAAAACAACACTGCCTAGAAAAGGTCAAATGAGTAGAGCACACATTATGGAAATGCTTGCCAACAATAAAACATAAATCAAGTTTTCGTATAGAGAAGAGTAAGGCAGAAATTTCCCTCCAACTCAATCAGTATTTTCCTTTGTGGATAATTAAGGCAAAAAGATGTTGGCAGTCACAGGGGTGGAGGTTCTCCCTGTGTTTATCCCACCAGGAGAGCAGATGCTTTGTTAGATGATGCACCTGCATCTAACTCCAAGACTTCTCCCCTATTTGAGTGCACCTCGCTTCCAGCCAAGGTTAGCTTGCTTACATATCATCCAAAATTCCTGCTGCTTGGCCAATTACCCTCTTTTCTTTTCCCAAGGAAAGAAAAAAAAAAAGTGCTTCCTGAGAAAAAGATTCTACATTCTTCTCCCAAGAAGCATGGAGAACACAGTGTCCATTACATGAAAGACATCAGCTAGGAATTGAAAATGACTGAGAGGCAAAAGGAAGGAAAAGTAGATTGGGAAGATGGAAAAGAATGTAAGAAACTGTATTTCTACAGCCATGACATGGCACTGTTTTCTAGGTATTCATATGCATACATAACTGATCACAGGTGTATTTCAATATGTATTTGTCTCATTAGCCATAATAATCTACACTAACCATTAAAAAATAGCTTCATTTATCTATTAAAAATAATTCTACATGCACAATGACAAGTCAAATGGTGAAATTTTTCCAAGCAGAAAAAGATATTTTCTCACCTAAAAAATACAGAATAGCAAAACCTTTCACAGACTCATTCAGCAGCAGCACACAGTTGACTTATCCTAAATAACTGTTCTCACATTCACAAAGAAAACAAACATGAGCAGTACAATAACATGGGGATGTGCAGCTCTCATTCCCATCAGCCCCTATGAAAATAAGCAGAGCTGAGACTGTGAGAAAATGGCAAAAAGTAATTCAAAACCTAACACTACACACGTAGGAAAATCTAAATATTTATTTTAAAAACACAGAGTGCACAGCTTCTGTTGGGGAGGATGAACAGGGAACAACAAAGCTGATATTCAGGGATCCTCAGCAATACTTTTCAAAAGCAAAAAATAAATGGGCAAACAGGAGTGCATGGATTAGTAACAGATACAAACCCTTAATGCTTTGACCTGAGCCTTAAAAACCAGTTGCTCTTTCCAAACTGGATCTTGCAATTATTCCTATCTTGAAATCATTCAGTGAGCTAAGAAAAAAAATGTAATCTCCATTTTCTATAGCAGGAGCAAAATGTTTTCAAATTCATGCCCTTGATAGCTTGAGAAGCATCAACAACTGCAATGTCTATGCAAGGAAACTCAGGAAAAAACCTGTTAACTGAAGAGATTCATTTAAATTGTCAAAGTTTTAATTGCCTTTTAAAGGAAATGTCCAAGTGTCTTAACTAACAGCATTTATTAGTCTCAATCTTTTTGGGAACAGACCCTGCCTTTTACATGGAAAAAGGATGTTCTCTGGAAAGAAGTGGCTAAAGACCGAAATTTAATAGTGGGACAGTTATAGCAACATCTCTGTTGCCAATTTATGGACAGATCAGGAAGATCAGGGGCAGGCTCAAGTCTAAGAAGTTTAAATAGCATGAATAAAACACTGTAAGATTTTAGCAAAGTGAACTAAGCAAAAATGGAATATTATCAAAATAATAAATTATATGCTTTGTTATTTTGGGGGTTTTTGGGTTTTTTTTTGAGAAAAGCCCACAAGAAAAACCCACAAAAACCCAAATGACCCCAATCTAAACAAAACCATACAGGAGTGTACACTAAAAACTGTTCTCCACAAAGAGAGTGGTAGCAACCACATAGAAATTCTTGGGCAGATGAAGAGCAGCTGGGCCAGGCAGTGAGCAGCCTGTGCTGAGCACCAGCCCAGTGACCCTGAACTGTGGGAAGGAGAATGCAATAAAGCCACAGCAGAGCCAAATGAGCTGCTCAGCTGACAAGGTCTTTGTTTGAAGGACACAAGCTGGGTTATTTAACAACATCATTAAAAACCTATGCAAGAAAATCTGGTCCTGCTTTCCCACAAGTAAAAGAATCTTCTGGGGGAAAACCAATTCCTGTATCCATCCCCTTTGTATTTGAAAGGCAAATATAAGATTTAACTTTTGAAAGATGTTGAAACTGTTTTCTTTTCCTCTTGGGACAGTAACTAAGTGGTTTCATTCAGCCAAAGCCCTTTTATTTGACTTCCCTGTAGTAACTGTGTTCTTAGTTTTCTGGCCCCATTTTCAAGCTGGATGAAGCACTGTGGTGCCTGGAGTGGACAGCACAGATTTCCCCTTGAATCTTTCCTGTGATGCTGCTCAGGTGAACCTGTCCTTTCCTGTCCCAAGCTTTGCACTCCCCCAGTTCCCAGAGCTGATGGACAGGGAAATCCCCTTCAAGCAGCACAAGTTCTGATGTTCATTCATTCCCATAAACCAGGATGTCAGGATGATCTGATCTGCTATTCATCTCCAGCTTATTTACTCTAGAATTGCTTATTTTCCTTGCAAGCTTCTGTGTTGCAGACTCCTGCTATCTGTGACTGCAGCACAGAACACACAAATAAACTTGCTCAGGGTCATACAGTATTGCCTCAACACCTCCTGGATTCCAAGTATTTTTTTTTTCCCTGAGTGTCTTAAATTACTTATCCCTCAAATTCCAGAAAGGAACAAGCAGAAGTATTGTCTACACTGACAAAAAATCAGGTACCTCAGTTCTTCAGGCTTAACTTTAAATCAGTTTCCAAAGCCCCTTATGCCAGCATTATTTATCATGCCACATCTTTATGCAACAGAAAAACATAGTGAATTTCAGTCCAAGTTTCTATTAACTTTTATTCCTACCAATTAAAATCTTTATCTGTATCTCATCCTACCCAAATGTCAAAGCAAGACACTGTTTTTTAAAAAAAAGACCCTGTCCTGAATGATCTTCTCAGGACCTTAAGATGGCTTAGACAGCTATAAAGCCAAATTCTTATTATTATAATTCAGTTTTTAAAGAAAAGTATAAGATAATTTATATAATTTAGTAGGGCAGAGGATGCTATTTTTGAACATGTCCCACACATGCATACAGTTATTTCTTTAAACACATCAATAATACAAACTGAATGTTATATACATGAAATCTTTTTGTCACTTCAAGAACCTGGGTGGTAATTGTTGCATTAAATGCATTCCAGGTTAGTGTTTGCCCTCAGAGCTGTACTCACATTAGCAGTCAGCTGAGTTGTCAGAGCTGACACTTTTTCTTGGGATGCATCCAATTCTCTCCGCAGCTTGCGAATCTGAGGGTTTCAAGAGAGCACTTTAGTGCATCACAGCAAGGAGAAATAAAACAGCAGCACAGAGAATGCACAGTGGCATTTCTGCTTGTCAAAGAGGATGTGCTCTTACCTCTGACTGGCACTTCTCTTCAGGCTGTAAAATAAAAGGAATTATGTGAGGATATTGCAACATAACCAGCCTGACACATTTATGCAAATTATCTTTTTGTATTTCAAGAATTCTAATATGAACTCCCTATTTTGGATTCCCTCATCCATATTCAGTCTACTTTAGTCTCCTAATTTATTTACTCTCAAGGAAAAAGAAAATAGGCTTCTGGAGGTACTTCCTTCTGCAGGAAGGAATTTGGGCTCCACCTCAGCCTGCTGACCAGTGCACCTCTGATGTCAGTCATGGAAGAGTGAGAAGTCCTGGCTCTGTCCACAAGGGACTGCAGGAGGCTCTGAGGAACCAGGACTGCCACAGAACTTGGCTGATCCTGGGCAATTCCCTTCATCCCACAGAACTTGGCTGATCCTGGGCAATTCCCTTCATCCTACACTCAGCTCTCCATGGGAAGGAGGTCGCATTTTTGCATTCTAAAGTGATGTGAAAAAGAAAATAAAAAACTAAAAATTCCTCCCATTTGGGTGCTGCCAAGGCACTGTGGGTGCACACAGCCAGCTCTGAGGATGCCAAGTGGATGCTCTGAGCCTCCACTGTGGTCAGCATGACAGAAGTGTGGCTGCTATGGCCTGTTTCTAACCACAGCTATCAGCTAAGGACAAGCATGGGGTAGGAAGTCACACACTCCACTGTTTCTAAGAAAACATGCTCACTTCCAGCCACCAGGAAAATTACACCCATCCCAACACACTATTGCAGCAAGCACAGGAACCTGAAGCTCTGGGTGCTCCCCTGCTATTTTCAAACTCCAGCAAGCCTTATTTTAGGATCAGATAACCAAAAGGAATACATACTTGTGGAGAAAATGTTACTGGCACAGTGACTAAATTACCTTTTTTTAAGAATTATTAATATTTGTGCATTGAAAAGTGAACTTCTTTAGTAGTAAATCATTAATATAAGGATGGGATTACTTTATTTAGCAAATTTTGGGATGCTGTAAGTAATAAAGTTAAAATCTCCTCATATCTACTAAGGTGCTTTGTAGCAAAACCTACTTAGCATGGCATAAAACACAGACTCAAAAAATCAGTGGCTGCTTTTAGGCCATTGAAGTCTGTGTTTAATGTGCTAAATATCCACAGGCGCCTTCAAGAACATAAACATTCCTTTCCTAGCTAGCATTCAGAACACAGTCAAATGAAAACTGCTTTTTTCCTGCTCCTTGAATGGCAAAACTAGCACAGCAAGACCAGCCAATTCAATAATTTTGATGAATAAATACACACTTCATTTCATTATACTCACTGTGGAATAAATAGATGATGTACTGGACACCAAAGAGAGAGAAGAACCATGCACTACAAGAAAGAAAATAAACACAATGAATTTAAGTGCACTAACCACAGGGTGGAATCATCATAAATCATCCCCTGTAAACAACCAATCTGCCGTAGAAATACTTTCACAAACTTCACCATCCATCATAAACTTAATTATATTATTGTACCAATAATGTATGGTTTGAAGCATGCATTGCCAGCTGATACAATCCATAACCTTGGATTTGGTAAAGCTGTTTCAAAATTCTCACAATACTTGTTTTTTTGGGAAAATTAGGTGTGGCCAAAACTTTACAAAAGTTTTGATGAAGGTCTGTTCAGAGATAAATATTTCTCTGCATAGTTTATATTAAAATTCTTGCAAAAGGGCTTACTCAAGACTAAAAAAATCCCAAGAAATGCAGAAGAGATTACAAAATTAAATCTAAGTATTTTTTCTTTAGTTTTAGGTGAGACTGAGGTTTGTTGGTTTTTTTTAAGCAACAGACCAAGATGGGAATGTCCTGAGGAAACCACAACACCCAGCTCCAGTGTGTAACCAGATGCTCCAGGAGAAGACGTGGAGGACCCAAGGAAAAAAAACCATTGTCTAATTTTGGGGCTGTGAATTCTCCTCTAAATGCAGCTGTGTCTTCCTTCTGCTGACTTAAGGGAGCTGCATCAGTGCATCAATGAGCCCAATGTTCCTTTTCCCTGTAGGGTTTCTTGGTGTTTCTTTAAAGCAAGGACATTTTTTTAACAAGGCAAAGTTTGTTCTCTCATAAAAAATTAACAGTGAAAACACAGCTACAAGACTTTCTGGAAAAGGATTAGTTTCAAGCAATTTTTGCATTTAAATTCAATAAAGGACATACATATACACTGATGACCTAGATGATCTTCAGAGGTTCCTTCCAACCTTAACTATTCTGTGATTCTCAAGGCTGTTGCCATCCTGATGCCTGTTACATCAGGATTTACATACAAATATAGCATTATTTCATTCTTTATTAGATATTGAAAAAAGTACCTGAAGCTATTCTTTCTGTGACTGAAACATGCAAAATTACTTTCCCCTTATTTTTAGTTTTAGAAACAAATAGTACTGAACTGAAACTTCATTCAAAATTCAGGTAACTGAACACAAATCATATGAAATAGCATAAAATCATTTTTTCTTTCTTCTAAGTCCTCCAGCAAAAAAAAAAAAAAAAAAAAGAAAAAAGTTTAGAAAAGCTGCCATTTTGCTTTAATTACCTAGAGTAATTCTACATTTGTACTAAATGGGTTCTGCTTTCCCACTGACATTATATCCTAAGGCAATACTGGAAAGAGAAGTAAACAAGGTCTAAGTTGGCTTCTGAAGGAATTTAAGATAATTTAGAGAACCCACAAGAAAGTGAAAAAAACCCCTCACATCCATTTGCTTTCTCTGGGTAATCATATTTTCAATTAAAACGATCTTTCTAGTTACACATTAAGGACTATCCTGCACTAAGAACATAAAATAAGTGTGTGAGTCAGAGCCAGGCTGTGTCTAATGGTGTGCTCCAGCCCTGGCTGCAACCACAGCCCATGTTTACTGAAAAGAATGAAAAGAGGAGACAGATACACAGTGATTATTCCCCAGGTACATCTTTGCACCTTCTGGGAATCAGCAGAGAGGGAAATTCCAGGGGTGGAAGCTGCAGTCAGACCATTATTTTGGCTGCTGTGACCTGTCTACCATTAACTCCCTTAACTGCTACTGAATCCACTGACAGATTTTGTCTGCAACGAAAAATTCTCTTGAGTTCAGAAATATAATTCTTTGCAGCTGTTTTAGACCTGCTACTGAATTAGTAAGTTCCTTGAGTGCCTCCATGCCATTGTGCTAACAGAAGGAATGGATGACCAATCTCTTCATAACAAACAAAAATTCAATACACATTGCTTCAACCATCACTTTCCATGCTGAAGAATTCTACTTTAACTTTATATCACAGATGTTCTGTGCTTAAGATCTCCTTCTCCCTTTTCTTTACTTGCATTTTCCCCTTAAGATTTTTAAGATGGAAAGTCCAAAGTGAGGCAATATTGCACAAGGCCACAAATGTGCAATTCAGAGAGGGAATATAATATATTTTCTGGTCTGCTTCCCTATGTTCTTCCTTGTTGAATTTTTTCCCTAATAGATATATAACCAAAAAAGAGCCCTACCACTGGCCAGAGAGGAAACAGAAACTTTATCATGGACTTGGTCAGACACAACACAAAGTTAGCATCAGCTGGAATTTTTAAGATCACATTGGGACTTTAATACAGGAGAGAAGATGCAAAATAAGAAAAAAGGGGGAAAGAACATATAACTCTGGGAATCCTACTCCTGCCTTGTGAAACACCAGCATCACATAGAATCATAGATTTATTTGGGTTGGAAAAGACCTCTAAGATTAGGCCAGCACTGCCAAGGCCATCAGTAAACCATGTCCCTAAGGACCACATAGACACAGGAATGGTGACTCATGTGCACCATTTGAACGTGCACATAATTTCGGATTTCTCATTTTAAGGACACTGAGGAGTTAATATACTTGTGCAATTTCTTTTTAAAGGATCTGCAGATGGCTACTTGAAGGCTATTTAATTAGGAGCCTGAAGGCAGTTATGCTCCTGATGCAATTCCTGTTTCTTGCAGCCAGCATGCAACTGCATGCAGCCCACAAACCCAAATTAGTCTGGAGCTATTATTTTAAAGCACTGTAAACGCAAGGCAAGCATGTATCATTTTTAATGCTAGAAAAGAAAGGCTCTAGCTGTGACCATCTGCTCAGAGAGCAGAAAGAAAAACTGTAGCACAAAAAGGAATAACAATTTATATTCCAACGATAAAGAATTAACTTTGTTTTTCTCTTGGAGGCTGAAGTATCAGGGTGGAGCCAGTGGCAGCCCAGCTCCTGGGGAAGACTGTTGGCTGGAGAAGTGGGGAAACTGGAGAGCCAGGAGAGCACTCAGATTTTATGCTGTGTTTGTTCCCCAGGAGGTTCTGGTGAGTTTGGAGGCTGCTCCTGCTGGCCCTGTCTGTCACAAGAGTTACTGCAAGGCTGACCAACCTCCCCACCTACCTGCTGTGCTGTGAGAGAACATGACTGTACTTCATACCCAGAGACAGGAGAAGAAAAGGCTTGAAAGAATAAATCCTGGCCCTGCTTTGAGGTTAATGAGAAACAAATGCCTTGTAATACTATGTGCTAGGAAATAATTAAGAAGTAGGTTGGTAAGCTTCATTTAAGACCTGGATTTGCTTCATTGACACTGGATGATTGTATAAAATCAATTTGTTCATTAACCACAAATTTAAATTTCTCTAATACTTTAAAATCTCTTCTCTCAGGGTGAAGGCAAACCTCTGCTATATTCAGAAACACTTAACCACTTAGACCCTGAGAAATAAGCAGGAGCTATAAGCAGGTTAGCTTAGTAGTAAGCCTTCTCTTAGTAGTAAGCCAGGGAAATGAGGGAAGGCCTTTCTCCTGAAGATAAAAATACAGAGACTACACCTACACATTCAATCCATATGGTAAAATATTATTATCCTTTTAGGTGTGAAAAATTGAGGAAACTCTGAAAGGGATCTTCAGCATGTCCCTTGTAGGGTCAAATTAGTTCCTCAGATACAAAAGTGGTATTTTCCAAGCACTTTCAAGTCCATTACTTAGTGGATATTTCTTGGACTTCATTTTTATTACTTTTTTCAAATTAATAAAAAGCACTTCATAGAACATTTCACCTAAGTCTTTTCAGATTTTCCTTTTCTTCTTTTTTTTTAATGGTTTGTCTTCAAACATGCAATACTTATTGAATGTTTATCCAAACCAGGCTCTCTGCTGGACAAGAACTTCTGAACTACAGGAGAGAGTTTAACCTCCAATGTGCCAAAATGGACTTGCTGCAATCTTGAGCACAGTTAAAACACTAAGGCTACAATTTTTTGGAGGTTGTCTTCAGTAGAACCCAAGCAAATTTTGCTGCAGTAGCTCTTCTGGTAAGTCACTGAAGTGTAACACAGATACAGAGACTCAAATTCCTTCCCAGATTATACTGACTGACTGAGCATCTGGCAGCCTTTGACTGTTTCTGATCATTCAGCTTTCTGAGAGCAAACAAAGGTTAATTCCTGCAATGACCCAGCTTTTAGCTCTGTAGAACTATTATAATAATTCTCAACTCCTAATAAAAATCCTTAGCCACAGACCTCTAAAATACAATAAAATGTACTGAAGTTAGACTGACTAAATTCGATAACCAATTAATTAATTAATCTTTCCAGAGACATATCCAATACATATTCTCTACCTTCTCCAATGGCAAAAAACCATGATGGGATAACCAGAATCTCCAGGAAGACACTTTGCAGCTCTCAAAGGTTTCTGCAAGCACTGAAGTGTGGCTCCCATGCAGGCCTGGTTCTTGGGCAGCAACAACCATGGGGCACTGGTATTAACAGTGCTGAGTAAGAGCAGGTCTCCAGAAGCACAGGAAAGAGCCATCAAAAGCTTGTGTGGCCTGTGAAGTGCAATCAAGATCCTCCCAACCCTTGCCAGAAAGGAGATTTAAGACTCAAAGGGTTAACGTTGAAAATGTTTCCTATGAATCCCTCCATGCTTGACTTTTCAAAGTGCAATGCTTGAGGATTTTAATGTGTGCTCACAGCTGCTCCTCCTACAGCTACAAGGATGCCTGATCAGGAGCAACCAAACTAAACATTCCTTTCTAGGTAAATGCTTTTTCTTACTATATTTACATGGGTTCTTTTTATCAGGTGTGGTTACATATTTGAAAAGATGATGCAGCACTAAATAGACAAGCCTAGATGTTTCAAAGAACTACTCAATGCCCTTTGGAATATCTGTTGTATCAAGCCAGGACATTCAGCAGAAATGAAAAGCAAAGGCTATTTGAGTACAGTTTAAATACTGGAAAAATTACTGGGATAGAAACAGTCCAACTGATATCACTTATCTATACTATAAGCAGAAATGTGGAAGTGCAAGTTCAGAATACCCCTATTGAAGAAACACTGATGTGCTGACTCTAACCTTGAAATAGTCGTTCTGAGAGCACAAAAAATTAAGCACAGGATATGTTTAAGCCATTTCTTGAACAGTCAAGGTCTAGGTACAACACTTATTTCCTGTGTCTGACCAACACAATCACTGAAAAAACATGATTCTCTCTGTCATCATTCACATCTGTCTCTGTGACCAGTGACAGGACCCAAGGGAATGTCCTGAAGTTGTGTCAGGGAGGTTCAGGTTGGATATCAGGAAAAGGCTCCTCACCCAAAGGGTGACTGGGCACTGAACAGGCTCCCCAGGGAAGCAGTCACAGCAGCAAGGCTGGCAGAGTTTGAGAAGTGTTTGGACAACGCTCTCAGGCACATGGGGTGATTGTTGGGGTGCCCTGGGCAGGGCCAGGAGTTGGATTTGATGATCCCAGTGGGTCTCTTCCAACACTCTGATTCTACAATCAGAACAGCCACGAACAGGACTATGGTTTTAGCTACCACTGAGAGCTCCACACTGAGAAAGCTGTGTTTGAACAGAGAAGGGCCCAGTTCCTGTGCAAAGGCCACCCTCTGTGTTGGCAGTTCTGGACACTGAGCATTTTAGACTTTCTGTGCTGACAGACTGACTCCCAGGAGAGCACTGTATTTGTCCTGAGGCCATGGAAAAGGCTTCAAAAATTGATTGATAGCACTGGGATTACAGGTGTGTAGTTGATTAGAAGTGTGTAATATCATAGGGTGGGAAAACATAGAGTTTGGGGTTTTAGAATATGGTAATATATATAAAGTAAGATGGAAGTTTTAGGGCAGAGGCTGATGCTTCTTCTTTACCTTCTTATTCCTTCCTCTTCCTGGGTTTGGGTGGTATTTTGTAATTGCACAGAAAAGTCCACATTGCAGACTTTGAGTGATTAGTCACTGGATTAAGAGTGAAAATAATTTAGGTGTCATTTCTTAATTGGATAGGTTAGCCTTAAAAGACCTTGTACAGAAAGATAGATAGCCATTTTGTAGCTTGTTAGTAGAACACTGCAGAACTCAACTTTAGGGTTTCTGTGGTTGAGGTGACCCCAAGGTATTAAAAAGTCTTTTTTTTTCTTAGCCTTGTGACTGAAGAAGTTGAGATTAGTTGGTTTTGTTTTTCAAGGCTGTTTATTTTTCTTTTCTATTCCATTCCTTCTCTGACCTGCTGAGATCTGTCCAGCAGGTTGGGTTGTGGCACAGTCCCTGCCCTTGGGGTGGTGTTAACTTTTTACACTAAGAACCACGTGTACTTTATTTACAATAATTTCCCAATACCCATCACCTATGTTAGACAGTCTGTCTCTACCCTAAACCAATCCAGAAGTGTCACCATCACAGCAGAAGATGGAGGACAAGAAGGAGAAGAAGGACAGGACACACCCAGATTCCTCCATCTTGCTTTTTGAACTCCCATTCTAAAACCCCAAAATTCTACTTTTCCACCCTGTAACAAATTCACTATCATTCTATTCAAACCCTTGTGGCTTGTATCTCCTCACACAAAGTTGGCAATTTTCTCCATGGGCTAAAATGGAAGGCACAGGTGTCTTTGACTCCATGCCAGGATTTTTAAGCTCTTTGCCAGGGTCTGGAATCACCCAGGGCAGCCAGAGCAATGTCCTGGGTCTTGACAACGAATTGTAACACAGACAAGAAACAATGAACACCCTGAGTGCGAGCACGGAGCACCGTCTGTAGCGCCTCAACTGCGACCGTGGCAGAGGCAGAAGAAGCAGCCAAACCCCGGCCCCCGTGAGCACGCCCAGCCCCGCGGGCCCGCACTGACCCTCCTCGAAGCCGTCGCGGAAGGAGCCGGAGCGGCTCATGGTGCGGCTCTTGTCGTCCAGGGACACGGAGCTGTTGCGGAGGCGCGTGTCGCCGTAGGGCTCGTAGGGGCCGTCGGCGTTGGACAGGCTGTGCGTGCGCAGCATGCTGGGGTTGGACAGGCTCATCTGCGCCGCGCTCGTGGGGCTCGCTGCAAAGCAAGCAACAAACACGCGCGTTGCTGCGGCGGTTTGCGGGCAGTCCCGACGTGGGAAGAAAGGAGAGTCTTGATGAATCTTGACCCCATGTTTCAGAAGCTTGATTTTATTATTTTATGATATATATTATATTAAAAGAGAATTATATATTAAAGCTATACTAAAAGAATAGAAGAAAGGATTTCATCAGAAGGTGGGAAAGGAAAGGGGAAAGGAAAGGGGAAAGGAAAGGGGAAAGGAAAGGGGAAAGGAAAGGGAAGGTTGGAAGGGGAAGGGATCTTGTGACTGACCAGACAGTCTGAGACAGCTGGACTGTGGTTGGCCATTAATTAGAAACAACCAGATGAGACCAATCACAGATGTGTTTTGCGGAGATAAACAAAACTGTACAACTTTGTGAAAGTTGTAAAGCCGGTATGTTTATTACAGCGCTGGACACATGTGGAGATTACTTTCTTTAAAGGACATGTGTACTTTTGGGGATGTCAGGTGTTTTTTTATCTTCTTCTCAAATACATATGCATACAATTTTACAATAGTTTCATACGTATTCATTTTTACTAATTCCGCATGGCATTTGCTGCTTGTTCTTCTTTATCAGAAATAATTTCTAGGTCAGGTTGACCTGCTCTTACAGCAGTCTCTGTCCCTCTTTATCACTCTTTGCCTCTCTCTCCCTTATCTCTGTCTTTCACTGAAGCAGTTTCTCTGAGCTTAGGCTTTTGCAGTCAGGCTAAATAGCTATGTTTTCAAATTATAGACTCAACTCAAAGACGTACATTTCACTTAAATCAAAATGGATTTCTACTCTGGAGAATTTCTACTCTGTCTCAGATGCACCTGTTGCATTCCCCAGCAGCAGACAATTATCGTTTACATTTTGTTCCTGAGGCCTCTCGGCTTCTCAGGAGAAAAATCCTGGCGAAGGGATATTTCAGAACATATCATGGCTACACACTGTCACTGTCACGCTATCTAAGAAATCCCTTCGCCAGGATTTCTTCTCCTGGGAGGATGAGAAGTCTCAGCTTCTCCATCTTTTGC
Source organism: Molothrus ater (assembly GCF_012460135.2). NCBI lineage: Eukaryota > Metazoa > Chordata > Aves > Passeriformes > Icteridae > Molothrus > Molothrus ater. Next base: position 2,036,074 of record NC_050483.2, on the reverse strand, counting down.
CTGCTCTAGAATGTGGGCTGGAGATTGTTTAGCCAAACATGTGAATTGTTTTTAATTAATGGCCAACCACAGTCCAGCTGTGTCAGGCTCTCTGAGTCAGTCACGAGCTTTTATTATTCATTTTTGTTAAACCTTCTGATGTATGCTTTCTCTTTCTTTAGTATAGTTTTAGTATAGCATTCTTTAATATAATATAGTGTCATAAAATAATAAATCAACCTTCTGAGAACATGGGAGTAAAATTCTCATCTCTTCCCTCGTCCTGGGGACCCTCACAAACACCACACACACCCTTAGTGCCACCAACACGGCCTCTCTTGTTCTCCTTCTGTTATCCTCCACCAGCAAAGGTGTTTCCCCCCGCCCTCCACTTTAAGACACAAATTTTTGTCCAGGCACCATTGGTTTTCCAGTAAGGGGTATGCAAACAAGGCTAGTGGATGTGAAAACTCAAGTCAAATAAGGTCATTTTAAAAACTGTCTGTGTGTCCATAATGTCCATGTGTCCGTAATTCCACAAACAAGCTGAGTCACCTCACTAACACCTCCCAGGCATGGGAGAATGAAAGAAAATTATCTTGTCATAAACTAATTCATTAATTAGTTAACGAATTAATTAATTAATCATTTGAGGAATTAATTAATTATTTAATTTGGAACTGTTCTTCCACAAAAAATTGTAGTATTTTGTCTCTATAGAGCAGGACTTACCTTCTTCAAAGCCTTCGAGTTCTAAGAAAATGACATTTTTCTATGTATTTTAGTCATAAATATAAAGAGCTCTAGTTTCCTAATAGCTGTACAGTTCAGAACTTTCAGCTATGACATCCTGAGAACTGTAAATTACTAATTTTGCCTTAAAAGCCAATATTCTTCCAGCCAGTGTTTAGAGTACAAAAGTACTGTAATCTCACATTTCTCAAAAGAGCTTTTGTGCTAAAATTATGCCTGCTATTTACTAAGAATTAGTTCATTTGTGGGGAAAAAGAGAGAGCAAAATCATTGCTCATCTGGTTCCTCTTGGTGTGCTGTCCTTGCCTGTTTCTATATAGACCACCAACTGATACAGACTATTGTAGAAAACAGGATAATTCAGTTCACAGGTTCTTGACTTCCATATCATCATTTGCTCTTAAATTAGATGCAATGACCTTTCTTAACTCCAATATCTCTAAGCTCTCATCTTAAAAACATAGGAAAACATATTTTCTTTTTTTTTTTTTTTTGGTGTTCATTGCAGTTTGTGGCCATTATTTGAAGCTAATACAAATAATCTCCAACACTGTACATAAAGAGTTAAGTTTCTGGGCTTATGACAATAACTTTTTGGTTATTTTTTTTTAATTTAATGAATTTTCCTGACAGTTTGCTAGCTGTTGGAAATGCAGCCACGCTGTATGTATATTCAGCTGAAATTTTGCTAAGTGTCAGTTTATTTAAAGCCACTTATTGAATGTGTTTCTTTCCAGAACACTCAAGGAAAGGCTCTAGAATGTCATTACTGCAACTCAAAATGACACTAGAAATAAGTGACTGTGCAATCTGCTCCAAATTCCCATAAGAAGTTCACAAGTGCAAGCTTAACTATTTTGCACATAATTATTATCTATAAATTAGTTACTGTAAACAATATATTTATTTTAAACAATAATATTAATTATTATGGAGGGGCTTTTGAAAGTCATAAACAAACAGGTATTTTCTTTCCAAAAGTTACTTCAAGATGAAATTTACAAACCTGAAGAAACTGCAAAGCAACGAAGTCATATCTAAGCAGCTCAACAGAGATGAGCACCACTAGCACTTTAAATCAGGTTATTTCAACTGCTGATACAGTCAACTAGAACCTGCAATGCTTCATGGATCCTGCCAATCAGCATTTATTGTTTCCTTAATTTAAAATGTGTTTATCAAAGACATTAGGTGAAGGAATGGCAGTTTTTCTGATTTGAAACTCCTCTGATTTTTATATACTGCTTGACTGAGCTTTCTGCAATTTTCCAACGAGTCATTTGAAAAAGACAAAGATAAAACACCAAACTGATGAGACTGGCACACACAGCATGTAAAATGCTTGGATTTTAGAGGATTATAGATGCTGCAACATCTGCAGGCAACATCATATGTCCTCTAAGCACCCCAAGGGCTGATATCAACCAACAGCTCTACTGAACATTTTATAAACCTCACAGCTTATATTAAAGAATCTGATTAGTCCCAGAGAATCAAAGTTACTGCAAGAATGGCACCTTTGGGCATAGGAGATAATAATGCTAATTAGTCACACTCATTTCAGTGAGAGTGCTTCCACAGGTTCAATGTGGGCCTTGGAGCTGCTGAAAGAAAATTATCTTGTGCAACATGCTGCTTTCGGGACACACAATGCATTGCTGTGATTATTCAAACAGATAATTATTCACCAAGCTGTGAGAAGTTAAATCTGGTTCCAGAGGGTGATGTTATGCTGGATCCAGATGAAAATGGAGAATTGGCAGCAGTATCCTGCAGGCCTCCTGCTGAATGGGACCGGAGCCATTCCTTTGCATCCTCTTGACTACGGAGCTGGGAAGATGGAGTATACCTGCAAAAACAAACAGGTTTTTCACCATGAACTTTAGTATTTATCTGACTTTTTTGTTAAAAAAAAAAAAAGACAACCAAAAAAAAAAAACCAACCATGAAATGTCACAAGGCTTGGGGTGGGAGAGAGAGAGAAAAAGGAAAAAGGAAGAATCCTCGTATGAAATTAAAGGATTAAGTAATCTAAACCAAAGAGAATTCTGAATTAAGGAGCTGTTCCAAGCTCTTCCAACATGTTCCTAATTCATTTTGCCTCTGTTTGGTGGGGGGAAAGACCAAACCACAAACCTCATTCCAATGGCTTCAGGTGTAACCAAAGCAGAGTGAACCAAAAGTCACAGGTAGAAGTTGTGCTGTGTAGCACTGTAGGATAAAATGTAGTGTGTGCTACATCATATGATTTAAAAATAAAACTGTAACTTTGAAAACCTTTCCCTAAGTTATGCCAAAATTCTAACACTATTTAAATACTTTGGTACATCAGTAACCTTAGCTGACTCTTTGTGATATTATAATCAAATTCAAGTCAACAAAGCCATTATCAGGATTTTTTAAAACAAGCTGTGACCCAGTATTTCATATTCCAGAGACATCCATATAAGGTCTGTGGAGGTGTATCCCATTTAGTTCAAAACCAACAGCACTGAAACATCATAAAGGAGACTATGTTTAGCCTTTTCTGAAGGCAAAGAAAATAGCAGAAACATTGTCTATGCCAACACCAGTGGCAAAAAAACCACCCTGGCTTCAGCTTAGGTTTCATTTATTGTGTCTATGTGTGAAAAATAGGTATGTTAGGACAGGTGCTCTGTGAGCTACGTGATAGGGCACAGGTACCACCAGCCAGAGCTTCATGGAAACACTTCTCTGCTGATGGAATTCAGTGTCTGTCTTGGGCTATGCCATTGCCTTTGGACAAATATTTATGAGTTCCCTAGCTCTCCTTCCAAAAACTTACAGCCTATTATTTGCTGATATTATCTATTTAATTAATTTGATTCCCTTCAAGTAAATGTCCTACAGTAAGATATCACTTATTAAGATTATTTTAAATCAATGGGAACACTGCAAGAATTTTAAAAGTCAATCTGCTTTCAAAAAATGCATTCATTCTTCTGCTTATGCCTCAACACTTCAGCAGCAATCCCTGACAATCTGCATCTCTTAAACTTTGCATATAAATCAGTTTATTTAGAAAGGGGCGTTAAACAGTCATGTTACCTTAACACACTACAGATTTATTTTTATTGTCAGCATTAATACCTACCTCTTCAGCACTCAAATGTTTTGATCTTAGAAGAGAGTATTTATTAGAGACACAGTTGACCATAGAAACATTAAAACAAATTGCCATTTTAAGAAAGGCTTTAGTACTCAGCTTCATGGGACAAGGCTGCTCTGAAGAACAAAATGTACAGCACAGAAAAAATCACAGCTGCAGTTTCGAGACAGTGATCCCAGATGCTGCATTAAGCAATTCAGAATCTGAATTTTCTTAATTGTCAGAGATACCTTCTGTAAATTCTCTAACATGTAAAGCATTTCATTAGCATAGCTAATAGTAATTCTGGTTAGAATTGCTTGTATCAATGGGGAAAAAAAGTATGTTATAAAAATCACTACCTCACAGATGTACAAAATATGTGAGAAGACAACAGCTTAAAGTTCATTTGATGATTTTTTTTTTGTTATTTTCTACAAGAGTAGAGAATAAGGTATAGATTACATAGATTATAAATTATAAGATATAGATTAAGGTATTATGATGCAATTTAAAAAAAAAATTCAATATGTCCAATTTCATCCTGAAAGTTTTGGTGTTATCTTGTAAATCTTTTCTATTTATATCACAACACAAGGTTCTCAAGGTTAAAAAAACTATTTCAGGTCATTCCATGTAATAGGCACAGAAACAACAACATTACTGTTTTTAAATCAAGCCCAGGGATGGTTTGAGATGCTTTCCAGCAATAAGGCCAGCAAAAGCCACAGTTCTTGCTCAAGCAGTGAGGCCACTAGATGAAAAAAGCTCAGTTGTCAATGGCTTTCTTTGAGGATTGAAAGAAAGCAAGGAAGAAGGAAGAAGAAAGGAAGAAAAAAGGGAAAAAAGGGAAGAAAAAGGGAAGAAAAAAGGAAAAAAGGGAAGAAAAAGGGAAGAAAAAAGGAAGAAGAAAGGAAGAAGAAAGGAAGAAAAAAGGAAAAAAAGGGTAGAAAAAGGATAGGAAAAGGGAGGAAGAAAGAAGAAAGGGAGAAGAAAGGGAGAAGAAAGGGAGAAGAAAGGGAGAAGAAAGGAGAAGGGAAGAAGAAGGGAAGAAGAAGGGAAGAAAAAAGGAAGGAAGAAAGGAAGGAAAAAAGGAAGGAAAAAAGGAAGGAAAAAAGGAAGGAAAAAAGGAAGGAAAAAAGGAAGAGCATTGTTGCCACCTCTTGCAAACTGCGACCATCACCACCAGCCACAACAGAAACACAGAGCAAACTCCAAAGCCACCACAGAAGATGTTAAACCACATGGAAACACCAATACCTGAGTCCCTTCTTAGGCAAAGTGTTCCTATCAAGATGTGGGTCGCTGCAGAAAAGTTAAAAGAAAAGAACTTCAGAGAAGAACAAAAGGGAAGGAATCAGATCAGGACGAAGGACGCACAAACATCTGCATCACCTTTTCAGAGGAAAAGGTGCTGGGGCCTCCCTACAGAAACATGCACAGACCTCCTCACCAGGTGGGGTTTGCACAAACATGCAGCTGCTACCATGCCAGTGAACCACATCTCTTCACTGTTTCTCCTACCCACAATGAACAAAAATGGCTCTTTAAACATCAAATGGGTGTTTAAAAATCCACTTTTCAGCAGGCTATTGGTAAAACCTCATGGGAATATTCAAGTCCAAACTACCTTCCCATCATTTCTTTCAGCAGACACCCTTTAGGGAATGCACCTAATTACTGTAAAGAGGTATTGAGCCCAGACTGTTTAAATTTCCAAATCTTAGCCTAACTTCCATTAGCAAAGTAAAATAGACCGATCAGTTGCCCAAAACTCAACTATTTCAGTTTATGTTTTTACAACTGATGAGCAGAGCTTGTTAATTTGTTTTTAAAGAAAATACCCCTGTGGTAAGTAAATTAATTAAATTACAACCCTTATAGCTAAGTTACAGTATGGGACTAGGATAAAAATTACATCAGTGAGAAAAAGTGAGCTTGAATGTTTAGATTTGTGTCATCTTTTCCTAACTTTAACATTCATTTGTACAAGGATGACTGTAAAGTACCAAAGTACTTGGAAAACACTCATGAGCCAAGCTGCAGTAAGAGACTGACGACACTGAATGACACAGGGACTTCACAACAAAAGGGACAGGCCAGAAAGGCAGTGGGAAAAGCAGCATGCCAGAGGAATGCTGAAATGCTAGTGAGAGTTTAGATTTGTAGGAAAAAAAAAAAAAAAAGGGCATGACTTTCAAATTGCCTTTGGCAAAGATATGAAGGGTGGGTTAAAAATAGTCCCCCAAACCAAAGGGCATTCCCAAAATGAGAGCAACACCAAAAACATGCCAACTGTGCTGTATGCCACTCTCCAGATTGATTTGGGTGGGGAGATGGGTGTTTGCAGGGACTCTCACTGGCATGTCTTTGTGTCAGTTCACACCTGGATGATGAACACAACAGAGCACTCAACTGAGCACAGTCTGGCACAAAACAATTTGCTTCACTGAGATGGGCAACAAAACCTGCAGCCTTGAGCATACTCCTGTCCTGAGACAGCATTACCTGTCCTGTCTCCTGGGCAAAGTATTTCGGCAGAATTTGGGGCTAGCAGCAGGGGAAGAAAGAGGGCTAGAAAGAGCAGTCCAACAAGACAGAAAACAAGAGAAGGACTATTAGAATGAAAAGATGAAGGAACAAAAAGGAATTATAATAAAACACAAACAGAACCCCAAACTATCAGAACATTACATTCAGGTGCAATTTTCTCCGTTGAGATGCAGCTACAAACATCTTGCTACCTGAACTCATCACTACACCTCAGGACATAGCTGATTTCTAGTGCTTGGAAGGGTTCTGCTTTCACCTACAAGAGGTCCCTCAGAGACCTGCAGAGCTCACCCCAGTGTCAGCTTCAGCTCAGTGTGCCACCAATCCAGCTCTGATACTGGAAAATCCCTGTTCCCTCCTTCCTGCTCAGCCTCCTCCCAGGTCCTACCCTGTGTCCACATAGGTACCAGTGAATCTCATTGTACACAGAGCTGTGGAAGTGATCAGTCTGAAATACAATTCAGCTGATTGTTTTTCACTCGGATCCAGCTTCCAATAGGATTCACTAAGCATTCACATGAATGCTTGTGCTGAAATATTGTAGTGAACAACTGGAGACAGGACAAGACAGCAGGGAGAGGATGAGAAGGGACCAAGTGACGACAGAGATGGGGACTTGTCTTTTCAGCATCACCTCCAGTTTGAAAGTCATCAAATTCTACAATCAAAAAGCTTAACAGGAAATGGTTGACTTTTCAAATCAAAATTGGAGGGTTTTTAAAAATACCACTACCAGCTCAATTAACAGTAGATCTTTGGAAGGATCTGGTAGTGAAAAAAAGTTGTCACATTGGCTGCGACAGCAAAACAAAAACCTGTTCTGAACCCATCCTCCTGCTCTGACCTGGGCTCCTTTCTGGGAATAACTTATCTGTATGTTCTAGTCCTGGAGCTATCTGCACTGCCTGCTAAGAGGCACTACTTGATCTGTATCTGCAGCATTGGCTACTGCTGCCAGGACTTCATTCCCACTCGAGATACAAATGTATGGAAAGAAGAGGAAAACCCACTAACCTTTCAGACAACGTGGTCTTAACACTGTTGGTTCGGACGAAGGGAGTCAGAGAATCATCCTTGGAGGCTGGAATCAAGCCACTGGAGGAGTTGTGGCTCAGCCCACCTCCACTGCTCAGGGAGATGTCTATGGACTCACAGCTGGTGTGAAGGCTGCTGACAGACTGGTATCCAATGCCATCCTTGCTAACTGCAGAAGAACTACTGGCGTTGGTACCCCATGTCAAGCTGTTGGAAGGAGCTGAGTGTGCAGAGCTGGGGCTGGAAGCCAGTGGAGACTGGTTGAGATCTGTGTTTTTACCATAGAGGGGACTGCTGCCCCCACTGCTCAGCACACCACTGCCAGATGGGGAGTCAAGGTTACCCTGCTGGTTCATGGTAGCATGAGGGTTGGAGATGACTACTGAGTTTTTCATATTTTCAGCTGTTGTGATGGGAACTTGTTTACTAGGCTTGCCACCAAAAAGTCTGTAAAAAAGAAGACAGCATGAAAAATACATAAAATGGAACAGTAAACACAAGGATATCTTATATTTCATCTTAGCTTCAGAAAACCAGTACTGAGTACCTGATCCTAGATTGTACATATGCAACTATACATTTATAATCTCCTTGTGTTCACTGTCCCTTTCAAAAAAGCCCAGAGGCAATTACAACAGCTCCAAATCTATCTCAGGTGTGTCACCTTTGGATCATAACCAATACTTCCACCAAGCTAAAATACAGCTCCACAGAACTAAGATATAACCACATCCTCTTCTATTCCTTAAGGAAAAAGGACACCAGAGAAACAATCTGATGTATGGAATACTAGAGATTGGAAGCTTGCTGACCGGGTAAATTCTGCACAAAAGCAGCTTTTGCTGGCATGCAACAAAGTACTCATACCAAATGTAGGCTTGCTTCATTCCAAGCTGGCTGGAAACGGTATTTTTAGTGGAGAATGTGATGCTACCTGCTTTTTGGCACCTGGAATTGGCTAGTAAAAAGCTAGGTGAGTTCCAGAAGTTGAGGAGGGAGGAGATGGAGGAGGCTGACCACAGCATCACTGCTGCCTGTGATGCAGCTCACTGCCAAGGAAGCAAAGACCCCAATTCCCTCAAAAACAGTCAATGGGAAACTTCTCAGAAGTGCCCAAGTGCCTCAGTAGTAAAGTAATCAATCATTCCAAAACTGATCTTCAAAATTAGGAAGGAGGAGTATCTTCCACTCCAGCTTCAAACTCCACCCCAAAACACTGCTTTTGTTTCTGCCTCTTGGCTCCTGTAACTACCTTTGGAACCTCAGTTTTCCTCACACATACCTGTATAGATTTGCTTTTCTATCATTCACTGTGGATGACACCTTTCAGAATAGAGGTCTACAGCACTTAGACACAAGTGCTCCTGAAGACTTAGGGGTGGGCGTGCTCCAGGCAGAACTTTCTCTGCTTTGGAGCATGTCCAGGTTGTTGGACACCTGGACACTAACTCACACTGTCCATCACTTCCCAGAAACACAGGCTGTGCTAGAGCTGGGCACCTGGAGCAAGCCCACATTTTAAAAGAAAGAGCTCCTGTTGCTCAGCTATAGCAGGGAGAGGGAAGAGTGGACACATAGGAGCTGTGAAACCATCAAGCTGATGTTGCTTCTCATTCCCAGAGCTCGGGAGGAGAAGCTGATCTGCTTCCCTTCCTCTCCAAAGACTTATTTTTGGGTTTAAGTAGCCAAGAGGCTTCCTCATCAGAGTTTTAGGCAGCAGCAGTAGGAAGCCTTGCTAGGGCCCAGCTTCTGCCAGCAGTGGTGGAATGATGCTGTGAATGGCCCAGCAGCAGTGTCCAGGCTGCACAGGTGCTTCCTGCAGCTCCAGTGCACGAAGCACACCTGAGCTGGGCAGCTGCTGCTACATACTTGCCACAAGGCACCTGGACAACACTTCCAACTGAGAGGGCAGGTTTAGATCAGGCATAAGGAAGAAATTCTTCCTTGTGAGGGCGGTGAGGCCTTGGCACACTCTGCCCAGGGAAGCTGAGGCTGCCCCACCTCTGGAAGTGTTGAAAGCCAGGCTGGGTGGGGCTTTGAACAAGCTGGGATAGTGGAAGGTGTCTCTGCCCATGGCAGGGGAATCAGAATAAAATGATTTTCAGGGTCCCTTCTGACCCAAACCAGTCCATGATTCCATGGCTCTCAGCAGCTCTACCAGCTTAGGGCACTCCCCAAGGTATTCCTGTGCCAGAGCATACAACCTCTTCAGCTGCACTGGGGAAGCCACTCTTAAAGAAAGCATCCCAGAGCTCAAAAAACTCCAAATACCCACACAACAGTTTGATAAACTGTTTTTAAGTTACCCCCTTATGTATGACAACATGGAAGTTACATATATTCGTGAACTTAGAGGTAAATCTGTACCATTACAAAGGTATGGATTCCAATTCAGTGTGTAAAACCAAAAAAAAAAAATACAGGGCCAAGAGGAAATAAGCAAAAAACAATGTCTGCAACTCAACTACAAAAATTAAGCTCAAAATCTTCTTTACTGTCATCCTAGAAATCAGTAATAAGCAGACAAGGCCCAATTCAACTCTGATGCATTTCAACACATGACAACTTTGACAGGCTGGTGAAAATTCAAGTGTGAAATTGTAAATCAAATGGGGGAATAGTTAAATTGAGCCTCAGTGTCTGCTCTTTGAAGTTTCATGTATTTCTAATGTAGCATTTCAATTACACAGCCAGCAATGCAGCTTTTTAGTAATAAAAAATTCCCAATCACATTCCTGAGGCACACTGAAATCACTGAAAACACTGAAAATCTGCATTTACCATCGTGTATCCTATAGAAGTGAAAAAGGGCTACTGGAGTTTTTAAGTAGCCATTGATGAAAATTACATGTCCTAAAGTACATGGCTTATCTATTGTTTACCAGGTACAAAATAAAGTATCCTTAATTATCCTCACACAGACTCTTCAAATAAAACCACCCATCTAAAAACAGTTTACAGCATCAGCCTAAGCTGCCATCACAGCCATTATGCTTGCACTGGTGCTTCAGATGGAATGTGGCTTTCTCACATCACTGGAAGCAGGATGATGGAGCATAACTGTATGGGTATTATGGGCGTCACGACAAAATGAAATGCAAAACACTGCAACTTGAAACACACAAGCTACTCAAATTCAGTTGAAAAATAATATTAACAGAACTTTTCACCAATATCAAGGCTCTGATATACACTGCATCAACAATTAGCTCCTCACTAACTATTTGTTAATGTTAGTGTGGGGGGGTACTCTCGGAGAAACAGAAGACAGGATTTTTGTCCAAAAAACAGTATTAAATAAGAAAATTTAACCCAGCTTAGACAGTAATTTTATTTAAGGTTCTTCTTCACAGGCTAAAATGTTGAGTCTTGCAACATACTGGGTTAATCCACACAAGCTATAATAGCTTGCTTTGGGTGAATCCAAGTCTGGCAGGTCAATGCCACTGTCATCATGAAAATCTGAGATAACCCTCCAGTTGTTGGTTTATTTGATCCATCACTGGAATATTTCCAGGTTTGTTACATATACATCTGTGCAAGAACTCTTCAGTAACCTTCAGGTAAGAAAATTCTTATATCTGTAATATCTGCACAGATGAAAGCCTCCAGGTATGATTTCTGCAACAAGGTGACTCAGATTGTAATTGCCAAAGCTTCTGCCAGACAGGTTTGGTTTTTTTCCTGAACGTTAGACTTCTGCTGCTGTCGCGTGACGCCCTACGTATCCACAACACTGGCCAAGCTGTTTATATGAAATTAAATGTAAATGCCAAGACCTTGAAGTAGGACACTACAGAGAAAGTGCTGCACCGAAGCCAGCCGGGCCTGGCTGGCAGAGTCCTGCTCATTGAGCTCCCACTAACACCACTGCAGAAGCGAGGAATTTGTTGCCTACCTGCGCAGGGTGGGAGAGGCCACATCGGGGTACTTGACTCCTTGCTGGTGGGTACTCTGAGCTCCGCTAGCAGCAGGCTGTGATGCAGGGTTCACTTTAACAGAATTACATGAAGCCACGCTTTCGTTGTCAGACGAAATCCCTTTCTCTTTATCAGTCTGATTGACTAATCCTGGCAGAGAGCTTCCAAGGATTACCTTGGCAGGCTCTCTGATTTTAGGGACAGGCAGCCCAGCTGACTTGCTGCTTATGTTGGAGTCTATGCTACTCGTGCTAGATCTATTCCCAGCTCCACTTCTGCTACTGGATTTACTGGGCCGGGGTAAGCTACGGTACTGAAGATTAGTTCGTGCACTAAGTGCTAAGTAGCCATCATCCTGGTTCTGGGAGCCATCAACACTAGTCTTCCGACCAGTGGTCCTACCCATGAGTCCAGATGACTTGGGGATCTTTCCCAAGGTAGCCGATCTACTGGTGAGAGTTGCCCCACTGGCAGTGATTATGGTCATGCCTACGGCTGACCCGCTCTGTTTCTTAAATCCAAATGTATTAGCATTAGCAGCAGCTGTCCTAGAGTTACTTGTGGGAAGCTTTTTGGATTCATCACCACTGCTGCGTCCTGCATCTGATGGGGAACGTTTAACATGTCCAGCTTTAGGAGATAGTCTACCCTTTTCTGATACCTTGGCGTCATCAGTTTTCCCTACAAAAATAGAAAAAGAATTCTAATATTTAATGACTTGAAAACATCAAGCAAATGATGAAACTCAAAGCAGCATGAAAAGCAAAAGCGTGTTAGCCACTGCAGCGCGGTTCAAAGTTATGATCTAGTCTGCACTGAGCTTACATGCCACTCTAGTGAGTTACACATGCAGACTTGCCAAAGAAAGTATGTGGTGCCTTTGCCTTTGAGAATATGAAAAGCAGAACAGCCTCACGTAATAGTGACAGATAAGAAAAAAAAGTTTCTCTCTGTAGCTACCACAGGTTGATCATTTCTATCATTATGCACTAGTAGTGTTAGGTTGATAGTATAATTTCCCTAAAAGGCATTGTTAAAGCATTTGTAATGTTCAAACAATATATAACTTTAACTTTTTGATATACAATTGTGTACAAGACCTAATAAAAAGAGAGATATTAAATTATATTGCTTGATTATGCAAATTCAATCAATTTTCATTCACACATCTGCAAGTGCTAAAATCATTAATACACTTAAAAGAAAATTCAGAAATCATGTTTAGTATAAACAAACATGCTTGTTTAGTAAGGGGGGGGAAATCTCCTCAACCATATATATTGTATGCTCTTGGTTAACAATGATTTTCAAAAACAGTGATTTTCAAAACTAAAATTATATTATTTATTCTTCACACAGCAATACTGTGCCAAATAAATAGTTTGGCTTAAGACCAGAGTTTTTCACGAAAACAACTGGCAGGGTCTACTAATTCGAAATACACATTTTCAGACAGAAATAGAAATGTGGACATACAAGATGCTGCTTAGGTTAAAGCAATGCCTAAAAATACAGACAGGATTACCTGAAGTTCAAGCTCTGCCTCTGCAAAGTACTTAAACTGTTTTCACACCGAACACATTTTTGGCTTGTTTACATCTTACGCCCTTTCTCACCTGTTCCAGGTGTCTTTAACGTGCCTGAGGTGGTTGAAGGTTTGGGCCTTGGTGTGGTAATGCCAACCTGAGCTGACATGCCCCGTCGCCAGGAGCCCGTCTGGGCAATAACAGTGTTCTTCCTACCAGAAGTGCTTTTATCAGACTCATCCGACACATCAGAGGGGTTCCGCCTCCATTTGGATCCCGGCTCCATTTTTATGCCGCTATCAGATCCCCCATCGGATTTCTTGACTTCATCACCCGACCACAAGGAATTCCGCTCCACCTGGGAATGCTTCTCTGCGTCGGTCTAGGACAGATAAGGAATTGCAAGGCAACTTTCAGAGCAAGTCTTTCTTTTAAGAAGCTTTGTAAGTAGGAACCATTACCCTGATTAATCAGCTCAGCAGTCATCTCTGAGTACCAACAAACATGACATGCTTTTGATGAAGAAATGTCACAGCAAGAAATTAACCCCAGCAATATTTTTTGAATATGCTTTATAAGAAAAATACAAAAAACCACAACAGCCACGCTCCTTGGAATAAATAAAGGGGAAAAAAACCCTACTTGATGTATAAAGGACATATTCAGCTCCATGACATTTATAATCCTCCATCTCAAATTTCTGACAAATCCTTTTACTGCAATGCCAAAAAAGCATTTCAAACCTGTGCAGCCAGCCTTCCTTTGTTCCTGCTGCTTTCTTATCTCTTGTCTGGCAATCTGATCTCCAGAGCATGAGGAGGCAGCTTTTGGAACAGATCCGAATATGTGGAATGCTCTTAATTCTAACCTAACATGGTAGAAGGACACCCAAGGACTGAAGAAAAACTTTCTAACAATACTCGAGACTGACTTCAATACATAAATTACTTTAGTTTCTCTTGCAGACTGTTTTTTCCCCTACTCTTTGCACAGATTGATAGTGTTACCAGTCTCTTATGGAGAATTTTGCTAAGCTCAATATTAAATAGAAAAATTTCTCATTAGCAAACCTTTGCCAAAATCTCAGAAATACCTACACTAAATATATTACCCTACCTATATGTGTATACTTTATACATTCCCCATGCATTAATATTCCCCACTGCTAAGGATTACTCTTCTAGAATTCTACTCCTGTCAAATGCTGTTGGATTAAATTTGATGAATATGGTAACACAACAACCAACCATTTTGTGATCAGGCAATGACAAATATCCACACATTTGACTCTGATCAGGATAAAAAATTCACACCTGAAGTGTTCTCCAAGCACCACAGCACCATGAAAGAGACTGACAATTCAGCACCTGACTGCAGTTCCCAAGTACAGCCTGATGGGTTTTGGTGAGGTTTGATGCCACCTTTCTGCCCTGCAGCCTCAGCAGAAGGTGAATGTGCTCAGAACTGTGTGGTAGGCAAAAGGACTAATTTATTTAAAAGGAAATTATTTTAAATATCCCAAAGCATTATAAAGCTCACAGTCTTTATTCCTTTTGGAAAATCAGAAAAACACAGCACAGGAGAAGCTGTAAGATTATTTACCATGCTTTTCAGCTTTTAAGTTCCTAAAGAATGTTTGAAGTTTATGACTTTCCTTTACCTATCAGATCACACCATTAATATTAAAGAATTCAGGGGAACTGTGGTTGAATTTCCTCTGCTTTTTACTGTAACTAATTTTTTTTAAAGCCTGAAAAACTAGTTAAGTGATCAGTGTGTGAAAGCTGACACCGCATATCACAACGGTCTTTCTTCAGTCAGGAAACAGGGCTTGAGTTATTTATCTACATATTGAGTCATTAGACTAACATGCATTTTGAATTATGGATTTAGGTAATATTATATTCTTGTATTTTCCTTGTGCTATGCAAATGTTGTTTCCCTACCTCTCCATTCAGAGAGAGCAACCCAGTGTAGGCTTGAGTGGATCTCTGCTTTCTAACTCCCTTCTCTTCCTGTGCCTGCCAGGTTTGGGGCTGGTGGGTCACCTTTCTATTTCTGACCATCAGTAGGTGTGCAATAAATTCACAGTGTGACTGTTCCTCTGTCTTGTGCCTCTCCAAAATCACTATTTCATGCAAACAGCTCCTACATTCACAAATCTTGGAAGAGAGCACAGGCAAAAAGTACCCAATAATCAACCAGCAAAGCCACCTCAAAGACTCCATTCCTCACGTGGTCACTTCAGTATCTTGTTCCAAGCTCCTTGTCTGGAATTGTGTGTATGCACTGCTAGTGTTCAAGAACAAGAAATACACCTACCTGCTAGCAAAGGCCTTATTTTAGTTTTGGTTGACTAGGAAATATTCCTGTACCTTCTATTTCCCCTCCCCTAATCTGTAAGGTTAGTACAGCCAGTCTCCACAGAGAGAACAGCACTGCAAGAAGTCCTCTCTACCTTTGCTCTCCTGCCTTTTATTCTACTACTACACCCACAGCCAAAGCTTTCCTGCAGCCTTTGAAATGCTGCACCTCCACCTCTGAAACCCTCTGGCCAGAGATGTTTCTGTTTAATGGTAAACACTGAGAACAGCACAGAAACATGACTAAGGAATCAAAACCAAAACACAGTGAAACCTGGCTTGGGGATTGCAGCTGAAACTCCACCCACCCAGAAGGGTGAAAGTGGAAATACTCCTGGCTGGAGGTCATGGCAAGACACAGCGAGCACAAGCTGAGAGCAAAGCCTGAGCTAGGAGCAAACCACCAGGATTTCTCACCTCACTCATAAAGTTTTTGTAAATCTGAAGCTGTGAACAGATCAAACCCATCTTTACTGAGAAGATGCCTTATCCAACTGCTTAGGGATGCTGCAGTTTTCTATTTAAAGGAACCTTTCTCTCTTCCAGTCTTTTTACAATCCCATGATTGAATTTGTTACTTGGTCTCCTTCTCCCATCTTATTTCAGTTAAATAAGTTATTTTCAAATGCCCACCAGGTCTTAATTTCTCTTAAAAGAATGCATATGATGTGACTTTAAAGGCACACTATATGTAGTACTGCGATAAAGGTAACTTACCTAATGCTGTGCAATAAAAAGGAAAAATACTAGGGTGCCAAAACTCCTGTAACTACATTAAAGTGGTTTGGTACTTGGCATAATAACAGCAGAACATGGGAATGTGGCATGGCAAATTCTGGTTCCCATCACTAGCTTGTTCAGAAACAACTTGCAAACATCTTCACTGCATTGCTATGGAGAGGATGCAGCTATGAATGTCTCTGAAGATGGAGTTAATATCATATTTAAGTCCTGTTTCTCAAAGATGGGGAAACTGCAGCTTCTGGAGTATGGGGTACTCATCAGCCCTGAAAATCAGAGGGAAATCTCAACAGAGATTTTTTCCTACTGCAACTATGCCTTTCTTTGCAGAGATGATTCTGCCTGAGTTACTGATTTTATCAGCACACACTGACATGTTCAGACTCTCTCCCTTTGATGTTGCTGCATTATTTGCTTGGACTCCCAGCTGCACATGTATTAGCTTCAAGCTCCCTCCTTAATTAACTGAAATCCAACTCCTGTACCCTCTCAAAGAGATGTGACAGAATCACAACAGCTCAAAAGCACCTACTGTTTAGGAGAGCCAAAGCAAAGGACACCCTCAGAAGAAAAGTCCACAACTCTCTGCAAATGTGTGCTAGTCCTTTGTGGCTTTGTGGCTTTCCTTCCTGGGGAAGGAAAACCTGGGCACTGGCCATCACAGAGTCCTTCAGGAAAGACAGAAAAGGTGTCTCTGCAGCATTCACTGCATCATGAGCTCTGAGGTCTACAATTGGCAGCAAAAAATTAACCCTGCAAGCCACGCATTTCAGCACTCCAAGCTCTTTTTGTTCCCTTGGCTGACAAGATTCAGGTAGTTTGTTCCACTGAAAATGAACTATTTTATGGGCAATAATTTGCAGATAACAGAAGACCTGGAATAAGGATTGTCACTCATGAAAACTGAGGAGAGAAGCAGGTCAGAGACACACATCACACCAAAAAACTGCAAACACCACTTGCACATTCTTGGCTCCCAGCTTCCTCTGCCAATAACTATGCTCTACCGCCTGAACAAGCTCCAGCTGCTTTTCTTCTGGTGTCTGTCTGCACCCTCTTGGATACTGTAATAGTTGTGGAGGAGGAAGAGGAGTTTGTCAACACAGATTTTGATCTCTCAGAGGTGTTTCCAAGAATCTGATCCATCAGAAGATAGAAGTCACATGAGTTTCTATTTTTTTTCCTTAGGTTAATGTTTAGTCACATCTCCCTAAGTATTCCTTTTTTTCCCCCCAACAGTATTGTCCCCCCCAATGTTGAGACAGTAACAATTGTCAAAAAATACTTCCAGTTGCCCACCTTACTCTGAAAAACATGCTTGATAGATCTTAACTCCTCTCAGCTTGTATGGGACTTGTATTAGCAGTTCCAAGTGCCTGTGCAGTCGCTGATAGGCAAACAGAGGCTACCTGGAAACCCTTTGTGCAGGCTCAAATATGCACTGCATGGCAAGGGAACAAGCTGTGCTTGCACCACAGCTCTGGAGACAGAGCGATACTTCACAGCAACCACAGGTCTCCACCAAAACTGATGTCAAAAACAGATTTAGGAGCCACTGATGAAAAGGACTGGAGAAGATTAAAAGAGGGAAGGAACAGAGGAGCAGGTCACACCAACATCCCTCTCCTGTACCTGCAGCACTACCAGGTCACCACATCCCAGTGGCTGCAGCACACAGCGCCCCAGTCCCTCGAGCAGGACCAGAACAAAGCTGGACTTTTCAGTCCTGCACTTTCCCAAACAAAAATCTATGGATTTGGTAAAAAGAAAAAATGCAGTTTGTATTAGTGCAAATCTCTGTGTTATGCAGTTTGTTTGATCAATGAAAAACTGTTAGATGGCTTCACTTGTTCCACCCTCTTTGGATGTGTGGTGTCTGAGCACAAAGTGTACATGTATCCTGCTGATGGAGGCAAAGTTTATCCTCCTACGAAATGCTGGCAACCACAGAAAGCCTTCAATAACACACAGCTCTGGATATTTAATAAAATCAATTTCATTTGCATAACATGCTTACATTTCTATGAAAGCGTAAAGAACCTTTGAACTTTGATCTTTACTTTATTATTTAAAAGAATACTTACTTTATTGTATTATTTAAAAGAAAAACGTAATACCATTTCATTATATTCTATACGAAAAACATAATACCATTTCATTCTATATATTTATATAGATATTTCAAAAATATCTCTATAAAATCCCATTTACAGCTGTTTTCTGTGCAGCTAGGAAGACAAGACCCAGTTGTTGTGACATCACTATGGCAGAGATGCCTTGGGTTCCACCCACAGAGGAAATATTTGCAAATGCCATGGATGACAAGGTGGTTATTACTGACACTGTCTATACAGAAGGCTGGCTGTGTGTTCAAGTTCAGCAACCTAAAACTGTCACAGACATCTTTTATGAAAAATCCTTCCCTTAGGAATTGTCCTCCTGAGAAGCTGAGAAGCCTCAGGAACAAAATGTAACCAATGGTTATCTGCTGCTGTGGAATGCAACAGGTGCATCTGGGATTGGCCCATGTTGGTTGTTTCTAATTGATGGCCAATCACAGCCCAGCTGGCTCAGACAGAGAGCCTGAGCCACAAACCTTTGCTATCATTCTTTCCTATTCTATTCTTAGCCAGCCTTCTGATGAAATCCTTTCTTCTATTCTTTTAGTATAGTTTTAATATAATATATACCATAAAATAATAAATCAGCCTTCTGAAACACGGAGTCAGATCCTCATCTCTTCCCTCAACCAAGAATCCCTGTGAACACGGTCACATAAAACAATTACACCTCCTGCACAGAGAAAATCAGAGAAAATAACAAATATCAAGGTTAGCTGAATAAAGCAAAGCTCTTACCTGTGCATCTAAGTTCTTGCGGGAGGAGGCAGGAGTGTTGGCATAGGAGCTGATAGAGGAGCTGGTGTTAATGTCATCAGTACTGAGATTGTCTATGGTGTCACTGATCCCACTGCTGACAGAGCTGCTGTCATCCCAGCTGGAGAAAAAGCACAGCAGAGGGAGAAAACAAGGGTCAAAAGACAAGACATCATTCAAAAGGAAGATTGTATTATTTCTACAACCCTTAGCCCACTTGAGGTTGCCAGAAAGGCCAGGGCACGCTGTCACCAAGCCAAGGCACCAGTGACACAGCTCTTCCTGACTCAGCTGAAATGTGTGTCTTCTCTCTCTGAAATCTGTGTCCCCAGAGCAGGGGAGAGCACTGGCATTAAGGGATATTACCAGGGAATTTTTTCCTGGGGGGTGGGCAGGCCCTGGCACAGGCTGTCCAGGGAAGCCGTGGCTGCCACACCCTGGAAAGTGTCCAAGGCCAGGCTGGATGGGGCTCTGAGCCACCTGGGATAGTGGAAGGTGTCCCTGCCCATGGCAGGGGGATGGAACAAGATGAGCTTTAAGGTCTCTTCCACCCCAAATCATTCTGTGATTGTGTGATCTCCAAGTAGGCACAGCACTGACTCGCTAAGCTGTAACACAGAGGTGGAACTTAAATGCAAGGAAAAAAAATTCACCCTGAAGCAACCTTTTGTACCTGGGTGTTCCACAGACCTGGATCTACCACCAACAGTATCACCAGCCTCAAAGAACTTTAGCAACTACAAGCTCAGTCCTTCAGATGGCAAATAACCTTCCTGAGCTTCAGTGCCCTTTTCAAGAAGAGCAACTATTCAGGATTACCTTCTTCCAGCATGTGATAGCTTCAACATTTTCCAGTAAATGAGAAATGTCTGACTGGAAGTTTAGGACAAACAAAACACCAACAAAACAAAACCAAAACCAACTAACCAAAAAAACCAACCAACCAACCAACAAAAGACCTTGCCTGAATCAATTTGAGTGTTAGAACAGAAAGAATCAAAATGATCTAAAAATGGAGCCAGATGCTCCAACTTGTAAATGCCTGTAAAAGTAAGCTGCTCAAGGAAGAGATTTATGTAGTGGCTTACAAGTGCTCCATCTCCAAGAACAATGAAGCTGGGACTGAAATATTATGACATTTCATATGACATTTCAGTCCACCAGTCCACTGGATAACTATTGCTGGAAATCTGGAAACGTAAATATATATACTCACAGGTCATTTGCAAAAGGTTAAGAGCTCATCACCTGGCAGCTCTCTAGCTACTTATAACCTCAGCTTCAGATTTTGGGAGCTCCAGACTCTCCTCCCTGTTGCATTTCTGTTTGCTTCACAAACATGTAACAAAGAGATTGCAGAGAGGTTTCTGGCTGGGCAGTGAAAGCTATATTCACAAATGAATGTACTGAGCAGTTAACATTTGCATTTAAACCTGAACTGTCCTAACCTGTGATAAGAGAACTGTGTAAAGAAAGGCAAACTACCTCTGTTTGCTTGAACTTTATTCACAGCTTCACCACTGATTTGCTACAGCCTTTCTACATAAACTTTGTCAGCTTTGAAATGGAAAGCATTTCATTTTTTCCCACTTAACACTACAAAACACCTTCCTTCGTGACTTTTAACGTTGCTTTAATAATTTTAATTGCTTTTCCTTACTTGGGAGTGCTATGCTCACCCACACCTGTACAAGGCCTTTTAGGGAACTGAGAACAGCTTGAAGAGCAGCACAATTTGCTGAACCACAAATGAAGTGTGGCCATGGGGACATCCTCCTCTGCATGTCACAGGAAGGGTGGCAGCTGCTTCTCGGGTTTTGGTTGATAATTGCTGCCCCAAGATGTGCAGGATGTCTCTGCTCCAGCCCACACAACTGAAGAACGAGTCTGGACTCTTCACTCTTTGGTCTTGAGGTTGTTTATTAATTCTTATCTATAAAATTTCCTTTCTGCCCAGGGAGATCTGCTCAGCAGGGCAGCCACAGGCACTCTGACCGCCCCTGAGGCGCTGTTGTCCTTTTATACTACAAACTACATAGAACATATTGACACTGAATTCCCAATACCTATCACCCATGTTAGACAGTGCACCTCTACTCTAAACCAGCCCCAAAGTGCCAACAGCACTGCAGAAAGTGGAGAACAAGAAGAAGAAGAAGAAGAAAGGCTGGACACGCCCAGATTCCTCCATCTTGTCCCCATAACCCCCATACCAAAAATCCTAAAATCTACATTTTCACCCTGTGATCATTTTATTATTACACCATTCAAACTTGTGTGACTTTCATGTCCTCATACAAAGCTGGCAACTTGCTCCAGGGGTCAGAATCAAATCCCCAGGTGTTCTGGGCAGCATGCCAGGGTCCTTGGCAACTCTGGACACCAGAGGGATGTACTGAGTTCTGACCCTTGCTGGCTGCTCTGCTCCCAGGGAAGGGCCTCATCAAGGTGTCAGCACAGTCCCTTCTCCCATATCCCTGTGGATGAGCCAGCTGGGAGGCTCAGATCAACAGCTCCAGCAAGCCAGGAAAGGAAATGTGGGGTGCTCAGGCACACTGCTGTGCTGGCACAGGGGCACACCAGAACACACTGCTGGCCCCTGCCACAGGCCCTCTTGGATGGAGCCCTGGGGCCACATCTTCATCACCCTTCACATCTTCATCTTTTCTCCAGCTCATGGGAATTCACTGCAGCCAGCCCTGACTGACCCTCAGGAGTGTCCCAGCTACAGGAATTCCAAGAAGATTTTCCAAAGGCTATTGGATAAACCTGCAGACACTCCAGCTCTTGTGATTGGAAAGGAATGCTGCAGTCTACACTGTTGGTGATGCTACAATTCAAAGGAAAATGA
Organism: Molothrus ater; assembly: GCF_012460135.2. Taxonomy (NCBI): domain Eukaryota; kingdom Metazoa; phylum Chordata; class Aves; order Passeriformes; family Icteridae; genus Molothrus; species Molothrus ater. The sequence continues at coordinate 2,014,368 of NC_050483.2, read as the reverse complement.
TAAATTTTTCCCAGATTTGCCTTCACCTGGATAAAAGGTGCAATACAAAATAGAAATCCATGTTAAAATAAAATTCACAATATGAGACCTCCTGAATCTGAGAAAGCCAGGCAGGCAAATTTGACACACCAGTTTTATTTGCTGTTTTGAAAGATCTTTTCCAGCATAACTGAATGAAAGATGTGCTGCCCATGCCAAGAAATGGGGGGGGAGGGGGGGGGATTGAAAATCTGGAAAAGGATTGAAAGATTTTTTTGAAGCACTTTTTTATTTAGAGTAGGCAATTAAATATCACAAGGCAAAATATTAAAAGCCATATTACTTCTAAATTTCAGTTCTGAAAACAGGTCCTATAACTGATATTTATTTCTCTTTCCAAACCTACCACATAAAGCATTTACAATTCCTAGGTAAGTCTACAAGTAAGGTACCAAAATAGTTAATGAAATCACTAAATAAAAAAATAAGCCTTTTGTTTTCCAGAGTTCTGTGTAGCAACAAACTTATTTTCTACTTCTGAAGCTATAAAAAATAACAATCATAACAGTAATAATGTCATCAATGCCAATGCTTTCTGTGTTTAATAGTTTCGTTTCCTTCTTATGGAGATATGGCAGGGGGCAGGAAAAAAATATTAAATTCAATACTTTTTTTCTGTTTGACTCCTAGTCCCATCTTCAATGTATAGGAACTGAAACATTTCATTTTTGAGCACTCACAATTCTTAAACTACCATTGGCCACAGTTAATCAGCACCTAAAGAATGTGTTTAACATTAATCACAAGTAGTTTTTCTGCCATCAGCCAGTCCTGTTGGCTTCAGTTGGGCAATCTAAGGCATTATGAAAATATTTGAGTGCCCTTCTGAACTGGGACATGTGCCTGAGGACAAAGGTAGAAGCATGCACCTGAATACATTGATGGTTGTGGCTTCCCTTCCTGTGTATCCTGGGCTTTAGGTCCTTTATGTTCTGGTGGAAACTATGAACTATTCCAACTCTGCATTTTCAAGCTCACTAATCTGTTAGTAAATTAGAGAAGATTAGCTGTTCTGAGGCCTGAAGACAGGTGTCTGGATAGATTTTGGGTGCCACAAGCTAAGCAGCACAGCTCCCGTGCTGGCATGCTGGTGACACTGGTGCCCAAGCTGTTCTGACAAGGCAGGATGTGTAAACCCACATATCTGCCTAAACCCAGAGAGCTTTGTTTAATAAATATCACTTCAGCTCAGTCTCTAGCTAGAAAAACAACAGCATGTAAGAAAACATGAAAACACCTTAAGAAACTGAAAATAATTTTGTAAACCTACATAAACAATGACTGATGCTGCTCTTTGAAACAGCACTAGAAAGGGCTGCTAGAATTCACTGAAATCTGTAAAATAAATGCCAATGAAAGCCACTTTATGAGCACCCAACATATACAGCTACAAAGTAATGCAATGAACCCACACATTCTGGTTAAGGCTCCTCCATGGGACAGGACCAGTCACAAACTGAGGCTTTTGTTTCAGCTGCTCCTGAAACCACCCCAAGCCCTCCACGTAAATCAGTTCATTTTTACCTGGATCCGGTGCCTTGATGGTTAAAGTCAAAAGTGAGGAAGCAGAATGGGGCATCTAACAGCCCTAATTATGGTGTTCTTGGCTCCCAGAGCCCAGATAGCATCTTTGTAATTTAGCTGGTGCAATTAAAAATTTCTGATGTCAGCAAAAGTCTACTCAACCCTAACCTGAAGCTGAAATGTTTGGGTTTTGCTTTCTTTATTTGATCAATCACCTGAAACTTTACTTTGATTACTGAAAATTGCAAATTAAAAAAAAAATTAAAATCTTAAAAGTGTATTATATATGAAAATTATACAACCACCTACTTGAAACTCAAGTAGGTGGTTGTATAATTTGAAACCCCTACCACCACTTGGAAACTGCCAGGATGCTGCCTCCTGCTCTCCATGAAACCCAGCACCCCAAGCAGCTTCCTGAGCCTCCCCACCTCTCTCTGCTCCCCCTGCTACTACACATTGCCCCTGGGCAGCCCCAGATAACAGCTCCAAGCTGCTTTTTCAAACAGCTTTGCAAAGCTGTTAGGCTCAGACTTGTATTTTTCCACAGTCTATCAGCACTTTTCCATCTTGCATAATCATCATCCACACAATTGGCTCTCCTTTGTCAACTTGGACAGCACGAAAAGTTATTCTGTGATCCTCAGGACAGCCCCTCTCAGGGCAGAAATCCTCCCCCTTTGCAAAGGAATCATTAAAATCCTTCTAAATAAAGCTATTGTTGAAGGCTGAAAATGCACCTTTCTCTACGGATGGGTGTGGAGTTTAATTTTGTTGGATCTTCACTCAAAACCAAAATTACAATGAGCTGCTGAAAAATACATTTGTCCAAGAAAGGGCCTTGGGGCTCTACAATATTTCAAGTGGAAACATGGCAATTATCCTCTTCTATTTAAAAATTTAACTATTTATGAGTTGATAGGTGAACAACAACAACAACAAAAAAGATCAAGGTACAAAATGATTGAAACCTCACAGCATCTTCAAAGATTTAAAAGGAAAAATTAAATGTGCTATAACATGAGACAGTAAATACCACAGCTTCCACTGTTTTCTCCTGGGATTTCCTACAGTAGTGAGAACTGGGCCAGAAACCCAGAAAGCACACACAGACCCTTGCACAGTTTTCCTTTCAAACTGTTCTGAAACTGAAACATAACCACTTGCAAAAGAATGGATGGAAATCTACCTCAAGAGAAGCTAATTTAATTAATGTGTTTTACACTGCTATTAATCACCCACCTCCCCCATGTCTCCAGTTACTCTCTTCTTACATCTCACTATAGGTATTTTAACATAAACCACTTTGTTTCTTACCAAAAGAGGAGCCCAGGGACAGGACTGTTACCTTGAAACACTTAGGAAAGTCAGACCAAGAAAAGCAAACCAGGAAAAAGGAATACAGAGCAGTTCCAGTTGTTCTTTCTGGAGCAGAATCTAATCCTTTAAAAGACATTTTTTTGGTGCAGAGTTGAAGTGCTGGAAGTGTGCTGTGAGCTACTCAGACATTTTCATGTTTAGTGACTATTGGGGTTACTGCCAGCAAGCTGAACTGCAGCTCTCTGTCAGGCTCTGTTTAGAATTCATCCAAGATAAGGTTTCAGGATTTACATTTAAAATACCTATTTGTAAAGGGAATAACTCACAGAACAAAATTATTCAGTGTTGAAAAATCCGGGTAAGAAAAGATTTGGAGAAGCTAAAAAACTGCAAATGCTCTTTTCATTTAATCTTCTTAGATCAGTGCTAATAACCTTATAAAAATAACATTGGATTTTATTTTGTCCCTTAAAATCTAACCAGGAATTTGACCAAGCCATTGACAAACTTGAACACAGCTGAGCACACACACACACACACAAAGGACCTCCTAAAAATCCACCTGATCTCAAGGAGTTAGAAAACCCTAAATTTTCATGAACTGATTTGACTTTCCACCGAAACTCATCACACCCTGCTCTGAAGCTGAAATTCCAAAGGTCCCTTCTCCACCTAGACCTTTGCTCCATGGCTGTCTGGGGTCACCAGCCAGCACAACCCTATTCAGTTGCAAAATGCCTGACTGGTGGAACTTGTTTTTTTGGCCATTGTTCACAACCAGGGTTCCTCTGGTACCTCCACAGCCTCGGGGAAGGGGAGAAAAGCAAGGCACTGCATGTGACCCAGGTGCTGGAGGAACTCCCAGCTAAGTCTGCAAAATTTACTGTACAAAACTACAACCAGCTGCCAGCCCCTTTTTCTTGCATTCACAACCTATAAACCGTATTTTCCCAGCTACTACTGTGTCTGAAGACTTGCTGTGTTTGTACAGCTGTTTACAGAGCAGCTCTACACTGGGTGCACAGAGCACCCCTTGGCCAGCTGCACTCTCACCTCCCTGCTTTGGAAGCCATGGGAGTGATGCTTGTCCCTGCTCATGTCTCTGTCACTAGGATGACTCCAGAGAAAGCTGCAAACAAAATCAGGGTCTTCATATCACAATAAGGTCAGTGTTAAATCTCAGTCATCACCCTAAAAAAAGTGCTTTGTTTGTTCTGCCTTTGTTTCCACGACAGTAAGAAGTGCTGAGAAGAGTCTTCTAATCAAAGTCAGAAATCCTTGTTTACATACAGAAAAGAAATCCCTGTAAAGTGTCCCCATGACAGCAATGGACTGGACAAATCCAGAGGTGAGGCTGAGCCCAGAGCGCTGTGGATTCAGGGATGGACTGGCCCAGCTCCCTGCAGTCCCCCAGCATGAGGAGGTGAGGGAATGGGGAGGAGGCCCCTGGCAAAGCTCTGGGTGTAGGTCACCACTGCAATCTGCCTGCAGCTCCCTGTCAGCAAGGTCCCAGCCCAAACACCTCCTCACTGCAGGCACGCAGAGAGGGTGGCCTGCCCAGGGGATAGAGGGCTGTGAAAACCAACTACCTGATTTTGGAGGGTTTTTACCCTGCCTTACTTACCAGTACTTTTTTCTTACTACTCACTTACTTCTCCCCCAAAAGCAGATACTCTGGATCACATCACCTCCTCGTACAAAGACACAATTTAAGACTTAAAGAAGGGGGAAGCAGCCACTGAACACAGAGACAGTTTCTGACACCCACCTCAAGCTCCTCCAACACTGGGCTGAGCTGGTGAGAGCTCAGCACCTCACCAGCAGTTACTGGCACCTGGCAGAGGCTCCAAAACATAATAAAAACAGGGTTAAACACCGAGAAGAAAAAGAACAGATTAGCTAAATTCTTACAGGAATGATGTAACAAAAGCATGGCTACTTTTCTTCCCATCTTCTTCTAATCCATCCTAACACTGGACTTGTGTAACTCCACAAATCTTTCAGGCCTGCAGACTGTAACCCCAAGCAAGAATCACACAGGCACAAACTGAAGACAAGACATATATATGCACAAAAACTCAAAGCAATTCTGCTTTTCCCCACTCAGAAGACACTGCAAAGCTTCTACATAAATTGATCAAGGCCAAAACCTGTGCACAGCACAAGTGATTTCACACCTGAGAACTGCTCCTGTCTCACAGCAGCATCAGCTGTAGCTGAGCACATGGAGACAACAGATAATGCACATGGTTGTCCCATCAGGAAAAAAGGAGAAAAACATCAGAAATTGTCTTTCTGAAGGCATGACAGCCTGCTGAAATACGCCTTAAAATAAACACTGAACTTGGCAATAAAAATGTGTTAATTTGATCACAGGGCACAGCACTATCACTCAGGAAACCAAACCACTGACAAACAAGAGTTGTTATCCCACCAGTGATTTACAGAACAAACAGACACATAATCAAGTCAAATGTTTTATTCTTTGCTGCTGGGAAGATGTCAGCTACTACCAACCCTGAAAGCAGTTTTTTGTCCTAGCAGAACTGCAACATTCTAGATAGTAACTCCTGGTTCATGTGAGCCTTTAAAATTAGGCTTATTTGGAAGGAACTACAAAAAGGAAAGAGATCTTACAACCTTACTCAAAACAAATCAGGAAGCCACCAGAAATTTGCACAGGAGTGAGAATAAGAACTGGATATTATGTACTAAAAAGCAAGTGCACTCTGGGTTGGGATCTGGCCTGAAACATCACACACGCCTTTGCCTTTGTTTCCTTGCAGGGTGAGCTCATTCCCACAGAGGCTCCTCCTTTGCACAGAAACCAGACTTAGAGTGCTAAAATATAACAAAGCCCCACAGTTTTCTGAGGCTAAAAGCCTGAAACACTAGTGGAAAGATAGCCAGCTAGATTGCAACCTTTGAATATCAATAAACCTCAGAGAATCACAAAATTAAGGCAGAAAAAGCAAACACAGCAATAGCTGTCAGTCCTCACATAGGAAATTTTCTACCATGTTATTCAAATATTTGCAATCTATTAAAAGTGTATTGAATTCATGCAGCATACAGAGATTGAAAAGAAACAGTGCAGGGAGAAAGCTGCTCAGATTTATCCATCATCTAATGTGTTTCCACTGCCACCAGTATTTGCACAGCTAAACCTCCCTTACTCAACGGTGTAACACAACACGCTCCCGTGTTTTCAAAAGTGCAGAAAATCTCTTACCTTGCAATATTCCCCAGCCAAAGCACTTCTCCACCTTGCTGCCCATGAAGAATTCCAGGAAAGGGGCTCAGATTTATTTTGCAGGTTGATACCTTCATTAGGCTACCATCCAATGCCCCCCCTTAAATAAACCAGCCTGTAACTTGACTATCTAGGAAGAGACTTGGAAAAAAAAAAAAAAAGCTGGAGCAAGGTTGTTTTCCAATAGAGACCTCCACACGGAGTCAGCAGCTCTGAGAGACACTGCAAAGTAAAACCCAGCTAGAAGGTGATCATCAGAAACTTCCCCTGGAAAGAAATCTGATCCCTCAACAAAATTAACCTCTGAAGTGCTGAAAAAGCGAGAGGTCAAGACTTGGTGCTGGGACTAGGTCATGTGTGAAAGCTGGGAGCTGATGGCAGTGACCAGGCAGGCTGGTGCCTCCAGGTCAGGAACTGCATCCCACCAAGGAAAAGCTCATGCCAGCAGCCCTGCCCTTGGAGGTACCAAATGGCACTGTTTGATCCCAGCTGAAAGACTGCAACCTCTAAAAGCATTTTTCCCCACTCTGCTTCTACAGAGGGGTTCAACAATGTGACTGCTGAAGCAAGTATTGTTTTATGTGAATGTAGCAGGAGACATACCTAAAATGTTTTAATACAAAAGATTTGGAATACTGGTAATTTTTTTGTAATTTTTTTTTTTTAATGCCAGGAGAGTGGTGGTATAGAAAAACATTTTCAATAGGAATAGTAAAGAAAATAGCAATTTATCCACTGGTATCTCCAGTTAAGAACTTAAGAAACTGAGACAAGATATGCAATATTAATCTGACTCTTCTTTATTTAGCACTGTAGAGCAAGGGGGGCTTATTACTTCCCCTTATTTCAAACAGAATAGAGATGGCTATTTAGAAATATGAGGTTGATTAAAAAATCTGGTGGTTAACATTCAAAATTCTAATTTTAGTCTAATATAAATATTTTCTGACAGGATTCTACCAAGACCTCTGCATTCTGATGAACATGTGGGATGGTTTTTTTTTCCTAGTATGGGAAATCACAGCAGCTGAGTAGTGCCAGGATTTCTGTTGCCAGCGAGATCACCAGCAAGGGATCCTGTTCTGGAAAGGAGGTGGGAAGCCTTTAGGATGGAGAAAATGGACAGGGCACGATGCTGTTGCCTTAGCCTCACCTCAAGAAAATTATGGATCATTCAGGCCAAAACCAAAAAGAAAAGTAGGAAGTGAGAAGTCAACTACACCATTATATATTTATTAACTCAGGTTGAGTGCCCTTGTCTTAAATAAAACATACCTTTCAGCACAACACTGCAACGTTGGTTGAAAGAGTTAAAATGCAAGAATTCAAAGGTTATAAAACAAAGACTTTGTGGAGATACTCTGCTGCCAAAACCTTCAAATAAATGAGTCTCAGTCTGAGCTTGCCTTTTTACACTGGAGCCTGTATTTTAGTGGCTACTGTGTAACTATGGCAACACAGAGGACGGGTAATTTAGAGGCTGGTGGATGTGACAACTTGCAATTTTGAACAATGCTAATAATAAAAGTGGCTTGGGAAAAGCATCATTTAACACAAACCTTTGTGGTTCAAAAATTAAAAAGGCCTGTTCAATTAATTTTAAAAATTTTTAGATTTTTTTCAGCTGGATGATTATCTATATTATGTTAGTCTGATGAGTAAAAAAAGGTAGAAACATGACTCTTGTGCTTTTTGGTTCATCTGCACCTTAGAGTGCAGCCAACCCACCGCCTTTGTGATGTACAAATGCAAAGCTGCTGATGTCACTATCTTTGCTGAAGATTAGACAAGAATCACATGGCTTTTTTAAAAGAAAGCTATGTATTGCCCATAAAGAAAGAGGGAGAAGATCCTCATGGAATGTTATTTCTCCTTTTTTGCCTCATTTTAACTGCTACCCTTTATCAAAGAATCCTGCAAACTGCTTCTCATTCTTTATTTTAATTGCTGAATAGTGAGCAGACATAATGCTCAGATATGACAGGTACTTAAAAGAATCACAACTGCAACAGTAAAGCTTTCTATTCATCCCTAACACCCTTCCTGTCCTCCTTTTACAAGCGATGTTTCTCAATTATCTGCCCATGCAGTTGTATAGGAAATTAGGGACTGACCCACTGCTAATGGCAAGTAAGAATAGCCAGAAACACTCAAAAAAAAAAAAAAAATCAAATCTGAAATTGTAATCTAGGGGGTAAAAAAATCAGGACACTGCATCTGTTGAATCACCAGCTCCAAATAAAGGCAAAATCACAATATTAAGGAACAGCACTGTACTAACATCCATCTACAGCCCCATTGTCCTTCCCTTCCCTGGCAGTCATTCCACTGCAAAGCAGGGATTTTGCAATGTAATACCCATAAGGCTAAATACAGAGGGATACTTCCAGATGAATTTTACATGTAGCAATAATCACAGTTTTATGGGTCAGGAAGTTCAGAAGATTAGTGTGTTATGGCTGCAGTGCACAAAAGCGTTTGTGTTAGAAGTTTCACATGGCAATGGGGTGAGATAAGCTGTGAACAGCTTTACATGAAGTTCTTTTATGGTAGTTAAAGTTGGGGAGAAGTAAAGAGACCCCACAGTATTGATTTACCCAAAGAACAGCTGCTTAGAAAAGGCTGCAAAGTGTCCTAATACTCAATGTCATAAAATCACTGCACCTCCAAGCCCTTGTTCCTTCCCCCACACCCGTGTGCTATTCCCATTAACCTCAGGCACAACTGTGATCCTGGGCAGAAGTGAACTAAATCTGCTTGCAGCAGAACAAAAACTTATCAAAGAAATGCCTCCTTCCATTTTATTTGCAAAGGCCCAAACCCACAATTATAGGTTTGCATTCTAGGTTAAGGCAGCTCAAATCTTGCTGCATTTCAAATACTCCCTTGGACAACGCCAAAATGCCTGAAAATTGTGGGTTTATTGCAATACACCAAATCCTTTTTGCTTTTGTTCCTCAGTAGCTGAGATTTGTCAGTTAGAGCCTTATAAAATGTTTGCATTTGATAACTGGAATGCTTATAAAAGTAATAGAGGCAGCATAGCCTTTAAAGATATCCCACTTCACAGTCTTTGGAACCTGCTAGATAACGTGTGGCACGAGGCATCTGCCACATCTTGCCTGGAAGAGGCTCCATTACCACTGGGCAAACCAATGTCTTAAAATAATCTCAACAGCAATTTTGTAAGATTTGTTTTTCATTTCTTTCCTCCTACAGGACATTAAGATTATTTAAATTAAAAAAACCCCAACATTTGTAACATAAAACATATTCTGAACAGACGCAAACATGCTTTTGAACACACTTCTATCCTTTGAAGTAGAGCACATGGAACAAAAATACACCTTTTTAGAGCACTTTCATTGATTGAGTATCTGCATGAGAAAATAAAAGCATGACTACCTGCTGCACCATTACAACTCTTACACATGATACTACAGGGCTAGAACTCCATGTATGACCTTTGCATTAAATTAAATTTAAAAAAAATCAAACAAAACAACAAAGAAGCCCCAACTTACTGAACTCATGTGTAATTGTTAATCCTAGGAAGGTATTTCTACCTAAAATCAGAGGAACACTGGCAGCAACATAAACTCTTAGGAGGAGGTATAGTAGAAAACAAACCCTATCTGCTACAAGCATGTGGGTTTTAAGTGAGGTTCCAAAGGGAGCTTGGAAGACAGGAAAAGTAGGACTGGAAAATGAAGCTTCATTTTCAATTCCTCTTATTCTTCAGAGGCACTGAGTTTGCAGGGATATGTGCTCTGAAACACTCCTCACATCCTTAAATCTCAATGGGAAGAACCCTCTGTTGCCTCAGGCTTTCCTGAGAGCAGATAATTATATTATGGTGGTGCTGTGTGGATTTATTTATTTTTATAAGTGAACACATGAAGGGGGTATACTTGGGGGTTTTGTTTGAATCACTCAGATGGTATCAAACAGAAGAAGAAAGTAAAAAGGAACCATCAGTGAGTGCTGCTGCATGGGCATGTATTGTAATGCATAGGAACTGGAGAAAAGGGATTCTGACCCCCAGGAGACTGTGAATTTGAGCAGAAAACTCAAATACAGGGTGTATTAATAATTATTGCACAGTGGTAGATAGATTTAGCATCGCCCTCCAAGGAGCTGCTTTTCACTGAGCAACCATTAAGGAATACCCCAGCTTCCTCCAACAAGGTGAGATCCATGCCTGGTGGAGAAGAAAAGACTATTTGTGTGTGTGTGATGTATGATTAAAAATGGCTTTATAACATTTTAACATGTACTTCAAAGATTGTTGAAGAAATGCCAGTAGCCTGCACAGAGCACTTGTGTTGACACAGTGGTGAGGCAAACTTTTCACTATGCCCACTTCAAATGAATAAGCACATCAGAGTGAAAAACACAAATGGCCACTTTCTAAAAAGAAAAAAAGGCAGGGAACTGGAGAAAATCCAATAAAAATGGGGGATGCTGAACAGCAATTTAGCTTGCATATTCTTATCTGAGAGGAATTCCAAATGAATGCTGAATCCAGGGCTTATCCGTGGATGATCCAAAATGTTTCTATATTTAAACGCATTACCAAGTCTCAAACTCCTTGAGTGAGAAATATTACCAACATATTAACTATATACACATGTATTTGCTTTTGCATCTATGATTGCTATGCTAATATTTCCAGATTAAAACCCAACTAAAATTATATAAGACAAATAGCCCATTAGTAAGAACAGTCAATATAAAATGGACAAAAATCTGATCTTAAAGTGCAGTTCATGTGGTGAAACACAAGAATGATGTATCATTACCATTGCTTTAAATGCAGTTTTCTTCATCTCCTTCTCCAAACTATAAAAATCAGTGCTCCTTCCTAAGAACATAACAGTGCCAAGCATGATTTTAACACACATGCCACTCACTAAGGAAAAAAATGTAATTCTTCCAATCTAGACTGCTGAATAGAGTAACAGGAACTGCTACAATGTTCTAGGACTTAAACTGTCTCCTGCAACCATTAAGGTTTTAAGTTTGATCCCTACCAAATGGAATTATAAACACTGTGCAGCTGGCATGAATTCTTTTTCTCAGGACTCTGAAAAAAATGCTTTGGGGTGAATCTATGACAGATGTCCATATTTCATTTACAGTTTGTTTTCTGAGCTTTCTAACATCATGTCTGTGCCAACAAGCAATATAGTGGAGAACAGAAACAGATATGCAAGAAGCTGTACAAATCATCACCCAGGAGCAGTGAGGTAGAGAACAGCTCAGAAAGAGAGAAAATTTGAATTGCAGGTTCTGTTTTGGCCAGCAGGTACAGGGCTCTGTGTCAGAGGATGCATTCAGGCCCAAGAAGGATATGCCAAGTGTGATAGCTACAGAATTAGATATTTCTGACTGAACAAGCAGCTCTCCAAGGGGTTGTAGTATGGTTTTGAGAAGCCCTATAAAACTTGATTTAACCTTCCTACCCACACTCCCCAGTAAAATACTGAAATCATTACTGTGAAATCAATAGCAGTCATTACCATGGCAGGGCACCCACTGTAAAACCACTGCTGTCATCTGTATGTATCTTGTTCACTTATGATCAATAGAGTTTACCCATCTTAATTGCTTCAGCCTTCCCCTAATTAGAGCTGTCTCTGAATTTACAGTGGTTTATTGTTGCTGTGGATGTTTTTAAGCTTGCACATCCCACCAGAAAACTCATTTATTCTAATGAAAATGCCACTACTACATCAAGTTAGCATCATTTTGTAGTGTTTGCAAATCCTCTGTCTCACTGAGTCTACAAACATTCAAACCATATAAACACTTCGACTGCATAATCTGCAAAGAACAGAGACACAAACTCTCAACTTCAACAAAAAATTATTTTTCTTTAGTTTTGAGAGTCCATTTGTGGTTTTTTTCTTAAAAAACAAAAGAATCTACTCCACCCATCGTACACTAGGATGCTGCATAGACTGTATCTGAGCCAAAAGGCATCACTCCTTCTCAGGTTACCTTGCAAAGTATTTCCACTCTTTTTGGGTGTGCTTTTTCATGTGAATTGGGTTTTTTTATTTTTATTGTTTCTGTCCATCAAATAGACTAACTTGCCATTTCCAAATTCACAGTAAGACTCTGAATGAAATACAGAATTTTGGACATTTCCCCTCCCTGCCACTGTTATCTATGCCTGGTTATGTAAACTAAGGGTTTTTTAGATTTATAATATTCCCAACACAAAATTAACTGACTCAAACCACTTACCTACAAGACATCAGCTCTAACCAGTGCATACTTTTAAACAAAAGTTTCTCCTAGCTCTCAGGTATTGTTTAAAATGCTGACAACTCTTATGGACTCATTGCTCTAGAAACAAAATAGAGATTCTTAATTAAGCAGCAAAAAAGCCCAAGCATAAACAATAAGGCACTAAATTTAAACGGATATTTAAGAATTGCAGCTGATTATTAAAATATTTAAATATTTTATTTACATATTTAAAAACACAGCTGTGTGTTCTCCATGAAACTCCTTAACCCATAAACATCTGTGGTGCACACAACTTGCCCAGGTGAACTTCTAGCCTCAGCTAAGCCCTAACAAAATCGTAGCTGAAAATCACCTGAGGATGGTCCTTCAGATCAGCTGCATTTCAGAGAGCTACCCAGCTTCTCAGGGGCTTGACTGGAGAAAAATTCAGCTGGCAGACTTGCTTTTAGCAAAAGGGCAACTTTTGAACTACTCCACCAGTTCTGCTGCTCAAAGATGACTCACATAGAGAGAAAACACTCCCCTTGCAAACACCGAGGTACCAATGAAACCTCCTGCTCTTGCTGACCAGAAGATACACACGTTTAGATTGCAGTAGGACAGGGGAAAACTGATGGCAGTAACAACTGAATATTGACATGGAGAGCTGCTGCATGTAACAGAAAACAGAGCTGTGTTCTTTTGAAACAGAACTCATTCCAAATGCCTGTGCCTTGTAGGGCCCAGATTATCTGATGCCGGACATCGTCTTCTGATACTTGGAAAATTACCAAATTAATCGGGTAATGAACTTTTATATTATATTGCTACAGTTTCCTAACAGGTAAATATTTCTTTCATATACCTTATGAACTATGTTAAATATTTAGTCTGAATGCCATATAACCTGATAAGCATTTTTTCCAGGGAGTAACTCTGCCCACATTATCCCACCTCTCCAAAGAGCCAGGTTGCACCTGTTTGACCCCCCCTCTTCCCCAACTCAGAATAAAACTACTAAATTCTGTGCTCTAGTAAAAGGTGCAGCAATGTTCACAAGCATGCACCTAGTAATTAACCAACAAGGGGTTAATTATTATCATGCCTCATGGCATTATCAGGCAACCTTTTGTTTCATTTTATTTTCTTTACAATCAGGTGCAAGGACAGATGTTGTCAGAGCCAGAAGTGACACTAATCCTGGCCTTCTTCCACAATTGCCCTCGGTATTCCTGCTTATCTCAGGCCTGTCTGGCTCTTTATTCTATCAGCTGTTTATTTGCACGTGAAAACGTTGCAATATTCATTTCCATGCTGCATCATTTTACACATGAAAATGCTGAAGACAAGACCTAAGACGTGCATTACTGGCTGTGTGCACAGCGTAATTAACATGCATACGATCTGTATGCAAATCACGCCATTGGAAATAGTGACTATTAGCATAACAAGCGCTTATTATTTATTGAGATGCAACTAGAGCAGGCATCCTGCTGGGGTCTGACTTCCTCAGTCACAACGGCACCACCTTTTCTTTCTTTCTTTGGCACCATCTTTCCTCTCTTGGTTTCCACATTCTCCTGTCTCCTGCTGATGACCAGCACAGCAAACAGGGAGCCTCCCTCCTGAGCCTTTCTCTAGGGCTGGAAGCCTTCAGTGCTGAATTACCCTCGAGCATCAGAACTGAACTCCTGCCCAAACCACCCCTTCACCCACATTATCTCGTTCCCAACTGATAACAAGTTTAAAGCAGCGCCCACCTAGGCTTCTTTCTCTTTTTTTTTTTTTAAGGAATAAAATGTGAGAAAACAAAAGCTCAACTGTGCAAAGTCATAAACCTTTCCCAGTATCATGCCTACTCCTCCTATCCCACTTCAGAAGAATTTAACCTTTTAATCATCCCAGCCATGAAATATAACAGGAAAACACAATTCTACTATTTTTCAGCAGGTGAGCAAGGCTTGCTTGCTAGATCATTTCATCAGCCATGCCTGCTGAGAGCTCTGGGTCACTGCTGCCAGCACTGCTTCCCTACTCCACTGAATTCCCAGGGTCTCTGCAGGACTCCTTAACCTTTCCCAGTATTTCTGTGAGAGCAAAAACTGTTCCTGGCCCAGTAATCCCTTCCCCAGCCCTGTTTGTTCTCTCAGAGGCTACACCCACTGCTTCAGAGATGGCTGTGTTACAGAAATGAACTAATTAGCAGGGGGAATGAGTTCAATTATTTATCACTTTGCCAAAACTGACATGTTTGGCCTGAAATTTTCCAAGCTGCATGCCAACCTAAGGATTGGCTTTGGTCTTGGTTAAAAACAGAACAATTCCTGAGAACCATTAGAAAATAAGACATGATTTTTGTATTGAGTTGTACTGATCATCCCTGAGATTTTTCTATTAAGTTGTACTGGTCTTCCCTGAGAAACCTTGTCCTGCAATACGGAACATTTATTTGGTTCTGGAGGGCCCTGGCAAACAAGAGAGGGTAAGACATGAAAAGGGAAGCTGAGAATGTGAAGAGCAACTGGAAAAAAGAAAGAAGTGAAAACCAATTTAGATGGAAAGTCTGGAGCTGAATGTTGGGCCTGCTGGAGGTGGGGGTTCACTGCTCTACACTGATAAATGGCTGTAACTCAGGGAACCAGCACAGAATCATACAACTCTTTGGGTTCAAAGGGCCCTTAAAGAGATCATCTCATTCAACCCCACTGCCATGGGCAGGGCCACCTTCCACTAGACCAGGTTGCTATGGGCCCCATCCAGCCTGGCCTTGAACACTTCCAAGGATGAACATTCACAGCCTGTGCCAAGGCCTCACCACCCTGACAGTAAAGAATTTCTATCAAATATCCCTTCTAAACCCACCCTGTCAGAGTGAAGCCATTCCCCCTTGTTCAAAGCCCCTCTCCTGTAGCCCCTTTAGGCACTGAAGGGACTCTCAGCTCTCCATGGAGCCTTCTCTTCTCCAGGCTGAACAACCACAGCTCTCTCAGTCTGCCTTGATCAGAGACACCTTTACACCACAGTGGTGGCACATAGCTGAGAAGTGACCAGAAATGTCCAGAAGTGACTGGAATCCTGTCAGAAATTTATTTTGTTAAGAAGAGGCTTTAAGGCACTGTCACACTATCTCTGGTTCATCAAGATTTAGCTAAAACTCTCCAACTGCCAGCTCTGCTCCTGCTAGAGCAAACATCTCTGCTTTAGAGAAATTTGGAATTTTTTTATTAAATATCCTGTTGGTTTATGAAAAAATGTGGCTTCACAACACTAAGACAACTCCCTTGGACCCCTGTTAATTTTCATAGTTAAATAAGCTGGGGGAGATGTGGGAGTTCAAGGACTTCAACCTGAATTCTTTCCGTCCCATTTCCTGTTCTGATAGCTCCCCAACAGTCAAGAGTCCAATCAACACCTTTCAGTATCTTATGTTGATATTATTTCCAGCAAATAATTTGGCAGGAGAGACAGCAAGAAATATTCTTACAGAAACAACCCTAACACAGGAAGCCAAAACAGAGATCCTTGCTCCAGTCAGGCACAGAAGCGACCTCAACTAAACTTTGTACATTGTGACCTTAATCTTTGCATCACGACTCTGTAAGGAAAAAAACAAGAACAAAACCCAAGCCCTTATTTTCTGTTTTATCCATGTACAATAATGAAATCATTCTAAACCAGCCTCTCGTTTCTCTGTCCTATTTCAACATTGGCAGAGTGTGGCCATCTGGTTAAGGCTGAGCTGTGAAATGGTGGCTCACTTTGCTACCAGAGACCTAAACTAGGACTGATAAACACAGCTCTGTTTCAGTGAATTCCTCTAGAATTAAGGAGTGGTCATTGGATAATATTTGTTTGGAGACTTCAGTGAACTGAACCGCACAAGGGAAGACAGGATGAAAGGACAAAAGTCAGTAGGTGTATCCTGTCCCCCCCCCCCCAGTTAAAAAACCAGATTACTAATTAGATTAATGCACACACTCATATTTAGCATTTTAACAGGCACACCTAAGAAACTGAAGAAACTCCTTGCCTTTGAGATTAATTAAGAAATAAACAAAGATTCATCTGGAAAACCCCTTCTTGGCTATTCCCTCCGCTTTCCCTCTAATGTGTGATTGTGCTTTGGGTCAAATAGATTTTTAAAGAAACAAGGAACAGAGTTCTCAGAGATTAGTTTATAAGATAGTAAGTCCACAGAAGCTTTTCTTCTAATCACCCTGTTCTTCTTGTCTGCCTTGAATCCATGCTAGTAAAGTTATAACTACAGTTCACTACTGTTCCTGAAAATGTCCAAAGAAAGTTTCATTCTCCTCCCATGATCTCACCCTGTCTTGCTTAGCCAAGTCATAAGTTACCTTTGGCTCTTATTTTTTAATTTCTAAAATAATCCCTTGTTCCTAAATGATTTGATAGCATACACGTTGCCATAATAATTTCAACCACATCACGATACATTGCAAACCCCTCATATTAAGGATGTTCAAATCTGGAGGTGAAATCAGAGCCCAATGTCAAAAAATAAGAGAAGAATGTACCCAAAGTGGGGAGCAACTTAAAGATTCAAACACATTTCTTTGGCAAAGGTGGGCTGCAGTAATTTGCTGAGGATACAGGTAGATGTGATGAAATCACAAGGCATTGTTTGGAAAGAGATGGATGGCTGCAAAGGACAGCAAACTGGTGGCATAGAGGGGATGATGCAGGAAAGGTAAAATAACTCACAGAAAAGAATGACCAGAATTGTGCTGGTGGAGAGAGGGAAACATATGGTATGACTCACAGAAAAGTGATCTTATCAGTCACATGTTTAGCTCACTACAGCTGATGTAAAGTCAGCCCATACAAAAATGATATGAGAAATGAGAATGTCACTAAAATCAAGAATTTGTCAGAAGTAACAGCAGAAAGGGATCAAAACTTTTAAGTCACAGTGTGGAGGACACCTCTGATTTTGCCCTCTGGCTGTTGGTGGTCAAGCCACCAGCACACTTAGACCTAAAGGAATAACAAACAACTTCTTGCTGCCATATGGCATTTTGGCTTTTAACCTCTATTAACAAAGGAATTACTCAGTGGTTATAGTTAGAAGCCAACAAAGAATTTCAACAGAAATAAGAGCATGAAACTCACAGACTGACTTCAGTTTGAAATCAGTCTTTTGATTTCAGAAAATTTCTGTCTTTCCTTTGCGTGCACATTTAAGAGATTAGAAATGTGTAAATGCAGATTTCTTTCTACCACCTGATCCCTCTCACGAGTCCTTTGCTTCAGAAATGCTCTCAAAGCACAAATGAATAAATTCTCTCCCTAGGAGTAGACAGAGGATACACACAGTCCCAAAACATGGGTCAAGTGGAATTTAAGGCTTCCCTGCGTGAATGTAACCTCTGTGAACTTGACCTGGCATGGTATACTCGGATTTCTTTCCCACAGGCTCATGTTGGTGATTCTTCCTTCTCCTTTTCCCTCTCATCTTTTTCCACAGAGATACACAGTTGCCTATGAATACATCTCCAGCCATTTCCTGATAATATTCTATTCATCCCTTCTGCATTCAAAACAGTTTCAGTTCTGCAAATGCAATATTATGTTTCAGATGTCCCTGAAAACAAAAATTAAGTCTTTGCATAAAAATGCAAATGGAACATGAAACTATGCATGTGCATATCAGATGGTATCAAATAACATGAATGGTTTCAAAGAAATGTTTAAAGCATTAAGTCATGTTATGAAGAGTATTTCTAGCTGCAAGTCTCATAACAAGAATAAATCAACCTTGACAATGAACATGAAAGAGGGAATGAAACCTTTTTGAACACTCAAGGTGGTTTGCTCATTTCCCCCAAACCAAAACGAATGAATTAGTTGATATATCTAAAAATTAACTTAAACTAACAACATAATCAGGAAAGATAAACTTTAAAGTTAAAATTAGATTAAAAATATTAAAATATTACTTGGGGCTGATGAGAGCACATGGTAACTCCACAGTAGCTGCTGAGCTGAGCCTTTGTACGTTAAGGAACAACAAAAAAATAACATATTGTTAAAAAGAGCTGACCTCAGCCCTTGGACTTTGCTCAGGCACTAATCAGACTTCCAATGTTTAGCATTCATCCCCTGGCTACTTATTGACCATCTATACCTGGACACACATAAACACAGCCTCTAGCAAAGGGGTGGTTACTGAGGCTCCCCGTGCTAACCCTGCACACAGGTTTCACACATTCCAATGCCACTTATGTCCAATTAATTAGCCTCAAACTGCAGCAATCAGTTTAAATAAAATTAGATGTTTTACTTATAGTGAGAATATATTTTAAAAAACCGTTGAGTAATAAAAACAAATTACACAACTTCTCATAATACTGCAGTAGCAGCACAATGTCACTCCAAGTGTTTCCACTGTGGAGTGTGCAATTATTTATCCTGGCCAAATGTATATTTAACTGCATATACTTAAGCAACATAAGAACATCATGTGGAAGCCTTAATGCCTGTTTATACAATAGCAGAGTGTTTTTAAGCCCCATGGAGCTGTGTAGCACTGAGCAGTTTAAGCCTCAGGATGTTGGAGCTCAGTGCAGAAAGATCAGGAGCAAAGTGACTGCTTGTTCTGTGGAGTCTCAACATCACTGTGAATCTTATTAGCTGTCATAAAAAGGTCACAAAGTCACCTTATCATACTGCTGAAAAATCCCTACGTCGTGAGGAGGCTGAGGACTTAAGAGAAACAGGATAGGATCTACAGATAAGAAGTGTATGGACCCCCAGTATGGAATATCTAGTTGGACACCAAGGAAATTATCATGACACCAAGGAATGACACGACATAAGCTGCAGCTCCAAGAATCCTGGGGCAGCAAATAAATAGTTACAGTCTTTTGTCCCTGTCCCTCCACTCGCCAACTGGTGAAATGCAGCACCGCTGCTGCACAGAGGGGGAATTTCCTTCCATTGGGCACAGACATTCATTCCATATGGTCCATACACTCTGTCCTCTGCACTTCTGCCTGTGGACATACATGGGAAATGGGACATTCCCTGCTCTTTGAAAACCCAGCTATAAGTGACATATAAGGCCTGTGGCAGAAGGAAAAGAGTGCACCTCTTTGTGAAGTGCCATGGAAACAGGGAAGGAACCTTCATTTTAGCTGAAGGCATCTTCTGCCCCCACAAGTGCCAGGTCAGGGATGCTTTTACTTTCTTTGGTATCAATAAGCCCAAAAGCACCCCCTTGCTTACTTCATTACCTTCTAAAAACATAGGAGCTGCCATTCAGGACAGCTGAAGGAGGTAACTGCAAAATATTGAGAATTTCAAATATGAGCCTAAAGTTGTAGATACCTTGGAGTTTCTTCTGCCATGCTGGAGGTGTGGATATTTATTGGACATACCAGTGTAGTAGTACCATCCAGCTTCAGACATTTAACTGTCCAATGTAGGAGTCTCATTACCATGTATATGCAATGGACCAAAGTATCCAGATATTCTGAATTCCTTGGAGGGGTCTCACTGATGGAGACCCTTCTCCCCACCTGCAGTGTTTGAAATCTCTTCACTGGAGGGGACAAAAATGGGACTAAACGATGGAAGGAAGAAAGAAAGCAAGCTCAGAAGAGCATGCAGAAAGGCAAACACATGCATCTTACATTTGGACTCGGAATTCTGATATGATTTTCTAAACAATACCATTACAGGAAACATTCACCTGCTAAAAAGGAAGCTTAGATCCTGGCTATTAACATTAATGTTTCTATTACCATGGAAGCAAACACTAATAAACTATTGTTATAATCACAGGACAATACATAGCTGTATACTAGGAAGAAAAATAAATACTGAAATTTACAATTATGGACAACAAAGACAGACAAACTAAGATCAAAAGGTGAATGTTTAAGAAAAAATCACCAGTCTAGAAATTTGCTTCACAGCCACAATGAGCTTCCACGCTCCTCAAACCCCCAAACTGGGATTCTGCTTTGGGAGGCTGACAGCTGTCTGCTATTAGTTTTATCTATTCAATCTCCAAATCCCAAACTCAGAGGTTACTGGTGTAGGTCAGTTGTGAGACTGTGTTGACTCTCTTGCCATTTGACATGGAAAACCAAACAACAAAGTCTGCTCTGTGTCAGCAAGCATTTCACATTCTTCGGTTTGTCATGCAAAGCACAAAGACCCTGATACAGTTCAAAATGCTCTTTGTATCTACAATCTTGTTTACCCTCGGAATACAAGCTTAATTTCCCACATGTCTAAAGTGTTTTGAAAGCCACTTCATGCAACAGAAAAGACAGTGCTAATCTCTGGCAGTGGAACCAGAAATAGAGGGTTTCAGAAGAGCCTCTAAATCAGCACTGACATCAACTTTACACTTATATACTTTGAGCGAGGGTGTGTGAAAGGAAGCATCTCTTCAGGAAAATCTAGATGTAAATTATTCATCTGCTTTAATCAGGCAGTTCTCCCTGTTTACACAGAATCAGCACCAACAGTTCTGGAAAAGGCAAGGTCCCTTCACCTGTGCAGCCTTCCAGGGAAGCTCAAACTGTTTGCATGGGCAAAAAGAAAAGCCTGGCTTAGTCACCATGAATTGCTCCCTTGAGGGCACCTCCCACCTTCCTTTAGCTTTGTAGTGAACAGCAGCTGCTGGCCTAAACATTTTACTCAGATGCTACAGGAGAGATGTAAATATGCCCTTAAAATATAAAGGAGTGCAGAGTGAGAATCACAGCTACAAAAGCAAGGGGCATGACACCAAGGGTGAGGTTTCAACTAGAAATGCAGCTCCTAAAGCCTAGGTCCAGACTATCTCTTACATATGTTTACATCTAATCAAAACAGGCAATTCTGAAGAGGATTAGAACTTGAGTGATAACCAAGCATGTGAAGATTGCCCAATCAAATTACTTTGGAGGGAAGAGCTTGCAGTTGTAGGGTGTTTTGTTTGGTTGGTTTTAGTACTGAGTGGTAAATTCTTAGAAGTGGCACCTTCTCGTATGAAGAATTCTTGAAAAAGGCAAAGAACTGCTCTCAGTGCCTTGTCAGCCTGTGGAGATACTAAACCAGGTATTAGAGAATACCTGAGTACCCAAGTAAGAGAAGAACAGGATAATTCTTGGCTTCTTGAATGCACACAGGTCTGTACTGCAGTAAAATCTGATCTTTTTTTGTGGCCATGAATACATAAAGAAGGAACTGTCCCCAAGGAAAACCAATTCTAATTGTACAAAAAGTCAGTTAACTTATAGGTATAAAACTGCTTTGCAGCTAGCCCCCACAAGTCAGTCATACATCTGCTACTGCTACATGATGTGGTATTTTGGAGCCTGGATAGAATTTTCTACACAAACACAATCTCAGCTGAAAAATTACCTACTTCCTTAAGTCATCCCCTCCTCAAAACTCTCTCTAGCCTTCCAACAGCTTCCAACCTCACTAAGTTGGTTGTTGGAATCCCACTCTTAGCTGCCATCATGCAAAGAGTAAAATTAGACCAAGCCTAAGAAACAAATGAAACTTTCAAACCTGTTTCCATTCCATTATGCCTCTCTGAACAGAACTAACACTACCAAATCCTACAGAAGCACTGCCCAGAATACTCTGTCCAGTGTACCACACGTACATCCCCCAAAATAATGTGTAAAAAGAAAAACATTGTGTCTACTGAACAAACTCACACAAAGCTTGTGCTACGAAATGAAAATATTTGCTTCTAGACCTGACGAAAACTTCACAAGTATTTTGTTGTCTTTTAGACCACTGAAACAGATCTGTCAAAGACACTGCTTCCCTTGACTAACCTTGGCATGTTTGTATGTGGAGTGTCCTTTTCTTCCTTTTGGTAATGCTCATTTCAGCCCCCTGGTACAGCTGCTACACCTTTGTTTTGAACTACTAGTTGTTGCTTAACTTTGCAATTACTCTATGGAATCTAAAACCACTTTGGATTGCAGCTTGTGAAAAGATTCCTTGGAAAATAAAAGTATATGGTATTGTGATTCTAATCAGCAGATCCCAGGGCCATAAACTTCAAAGAATCTTTGCAATGTGAATGTCTCCTGCTTCTGAGAGTCAGTTTTCAAGATAAATATATGGGATCTCTCAAAGACAGAGAGATGGATATCTACAGGTACCAAGGTACAATTCACATATTTAGAAGCAATAGCACATTTTTCTAATTTAGTGATAAAATCCAAACAGATGGTCAAACAGGGCAGATAATCTGCTGGGCATGAATCATCTCACCAGTCCTGTGACTTTGCTGTTAAGCAACTCTAGATGGGCATATATTCACAAACTGCAGTGACTCACAGCAGAGACACAGCTAGCAAGGAATGCTCAAAACCACTTTTTATCCACATTATCCTAAAAAAACATAGAGAGTTAAAGTTATTTTTAGGAAATTATGTTTATTTAGTGTACAGGATCCTTATACAGGGGTGTTTCACTGTCCCAGTAAGGAAAAGAAATGGGCAAAGTGGAGCTTGTAATTTATCTTAAATGTAGCAACTTAATTCAACTGCAACTGCCAGGGTGTTCTGGAAGTGAACTGATGGCATGGAATCTTCCAGGCAGAGTGGAAATAGTGTGGCAGCAGCTTCCTCAGCTGAGACCTCCTGAGGTCTGTAGGTGACTTCAGTGGACGTAGTTCCTCCTTCTCCTGACAGAAGGGACATCCTCCCCCTGCAAACCCATTGACACAGAACACCAGAGGAATCTCCCTGCAATTCCTTTACAGGGAAACTCCACAAACATGTCAACACTCCTGAGACAGCACTGCAGGGCAGGGAGATGCAGCAGGGGAAGGACATGATGGGAATTCCACTGCCATTACGAGGCAGGAATATCTATATTTCTACACATTATTATAGCAATGGGGTCCACCTGAACCTTAAGATATAATCCAGTCATGTTCTAACAATTCAGGATGAAGACTACCCAGTCAATGTGTCTATAGATATCTATTCCAGAACCATTTTCTCTGGTTTGCCCCTTTTCTTATGTATTGTGGTGCCACTGCTAGAGCAGTAGAATCCAGCAATGATGAGATGGGGAGTGATGGAGGAGTTCTGCTACACCTTCATTTAACTTCAGCTTCACTGTCTCAATTAAGAAGAAAAACTGAAACCACAGTCAGGACTTTGAGCTGTCTTATCCTACCATAAAACTACATAAAGGATATCTTAACAAAAATTTCCTTTTTTTTCCATTTCCTTATTTCCATTGTCTACAATAAATTAGCACGTAACAAAAAAAAAAAAAAGGAAATTTGGTGCAGCTTAAAGGAAATTTGATGCAAACTTCTTAAGCAACATCCATCAGCACCATGACTCTAATTCTGCTTTCAGTGGAATCTGCCTCCTTTCAGTGACATCTTCTCTCCTCACTTTTCAAAACAGGCCAGTATTTCCCCTAACTTGATGACTTGCTTCAGCTTGCTTTTCAGCCCTTCTGAAGTGTGATCCAAATCCCCTTGGTTGTGAAGGCAATCCAACAATCTCCCTGCACCACCAAGAACTAGCCCATCTTTTAGTAATCTCATCACTGTAGCAGGATTCAAGAAATTAAATTGCAATTAGTGAATTTAAACATATGCCAGACAAAGGGGTTTACTTCACAAATGTGAAATACTGTCTACTACCTGAGCCAAGACACATGAATAATTTTAATCTGTTTTTATAAAATGCAAAATAGCAGCAAAATACTACTCTTCAGCTATTTTTGAAAGCCATAATTTTTACCATTTGTACTGCACTTAATGACATTCTTATTAATAGCAAAGTATGAGTGCTCTGCATGGAATGTCCTCCGGCTTTCTGCTTGGTTTCTGCTTCACTTCCAATTCTTCTTTCCTGTCCATCTCCTGTCCAGGGTCCACAGTCTCCCCTGGGATTACGCAAAGATCTTTCCAAAAGCAGGAAATATGTCTAAAATGCTGACTGCCAGGAAGCAGCTTCAGTCACAAATCTGCCTAGGAGTTAATCTGAATGTGGGCTTGTTTTTAACCAAGCTGCATTCATCAGATGTGATCAGGATACAGACACACTTTTGAAGAGCAAGCTCAGCACTGTTTTACCTACAGTCCATCAATGCTGTAGCTGCTGGAAGCACCAAGACAACACAATCCACTCCTGACAAGTCATTACAATCAGGAGCTGGAAAAAGCTTTCTGTGGCTTTATGCAGAGCCAGGTAATGCATGCAACCTCAAATAGAACTGTAAAAGGGAAGCAAAGTTAATCATGCTCAGCAGTAGGTTTTTAAGCACTTCATCAGTGATGATTTTTAAAAGGTCACATAGACACTTCCTTAATAGCATTAAAGTTACTCTTGACAAGCTCACATCAGACTCTCCTGTCCCAGCTGCAAGTTTGTGATAAATCAGGTCTGAATAACCTCCTCTAAATAACAGCTTACACAGGTAAGCAACTACAGAAAGATGAATTCAGATCTAATTTACCTACACATATTACAAACTCAAGTTATATATATGAAGGCAAGGGCCAGATTTAGTCTCAGATGGAGCAGCTGTGTCTGACAATGTGAAATCAACTTAAATAACCAGATGGCACACACCATGTCCATATATACAGAATGGACAAAACAATAGGATATTTATTTCCAACCTTGAAAAAAATAATCCCAAACTAAATTAAAAAAACAACCACAAACTAAATAAAAAGGTATTTTAATGCCTTTTTAAATTTAAAATGCCTTTGTTCTAGGCAAACTGAAATTATCTTGAAGTCAGAAAGTAAGCTCAGCTGTGTTGTGCAATGATTCCATTAACCTTGCAATCAAGCATTAAATTCAATGCCCTTGTTTGGATTTCCCTGCTGCAGGGGAAAATGTAAGGTCTGTGCTTTACCTTACCTGAGCCAATGAGTAAAAGCCTCACAACTAAACTTCTACAACTAATAGCATAAGAAACTAAAGTTGCTAGCATATTGCAAAAATTCTTCTGATAACTTTTTAATGATTAACCTCATGCCCACAGGTTCACAGTCTTTCACACTTGTTCTCCCATGCATTCAATTAACATCTGCTTTGAACAAGTTAAATTGAATCTTAATATGTTTTCTGCATGTACCAATAAAGCAACTCAGCACCTCTGCTCACTGCCTCACAGAATGAAGAAAACAATTAGATACTGCACAGTTTTAGTCAACTCCTTTTCCTGATGTCCATTTTCACCCCAGAAAACACCTTGAACTAAGATTAATTTTTTGTTTAAACTGAACATCATGGTCACCCAGCAAGCAAAGAGGAGCTCTTTTTAAATCATTGCCCTACTGTCAGAAACCCCTCATCTCCTGCACAAGGTATTATATTCTAAATAGAAAAGACTAAATAATCAAAGCAACACATCATAGTATTACTAGCTCTGGGACCAAGGGTAATTCTTCTGCCATGCAGAGTGTTCATTGTGTGTAAAGTCTCTCCCCCTCCAAGTGAACTGAAAGCATGGTTTTCAAAGCTGAAACAAATGACAACCTAGGGATTGCACTTCAGCCCCATTCTAGGTGTAGTACATTCAAACACAAATAATCCCTCTTGTCAAATGTTCCTAATTGGTGCCTGATGTGTGGCATCTTCAGGAAAGGAGTTCAGCAAACAAGAAGTGTTGCAAGCACAGAAAATATTGGATGAGGGAAGGAACCAATGACAGGAATTGGTTCCTATTACTGACCCTCCAGAAAAGCTGTTACTTAAACAACAATATACTTTATCTTAGACAAATGCTGAATTTTAAACAGATGCTTTTGCTACTGTGGCAATATTGGTTCAGAAGCCACAGCAGCAGAAGAGGATGACACTTGATTCCTCTCCAGCTGCATCACAAGGCGGCAACACCCTCACCCATAGAACAGCAGTGAGTGCTGGTTGGGTTTCAGGCTGCAAATTTCAGAAAGAGATATGAGCTCCTGGAAAAATCCAGGCATATTTTACAACTGGCAAGCATATGTTGACCTGTAATTCAAACTGAGCTAGGATTCTCTGAGAGGTTTTAGTTCTTTTGTTTACATTTGACATCCTGCTCTTTGCTAATATTGCAAGGACACCAAAGCAGATTTAGTTCTAAATCTTGGCAGATTTAGATTTAGTTTGCTTAGAAAACAAGGCTAGATTCTCCATCACTTGTGTTTCCTTAGTAATATATGCATCACAGTGAATAAAGCATCAGTCATACCAAGCTCAGTCATGTCCTGGGAATGACTTAGAGATAGCAAAAAGAAAAAACCTCTTAATTCAAAAATTGGTTTGAGCATGCACCTCAAAAGTCATTTTTTATACTTAGAGGCCCCTCATGGAAGAAAAAGGATACAGGTCACTTACTGCATCAGCAGTAATGCTGATCAGGCTATGGAAGGGAAAGAAGCAGCCATATGCTGACCTTGTTAAAAGCAACAGTATTTAACCCATTTATATCAACATTAATAGAATATTTCACTGGGTTCCTTTGTGACTGCACTCCCATGAATTATGGATTTCCAGTCCTCTAATTCTTGACATTTGGCCTTCACTGCTCACATTGAATCACTGGAATTGGAGGAGAATCAATGGACATGAGAAGAGGACTCTGTCATTTCTATTTCAAGCACTACTAAAACAGGAGTTTAAGTTAAAGCTTAAAACACTTTCTTGTGCTGTGTCCCATCCACAAAAACACTGGGGAGATTCCAGCAAAGCACTCAGGAGACACAAAACCAGCATTTCTCCTGACACCTCTATGAACACAAAGCCTAAAATACTCAGGTGTAAGAGCCTGAGATGAGAGATGTGGGACCCCAGGCAGCTCTTCAAAATGCTGTTTATTGTGTACAGCAGTCCAGGGCCATGGGTGACAGAGCCATGCCTACAGCTGTCAGCTCCAGCTACAGGCAAGCCTGAAGACCCTTTAGTTCTGGTTACAATGCATCATTTCTTTTTCTTTGCTGACCATCTTACATAACAAGCAATCAGCATCATCTACAACACCTTTGCTATTACCTGTAGCCTATCATAACCACCATCAATACCATATTATGGTCAATATTATCCAATCACATGAGTTAGTGTGTTACAGTTTAAGCTTAAAGTAGTTTTTCAGTTTTCTTGGGGTGGAAAATTCTTTGACCTTTCTTCTGCTCGACATATCGGCATGTTTGTTTGTCTGTGGTATCTTTCTGCTTTTCCTAAGACCTATTTCTGCTTGGTAAAAACATCTTTTTTGGTAGTGGCCAACATATCCTTTGCTCTAGTCATAAAACAGAGGAGATTCCTTCCAACTCAACTTAGCCTTTGCTTTCTTAATTGTGGTGTTACATGTTAGTCAAATGGTTTGCTCTGTCTCACCCCTTGAAAATGTAGGCTTTGTTCCAAGCCTGTGATCCTCCCCTGCAGTATCATGGATCTGCAATCCCATTGGCCCAAGTCTTATTCTGTGCCCACTTTGAATGTCCCTGTTAAGCTGTGGGGGGAGACCACAGAGGCTCTCTTGGCCCTTTTTCCCCTTGGCTCTCCCTCTCTCCCCCCTCCTTCCCATTCCCCCCTTTTCCCTCAGAAGCCAGGCTGCTCCCAGGGGTGGGACCCCCAATAAATCCTCATCTAATTAGCACTCTCAGAAGCTGTGTGGAGTCTCCTTGCCTGCCTGCTGTCACCAGGGAACACACAGCTTAGGGGGGCCCCTGGGGACCCCCCTGGCCTCCCCCCAAACGAACTGCATCAGTCCAACAATTGTCAATTTAGACACCTACTGTTCTTCTATATCTAAACCCGCTTCCACCTCTATTCCATTCGGATATGGGGATAGAATATAAGGAAATAAAGATAGTGTAGGAAGTAATCTCACCCCTAAGGAGTTGCAGCTGGGCCAATTATCAAATATTTGGAGCAGGCCTGACTTTAACAGGCCACAGCTGTAAGCAATGAGAAGAAGAGTGCTATAAAAACATGGGGTGGCTGGGTGAGAAGGGAACTGGAGTGTGTTGGCTACTTGGTGAAGAAGAAAGAGCCAGTGCTCTGAGGAGATGCCCGTAAGAAACACCAAGAAGGTGTGGAACTTTTGTGATAAGGAGACAACAGCATGGAACCCTTGCAATGACAACACCGTTCTCAGGCTCTACATTCAGAGAGCTTTCTACCAAGCACACATATCCGCGAAACTTTCTCGTCAAACTTTCGTCTTTTCCAACGCCCCGGAGAAATTCCCACCCGGGTGCCGAGGGCTGGATCGCCAAGGGTTTGTGCAGCCCCCTCCCTCCCTACCTGTCGGCGTCGCCGAGCCGGAGGGCGGTGCCGCGCTGCAGCGTCTCGCGCACCGTGGCCATGCCGTCGGGCAGCCGGTTCAGCCGCCGCGTGTACAGCCCCAGCCCGCCGTCCGTCAGGTACCTGGGGACAAAACACCCTGCTCAGTATCACAGCACAAATTCACACGTCATAACAGCACCTGTGTTGGGGTTGCTCCGTTTTTAAGTTACACGGAATTAGAAGCAAGCAAACGTCATTCTTGATTATGTCGGAGTTCTCCTCCGTTGGGTTCTCCATTTCACTTTGCACGCTCTCCCATCACCAAAGCTTGAATTTCAACATAAATGTGATGAAGGATACTTAAAGAAATGTAGGGGGATAGAATATAAGAAAATAAAGGTAGTCTAGAAAGTAATCTTACCCCTAAGGAGTTGTAGCTGGGCCAATTATCAAAGATCAGGAACAAGCGACAGCTGTACCCAATGAGAAGAAGAGTGCTATAAAAGAGTGGGTTGGTGTTGAGAAGGGAACTGGAGTCACTTGTCTGCTTTGTGAAGAAGAAAGTCAGTGCTCTGAGGACTGCCCATGAGAAAACACCAAGAAGGTGTGAAATTTTTGCAATAAGGAGACGACAACCTCTGCAATAAGATAGCAACAAAGAAAACCTAACTTTCATTAAGGATACCTATATGGAAGTAATTAAATATTTGTGAGTCCTATCAGTAATGTTCCCTTCTTGCCCAAAATATACACGGTTTGTAATGCCCTGAATTTTTCTGCATGGGCTAAAACACAATCAAAATTTCAAAACTTTTACAAGTTATGTGCAAAAATCACATTGACTTTATCGATGAACAACAAACCTAAAGTATTCCACAACTTACAGAAATCATCATGGATGAAAAGTTTTTTTCAGCCTTCTTAGGCATTAGTAAGTGCCAGGTGTACATATGGCACCTCAGAAATTGCTAAGATAGCACATTTCTTACCTTCTGGTTTAGACAAATGAAAAATTAATGTTAAATTGCACAGAGATGGCACGGAGCGAGCCCTGTGTTACCACCATCAGTTCATCAGCTCATGCAGGTGTAGATGAGCAGCACTGGCAGCTGGGTGAACACACTGTGAGGATTTTCACACACCTGAGACTGAAACAGCTCCAACAACCCCGGCACTAGGGTCACTGTTTCCAGCAGACTGCTGGACAAGCACCATACCCCACAGAGACAGCAGCTGGCAGGACTGTATCTCCTCAATCCCTTAGCCACTCTTAGCAAATCGACAGCAGACCACAGAATAATGTCCAGATACTCAGGACACCTTCCTCTGGCTTAAGAAAGCACACAACTTTCTCTCTGATAGTGAGACAACCCTCACCCACAGCAGGACAGAAGAGATGCTCCGAGCTGCAGGCAGCAGTGTCTCTGCTGGCAAGATCTCACTGTGCACATGTACTTTACCCAACCCAAATTTGATTCCTACATTTATAAAAATGGGATGGTGAGCAGTTGGGAAGCCTTGGCCAATCTGCTGATTTATTAGCGTATAAATCTGTACAGAGCCATCCCAGCAGCAACCCAGGAGTCTCTGTAGAGTCTAACAAAGAGGTTGCCAAGCCCATCAAGTCTATTCCCCATCCAGCAAACCCATGGGGATTCTCCCACCCCATAAACAAAGACTGTAAAAAGCACGAGGAAGAGTTGCACTGTAGCAGGTAGAATTTGCCTCAGGTTTGGCATTCTAACCTGTGTTTGACAGTTTATAAATATTTTATCACGGAAAAATATGTTTTTTCCTGAAGCTACCAAAATAAAGGAGAAGAAGAGAAAAATGGCTTCAGACCATAGTGTTATACAAACATGCGAAGAGTATTTTGCAAAAACATCTAATGTACGTGCACTAATTGGTTTACTGCAGCTACTTGTCTGCACATGAAACAAGTTTCTGTATGAAAACTCTTTGCACGTGTGCTGGAAAACGCAGCTTCTGGCTTTGCTGTCAGATTCCTGGCATCTTGGTCCTTTGATAAAAAAAGATCTGTTACAGCTGAAATAGATTGTTTTTCATACCTATCACTCAGAACATGTGGAAATTAATGTAGTACTCTTAAGAGTTAGCCATGCTGAAATCAATGCCTTTTCACCAGAATCAGCAAATTTTATCTTCTACACAGAAGCCCAGCAAGCTAAAAGATTAGAGTAACACTGCAGTAGCTCAAATTGGAACTGGTTTCAAGCACTGATAAATCTCACATGAGCCAATGGGAGCTGGATGGCTTTAGCACCTCTGACAACTAGATCATGACACTTTTCTAAACAAGTCCATAGTTCATGGCTGTGAAAAAGCACAGCCATAAACAATGACTTTTACCCCCATACCAATAAGACAAGTTTCTTACATGCCAGAACAACACAGGATAGACTTCTGTATTTTGAAACGGGCTTGTGTAATCACAGTTTGAAAGCTTTATGTCTTATTTTTATTTCACACAATATCCTCTACCCAGGAATGTTTAATTCAGAAAAGATGCCAAAACCAATGATGCCTGAAGTCCTGCATGCAACAGCAAGGTGAAGGAACAAGGAAAGGCACTAGCCTCTGAAGTCTGTAGAGAAAAACACATTTAAAATAAATGAAAAAAAACCCTTGTAATTATCCATTGGTTAGCACAGAAGAGATTCAAAGCTCCTGGTGCCACAAACCTCCAGCCATTGCTTTCATTTCCTTCCTCTCCATCCCTTCAAACTTCACCTGCTTGGCTTTAAGAAACTATCTTGCCTTATGAGTACATTATTATTGCTGCAGATTTTTGCTTTATGGGAAAGAAGAATATAATGAGGGCACATTTTCCTAAAAAAAGTCTTCCAGTGTTTTACTCAGTGGGAAACAAGACCAAGGAAATATTATCCTGTATATAACTGTAACAGTATTCAGAGTTATTGGAATTTATTGTGCTATCACATCCACACAATGTGGAACCCAAGAATACTGGCCTCTCCTCTACAATGACACATTGCAGTTCAAACAACTGTACTAGGCCTAAGTGTAATTTATCTAAGTTTTCATATTAAAAACCATTACAAAATTTACACTAAAAGCCTTGCTAGCTTCATGACTGCTAAGAATTCTGCAAGCACATTCAGTGAAAAACAAACAGGACTTAAAAGTATTCTTTTACCTGCCCCAAAATAAGAAGAAGTTTAAATATATTATCTAGGGAAAAGCATAGTATACAGACTCTGACTTTTATAGAGATAGGTAATTGTACAAAAAACTTAATCTCACAGCTGCTTTATGAATGGTACCAACAGCCAGGGAGGAATGACTGCTTTTAATGAAGCTCAATATAATAATATTTAATAAATGGAAAGTGAAACAGTGATGAGGTTGGTTAAAAGGAGTTTCTGATCTTTCCAGGAATTAATGTACAAATACTCATCACTATAGCTTCGCTCTTCATCAGCAAGGGAAAAAGACCAAACCAAATTTCTGTCAATAAGAAAAGACTCAGGTTAAACAAGAGCAGTATTATGCATTTCTAACATACAATTAGTACTTCTAGCCCACTTTCTAGGTGACATTTTTTTCCTATTAGAAAGTGGCTCCCTGCCCTGCATTACAGGCATAAAGTAATTTACTTTGGACAACCTGGACCTTTAAGCTTCTCTTTTCTTTAGCCAAATACAGCCTTTCTGCGCCTCTCAAATTTTGAGTGCCATAACAAGCCCTTCCAAGTGTAATATTTTTAGGGTATTTCTGATGCTGAAGTGATTTATTCCCCTTTCCTGAAAGGCACACTGAAGAAACAGGAATGGGTCATGCCAAGGATCAGCAAAATCCAGTGGGCTGAATCACTTGACTCCTGTCTGCACTCCCTGCTTGCTGACAGATGTAGCCAGCCAACAGCACACTTACTTTTATGGTCAGACAACTCTACCACTTCATATATATTCATTTCACTCCTTAATGCATGAATATGAATTTTCCAAGTTTGAAAACAAACAGCCAAGGGAAAAGCATTCTTTATTTAAGGATTAGGAAGAGAAGGAGCAGCAGGTAAATCAGCAACACATAACAGACCAGGCAAGCCTACCCTGACCTGCTCTGGATCCTGCAGCTCCATAATCCCAATCCCACAAGCAGGAGAACAGCAACATGCCTCAAATGGGACCTGACTGGCAGCTCAGGAGCTCCTGCCTTCATCTTGGTGCTTTGGATTACAGGCTGGTGTGGAAAAAGCTGCCCAGGTGTCTCCTGGGCAGAGAACTTGCCCAGCAATCCAAGAGCTTGAAACTTTAGGAAACAAAAAGCTTGAGGGAATTATTTCATATATCAACATTGGCTTTGACAGGAGGAAATGTTCTCTTATTGATGTAGCAGTAACACTGTTATCCCTAATGCTTTCCTTTAAATCTCCATTTTCGCTAGGCTTCATCTGTCTCGTCATTACAGTCAGTTAAACGAGATCAAGAGGCTTAATGAGCTTTGAGTATCAAAGAACAACTCTGACTTTGCCAGTGCTAAAAACCCACAGCAGAGAGTTCCCCGGTGCTGTTTCTGAAATACGCTGGATGGGATCAAAACCATCCTGTTATTGCAACTAAATGTCCTAAATCTGACTTAAAAAGAAATGCTACCCCAGCAGCTGGATGATGACGACTGCAAATTTCTCAGTTTAATATCAATTTGATCTGCATTTTTCATGTAACACTGGCATTAAACCATATGGGCTTTTCCCATGTTTATATCCCCCAAAGTCTTTCCAATCACTATTCTTGCCTGACTTGAGTCAGTACTTGGTAAGTACTTGATCTCTCTAGCCAAAGGGTTGGACACAGACACTGTCTACAAGCCTGTGGTTGGTTTAAATTCCATTATTGATCCCTGTGAATTTCAACAAGAACATTCAAGAACAGGATTAAGTCCTGAGCTTGCAGGTAGGGACTCCAATACAGTGCCTTAATCCCTAATATTAGACCCTAATATTACAGTTCAGATTCATAGAAAGGCAAACCTGTTTCTCATTTAATAAAATGGAATTTATATTTAAAGTAGCCTATAATTTATAAATTAATAGACTTTTATCCATAATCAGTAACTATTTATAATTAACAAACTAATGAATAAAATATGAATTGTTTTGCAGATGCTTAACCCAAACATAAAGGAGGACCTGAACAAATTACTTGCAGACTCAAAAATCCTAATCACTGCTGGAAAGGAGGAGATACCTGTTCCACCAACAGGTGAGACAGGAAAAATGAGAATATGCAAAACTTAATAAGTATATATTAGTTTCATAGTTTATTTAGAGAAACCTCTCGTGTAAATCACTGATAGTGATTTGGTGCTGCTTATTCAGTCTAGAAGCAAAACAAGTTCATCTCATTAACTACTTAATGCTCAGACCTTTTTCCATGAGAAAAAAAAAAAAAGAGAATCTGCAGAAATAAGTGGCTTCTGTGAAATCAATACTCTTCTGTCTGGATATATATTAAAGATGCCTGGCACATAAGTCCTTCAGCAGCCATCAAATAACAATTTTTGGGCACCACTGTCCAAGGCTATTTTTTTTTCCTATGTCTTCTTAGCTTCATGCAGTCTGCAGGCAAGGAATTCCAAGGACAGTGCAGCCTGTGAGGGAGTTGGGTGGCTGCTGCTCCTCCACATCCATCCTCTGTCAGAACAACAGCT
Source organism: Molothrus ater (assembly GCF_012460135.2). Lineage (NCBI taxonomy): Eukaryota > Metazoa > Chordata > Aves > Passeriformes > Icteridae > Molothrus > Molothrus ater. Next base: position 1,980,066 of record NC_050483.2, on the reverse strand, counting down.
TCTGACAGAGCTTTTGAAGAAACCAGTTTTGTGTGGAATGAGCAGTCTTAGATACCCATAGTCAAAGAGAAGCTGTCAATACTTAATATTGGACTGAAAGGAAGTGTCTCTCATATGGCTGCAGCCATTCCTGCTCCAGAGGAGAGTCTCCAGTGCATGATCCTCTTTCCAACACTCACTCCATCTGTCAGCCAAGGGCACCTTCACCACAAATTCACCTTCACCTCAAGGAGGAGGCCTGCTCCACCACGGCTTTTAAAACTCCTTTTAAAATCTAATCAGCCCAGACAGACTGGAAAACAAGACAAGAGGTCAAATCCTTTCAGGTGTGCAAATGCCACTCTGCACCCCAGGGAAACACAGGTGGAAACTCACACCCACCAAGCAGCTGAAGGCCCACCAGAACCAGGCAGTTGTTCAATGGGGCTTTGCCTGTGGCAATTTTGATTTTAATGCCCAAATTCTTTCTCAGAGTCCATTTCAATGAAAATCCCAGAACTAAGCTATAGAATAAGTGATCCATTTTTCACCACCCTCTTCAATTCAATTCAGGAGAGGAATGTCCAGTGACCAAACAGGATTTAAGGAGGGGGTGCAGCTTCTCTAGAGGTTCTCAGTAGTGTCAACAGCAGAGCAAGAGTAACTCCACAGAGATTTTGGATTATTCCCTCCTGCCCACTCTTTCCCTGCAGATGATCCACATCAACACAGTGTGAATGACTGCATCCCCCTCTACTGGCTAGCCCCGGACTGGGACCTTATTTTGTCCCTTAGAAGCTGTCCCTTCACTCACACTACAACGACCTGTTGGCACTGATGCAGCAGTTCAAACACTGCTGAGGTGTTTCTTACAGAAAAAAGCCCAAAATGGGAAAACTGCTATTAAATGGTATTTTGGTAATTGTTAACAGTAGGTCAGTGTGTAGAAGTAAACAAAAATTAAAAAACCACAGCTATTGCATTCACTGTCTTGATTAACACTACATATGACCTAACATATACTGAAAAAAAAAGCTGATGTATAAGGTTATAACTCATATAACTATGTTGTCTTCCTATGCTGAATCATGCTGCAAGAAAGGTTCTGTGAGAGTGTGTGATCTTAAATATCACTTCAGAAAAATGATAAACGCTGTCCTATTGATGAAGCTGACACAAGAACTATTCCTGAAGTGAGTGCAATATTTAAGAATACTTAAAACACTATAGAAAAGTAAAAACATTGAATATGCTTGTGCAATATCGTACTCCTGTCTCCTGAAAAGAACTGCAAGTATAGTTCTTGGAATAAGAATACTATCTTTATTTAAACATCTGCCAGAATTTTTTTCTTTTCATTTTTACAGCACCAAATCATCTCTCTGACTTTAAATCTAAACTCAGTTGCAACCTTGTTTGCTATAAAGTCAGAAGTTAATGTTTCTTTATTCCTTTTCATGAAAGTCAAACTTTTGAGTTTGCTTGCCTGACCCTTTCATTATTGGTGTTAATTATCCTTTTACCATATACAGATACAATTCTGCAATGTTGGAAAGATCACAATGTAGAAATAGCCAGCCCTAGCAAGATGAAAGGCAGTTCAAATAAACACTCTGCTCTAACACAGAAGAAAAATAACATAAACCTCCTAATGAGTCTTAGACATGTTGAAGTGCTAGAGCCATAAAAGGAATGCAGTTTCACTCATCCACTGCATTTAGATGAAAGCTTATCACTAAAACCATATCATTTAAAGAGCAGTGTCCAGTAAATGACTAATACACAGTAACCCAAAGTGTACAGAAAAAATACAGTGGTAATAACTATGGAAAGATATAGGTCAGAAAAGCCTAGAGATAGAGCATTGAACCAATGCACAGGGCACCCAAATTCTCACTCAGACCAAGATTAGATCAGGCACCCCTGATTTCCAGCCAGCCATGAGTTACCTGGAGCAGGAACCACTCCTGCTGCAGACAGCTTAGAAGGAAAGGGTTTCCCTCACTTGCTGTTACCAACAACAAACTCTCATTAGCAGCAAACTGCAGAGTCCTCCTCCTCCTGTGAAAACTCAGCCCTAGGGAGGTCTGTTATACCACCTGTGACCCTGACATCTAAAGAAAATGCGTCACTGTCTGGCTTTTAAATATGACAAAACCACGGAACAGCTGCAAGAATCCTACAAATACCAACCACACTTGAACATTCTGTGAAATCAGTCCTCAACTTCAGCTCTTTTATGCCTCCCAACAGATGTAACTCCTAAATGTAAGCCTCCTTCAGAACTCTTCTTCAATGATGGTTGTGGTCCATGAAGGGCACAGTGCTTCTGGATGAGTTTGAGACCTGAGCAGAAGCAGGGGCAGAGTCTGAGTCCCCAGCCCAAAGTGGCCTGGTCTCCCTTTTAGCATCCTTCATGCATGTTCCAAATCCAACTGCTCCCAGTGCTTGTAACACAATCCCCAGGGAGCATAAAGGTTTGAATAAACAAGAAGCAATCATAGCTCTATGAGGATTGTGCATGCAAACACATTAAGAGGTTATGGAAACAGAGATGTGGGATGGGAATGTATCGCTACCAAATCATCAAATATGGGAAGATTAATAAAATAGTAAAACGTATCCCCCAACAATAACCACTACACCCACAGGAGGTGGCTGCAAGGAGAATTTTAGCACAGTGCCCTGGCCATTGTTAGAACACAGCTGGAACAGCCATGCTTCTGCAAAAAATTATTTTGACAAAGGCATGTTTGCAGACCCAAAGCCATTTCCTGAGAAAACTTGTGACCAGCGCTAATCAGTACATCCATGCTGTTAATTCTGCATAGAAAGCTGCACACTTCAGGTGATGAAAACAGGGACAGAGCATTAATCAAAGAAAATAATTACAAAAGGCTCTTTTTTTGGATCAACAGCCCTGTTGCTGCATTCCAATAAGAGATATAAAGGAAATTAACTCTACATCTCATTAGAGAAAACTGGGGCTAAGGAGACAAAATAAAAAGGGTAGGAATATGTATGCTAATAGCCAGAGGGAGACTGAAGAGGACAAAAACCTTCTGAACAAATGCAAAAAATCCATGAGAATTAACGTCCTCCACCTGGGACAATCTTTGGGGTAAGAGGGGAGGCAATTCTGGGCTCTGAGGTGCCACCTTCCAATGAGGCTCTGAGCCTCCAGCTTAGCCAGCCACCAAAAGGAGTGGCTTGGGGGCTCGCTCCCCAGCTCACACAAATCCTGCTCCTGTTGCTTCATCACTGGGTTATGTTTTAGACCCTGCAAAAAGGCAACTCCTTACCTTTGATCCACCCCCTGGAGACTTGCTTAGTTTAAGAGCTGTCCTCTGTCCCTTTGGCAAAGATTCTCTTCCTTAACCCTAAGAAAGCAATCCTGGTGTCTGCCAGAGCTCTGCTTGAGCAGACTCATTAAGGGAGGCCAAATGATGCTTCCCATGACCCAGTAAATTTCAGAGAAAGCACCAGGATCACAGGGCTAAACTAGTTTTTCTTGGCTATTGGATTTATTTTGGCTGTAACAAATATTTTGGCTTCCTTCCCTATCAGTTTGCCAATGAAAACACAGATCCAAGGTTTTCAGACTCCGGGATTGTAGCAACTCTGAAAAATGACAAAGTGAAACACATAGCAGCTAATAAAGAGCTATTCATGCTCTAAATACCCTCTTGTGCTGTTCTGCACAGAGTGTAGCTGGGCTTCTGGCAATGTTGAGCCTGTTTGCCCTGCCATTGATCTTGGTGATTTGCTCTGCAGCAAGTCACACAGATACTTTCCTGACAAGCAACCTCTCTGATTTCTAAGCAGTTTATTACTCCTCTCCCACAAAAACACAATGCAATCCTATTTTTTCTTACTATTTGAATTAAACACACATTGGGGAACATAACTTACAGAAAAGGCTACCAAACATCTCCTCACACTAGAGATGGCAACCCAGTGTCATTAGGGGTCACCAAAGGTAACAACCTTGTTTTTTATTCTTCTCCATTAATATTGGAATGCTGTTATTGCAATTTAATCCTGCAATATTCCCTTCTCACATGATTACCCTCCACAGACTGCAACCCCAGGCTTGTGGGGCTGCTTGCAGCAAGGCTCCCTCCAAATGCCCACAAGTGCAACAAGTAAGGAACCCGAAACTGCCCATATCTCCAAACTCTGTCCACAACCTGGAAATGGAGCTGCATCTTTCCAACAATGGATTTACCTACAACACCAATTGGAAATTAGTCAATGACTCCAACAGTGCTATATGAATTGACAAATCAACTCACACTATTTAGCAAAACAGACTCCTGTAGCTAAAGGCAAAAGATGTGGAAAAGAAAAACTTACTTGTACGTACTTCTTGTCCTAAGAACCTTAAATTGAGATCTCATTTATCAGTATGTAGCTACTACCTAAGTAAAAAGTGAAAAGTATCTCACTCCTTTAAAAACTAGTGGGGAAAAAAGAGTCAGATACTCAGTTAAAGATACCCCAGCACTGAAGGCCAGGAGTGAGGCAGGGCAGAGTATATGACTCTTGGGTTATGTTAATCATTCTGGGTATATAACTCACTGTTTTAGTGACAGAGGTACCAACAGGCAAAAGCATTTTCTTGCCCAGAATCTGAACACCACTCTTGAACTTTCAGACTATGGAGACTCCCAATTTTTACCCTGCAGGATGACCAGACACAGAAAAGGAAAAGATACACAGAGATGAGTGAAGGTACAGATTTCTCTGCCTAAATCATTCATAAATTTGACAGCTTTTCTATTTCTTTCCTTTTCTTCAACCTGGAATCTGAATTTTATACACTAAGTAAAGGTCTGCAAAGAATAGGGCTCCTCTCTGAGCAGCAGAAGTCTGAGCTGACACAGTTCTGCCAGGGGTAATTCTCAACTTCCACTCAAGGTGTTTTATGGAAACCACAGTGCTACTTAGAATGTGCTTTCCTCGCTTCCAGACCAGAACTACAGCCACAAATTTAAATAGAATTCATAGTCCAGAGGAAAAGCAGTAACCGTTCCTACAAAAAACATTACAAAATCCAGGTGTAAGTTGATGTATATGAGAAAAACACAAGGTGCTTTAGAGATTTGATGCATTATTAATGCAGCAAGAGCTACTGGTGTTTTATCTGAAACAGAATTTCACACTGATTTTTGCATCAGCTACTTTACTATATGCTTCCCTAATGAAGCATATAAAGAAGGTGTTGGACTTCTCAAAAAGTGTGAAAATATCCAAATATTCATAACAGGCAGAATTAATGGAGGCTTCCAGATGGTGTAACTGAACTGGTTAAGTTAATCACAAAGCAGCAGCTGGATTCCAGTAAGAGACATTATGTCTTTTAAAAAAGCAAACAGCACTAGAAATGTCACTAATAAAAAAAAAATTACAAAAAAGCAAAAGAAGCAAGATGGTCAGACAGGACTGCCACAAAAAAAACCTAAACCAAACCAACCAACAAACAAACAAACAAAAAAAACCAAAAACAAACCCCACAGAAACAAAAAAAAAAACCCAACAAACCAAACAAGAAAAAACAAACAAAATACCAAACCATTTAAATCCCAAAGAAAAATTTTAACATCAATCCAATGCTAATGTACTTGAGCTAAGAAAAAATTACTTTTATAGTAGGAACTGAAAGTAGACTAATTGAAAACTGACTTTGGAGCAAAGAACAAATGCTTTTTCCACTCAAGGCAGAGATAAGATGCTGATGTAAAACCTTGTTGATAATTGTCTATCACTTCATATTTCTGCACACTGACTTGTTCTTTAAACGTTTTCTTGCTCGTACTACTATTTCACCCAGCACAGAGATGCAAACTCATTTCCTTCCAGCAAAATAGCCTGTCAGAGTTGAGGCAGCAAAAGAGTTCAGCTAAGTACAAAACATGCCTCACTCCCTCCATCTCGTGGGCACAAATCAATGTTGCAACCTCTGTGAGTCTTGACTCTGGAAAACGTTTAATCACATGCCTGAATATCTTCACATCTAGGGATACTTTCTTAATATGGGCTTAAAAACTTGAATTTTGTTCAAACCCCTCTGTGCTAACGGGCTGTCTCTCCAAAGGCCTATTAAAATGAGTAGAATATCTTTGGTGTTGGCTTTCATTTCTCGAAATAATCACGGAAATACAAGGCTATAAACAGAAAGGAAGAGTTGTTGAGTTTGCTGAGATCCCCAGGACAAGGTGAGAGATGAGAATCTGACTCCATGTTCTCAGAAGGCTGAATAATTTTATGTACTTATATTAAAGAAATCTATACTAAAACTATACTAAAGAAAGAGAGAAGGATACAGACAGAAGGCTTAACAAGAATGATAATGAAAAACTCATGACTGACTCCTCAGAGTCCCGACAAAGCTGATGGTGATTGGTCATTGAGTAAAAACAATTCACATGGAACCAATCAAACATGCACCTGTTGGTAGACGATCTCCAGACCACATTCAAAGCAGGAAACACAGAAGAAGCAAATGAGAGAATATTAGTATATAATATTAAGCAAATTTTAGTATTATATAATATTAACGAAATGAAATAATATTATAGTATATTATGAGATAATATTTTCCCTAAGGTGTTTCATCTTCCCAGGAGAAGCAAATGAGATAAAATTATTATATAATATTAAGCAAATTTTACAGATAATATTTTTATATAATATATATAGATATATTAATTCTATCTCTAGATATAATAGACACTATTATAAAATATTAAGCAAATGAGATAATATAATAGATATAGATACATCTATTATATATATCTATAGATCTAATGGATGATATTATTATACAATATTGAGCAAATAAGATAATATTATATAATATTAAGCAAATTTTATAGATAATATGATTATATAATATAGATATATCTATTATATATCTATAGATCTAATAGATAATATTGTTATATAATATTAGCAAATTTTAATATTATATACTATTAACCAAATGAGATAATATTATAATAAAATAGATATAGCTACATCTATTATACATCTATAGATATAATAGATATTATTATGTAATATTAAGCAAATGAGGTAATATGATAAAACAGATTATGAGATAATATTTTCTTTAAGGCTTCTCATCTTCCCGGGAGAAGCACATGAGATAATATTATTATATAATGCAGTAATCCATGGGAATACAGCAATATAATATTACAGCTTAATATGATTATATGATACATATAGATATAGATATATCTATTATATATCTATAGATATAATGGATGATATTATTTTGTAATATTAAGCAAAGGAGCTAATATTATTATATAATATTAAGCAAATTTTAATATTATATAATATCAACCAAATGAGACAATACATATAGTATGAGAATATTTTCTCTGAGGCTTCTCATTTTCCCAGGAGAAGAAACGCCGGCGAAGGGATTTTTCAGAGCACACAACAGTGACAAAGAGTCACGAGAAGATCGAACTCACCCACTGGTGATGTCGTCAGCCCTGATGTTCTTGCCCAGCACGTCGCCGTCGCTCATGTAGCCGGTGGCGTCCATGGCGATGCCCTCGAGGTCGATGTCGTCGCCGGCCTTGTCGGCGATGTCCACGTGGCAGAGGCCGCTGCCGCGCGCGGCCAGCTGCCGCCGCAGCGGCGCCGGGTACAGGTAGCGCGCGGCGCCCGGCTCGGCGCTGACGAAGCGGCCGGCGCTGCCCCGCGGCGGGTAGGCGCTGCCCGGGGAGGGCAGGTAGGCGCTGCCCGGGGACGGTGCGTAGCCGCTGCCCGTGGACGGCGCGTCGCCCGCCTGCAGCCGCGGGCTGGACTGGCCCAGCCGCCAGGACAGCGGCGTCGGCCGCCCCGTCAGGCTGAGGATGCTGCGGCCGCTGATCTCGGTGGTGACGTTGGTGTCAAACGTGGTCTCCAAGGTGCTTGAAGGGAGAGACGTGGATAAAATCCCTTAGCTTTTATATGTTTCCAATCCTGTACTGCTTTAGCGTATAACTCTAAACTCCATATAAATTCGCTGACTGACTTCACATTTTGGTCTAATTTTAGTATTGTTTATTCTAGTTATTGTTACTGTAGTTGTTAGCATTGTTTTCGGACTAATCAAGCACATGGTTTACAAGCTAACTTCAAGCTCATCTTCCTCTCCTGAAGTCTACCATTTGGAAGCCCTTAGTGCTCCAATGGGTGACATGGATGCCTCAGTGCAAAACACCGACCCTCCTGTAGAGGAGGAACCAATTTACCAACTGTGGTTTGGCAAGCATTCTGTGCCCCAAACTCAGTGCTCTTCATTTTAAAGAAAACAAGGGGGAGATGTTGCAGTGTGATGTCATGGTTTGTCTCAGATACCTCAGGTTTCTCCCTGTAGACTTCCCCAGGTGTGCCAATCACCTCTCCCTCCCCCTCCCTTGCCCCCTGCTGAGTGCTGTCTGTCAGTCCTGGCATTCCAGAAGGCATTGAGTGATTGGCAGAGTTCAAAAGATGCCATCCACCCCTGGAGGACATTGGGCCATTCAGGTGTCATTTGTCCCTTGAGACTTCCACTCTCTTACCTGGTTGGTGGGATCCCTACCCCTCCTCCCCTCCCCGGGGTTCAAAGGAACAGCAACCACACAGTTCGAGGGGCTCTGTTAGAGCTGTTACGGGGTTCAGAGGCCTGTGGGCCAGGAACAAAGCTCTGGATCCAAACCCTCCAGCAGAACCGACTCCTTTCCTTCACCATCACCTTAAAGCTTCTTCCCTGAGTTAAACCTGAGCTCCTGCATGCCTGGACTTGCCTCCAAGCGCCCAGCTGCAGCATCCAGCTAGCCAAAGGTGTCTCTCTGGTAGACAAAAAGATCCCTCTAGACCCAAAATTCAAAGACACCTCACTGCCTCAGGCCCCGAAAAGTGTAAACAAAGGTGAATTGAGGGGGAGCAAACTGGGGGAATATGACTTCATTACCTGAAGAATTAACTGCCAATATGTAAATGGACCAAACTTATAACTGTCTGAAAAACTGTGGCCATCGTCCATCTTGGGTGTAAGCCTCTGGAAGGCTTCTGACTGCCCAAGGGGTTTGAAGGCCTTTAATAAATACCCACTTTATTCCCCTCTTAATCTTGTCTAGCCTTTGTTCCAGGTAGCCACCCCAAGACCTCAGATGCACTGGATCAAATGTGGCTCTTACATGGAACGCTGTGTGAGATTTCAGGTGCTTCCAAGGCCCTGAACACTCACCAAGTTACTGACTGTATGTAACAGCACTAAACATTGCCTGCTGCAGCACTGGGGGAGATCCTTTCTTTTCACTTTTCAGGTCTTTCCCCAATGATCCTAAAGAGACTCTTGCACCCAGGCAACCAGGTGCTCTACATACATGTCAAAAGACTTAAGCAGGACTTTTTAATGGATCATCCACGGTTTCAAAGTGTAACTTTCTCATCTTCAAGCACACAACTCCATTACACTATGGTTTTGCCAGTCCAGGCAAGAGAGTGGGATAATAAGCTGCTAAAGGAAAACCTGCTAAAGTTCTATTTTTCTGATATATTTCCTTTTATTGTCTGCATTCATGATAATTTTAACTCTGGAGATGTGTCCAGCACCAAATGGAAGCTATTTCTTCAAGATGAAGAGGAGCAAATGAAAAAAGTAAGAAGAAAGGTCAATTTTTTTTTCTTCAGGATATATTTTGCATACTAACGAATCAATAGTGAAATATGAACTGCTTCGAAGATGTTCAAACCAAAACCAGAAAAAACAATAAATGACTCATATATTCATGAGTTATATATATTTTTTAAATATTGGTAATATTTATATATGAAACCCTAAAAATGGGACTACACCATGAGTTTTCAGGTGATGTGTACAGATTGCAAGACTACACCCTAAATACTCATAACTGAATTGTAGTGAATTTATTTGAGGCTAATCCATAGCTGCAACTTCTCTTACCCACATGAGCTCCTCTTTTCCTTTCCTGCTCAACTAAGTGCCACTTTTTTTTACTTATTGTGGATATTAGAAAAAATAAACAGCATTGTACCATTCCCAATGTTACATATAAGAAAAACCTCTGTATTCTCTGGTTAAAGCAATTAAACCATGAAGAGCTGTCACATTAATTGAAATTTGCAAAAAAAAAACCAGCTTTGGGACTTCATCTTTGCAAGCTCTGCTTCAGTTTCAGACACAAGGACAAAACACAAAGTGTTCCCCCAATAAACTCAGGTAGGGCTGGGGTACATAAGGCACCAAGTGTTAGGTAGGACCCCAACCTCATCATGGGCCAAACATAAAAAAAACAAAGCTTATTCTCCAAAACATCCTGTTCAACACTGCAGAGATCTAACTCACATAATGTTTAAATGTAATAGCAATCTTTGTTTATTTTCAGCATATTTTAAATATTGCTGAAGATTTCCAAATGCTGCTTTACAAAAATAAAAAGCAGTTACATTCAGGAGATGACTAACAATATTAGAAGAACTTGTTTGCCTAAAGTTTGGTCAGGAATTTAAGTTATGCACTTGATAATATGGGTCAAGCACAGTTCACCTCTTATTTAAACAAAATATTACACATAGGGGGGGAGAGAGGCGTAATGCACTGAAGTTACCCAACAGTAAAAAGAAACATTTTAAACTGTAACTTATATTCAAACATCACCTCACACATTTAACAAGAAGTGATTATTCTTGATCTTTGAGTCAATACACACCCCATCCCATCACTTCAATTCCTCTTCATACATCTCAGTAACTAGCAAACATTATTCAAATTCTGTGCATTAAAGACAAAAATTACAAGATGAGTATCTCCCACTGTCAGTGTTAATAATTTTTCTAAGGATGCAGCCCAGGTGTAAGAGACGTAAAGTAGGAGCAGAATTCACAGAATCACTGGGCTGGAAGAGACCTCCAAGATCAAGTCCAACCCATGTCCTAACGCCTCGACTAAACCCTGGCACCCAGTGCCACATCCAGTCTCTTTTTAAACACATCCAGGGATGCTGACTCCACCACCTCCCTGGGCAGACCATTCCAGAACTTTATCACCCTTTCTGTAAAAAACTTTTCCTTAATATCCAACCTATCTTTCCCTCGGCACAGCTGGAGACTGTGTCCTCCTGTTCTGTCAGTGCTGCCTGGAGAAAGAGCCCAACCCCACCTGGGCACAGCCACCTTTCAGGGACTTGCAGAGAGTGGTTTCCATTTTGGTGGGAGCCCAGAGGTGCCCTTACCTGTGGGTGACCTGGGTTCCCCGCAAGCTGGACATGGTTTCCTCCAGGTTCTGCCGCAGGTCAGCGATGTTCTTCACCGTTCGCAGCCGCCGCGTCTCTGGATCCTCTCCTGCAGGCAAAGGAAGCCATGAGTAAGGAGCAGGCAGGGAACAGCACAGAACTGAGCTGCTGGCCATGCCTGACTCAAATGCACTTTTTTCTGACTTTCTAAGCTGGTTTGACTGAGATTCCATTCCCCTCAGCAGGCACCTGCCGTCATCACATCCTGACTGAAATGAGCCCTGCAGGGTTACCCTCATTGCTGCCTTTGAGATGTTGCTGACCCAGTTTAAATTCTGGTTAACTTTCAACCTCATTAGAATACACACTCCATCAATACCACCCTTTCCATCTCATATATTGATGCAATTAACATTAACCTGACACAGGCAATTTCTCCAATGCTGTGTTTTCACTAGATCTTCTTGTCCTACAGTAACAGCTTTCCACAAACTAAACTGCGCTGACTGGGTGGCTGCTCCATGCTGAGTGATGTTTCAGGTAAAAGAACAAAAGGTTTTGCTTGTTAACATAACAGTTACTGTTCCTAAAATGTGCTGCATGACACAGAGTTGGGGGATGACTTAATTTTCATGGCATTTAGAAATCCTGTTCTTTAAATACTTTATTCTAAAACACACTCATGTCCTGCTCCTTAAAAGTAGAGTTTATGTACACAAAAAATAAAGTCTTCCTACTGTTTCAGCATAATTTCATTTTATCAAATTAATAATTTAATTAGTGCTTCAGCATAATTTATTTACGTGCTCTCAGCTGTCAATTCAGAAATGCTTTGGTCGCTACCTCAGCTGAGCTTTATAGAGTTAAATCCTCTAAGAGGCTAAAGAGAAGTGAATTTCTAGCAGTGCCAGCCTATTCTTTGTAAGCTGAAAGCTGGAACAGTAAACCTCCAAAAAACTGTCACAAAGCTTCTGTTGGGCACGGAAGGAAATTATTTCATTCTAAAGGGTTTACAACTCATGGCTAAAGAAAATACTACAGTAAATGTAAAACTTTTCACATTTTGTATCAGCCTTCTCTGTACATGTGATGCATTTCTGAGTTGCTAGGATGCTGGGCACCCACACAATTGCTAGTTTAGATGGATATCTATATATTACATGCATCAGAAATGTGAAGAACCAGATAAAAAAAAAGCTGTTGTTGGAACTTTCTACATTCTCTGCTTTAAATTTCATGTTTCTAAAAGATGTCACGTTGGTGGCACAGAAAATCCCACTCACACACTCTTGTCTGCAAAGCAGCAGTGCTACAAACTACTGACCAAAGTGCTTAGTGCCCATGTGAGCACTTTTCATTTAATCAGTCTCTACTCTCTGGGAAACCACCTCCTTGAGTTACAATTCACTTAAGCCAGAGGGTCAAACAATTATGGTCTGGCTGGACTGAAAACATCCACCTAACAAGACTGATTACTTTAGCCAGTGGGTCTCTGGGACAGAAAACATTTTCTATACTCATGGATCTACAAATTTTTGTAGTAAAAACCATAAAATATTTATAGGCCTTTAGCTCAACAAATGTCACAGTGCTCTTTTACAGATCATTTCTCTCACATATGTGAAGGCAAATGGTAGGTAACTTCTTAGGAAAACACACAGGAGACAAACTAAAGCAATTTCTACTGAGATCACTCTTATGCCTAAATTGATACCAAATTTTCACTTAAATGACATTCCACTGCTTAAATTGAAAGTATACTTTAGAGACAGATATTGGACAGTTGGCGCCTAGAGTTCCATTCTGAAATCACTTAGCTCCTCATGAGCAGGCAGCATCCTTAAACAATTCTGCTTTTATTTTTCCCTACTTATGCTCTCTTCTGTTTTAGATGTGCTTTTAAATCAACAGCATCAATAGCTGCTATGCAAGGAGAGAAGATATCTGTGCCTTATTTCTTATAATGCATTTGTGCTGAGGGACTGTTTTGTTTAGTTTGTTTTGTTTCCCCCAAGGCCCCTCCATTGAAGCTGCTGTCTGGTCTGGCTGTGCACAGCTGAGGTTTGCAGCTCCCTTGTTTGAGTTTTTCAGCTGTCTTCTGCCTCTGGATCCCAAAACTTACATATTCTAGTTGAGTAATAGTTTGTACTTACAAAACATCTGTCATTAAAGACTGAGTATCTTTTGTGATCTAAAAACACTTCTCAGTTTGCAGGCTGAAATACATCCAGCCCAGCCAATATGATGATTAAGAGGAAATGCTGAAAAAGTTTTAGCAGCTGGACATTGTATTTCTTACTTGCAACTCTCATATTTAAATATGAACCCAAAAATGTTCTCAGGGATTTTACCCCTTGTGCCTTTTATGTACTTAATCCACCTATGTGTAAATTGTACACACAGGTAGGTTCACTTAGGCATTCCTGCAGCCCTTTTCCTCTCCAGTGACTCTGCCTCTCACCTTTGCCATCAGCACACAGGTAGTATTGATAGAATTTGCAATGCAGCATGAAATGAATGTCATTGTGAAACTTTCAGTCACATCACTTTTCCAAGGAGGGCATTTGGTTTCAAACCCCACATTAAACTGGGGGACACCAAGACTAAGTAGATGGAAAAAAAAAAAAACCTGAGAGATTCTACAGATGAGATATCCTGCAACAGCACACAGTAAGCAAAGTCATAGATATTGCTGAAATGGTGATAGGAGATCAGACTGTGACTTTAAAAACACATTTTAGACCACATTAGTAGAATCTAGTATATTCTAACCAAATATGTTGCTGAAAATCACTTTGTTATATTGGTAAGCTTAATTTATTTTCCTAACTAGCATATACTTACAGTAGCAGGAATTCTAGATACATATACCAGGTACTTTCTAATTTAGACTACTCATATTCTAGCCACAACCAGCTTCAGCTTGTATGCTGGGCAGTTGGATTTTGGTGCCCTATTGGTGCAAAGGTTATTTCTCAAATTGATCAGATTCATATGAGTGATAGTAAGATTCCTCCAAATCAAAACATCAAGGAAATGAACACAGTCTGTTCTGTAAGCTCTGAAATGAAGTTTTTAAAACCAAACAATGCACATGAAATGCTTGAGAATGCTTAGGATCCTTATAGTAGTTTAAGCCTAATAAATCCTGCACATCTCATAAAGCAGGCAGAATTCCTGGTGATTTCAAGAAATTTGGGGAGCACACCTGTGCTGAACTTAAGCATCTAGAGTTCAAAGCATTGACACCCAGTTCACTGCTGAAGAGCTGACAGAAATAGAGTTATTAAGAATGAAAGCAGTAGGAATAAAATCAACTTGCTCTAGCCTATTCTTGTTTAACCAGACCACAGTCAGTAATGGGTCATGCTGCAAGACTTACCTGAGAGGTCCTCGAGGGCAGGCTGGGCAGTTTTGACATAAAGAGCAGAATCCATGCTGACCCCTCCTGTGCTGGCCTCGGCTGTTACGTTCCCTTCATTGTCTGTCTGAGATCTGGAAAGCAAAACAAAACAGGGATGTGCAGCCACCCTCCATCCAAAGTACCTCAAGGATAACAACGAGTGCACCTGCCCTCAGCCACTCTGTCCCACTCTCCAGAACACACCAGCAGACTGGTTTTACATAATTCATTAGTCCCATGTTGAATTATGTCCTAGAAATGGAAACAAGCACTCAGCTGTAAAAAATAAAAAATTCATAGTCGAAGATAGGCTTCAGAGCTCATCAGATGGGGTCTTAAAACACTTGGATTTCCAGATGTATCTTAATTATCAATAACATCAGTTGTTGTAGCTAATCTGATCCTCTCCAATAAAGTCTGTATTGCATGAAGATAAAGCAGGGAGTATCATGTATTGCATGAAGATAAAGCATGTGATGTCATGTTACACTCCTGCTAGGTTCTCTTCAACATCACTTCAATTTTAAGAGAAATGACTGGGCAAAACCAACTTCAAACTCCAATTTATTGTCTGATATTATGGCTGCCAGGTAATGAAAGGTGATGTAAGGATCTACTGTCAGATTTGAGTAAGATATTGTGACTCATTTCACTGTACAAGTTGTGCTGTGTTGTGCTCACAGAGCCACACCAACAGGCAGCTGGAAGTTCTCCTGCCCCAAGGGTAAGTGCTGCTGTAAAAAAGTAAAGACACAGTGGGGAATTACTATTGCAGTGCTCTGAATTTCACCTGACTCTTGTAGCAGGATGCTGTGCCTGGAGTGGGGTAAACCAACTGGAACAATGCCCTGTTTACAGAGTTGTCTGGGGCAGAAGGAGAAGGGGCCTCTTGCTGCTTTTGGTGTTGAACAACGCTGAAACCAGCCTGGCTCACCAAGGGCAGAGCTCAACCTCCCCACAGGGAGGGGAAGATGGGGCAGACCTGGTAAAGCACCTGAGAAAGGAACCGACAACGACACCACTGATAACTGGGGATGCTGGGCTGGCACAGCTGGCCAGGACACACGTGGCTGATGTCATTTTGTACTAGAAAAGGCCAGGACACACGTGGCTGATGTCATTTTGTACTAGAAAAGGCCAGGACACACGTGGCTGATGTCATTTTGTACTAGAAAAGGCCAGGACACACGTGGCTGATGTCATTTTGTACTAGAAAAGCCCAATCCCACTCTTTGTTGGCAAGGTCTTCTAACACACCCCTCCTTGGAGTGTGTGCAGGGTGCTCCTGGAGTGGGGACATCCTGCAGGGTGAGCAAAAGAGATGTGCTCACATTGGTATGGGTGAATAACATCAATCTCTACTGAATAATTGCTTTTAATATAACTTCAACATTATTGCTTTGATATTGATTCAAAAATAGTTAATTATACTATACTAGTAATCATGGCTGCCTGTACTGTGTAGTAAACAATTCTGATTGAAAACTATTAGTCTAATCATTATCAAAATAAATTATTTATTCTCATATAAATATATCTGTCCCATCCTTAATCCTATGGGACAGTTGAGTTTTATGAAGTTCAATTACACCTATATAATCCTTCAGACATGAACAAAGTTGACAAAGTTTGGTGCTATCAGTTTTTGTGAAAATCCATGAATTGCCTACACTCTTGAAGCAAGAGAGGTCTCCATGATTTAGCATTTACCTTGCTGCTTCTACCCACTGGAAGTGTCCAGAATGCCCCTCCTGGGCACCCCAGTCCTGCAGCCCCCAGGGATGTGTCCTGTGGGCCCTGATGAAGGAGGGATGATGAGGAGGACTCCATCTTATCAGAAGGCTAATTAATTACTTTATCATACTTTATCATATTATTCTATACTATATTACACTTTATTACATTACATCTAAGCTGAATCTGCCAAGCACTCAACCCTGCACACAACTGCACTGAAGGCTAATTAATCACTTTATCAGAAGGCTAATTAATTACTTTCTAATATTATATTATTCTATATAATAGAGTAACATGGTATTATAAATACTTTATAATATTCTGTATTACTTTATATAATACTATATTACACTACATTACATCTAAGCTGAATCTGCCAAGCACTCATCCTGCACTCACCTGCTCACAGTGCCCAGAATCTCATGGCTGTCACCCACAGTCCCCACACACACACACACACACGCCTGGCCCTGGCAGGCCAAGGGAACAGAACACCATCAGTGTGGGTGAACAATCTCCACATTGCATTCTGCTGTGGCACAAACACGGGCACAGCAAATGAGATAAGAACTGTTTTCACATCAAGAGGATGTGAATCCCAGAAGCCCTTGGGAAGAACTGTGCCTTAGCGTCTCCGTGTGAGGAGGAGCGTGGCGGCGGCGCCGTACCTGTACATGAAGGGCGCGACGGTGGCGGTGTTGGGGTGGCTGTATTGCTGCTGGGGCTGAGGTAGCTGCACGCTCACGGTGTTGCTGCCCGTGGTGTGCGTGCTCACCGCGGGCCCGTTCACGGCCTGGCTGCTGCTGCTGCCGTGCAGGCCCCCCACGCCCTTCCCCTCGGAGGAAGCCAGGCTGGAGGAGGAGCTGGAATGACGGCTGTCCAGCTGGGACTTCTGATGCGAGAGCCCCGAGCTGGCCTTCCCGCCACGGCTCCTCTCGCCTTCCTTGGCAGGAACAGGGGCACTTGAGGATTTCCCTGTGGTGTTTTTCATTCCTGGTTTTGGTATTCCGCTGTGAGAAGGGGCAGAGGCCTCCTTCTTGGCACTGTTCAGCTTCCCTCCTTTAGGGATAAAGCTTGCGATCTTGGAGGACTTTTTTGGCATCTCTGTTGTTGTTAGTGCTGTCTGTTCTTCTTTAGGTTCCTCCTTCAGCTCCAGCTTCTCCGTGATAGATGTTCTCTTTGTAATGTCTTTACTTTTATCCTTTTCTTTCTCTTTTTGTTTCTCTTTCTCCTTCTCACTACCCTTTGGAGAACTTTTCTTATTAGTCAGTGCGCGGCTGAAAGTCCTTTGTGCGATTCCCTTGAGTGCAATTTTGGGGCTGCTGGACATCGATCCCAGGTTGTTCACATTCTGGCTGGTGGCATCGATCTCTTCGCTCTCCTCAAAGCTGAGAAGCGCCTCCAGCTTTTCACAGCTGTTGTCCCGAGAGCCCGGACACTCCGGCGTTGTCCCGGACACTCCTGCTTTGGAACCCCCCTTGCTGTTGAAGAGTTTTAGTTTTTCCAGCATGGATTTCTGACTGTTGGGAGGTGCTTTGGTGATTTCCGAGGGAGGCTTTGGAGGCTCCGCTGCCGGCTGCTTCACAGATAGCATGGAAGACGTCGCTGTGTGCTTGGCACTGAGGGACTTGCTGCGCCAAGGTTTAATAGCAGAGCTGGGCTGAGGGATGGCTGAGGAGTTATTGCAAGGAACAGCACTGCCGCAGCTTTGAACTGAGGATGAGACATTTTCATTCATTCCTGTGGGCTGGGAGACTGTGCTGTCTGCAGGCTCTGGAAAAAAAACACAGAAAACAACCCAATAAATCAACATGGTAGTACCTGGTATTAGAGCTACTGTGAGATTCTTTCTGTAATGAAAGATCAAGAATTTCACACTGATAACTTAAAAAGACACATCAGTATTTCCAATATCAGTGAAACCCAGAGAAAATAAAAGCCAGCTTTCTTTTCCTACCCAGCAGAGCAGCAATGAGCTCCTACTGTATAATTTACATTTACTTGCTGTTTCAAGAAAAAGAAGGAAGAAAAGGAATCTCTTCCAATTCAAACCAAAATGTGTTCTGCAATGTGCTCTCCCTTATTAAGTCCACAATACGTTTTCATTAGCAAGAACACAGCACTATTTTGTAACTAAGGGTTCCCTCTGTTTTTGGCAAAATACTTGCTGTCCAAGTTTGATTCTTAGAAAAACCTCAAACATAAAAAAATGCAGGAGTAAGGAAAAAAAAGTAAAACTAAAGTCCTTTCAGTTATTAGGGGTGGGGGTGGTAATATCTTTACAATGCAAAGGTAGAAGAAAACTCCACGTACAAAAATAAAACAAATTGTACCCTTTTGTAAAGAACCTAAATTAAGTACTACCACATATCCTGATACAGCTGTAAGAGAAACTTGTGGCAGTAACTGTACAGCCCTCCCCCTCAGAGAAAACAAATCTATTATTTAGTTAGTTCCTTCTAATGTCATTTGTTCTTATTAAGAAATTAGTTCCGAGCCTAAAGAGAGCTTGAAAAATCACACTCACCTACCAGTGACCACTTCTCCTCTGAACCAGTTCCTCTTTGCAGAGTTTCCCTTTTGGAGATGTTACTCTCTCAATTATCACAAATATGTTTTCTGTTAAACTGCTCATGTTTCCAATTAAATTTTGTCATCTGTGTCTGTTCGCCTGCCCAGCAGCCTGCTGGGGATTAACGGCTCTTACCTATATTTCCCTGCCCTCTAGCACGAAAGTAAACTGTGTACAGAGCTGCATTTTTTTAATTCAAAAATCAACAGCAGTGGAGAGCGTGCGTTCTCGGCAGCAGGGGCAGCCCTGTGAATCCAGCCCTGTAAATCACGAGCTGCTGCAGCCACACAGGGACTGTTTTACTTCACTTTCAGTTGCTCAGTGAAGATACGGCTCTGTTAACCTCCCTCCTCTGATCCAAACCAGATCTACTGAAGATTTCAGTCACATACATCTTCCTGACTTAGCACAGAATTGAGTTTCTAACAGTATTGGAGACTCCTTAATAATAAACTCAGCCATTTCACATAGTTATGGACAAAGTGGAATAGCAGGAACTAATAGTACTTTTAAAACTATTACTGAAGACAGAAGGTTTCCAGGACTCTTGACCAGGAACTATTATACTGGCTGGTTTTGCTAGTCCTTTTCCTATGGCCAAGTACCCACATGGAGCTGGAAGCAATCAGGAGCTGGATTACAGACACAGACAGGACTTACGCTGCTTTTAAACTTGTGCCAGCCTGCTGACTTCCAGGGTATTGCTCCTGCTTGACAGAGAAGGAAAAGCAAGCCACCAAATATCTCAAACAGTGATATCTGGCCTCTTGCTGCTCTGCTCAAGCCTGCTGAATTCAACCCAATGTGTTGAATTGGGTTGAGGAGGACCAGGTGTGTTAAGGAGGACCAGAAAGATAATGGCACAGGAATCAGAGAATCATTAAGGTTGGAAAAGACAACCAAGATCGAGTCCAACCATTAACACCAGACAGCCAAGCCCACCACTAACCACATCCCTAAGCACCACACCTACACCTTTCTTTGAGCCCTTCCAGGGATTCCACCACGGTGGGAGGAGTCCCTGTGACCTCCTGTGTGAGCAGCAGCAGTGACCTGACACAGTGCCCTGACACAGAAAGGAAGGAAGGTGACAACCTCTTCACAAGCTGCCAGCAGAGTTCCTCACTCTGCTTTCAGAAGCTGCACCACTGCTCTTTCCTTCGTGCCTCTTACCATACACTGCTTCTTTGTTTTTGTTTTCATTTCCTGAAGTCCTCCTGCTCATCACAGTCTACTTCCCATCCCCACACCGCACCAGGCTCCTTTTGCACACTCAGAACAAGCAAGCCTTTGTCTCAGCCTGCCTTCCACAGAAGACATCCAGCAATGAAATGAAAGCTTCATGAAAATCCCAACTGTGCATATTGTACAGTTAATTTGTATAGATTATTTTTTTAAATAGTAATAGCCCATCTCAATATTGAGACATTGCTATAGGAACGGGAGATTGACAGTACTTTCAACACTAAGTTTTTTAATCCACATCTTCTGGCCTCATCGTGCTAAACAAATCTCAGCACAAAGAACAGCCATGCCCAGAAATCATCATAGCTGTCTGGGATTCATGAACATGCCTAGGATGGATTTACAACCAGGTCCTGGGGGGGACCCAATGCTCTGAGCAATATGGGCAGGGAAGCCTTCACTTGCTCAGAAAAACAGGACTGGGGCAATACAAGGGTGACAAAATAAAAATGACCAGTAAGGGTTGTGTCAATAAAGTAGAAGAGCTGGTTGTACACCCTGTTAGCACAACATATGCAGGCACAAAACCTCAGCTGGTGGTCTGAGCACGCAGACAAATGAGCAGATTTCTTAGGAAAGAAATCTGCCTTTTCACACAGGTACTTCACAACAGTTTGAGAACAACACAGGAAACGTGTGTTTGGGATGGACAAAGCCAGCCTGTATTCCCCAGCACTCAGAGCCTACACAGAGTCACTCACCTGAGACAGGAGGGACCTGAGAGCCAGGTCCATAACCTGGCTGAGAAACCTGACCCTGTTTCAGACACTGAGCTGGCTGTTAGGTCACTGCACAGCAGCAGAGGCCACCGCATCCAAACGGGGCTCTGACCAGCTCCACAACTTTCTTCTGGAAGTGAATGGAGGGGGTTGCTTGACTTGGGACCTCAACTACATCCTAACAGCACAGATGAATGCTCCAGTTCACAGACCTCTGGGAAAAGATGCTTGGCTTGGACCAAGTGAAATGGCTTGCTTTCCAAATCCCAATGCATTGCTCAAAATTTATTTCCCAGCAAAATCCAGAACTTTTCAATTTCTCCTTTTTTTAAAATTATTTTTTAATGTTTTCAGGAAATCTTTTTATTTATTTACTTATTTATTTATGTTTGGTCACTGACTAAAATATGTTTTTCCCAGCTTATTTGTTTATAAACACAACGCTCTCTTTGTCCCAACGCCCCCACATCCACCCTCCTGTCTGGAAGTGAATTTTGCTTCTGTTGCCAGTGGCGTAGGAGGAGCACAGAGCAGCTCCATTTACAAACATGTCAGAGAAACCAGAATTAGGACAATACTATGACTGTAACACTAAAAAAATAGAATATATCGCAACAGTAATGTAATTTTCAGAGTTTCTACTTAACGCTTTCCACAAAGTGAATTCTGTGAATACTGGATGCTATGCACCTGAAATGAATAAAAAATATTCACAAAGTCTACAGTTAAGCAGCAACACTTTGAGAAAGGAAAGAAGGTACTTTCTTACACAGCTTCAGTGGATTTTGATTTGTACTTGGGTCAAATACAGTGAAATTAGAAATTGAACATCCTCAAGTGATTTATTACATTGCACCACACACAGTTACTACAAGAAATTAAAGGTTCACCCTAAAACACATGAAAAATTGCTCCAGCTTAAGAAAACTTCAGTTTTTGAGACTCTCTGTTTCTTCCTTATGAACAAGTGCTGGCTCTTTTACTCCTCTGGCCAAGTTTGGTAAGCAAAAGGAGCTCTGCTGCCAGAATGCAGCTTCAAATGCTGGGTTTCCTAATGAAGCAGCAACATCAATTCGTGGAGCACACATCAGCATGCAGAGGGGAAAGTTTTATTCAGCATAGCATAGACCCTTCTTTCATGAAAAGGGGAGCAGGTTTCATGCATTCAGTTAATAAGCTTATTATTTCCCATGTGTTCCTTTGTGAGGGAGGTATTTTCTTTCTTCAGCAACCTGCATTAACTAAAACTGACTATAAAAGAAATGTTTTCAAACTCAAGCTACAGTCTACAATAAATAATGATCACTTTCCTCTTTTCAAAGTCAAATCTTGGCTTGAAATCTATTTTGTTCCTAGTGTTCCTGTTAAAAAAGATGTTGGTGGTCCAGTTCCAATGCCAATACACACTGCAGCATGGGTAAATCTGATTTCAGCTGCTCCTGCAAAGACTGAGCTGCATCTGCAAACCCACCCGTGTGTGAAGAAGAAAAAAAAAGAAACTGAAAGCTTATGATTTAATTCTTCCACAGAAGTCTTTGAGAGCTTATGTTATAATAAGGTCAGGAGAAAATATATGCAATTTCCCATCATTTGTCATGTTCACTCTAAGTAAGTGGACTTTGATTTGCTATAACTGAAAACTTTCAAAATCCATCATTATAAGCATGAAAGGCAACACACAGACAAAGGATGTTCTCATAGTTACTCTCCTTAGGAGGGTCAAGAACTTAAAAGCATTTTTTACTCATTTTTGAATGAACAAACTTTTATTTCACAACTATGGGAAAATTTCTAATGAAGAGAAATATCTTTTAGTGCAGCCCATAGATTAGATAACAGATGTGAAAGTAAATCCACAACCAGATTCTAATTTAGGAAATAAAAGCAGCTCTGCTCTATGACATTGCAGTGTCAGAACTGCAGAAACCACTGTGACAGTTTCATCGTATCCCATCTAGAAGAATAAATGGCAATCTTGACCCTTCCCATCCACCCACCAGAAGATTCTCCTTTAAAGCACTATACATAAAGCCCTACAGAGAAGAACTTCTTAGCTGAGTTGTTCTCTTCTCCAATGATCATTTATCAAACCCTCTAAGTATGGAAACGTCTGCATTCCTGCCAGGAGCCAACTATAAAAATCCCAATCTTTCCATAACCCAAACCACAAGCAGGTAGAGCAGAACATTCCCAACAAGAGCAACCTGGCACTCGGTCCCTCCTCAAAATAAGCACAACTCTTGTGGCCCACAGAAATTTCCATTTCCATTGTAACACTGGGAGAACTGCAGCTGGCTGAGCTACCATCAAGGGGTGGGCATGGCCTCCACCCACAGGATGGCTGAAGCTTTCTGTTCTCTCTTCTACTCTGCACCACAAAAAAACCCAACAGAAATTATCTTTTTAAAGCAGAGATTGCCAGATAGGGAAATTCTGCATAACCTGAGAAAAGCCTGAATAGGGAATATTTTTGCTTTGCTGAGGATGAAACCTTAGAATCATAGCTGGAACTATATTGGAAGAGACCTTAAAGATCATCTCCCTGCCATGGGCAGGAGCACCTTCCACTAGACCAGGATGCTCAGGACCCTTTCTAACTGAGCAGAATTGTTTCCTTCAACTTCTGCCCACTGATTTTCCCTTTAACTGTGATTGAATTCACTGTAACCCAACAGAAAAATTACCTTTACTCCATGACATTTTTCTTCCCTTCCATCATATCTACTCTCCAATCCCAGTGCTGTAAGCTGTGTAACTTCAACAGCAGATCCAGGCATTCACAGAAATGTGTTCTATCCCTGAAAGCCCTCACCAAAGCCCAGGGATATGTCAGAAACTCAACTCCCACGTTTCTGCCAAGCTGCCTCCATTCACACAGAGCTCCAGCACATGGAACAAGGGTTCTGCTGTTGGCTAGCTCACTTAGCCAAGACTCAGCATTTTTGCTGAGGTGAGGGGAAATGAAACTGGAGCACAGGCAGCCCCTTTTCTCATTGTCTCACCATAACCAACTAAGACATTTGAATTCCTTGTTGTTTTTGTTTAGCTACTGTAAAATTCAAAATGCTGTTGACATGAATGCCTAAAAAAGGTTGGAGGGACCTCTATTGAGCACATACCAGTTAGATAATCACAAAAATAACGAAATCAAGTTTACTGTGCCATTCAAAACAAGTTGCACGCTCCATTTTATACTAGACAAATACCATTCTTGTTCATTCTTCTCCATTTCCTTCTGACTATTTGTACAATTTAATCCCCCAAGACTTCTCATAACACACTTATTTAAAAGCATTAATGAAGTCCAGGCAGGAAGCTGTTATGGAGTCTTTCATTAGACTTTATACTTCAAGTGGACTATATGTACAGTTAGCAGCCTTGCTCTGACACATCTCTCCTGCAGGTTGTATGAAATAGGCACTGTGAAAATCAGTGGGCTGAGAACTGCAGTCAGGAAATATTGACCATTTGTATCAAAACCAAATGACAGACACATACTGCAATTTATGGTGGGGTCTTCTTCCTTTCTGTTCTCTGCTGCCAGCCACAGATTCTTCAGGAATATTTGGTTATGGATGAGGAACAGGCAAAAGGCTCAGCAGAGAAGCCACAAATGGAACGGCCCAGGGAGGCTGAAAGTGCTCCTACCCAAGGAGAAGGGGCTTCTACAGAGGTGGTAGAAACATGCTGGCATTTGGGGAAGTCTGGGATGTAGCACCACTGCTCTTTGCTTTCCCATGATT
This sequence comes from Molothrus ater, assembly GCF_012460135.2. NCBI lineage: Eukaryota > Metazoa > Chordata > Aves > Passeriformes > Icteridae > Molothrus > Molothrus ater. The sequence continues at coordinate 1,955,428 of NC_050483.2, read as the reverse complement.
TAATAGTGAACCTTTGTTTCCATGGCTGCTTTTCTGGCACACTGCACCCAACAATAAATTTATGAGAAATTGTAAATATTTATTTTAAAAGGAAACATGTAGGCACTGCAGAGGCCATGAAATGCTGGACCAGCTCTTCAGCTGGTATAAATTAACATGGTTCCACCACCTCCAACGCAGCCATGCAAATGTACACTGGGCAAGAAGCTGCTTATCAAGGTTAAATTTTACTTCAAAGCTCAGGATCATTATCCTCATGAACTCTACTGTTAAGAACATGTCACTGGCTAGTATTTTTAGGGTACTTTTTTCCCCTGAAACTTTGTTTAAATACATTTTTGCCTCATTTTATATATTTCTAAAGCTTATATCAACTATGTTCAAAGTCCTGTGGTCTTGTAAAGCTCCACTTCAGCCATGATTAAGCCTTCAGCCAGGCTTTGTCTTGGTAGAAGAGGACATTTTTAAATGCCAGATTCAGGCAGCTGAACAGTTGTAAAATTAAGCACAAATACGATTCACTGCAGACTCATATCTTGCCCTATACACATGCCATGCTGCTTGCTATTTCCTGACTGTCTTTAAGCTGTTTGATGGGCACACACTCAACATAAATATGTCACTGAGGATTTACTGAGATGAGCCAATCTTTCAAAAGCATCTTTGATCAGAAAAGTGAAAGGGTGCAAACAATACCGCAGGATACACATCTATCTCAGCTGGCCAAAGATGAGTATTTTGTTTGACACAAATGACTCCTACAAGGGTCACCTTCTGACACAAGGCAGGAGCCTTATGTCAGAGGAATTTCTCAGCCTTAATACATTTGGTAAACTGGAGAAATAAACTTGAGACAGTAAGACTTCATTCACGGAGGCTGAATGAAGAGGTGTGTGCTGAGAAAGAAGAAACTGAACGCCTAAATTTAAAAGGTCAAACAACAACTGTACAACTCCGCTGCAGCAAAAGGAGTCCCAGCAGAATGCAACTGCACACTCCATAATGTGGAATACAAATGTCACTCAGAAATGTAAAGGAATACTCAAGGAATACAAATGTCACTCAGAAATGCTTTAGGAGCATCACATATGGAATCAGAGGTTTGGAGAATCATAGAATAGAAGACATAGAACTTAACTACTCCATGCTGTTCAGCAGCAAAATAAGGCATCAGGTGGAGTGCTGTGTCCAGCTCCAGCACCCCTCTAAAAGAGACTAACAGACTGGAAAGGAGCCAGTAGAGACCCTCAAGACATAAAAGAGATTTATCACATTAAAGGGATTTATCACAAGGAACCTATAAGAAAAAGGATGGAGCAGTAAAGATTGCTTAGTCTAGAAGAGAAAAGGCTGAAGGGAGACATTTTAAGCCTTCAAATACATGAAGGCTCTTATAAACAGGACAGAGATCAAGGTAGAGCAAAAATATGCCTTATTTTTAGCCAGACAGAATGGTTTTAGATGTATGTTTTTAATAGCTACTTTAAAGACCAAATGAACACTGGAAGGGATACAGTTGAAGAGATGGTCACATTCCTGTCATGAAACATTTCAGAACAGACTTGTGAACACCTGTCAGCTGGCTGAATCTGGCATTTAGAAATATGTCCTCTTCTACCCAGAGAAAGCCTGGCTGAAGGCTTAATCACAGCTGAAGTGGAGCTTTACAAAACCACATGACTTTGAACAGAGTTGGTATAAGCTTTAGAAATTCATAAAACAATTAAGAAATTTTTCCTACATGGATACAGTTGATTTTCCTTCAGAGCTGGGGCACAGACTCCCCATGTTCTTTACAGATGCAATTCTACAAATACTTAGTGTAAGCTGCAAACTTGTGAAAATTTTAAGCAGAATTCTTTAAACAGAGCTAAAGGCAGGAGCCATATCTGTACTTCAAAGTTGTGACTCAGCAAAACAAAGTACCAGGTCCTCAGCATATCAGATAACCTCACAGTCCTTCCTTTCTCTCTGTGTTTTTGTTTTTACTCTTGCATCATCAAATTCATGATCACTGTACTACATTCAAGGCAAAATAAATCACCCTGAGCATTTGGTAAATACTTGCAATGTATATTGTATTTATAAAAGTGGATAGGGTTACTCCAGCATCTGCTTTTGGTAATGCACACAGCAGAACAACAGAAATCACTCATTACTCTGGTAATGGATTTATTGAGACAAATCCTGTAAATTTATTTTACATATCAGTCTTACAGGGAAAACCCTTGGTCAATAAACCAGAGCATCTCTTGAATGCCAGCACAGAGGCAGCACCCTAAACACTAAGTAGAATATGATGTTTGCTTCATGTCTGACCTAAATGAAGAACTGAAACATTTTTACAGGGTAGGATGACTGAAATTTAAGTAATTATCACATTTTCACAGCATTGAGAAAATCACATTTATTTCCCAGTGAAAATTTGAAAGTGTGGGCAAACTGGTTTCATATTTTATGGACTTATGCCTCTTTAAAATAGAAAATCTTTTCTACTTTTGCAATCCTTTTAATCTCAGTGAATTTTGCACAGTCTTATCAAGTCGTCATTTCAAAAGCAAATATAAGATTCATTCAACACTAGATTCATTTCTCAATAAATGATTAAATTCATTTCTAAAGAAAGAGAAACCTAAAAATAATACTTCCCCCAAGATGGATATAGAACAAGAGTGAAAGTAACTGTTTCAAAATGTCAAAGAAAGGGAATTTTTTCTAAGCCTATAAGAACATAATTTTCAGTCATGAAGAAAGTTATAGCTACCCAAAATAATAAATAAGAAAAAATTAACTTACTGTTCTATGTTGCACAAGCCAACTGTTTCATTCTGTAAAATGACTTCCCACCTTTCTGACATCCATATACTGTTCATTCATAAGCACAGGGATCTTTCAACCTCAGGAACTCTACCTGTTTTTGCTAGTCTCAAGTGAATTGTTTAGATCTTTCTGCTGCTCCTAGTTTCCAAAGCTTTCCTCACTCCTGTCCCCAATCCTTCCCAGCAGCCTCACAGGGCTGGGCCCAGCACCAACCCACTGGCACACCTAAAAACAGGTTCAGGGATGAGCTGGCAGCTGGTACCAAAAGGGTCCATGCCTTTTCAGTATCAACTGTAGTGCAAGAGAGTCCTCAGCTGGAAATCCTCAGCCTACAGAGGACATGGGTTGACACCAGGTTTAAAATTTTACATTTATAGCCTATCTGCATACCACTGGATCCTGCAGTGACTCACTCATTAGGGAGCACTGCAAAAACTAACTCTGGGTGCGTGTGGACTCTCCCTTCTACAAGACACCAAGCACCTGAACACTTCATGACTAGCCAGTCTTTAATTAGTAAAAGATGTAATTCAAAATATTAGACCTATTGTAACAATGGTTATGTAATACCAGAATCACAGGACAGTGGCTGGGTTGGAAGGGACCTGAATGATCATCCAGTCCCACCTCCTGCCATGGCTACACCTTCCACTATCCCCTTTTGTTGTCATATATAGCAAGAGTTCTACTGTCATTACATTGCAAGGGGTCCATATGGCCAGAGTTCTGTACCTCCTTGATGCTTCTTGCAGGCAGCTCCTCTAGGCACTGCCTCTTCCTTGTCCTCACAGCAGCCAACTGACTCCAGTTCCCCCTTGGCCAACCAATCCACTCTTTTATAACACTCTTATTATTGGCTACAGCTGTGGCCTGCTAACATCAGGCCTGCTCCTAATCCTCAATAATTGGCTCAGCTGCAACTTTTTAGGGGGTAAGATTACTTTCTATACTACCTTTATTTACTTAAGTTCCATCCCCCTACAATTCCCCCTTTTTAATTATGGAGTTGCAGCATTTCTAGAAGGACATGTTCAAATAAATTAACATTATGACACAGTCATATATTTCATTCAGAGCTAATAATTATACAAATGTTCAGACAACATATTATGGTACAAATATATATATGTATTTTTGAGTATTGGTTCAGTGTTGCAGCTTTTCTCAGTTTACAAAGTACTTATGTTCAAAATCTTTTATACTCATATTTAACAAACACTAATAGCTGCAATTGATATATTTTAGCAATAGCTTAGTATTCAAGTCCTTTCCCCCAAATCCACAGGGTCATATAGTCGAGTCCTATATCCCTGAATCCATGGGGTCATATAGCCAAGTCCTTTTTCTCCCAAACCATGTCGGGGTCACCACTTGTTCTCATATATAGCAGGAGTTCTACTGTCATTACATTGCAAGGGGTCCATATAGCCAGAGTTTTGTACCTCCTTGATGTTTCTTGCAGGCAGCTCCTCTAGGCACTGACTCTTCCTTACCCTCACAGCAGCCAACTGGCTTCAATTCCCCCTTGGCCAACCAATCCACTCTTTTATAACACTCTTCTGATTGGCTACAGCTGCAGCCTGTTAACATCAGGCCTGCTCCTAATCCTTAATAATTGGCTCAGCTGCAACTCTTTAAGGGGGTTAGACTACTTTTTATACTACCTTTATTACTTAAGTTCTATCCCCTAGACCCTTTTGCCCCAGGCCCCATTCAGCCTGGCCTTGAACCCTTCCAGGGACAGGGCAGCCACAGCAAAACCCATGCCAGCGCCTCACCACCCTCACAGGAAAACATTTCTTCCTAATATCTAATCTAAACCCACCCTCTGTCAGTTCCAAGTCATTCCTCCATTACCCTGTCACAAGCTGCCCTTGTCAAACAGCCCATTGTAAAAAAAAAGAGTCTGTTCAGCCATCCCAGTGACCTTCTGCCAGCCCTATGTCAGCTGGCTCCATGCCACAGGAATTGCATCCAACATCCCAGCTTCCATCCTGATAACTACCCCTGCACCTGAAGACATAAAAAGCCTTCTCTTTCCCATCCAGGCTGAATGCGTCTATAAATGGGTAGAAAAAAATTTTAAATGCCCTAAGACAAATTTCTATCGTGCTCAGAGCTCTTTTTTCAACACTTCTGAGTTTTGTAGTTCTTATACTACTACTGGGTACAAAGGCAAAAGCCTGGGTTTTGTCTCTCTTTATAATTATTAATTTATTTGGAGTGGAAAAACTACATGAGGTTAAACAGAATGTTTCCAGCAAGGAAGTTTGTGCAATATCACTAGATAATCCTTTACTTGGTACAGAAGCCAAATCCAATCATTCAGAGCATCAAATATTTCATCTCATTTTACATAAAGCTACAAAAGAAGACTTGTCCTCCATTTTAATGTGCTTGAATGAAAGATTTTTCTTTCAGGTAAATTTTCCAGATCATTTATGTTGATCTTAAAGACAAAAGGGCTCAGTAATTTCTGAGCCAAAACTGGACCTCTGTCTGAACACCAGCTCTGGGCAAATATTAATTTTTGACTCATTATGTCTGATTTAATCTCTTCCAATGGCTAAACACCCTCATTCTTAAAATTTCTATCCAATTTGTGGTCTTAATTGGACTAATACCAAATTCCTGAGACATGGATACCCACACACTATCTGTTGAGATAAGGAAGAATTGTCATTGCTATAAATGTCACTGCAGGTATCTTGTAGGTAGAAAGGGAACCTTGTAACCTTTCTTTTAGACAAAGAACGTAAATTAACCCTTCAAATACCAACCAGCAAAAGAGATTTTCCAAAGCTCTATTTATGCAGAGCTCTTTCTGTTTTATCAGCATCCCCCTGTTTCAAAGCCCATTGGAATACTACTGAATATCTCAGCCTTCAAGACATTACCCATACGAACTGAGTTTTCATCTCCTTATACACATTTCTCACCTTGCTTTACATGAAGATGAGAGTTTTTCCTCTCAGTTGCTAAAGTAGCCTTTTCAATTGAATCTGAGGGTTTGACATAATCCAAATCTGCCATTTTAAATGACCTTAAGCAATGCTGAGTTCAAGACAAGCTCAGTATCGCACAGAACCAAGTCCTGGGAGGGTATTGTCGTGCATCAGTACAGGATTGAATATGAAACATTTTTATCATCAGGAGCAGAAATTCCAATGGCTCATTTCCAGATTTAGGATTTTCTACTCTTTCACAAGAGGGCATTTAGAGAAAAATATGGATTTCCTAGTTGACATGAAGATACTGATTTAACTCTGAAGAGCCTTTCCTGCTGAAGCTCTGACAAGATCTGCCATGGCCTCTTGGACTGTGCCCTTGAACCTGGTGCCCTGGCCTCCTGAACCTGATAAATATAACTGCCTACACACATTTTTAGCACACATGTGGCATGTGTAACCATACACCAGTTTGCTCACTGCAGTGGGGCTGACATTTCCTTGCTAACATTTTACTGATGGCAGTCAGTCCTATTTTCATAACATGAAGTTAAAAAGAGGAAAGAAATTCTTTAACTGTCCTTCAAAATGCCTTAGTAACTCTTCCTATTTCAGTGGTTTACACTTAAGAAAAAATTTAGAAGGAAATAATATTTATAGGTATCAAAATGTGGTAACCAGTGTAGGTCACAAGAACCCTCTGGCGATATTTCTCCCAAGCTTCACCTGAAAGCAGGAGATGGGGATAGCCTGGGTAACCTGAGATGAGGTTAGCCAGGGCCCTGTCAAGGCAAGTCCTAAATACTTCCAAGCAAGTGAAATCTGACCCCTTCTCTGGACAAACTTTTCCAATGTTTTATTCTTCTCATATTCTTCTTTATTCCTATTTCCAGACTTTTGATTTCCCCTAAAGGAATGTGGGCCCCTTGAACTGTCATCACACATCTTTGTGAACATAGTGACTACCCTTTAAATATTACAAGACAGTTATTAAATACATACAGTGTTCCAAGTTAAAAAGGTTTACCCAAAATTTGAAAGAAATAAAAATAAAAAAATGAAATGAAATGAAATGAAATAAATACAATGAAATAAATACAATGAAATTAAATACGATGAAATTAAATACGATGAAATAAAATAAATAAAATAAAATAAAATAAAATAAAATAAAATAAAATAAAATAAAATAAAATAAAATAAAATGAGAGGAACACACACTTTTCTTATCTCCTGCCCATATGGACACTGCTATGAAAACAGTTATTTATTTCTCCTCACTGTCTGAATCTGTAGGCATGTATTCTTGGGTTTTTTTCCTTTTTCTGATCTAAGAGAAACCTGACATCAACCTACCTTCTTTATAAACCTGAGTAATAAACATTTCCTTTGATCTCAAGCAGAAATGGGAAAAGTCTGGTAATACGGTTTTTTTTTCTACTGAGATTTTATTTAACATTCAATCCACAGGAATACTGTAATTTTTCCCACAGGTGTCTACTGCCCTCTGTAGGATTATTTTAAATAAAATATTAGGAACAAAGTAGAAGAAAAAAATTTTTCAAAAAGCATGTAAGCCTATCACAGTACTGTATCACATCATCAACTTGGTGAGGTGGCTTATTAAGTTGATGTCTCTTACAGCTTCATAATTTCATTGATTTTATAGATATGTCACAAGTAATAAGCAGAATATTCCCAACCAACACCATCAGACTTTTGAGACTGCAAAATGCAAACTGAATGCCTGAAGAACAGTGAAGACAATGGGTATATGAGGGTGTTCAGAGCTAGTCAAAAATCCCCACCATTTTGCAGAACTGCAGGATGCTTTCAGAGCATGTCTCAAGAGACTCTCTACTGTGTGCAAGCAAAACACTGACATAAACTCAGGAGAAAACCTACTGTATCATAGTCTTTACTGAAGTTGTAGGTTTCGATATATCTGGTCCTCACTGCCATGGATAAAAAGTAGATTCATGTATGCTAAATTGCATATGGATTTTTGCATTCCATTTGCCATTCAAATTTTGGCTGTATTTTATCTGGTGATCCTGTCAGACAACTAGAAAGATGTGGTAATGAGGAGCCTCAAAGTAACTACTCACTGCACACAGGCATAGAAATGCAATGTTCATTTGCTTCTCTACATTCATTAGAAAAGTTTTTGATAACTTAGATGAGTTCAGTAGTGACATGGGAATTGTCTGATGCCTTCCATGCCATAGGAGACCTGTGTTGTTCAAGGACATTAAAGGACAAGGAAGTAAACCAAAGCTATTCCTACGTAAGCATGGACTAAGGAATTCTGACAATTCAGAAGAAAATTGGCTCCAGTTGTATGAAGGGATTAGGAGGACATAAAAAATCCCAAAACCCACAAGCCTAACTGCTCAATTCCCCACAAAACAAAAATCTAATTAAGACTTTAATGGCATTTTTCTTTAAAAAAAACCCTGCAACACCAATTACACATATAAAAATATCCTCTCTGGAATGTAACTGCAATTATAAATGGCTAATCACTGTGACAATAAATAAAAAACCATACTACAGCACGTTATCATTTTATGATGTGAGGAATGAGGGTCCTGAAATTCCTGCGAGTTCAGGTAAATTCCCTATAAAAGAGGAATTTTGCACATAAACTGAGGCTCTAACTCCAAAAAGCAAGTTAAAGCTATCAGGCTCTAACCTCAAAGAAGGACCGAACCAGGTGTCTGAGTGATCCATACTAGAGGACACTTATCTCTTCTCTATATATTGAAAGTGGTGTCAGACAGCATGTGGAGACTGAGAAAAAAAAAATACTGAGGACACAAGGTCAGCTGTGGGGAAGAGAAGATTTGCATCTCTTCACATGTTCCTTTGCTAAGAGCACGTGTGCACCTCACGTCAAACACGTGCATCCATCCAAGAGCCTCATCTCTTTCTGCAGTGGTGCAATAACTTTTGAAATTACACAAATCCTTTCCCCAAGTTTTCTAGGAAATCAGTGGTCTCATCAGTAACTGATTTACAGAATCTTGTGAATAATCTAGGTTATTTATTTCCCAGTAGTTGGCTGTTCTTCCATGCTCCATTTGCTGTCCTTTTCCTTTCTGATGTTTTCTGTTTCAATTAATGCATTTTCATCGCCACAAGACACAGACCATTGACTAACAAGACAATTTGCATTTGGAGGGAAAGGCCACAGATTAATAAAAGCTAAAAATTACAACCTACTTTTTGTAAGAAATGATTTAAACATTCAAACACTGAAGGCCACCTTCTATCACAAAGTGACCAATCATGCCAAAAGAGGCTGATTTTTATTTCTGCCATTTCCTTCCTCAAAAACACAACGGAGCAGGCACTGGGTAAAGAGATGAAAACTTACCAAGCCTGGCACACAGCACAGTCATGTAAGTCTCATTTTCTTAGGCAAAACACAGGATATGGGTCAGAAAACCTGAATTGTCCAAGCACTTTGACAATAAACTTTGCCTGGCAATGTTACAATTAACTTCAAAATAAGCCAAAATTTTGTCCAACCAATTGATTTTGTTTCTCATGGATGTAGGCCAACTTTGTGTCATGATTATACTTTTAAGAAAAGTTCAACTTTACATAAGCCTTTTTTTTTTTTTTAAGACCATAATTTATGACTGGAAATTTTGACCAGAGCAAAATTCTGAGTAGTTAATGCAACTTATGTAGATTGTCAGCCTAAGAGCCAGCCTTGCTTCCTTTAGTCATTTGTAATATTTGTAGGAAGCAGTTCATCTCATGTGCTTCTTCAGCAACCAGTTTATCTTTCTCAGGAGATGAATTATAGTGAGGAATGAGGGTTCCCAGAACTGACTGTCTAAAAGCAGTTGATATTTAAGTTAGTTGACAAATTATTGTTATTTCTCTGTATGCATAACGATTTCTCTCTTTCTTTTTCTTTTCTGAAGACCAAAACCAGTACTTTACCTTCCTTATTTAGTAATCTTGGTTAACTGAGAAAACAGCTAAAATAGATGGAAGTCCTCTCCAGACTGCAGCATAACCTCACACATCCCATATGGAGCAGGGATCATCGAGGGATCATCACCAACCCATGTGCAGGACAAAACAAATCCCACTCACCTCTCCCCAGTCCAGTGCTTAGGGGACATGAGCAGAAGAATATTCACAAGAAGGACAAAGAAAGAGGCTGGGAAGATATTACACAGGAAAACAAGGTTTCTACTGCTCACACTAGAACCTGTTAGCTTGTTCTTTGAACTGAAAGCAAGACCTAATTCAGATGTAGAGACAACTGTTACATGCTGATGTTACAGTTAAACCATTACTGTTTACACAGTGTACTATCCTAAAAAAGTACACATTGATTTACCAAGGTAGAATATTGCTAAATTATCTGCTTATTGTGCTAATATATTAATCTGTAATATAATTATATTAGACAGAGGTGAATTTTATTTTTCTGTTATACAAAACATGATCAGGGTGCTTCAGAATGTCCCTGGAGAATGCTGGGGGTCCTCTGCTGCCACCCTAACTTTTTTGGGGTAACATTCCAAAACCTACTGACACGCAGCCCTCGGATAACAATTTCCAGAGAAGGAAGAGCAGAGTTTCCTGGAAAGAACCAAGCATGAGAACTACAGAGAAGCTGACCCAGACCATGCTTTTCCCTGGAGCAAAATGCTCATTACAGTTATCAGAACCTCTGCACGGCCAGCGAGGAGACTTGAGCCTGAAGGCTGCCACTGTCAAGTGAGTGCAAGGAGCCTGTGCTGAGGCCCAGAGCTGACTCCTCTTTGTCAGCAGAATGACTTTGGGAATGTGGGATTTGCTGCCAGCCCATGCTGACAATCTGACTGTGCCAGGCTGGAGAGATGTGCTCAGTTCTCACCAGCCACAGCCCCCAGCCCCACTCTGAGCTACAAACTGAGGCTAATGAATGCTGGCAGATCACTGAATTAGTGAATGGACACAAAGTCAGTAAATGTCATTCAAAAAAGCTCTGCTTCACACACAGCATGGCTCTGAGTGTTCCTGATGTGCTGAAGTGATGAACATCACTTCACTGCAACGTTTATAAAACATAACATGTTCCTGCCTTCACACACAACACTAGATGATTCCTGAAATTAGACTGGAATTGTGTAATTTTGTCTCTTACAGGATAGTCCACAATAGTAATGGAAATGAAAGCAAATTGTACTATTTATCATATAAAAACTTTGCAGAAATCTTTAGCGGTCATTTTTCATTCTTGTCAAACTAATCATCAAAATGCCTTGTTTTATGATTAATTCCTTCTCCCTTATCTGTGCTTGAAGCAAAATGAAAAAACACGGTTCACTAGTGCCAGGACATTTTAAAGTTATTTTTTGGATGTACCTTCAGGCCAGCAAGTCACAACTTCAGATATATTAAAGGAGGACTATACTTTTTTCAAGAAGAGACAGCTGGCTTTTGGATTATAGATGTCATATTTACAACACACAACTTCGAGACAGTCTTAAATCCAATTCCCTCCGAGTTGAAGCCATCATTAAGAAAAATCCAAATTGTTAATTGCTTACCTTTGTCACTGCCGCTTGTTGGGGTTGGAGGGAGAAGGCCAGGCTTGGATTTGTCATAGTTGTTAAAGCTCTGGCTGCGTCGGTTGTTGGCACTGATGGAACCACGAGCTTTGGCCTCGCTGCCCGCAGCGGACACCCTCATGGTGGGACCTGGAAGTCTGGTGGAAGAATTTACAGCAGGTTTAAACACAGGTAAAAAGCGCTCTGGGCAAGAAACTATGGGACCCCGTGCATAAGCTGAAAATGAAAGTATCAACAGCACAAGTGTAGGCTCATAAGGGTGTTTCTACTTCCACAAGAACAAGTCAAAGGATCATCTTAGATGAAAACTGTATGTCAAACAAGCTGCAGTCTGAAGTGTTTTACACCAGAAAAAAAGCCCTGAGACAAGATTAACAGTCACCTGCCATAAGTCTGCTGAATGAGAAATAGTTGCAGGTAAATTCAGGGGAGCAATACCACTGGCAAAAGGTTAAGACTAAGTGAGACATTACTGTTCTTAAACCAGACTGCTGGACACTTCATCACATGCTGGCCACATAAAGGCTACCCTTATTTCAGAAAAAACAATGAGATGGAACTTGGCAGCCTTTCTCCTTCTAGAGAAGCACATCACATCTCTGCCCTGACAACTACAAAGCTCAGCAGCCAAGCCCAGCAAGACTTTAACCTGATTTAATTATTTGAGCCCATATAAATCACACAAAGCTTCAGTACCCTCTCCTAATGTAACCACATTATCAGTGAGCTGGTATTAGCCTCTGGTTTAAACTGGGCATCTGCCTCTTCCAGCATTTTCTTACCATAGCCTGTACTTACCAGATTAAGCTGATTAACTAGGAAAAAAAAATGTAGTTATTCTGGAGTAAGTCAACAAACTTTTATGCTTTTCAGGCAAAAAGGAAGGGGGAAGACTTCTTTAAAAAGCCTGATAGAATCAGGAAAGCCACTGGCATCACATCTCAGAACACTTCAAAGCCAACATTCACACACAGAATCTTTTTAAAGCTTCTTCATGTAAAATACAAAAATCTATTCAAATAACTTGTGCCAATAATAAAGCAAAAGGAAGAACTCCCAGTTGTCAGAGAAAGTGGGGATGCAACTGGCCAAATCACCATTGTGCCTCTAAAAGAAGGAAGAGAAGCCAGGAAGGAACCTGGCAGGGCTTCCTAAATAAACTGATTTATCCAGGACCAGTGAAGAAATAGAAAATATGAAAAGAAACACGGAGAAAAAGCCAAAATGTCAGCAGCTGCATGCACATGCTTTCAAAGCTCAAAAGAGTCTAAGACATGAGGGCATCATTCAAATACAAACCCAAAAATTAATTTACAAGCTCAAAGCACCACAGATTCAGCACAGCACATCATGGTTCTGAGGTTGACTTTTAGACCAGTTTCTCAAATTATCCAGCTTTTTCCAGCACTGGGGGGTGCTAAAAAGTTGTCCATACTCATCATTGCAGCAAAGGGTCCATGAGAAAACCCCAAAGGGGCTTCATCCACTGCAGAGGAGACCACAGGGGAAGAAGCTGAGGGCAACCAGTGACAAATAAAACTTTTTGAGAAAGTCACCAAGACAAGGAAGTTCATGAAAAGTTCATTTTGTTTGACAGAAAACTAGCTAGGTTTTCTACAAGGTACCTCAGCCCAAAGCTGCCACCCAGTTTTGAAACACTGAGTATGGGGCACCCACCCCAGGATGGCTTCAAGGGCCCCAGTATGGGAGGGGAGCTTTCCAGCAGCAGGGAAGGGACAATCTTCCTCTAGGGATGGATGAGAAAAGGCTCCCTACACATATCCACACAGGTTTTGCAAGCTGTCACATTTTAAAGTAAACAAAGCTCCTCAAACCATGTGACCACTTAAGAAGTGACAAGATTTCCATCTGAGGCAGTAATGTCACTGCCAATAAAAACACACAGGGAATAAAAAACCTAGGTGCCAAAAGCACTCTTGAAGATATCCTTTCTCTTAGACCTTCCCCCCCCCCACTGTAGTTTAACTAACTGCTTTTAAGCCCCTGCTTTTGGTATTAGGTCAGGATACTTCACTGCAGTGTCTGTGAAATCTAAGGAAAAAATCAGGTTCAGGGAGACACTTCTGAGAGAAGGTACTGAGCTTGGAGAACAAACTCTTTTACTACTCTTCAGCACCTCTGTTAAGCAAATATGAGCTGTCAAGCCATAATTAAGATCAAGGGAGAACATGAAAAGGAAATGTGAAACTTTTTAACGGGGATTATTCTGCAGAGATTCACTGAAAGCATATAAGAAATAAGATGTGGGAAATAAATCTAAATTATACAGCAGAAAAAACAATCTATACAAACTGAATAAAGATCATAAGCTATAGCTCAGAAGCTTAGCAAAAATGATATGGTATAATTTACCAATGTAAAACTATATTCTAGTCAAACATTTACATATAATAGTAAACTAACAAGATTATTACCCAGATTAATAACCACAGCAACCCTTAGGATCACTGAGATGAGATGGACAGATGAACTGGCATGCAAATCATGCTGGGATCCGGGGAGAAAAGGGACTGAAGTGCCCCTGATTCCCATCCAGGGAGGCCACAGGCGCTGGGTGTGAGAGCACTGGGGACAGCAGGGACTCTGATCAGCAAGAGCCACACAGTGCTGCTGGGGCTCACAGCATGCAGGTGACACTCTCCTCACCAGGAGGAGATCTTCAAGGTCATTTCCAATCCAAAACAGTCTGTGATTCTATGATTTCAATAATGCAGGTCAAAATATAATTGACACAGTGGGGCAAGAACTCCCAGAACCATGTTTTGTTCTCAAAAGCAAAAGCTCCTAAGAACAAAAAAAAAAAAAAAATCAAATTATTTCCTTCAGGGCCAAAATGCATTCCACACCTCAAAAAAAACCCCAAAAATTAAAAAAAAAACCAAAAAACTAAAACTTTCCCATTTCAGCCATTTGTAAAGGCCTAGTTACAAACTGTGTTTCACAGGAACCCTAAACATGCACCCAGAAATATTGCAAAAGGATTATTCATGCTTTGCAGAAGATGAAGAAATGCTAACCTAGAAGACCTTTTCTGACCAAGAGTGAATCGGATGATTTTGCTTTGAGATGAGTCCCTGGGAGATGCACTGTGACAGGAAAGAAAAAGCGGAAGAGAACATTGAACAAAGAAACTTTTTGGTTTTTTTCTTTAAAGCCACTGAACTTAGTAACTGGTTTTAGGGAAAATATGGGTTTTTTATGAATTTCACAAGAATATAAAGCTTCTTGCCCGAGTATGACTTCAGGTCAAAACCACTACAGTCTGAAATTAATTTTTACAGAGTAATGAACATGCAAATCTGCATGCAACCCCCAACTCTATTCCTCTTTTCCTTCTCCCTCCTTTATTATATATATTTTCTTTAGAATCTGAGCAATTTGACTTTGTTGATCTTCAAACATGACATTGAAGATCTTCAGGATATACATGTTTGTCAAGTATTTGAAAGCCAGCCCAATCTACACAATGGACTGAAAACAGCAAAACAGTGTTCAGCATCTCTGCATGTTTGACAGAAAACTTGCAGAAATCTCTTGAAACACATCTTTATTTTACAGTAATTATTTCCTGTTCATACATGCTGTAGGAACACTATGTTTTTCAACTATACAAAACTATTGTTTACACCCAAATGAGCATAATTTGTGAAAAAAGACACAAAAGCCAAACCCAAATAACCTCTGGGTGATCCCACTTGGAAGCCTTCAGTGAAACTGTTTATATCCCTCATAGGGCAGCACTTCAGCCAGCATTCACCTCAAGGTGTGTTAACACAAGCAAGCCTCAATGTGAGATTTGTAAGAACAAGAAGCCTTCATTCTTTAGTAATTGTGCAAATATGATTTCTGCTTTTAATTCTCTCTCTTATCCCCACTAAACCCTCCCTGTTTTTGCAGTGCAAGGGTCAGACCAGTAGAAGGCTGCACATGCATTTACTGTGGTACTGCCTCAGAAGACTGCTTTTATTCCAAGCTGGCCAGAGCACTCCTAGTAATAAAGACATTCAAGGAACAAAACCCTTTTCTATTCATCTGTACTCTGATCTAGGAGTGCCACAAACACCAATGATGGAAGTTATTTTTCATGTAAAGCCAGCAGCATATTATTTTTGACCAAAAAAGTCTAGATGTGATTTTGATTGCCAATAGAGCTGTTATGAGCTCTATTTCTTTTAGCAGTGTCAGAGTAACCCTTCCCCACAGTGGAAGGTAACCCTTCCATTTCTTAGTGAGGACTGAAACTCTTGCAATCTGAGAAATGAAGTTGGTTTTCATATGCCTTAAATGTATGTTTTCTAAGGGAAAGAATGTGCATGCTTTGTGAGTAGAAAGAAGCAAAAGGAATAGTGAGAAAAACATCCTTTTACAATCCTGTGGTTACTTGGTCCAGCAGGGATGTCACACCCATTGGGCTGCACATTTCCAGTACTGAGAATATATTTAAACACACGTGTTTTAATTTCCAAAGGCTTGAAGTCAATTGCTACCCAGCATTCCATTCCCAACACACTTTATTCTAGAGCAGAACTAAAGAAAGGAGTTTCTTTGGCTTTTTAAGACCTGCAATAAGAAGGAAAAAAAAAAAAAAAAGAGATAAATAACGAAAAAAAAAAACAACTTGAAGGAGATTTCCCCACCTGGACTGCATTTCTGGTTGTGCTTTTAACTGCTGCTGCACAGCTTGTGGGGGCTGTTGGCACGGAGTGTGGAGCGGAGCTGGCACCTGCTGCTGAGGCAGCCCCACCTGGCACTGGGATGGAGGCCCTGCTTGCTGGGATGGATGGTGCTGGGGCTGCTGCTGCTGCTGCTTGTACCGAGACAGGCTGAAGAACAGGCCCAGGATGGCCTTTAGATTCCCATTCCTGATTTCTGTAAGGCAAAGTGGAGAAGTCACTCGTCAGCCATCAGTGGGGGTTTTCTCTCCGACAGTGCAGTGGGTCAGCCTCTGCATCCCCAGAATACTGTCTGAACTGAGCTCCTCTGGGATATCCTTTAGGAGAAGTTTCTTTCTGCACATCTAATTGGCATTACAGTTGATTGCCAGTGAGCACCAAGGACAAATAAATAACTAATCTCTTCCCTGCGGTGACTGAGCAATATCTCACATTTCCACTGTGTTAATGAATGCCAGTGTGCTTAAAAAGCAAGCCCTTTTAAATCTTTCCTTTAAGCTAACAGAACCCAAAACAGAGCCCCCACAACAACAATTGTATTAAGGACAGCATGCTGTAAATGATTTCTCAGTCCTAAACTTGCACAAGGAGGAAACTACTGCGTTCTCACATTGGCGTCACATCTCAGTATTTTGATATTTCTGGAATATCAAAATAATCGTTTCCACTAAGAAAATTTGATGCAAGTTTTGCACTAGAAAATATGGTTATTGGGTGACACAGCTGTATTCAAACATAATTACCAGCTTTGGTACCATCACAAGCTGATAAAGGATGGGCACCCAAGGTACCTAAAGATAGCTTGACAGTCAAGGTATAAATTTTTCAATTCCTGAATGTCATCCTGCTCTTCTATGCAATATCAAAGGCAAAAATATAAAAGCAAACAGAAATACAAAGATGAAGAGGTGTATCAGACCATGCACTTAACCACTGTATCGTAACTAATACTCCAGAGGGCAAATTCTTCCTTGCAGACAACCTTAACGTGCTGTGACTTAATTATTTATCGTGTTTAATTTCCTAAATTAAAAAAGTGAATTAAAAAAGCTACAATCAAACAGCTGAACTTCTGCCTGTGTTGTACAGATCACTTGAACCAAATCTGACTGTTGCCCTGTGAGAAAGTAAGAAGAAAAGGACATGTGTTAAGACAGTGGCCAAGCACAAAGGCAAGAAGCAGAATTTTCATGTGTTTCCAGTTCCGGCTGAAAGGTTGCTCTGAGTTTGTGATGGGCCCCACTCCATCCTTTACTCCCTCTCCCAGCCACATTTCTGCTCACTTTGCTCATCTTTGCTGTATAAACAAGCTTCTGCTCCTAATCCTAAGCACTTTACCCAGCAGATCTGAGGCTCAAGGTTTAAAACTGTTCTTTACCCATTCTGTACCAGTTTCCAGCTTTGGTCCCCTTGTCTACCTGCACCTCAGTCTACTTTCCCTTCCCAGACACTAATATAATTTACTTTCTTTCTGAAATTTGTCTCAACCCATGCCCACATCTTCAGAGAACATTAGCCCTTCTCTAAGTGGCCCTGACCCAGGATATTCCTTTCCTCTCATACTCCTTGACTCAGTTTCCCCAGCCATTTTTTCTTCCCTGCAGCCTGGTCCCTCCATCAGTACTGTCTCCCACCACTGACCCCCCAATCCCTTGTTTAAAAGATTATCATTCCCAGGGCCCTCCAGCAGCCATTTTCAGTCTTCCTTTGTTTTCTTGGCTAATTTTAGTCTCTTCCTGAACAGTGGGGTCCCAATTAATCCTGCCTGTTCCCCCTTTTCCCTGCCCACTCCTGCTCCCATGCAGTGCCATGCACAAACCCAGCCTCCTCTCACTGCACCAGGCAGGTTCCTTCTCTAATATGCAGGTCCACTTCAATAATCTCTGTTTAGCTTAGGAGGACAGGGATGGAAGTAAAACAGACACAAAATACAGCAGAACACAGTAAAAAGGATTTCCTTATCTCCAGCAAAGAACTCAAATTACTCATGGGAGCTGTAAGGAAGGTAGCATCCAATCACAGGTCGAAGCATAACTAAACAGATCCAGAGGCACTGGGAAGCTTAACTGCACAAATACAGGTCAGATATAAAAGAAATTACCATGGACCTGCTTGTTTAAATTTAGCAAAGCTATATGCAACTGGAAACTGATTTCTATGTGAAGTGAAAGGCAATTATAACAATAACCCACCTACAATGTGTTGCTGCCCATTTTCTGCTGCATTTATCAGAAGGGCAACCTGCTTTTGACTAAATAATCAAAAGAACACTTTTCATGAGTTAAAGCAGTCTCTTCCCCTCTGGATTTGAAAAAAAAAAAAAACATTTTAAATCAGACTTTCAGTGGTACCTCTGTTTCTTTTATCTTAAAAACTGAGGTAATTCTGGCAGTTCTACCTTGCATTTTGTACAAAAGGAATATTTCAAAGACTACTTCAGCCTCATTGCACTCTGCACATCAGCAGTCTCAAATGCTTCCTGCTTCAAGTCCTCTCCAGCCCATGGTCAGCTCCAGTATCATATTGACTTAGATAAGGACAAGGATGTCACCCAGCCATTCTAAATATGGAGCCAAAAATTACTGTCCTGGATACTGGAAACAAACACTCCAGACATTTGAAACTGGAATTTGGTTTTCATAGGAAACCCCCAAATCCATTCTTCAGAGATTTCCATCCTGGCATATCCCTGCTGGTGCTTGTTTCCCCTACATCACTGCTCCAGGTTGTGTTCAGCTGATCATTATCCAGCTCATCTGTTATCCAAAGGATGTGCAGCTGCTTATGTGTGATATCAGTTTGGGTTTCTAATGCGCATTTATGTCCTCCAATATCTTCAATATCTTGAGAGCAAGAAGACATTGTGTGAAGGAGAGCAAGCTTCTCTGGGCAGTTGCAATTCCAGGAGTCTAAAACAGGTCTAAGGGCAGGGGTATAGAAAGACAGTTCAAAGAATGGACAATAAAAATGTGCAGCAAGAAGTGAAAAGAGATCTCCAGCTCTCCATAGTTTTCTTCAGTAACTAGAAATGGAGATTTTAGATTTTAAAAAATCTTTGATAAGGGGATGCCTTTTTGCCTTCATGTTTCTGGGGAAAGGGGCCTCTAGCACAGCATGGCCATCATCAGTGATTGCAGATCCTCAGCATCTCCACTGCATAAATCCATCAAAACAGACTCTGTGTCAGTGGCACACACATATCAAAGCAGGATTTTTCAACACTGGAAGGATATACATGTGCAGTCCCAAATTATTTCAACATTTAGGATTCATCCAAATTCCAGTTTTGAGTCATTAACTTCTGTCCACACTGAAGCTGCACTGTTGAAAAATACGTGCTCTTAACAAACCCAGGGGACTTCAGTGATTATTCCCTTTTGGAAGCAATCACAACCTTTTCCTTCCTCCTAGATGAGGATCTGCCAGTGAAGTAAATAAAGTTATTTGCAGTTGACCTAGCAGGTCTTGGCAACTCACACAGAAACACTGGCTTGTCTGGTAACAACATTCTTCACTTTAAATAGTTCTGTGTTCCTCAACTAGAGGAACAACTAGAGAGAGAAATTCACTTTACTGTTGCATTCAAGTCTTTTACCTTATTTTATAAAAATATATTCATTCCCTCCCCTTCTCTTTCTTCCTTCAATGTTCGTGGTGGAGCCAGTAAATGCTCTCATTTATATGCTGGCAGCAAACATTACAGGTCCCTTCTTAGCTTCCATGTGATTTAATACACTAATTCCTAGATGGTGTCAAAGAAAGGCAGAAATCCCGAATCAGGGAAGCCATGGGATAACATGTGTCCTGCTGGGCCTGACTTGTGCCTTGGCAGGAGAGCCATGAGCATTAATCATGCTGTCCCTTGCCCAGTGTGAGCAGCACCGCGCTGCCAGCTCTGTACACCCAGGCATTTCTCTCATCACTGACCTGCCATTCCACTTGGATTTTACCTTCTAGTGAGACAGGTAAATGATGTGAATGTATTTTTACAATATTTCCATGCTAAGGTCAAAACTGGCCTTTACAACTGACTCAGCCGCATTTTCTTTTTTCCTCATTTCCTGGCAAACGAATTCTCTGCTGTTTGAAGTTTTAGCTCATGCTTTCTTTTCTTGACATGAGAATCCTTCTGATTATAACCAAGCAACTGAGGCATGCAATGCTGGCAGCACTCAGGTGGACCACAGTAAAGCTTCTCTTTGGAGGAAAATTTTTGTTATTGCTGTTCTAATCCAGCCTAAGAATACACCTAACATTCAGCCTCCTCTTCTGCTAGCTGTGGTGCACTCAGGTTAGAGCACTAAGTATCTGCTATTTTGCCGCAGCCTCCTCCTCCAAACTAAGTTTGTGAAGAGACTCAGTCATCAAATGTAACTTTGAAGTCTCACCTGATGCCACACATTCAATTATGTGTTCTGCAAAGCACTGATGGAGATGTCATATCATATATTCAGCTACTGAACCCAACTGCTTTTCCAGCATATTTAAATGAAAGTACAAGTGAAAGCTGGTGATGAGGACGACAGAAATCTGTTTGATCTCCTAATAAGATAATAGCTAAACAGCTTCTGAGCCAACAGGTACCACACATCCTGGCATAAAGGAACAGAGTTAACCTAGTTTGGTTTCAGAAAATTCTGATGCTCTTCAAAAGCAGAGTGATTAATTGGAGGCCAAAATGTCTTGTTTTGTTTTGACTCAAAACATTTGGATTTGACTGTTTCGTGCACCTGGAAACAGGAAGTAGGATGGTTGTTCAGGTAAGAGAATAATTGAAGAATAAGGAAATAATTTTTCTCTGAAAGGGCAAACAACTGACAGCAGTTCACTTATATCTGTAAAATATACACTGATCAATGTGCAAATTATAGAACTGAGATAAGAAATTTCTGGTTTTCAACAGAAAGTAGTAAAGAAGTGACTGAACTCTAATTTGGTCTCAATGATTAACAAGTCAGCTGTGTAGAAATTAGATACATATTTTATCTACCTTTCACACTGAGATGGGGAAAAAAGAAATAAAGATTGTCAGAAGTTTAAATTGACCTTATTAATCTTCAATTACACTCCATGTTCTAGTTGCAATCACAGGTAGCAATTCAGGTTCCTCATTTAACATGAAATCTTAACCAACCAATGGACTCACCTTCTGCTGACAGCCCCTGGATGTTAATCCCCTTAGCAGCCAAGAAACTCAGGCATGCATCTATGTTTTCAATCTGTTCAAGAACAAACAAAACAAACAGAAAAAAAGGAAGACACAAAAAGAAGATACATTGTAATAATTATTTACTTCCATCTACCACCACCCTTGAGTGCGCTCAGTCTTTGCATCCCATAAAAAGTCCCTTTGCTCGTGAAGTGGAAACCATAGCATGAAACCCTCTCAGTTACTGAGGTCCTAAATGGATTATTGCATTGATTATAAACTGATTGTTCCACGGGTCAGGGCTTCCTGTTCTTTGCATCTGCATGAAGCAGGTTAGCTCCAGCCCCAGTTTCTTACTAGAGGGTCAAGGATGCTCCGTGCCAGGATTCGTAACCGACAACAAGTGCAAGAAAACATGAAACCGAAAATAAACATGGAGGCCATTTGTTTGAGAAGGCAGATTGCCACTTGCTCTGAGGCTGACAGCTGGCAGAAGTTTCCAGCCACAGCAGGAGCTGAACACAAGAGCTGTAACTGGAAACCCCGGCCGGAATGCGGAGCGCGTTCCCCGCGGCATGCCCCGCGAGGCAGGAACGCCAGGCCGCGCTGGGCACTCGCTGAGGGGCACCTCACAGGTGGGACAATGGGAACAGCCTCATGGCATAAAATCAGCTTTCACCAGCGAGGGACTTGTGCACAACAGGTCTGCCTGAAAGGTGCTCTACACAACCCTGTTGCTATACACAGACTGGACTCAAACCTACCTAAGAAAGTGAACTCCAGAGGGGCTGAAAGAGTCAGGAATGTTTTCCACTCTATCTCAACATTACAGTAAGAATCTTGGAGTAGCCTCACACCAGATTTCCCACCAAGCTCCCACTGAAGCTCTGCTGTCATAACCAGAAGATGCAGGGAGACGCCAGCCCCCACCCCAGCCCAAAGCACTTCCATGCAAAAGCCTGAGCTTGGACACCTCGAGGGGCTGCAAGGAACATTTGAGGAAATACCATGTTTTGTGTGTGGTTACACAAAAAACTCTTGGATTATACTGTTGAGCAACTCTTTTATTTAACCATGGTAATCAGCAAGTGATAAAATAAAGTCTTTGTGTTTGAACATCTCTCAAACATTAATTTATTAATTCCTGAAACATTGCAACCAAACACTGCATCCACCATATGGATAAGGAAGGAGACAGACACCAAGCCCCACACTTGGTCTCACATAAGTACCTTTATTCTGTGAAGCGTGGAAACATCAAAAGGAAACATGAAAAATCCAGCTGCCCTGGCAGCTCCTGCCTGCCCTCAAAAAAAATACACAACTGAGGGCTAAGGCAGCAGTTTAGAACTTGAGCTCCCAGCACCTGACCTGAGCTCCCTGTCCTTCCCAAAGTAATAAAAAAAGTACCAGGGAAGCTGCCAGGAAACCTTCCACATGGACTTCTCTCAGGGCATATTAATTTATTGTCTATAACTATAACAATAAAAACATTTTCTTCTATCAGGGGTGGAGGTTAAGTTATTGGCATTGCTGAACTGTGATTTCAACAATTAGAAACACTTTTATCAACCTCATTATACTTTGAGATATAATATAAAGTACACAAAGTATACTATATACTTTGAGTAAATGATACACTCCAAAACCCAGAGAGGGACCAAAGAATACATTTCCTGTACTGCTCAGACCTTAAGGCTTGGAGCAGGGTGCAGTTCAAAGGTTCATTTATCCACAGTTCAACATGATCCAACAGTCAATTGACACATTTCCTTCTTCAGTACTCAACAAGCCTTTCAAGTTTCCAACACAGCTCTTTTATTGAGGTGACTGGGGATTTGCCTGGAAAACCAAAGTTCACCTTTTCAAGAATAAACACCACATAAAAGGATCAATCCATTCCTACTACCTGCACTTAACAAGCTGAATCATTCCAAGAACATTTCCAGACTTCCACAGCTGTGGGTAGATGCCTCCTCTCCAAATAAGCAGGTAAGTGACTAAAGACAAGCAATATCTCACCCTCACTCCAGAGCTGCAGTAGCTCTCTCAGTCCTGCTCTGCTTGCTTCTCTTCCCATGCCCCTCACCTTTGCATAAACTCTCTTTTAGGACAGAGTGAGCACAAGATTAAGATTTACATCTGGGTAGTGAGTTCCTCATCCATATCCTCATTCTTGGTGCTATATAACAATCTTTGGTGAGGTCCTAATCTCATCCTCTTTAGATTCAGGGAGTCCCTTTAAAATAATTCCATTTCTCCTGTGGCAAAACCCCCCAGTTTTTCTGAGCATTGTAGCCACTGAATTAAGGTAAATCACTCCCATCCTCAGACTGATGGATGGCTCTCCATCACAGGTCTGTATCTGAACCATAGGTTGAGCAACCTGGAACCTCACTGCCACACAAAAGGTCAGATGGACTGCCTTGCCACACCAGTGGTAATTCCTGGCTAAAAACTGGGACAAACAAGGGCTCTTGGTGCTCTACTGGTATGGAAAACACCCTAATTTCATCAGGCATGACAAAACAAAGTGGGAGTAACAGGGATGTGCAAAGGTACACGCTTTACATTCAGAAAATAAAGAACTAGGATAAGACCCTGTGGGGATGTACAGCACTGCACATGTGAGAAATTCACTAAAAGAATAAAACCAAAAGATATAAATAAAAATATCTAAAAAAGTGAAATATTTAATGACTGTCTAAGATTTACACAGTATCTGTGGTATTAACAACATTACATGGCAGCATGGCAGGAATGAGAGGAATTGATTGATTTTAAAGAAAAATCGAGCGTGAAAAGGAAAACAGAAGGAAATTAGAGAAAATCCAAGAAGCAAGTAGAACACTGAATGCAAAACTGTAGCTGAAATTATTAAATTTACTGCTGGTAAGAATTCAAGGTCCTTCCCACACAACAATGGCTGAGTCAAGAACCCTGACTTGGCTGAATCAGTCTCATGCATCAGAATTCATGTTGCTGTTTGAAGAGATGACTTCCCAGCAATGCAACATGTCATGGATTTCACTCATAAAAACTCCAAGGAAGAATTCCTGCCCTGGTCCCTGCTGTTTTAACTACTAATAATACAAAAATATTATTTTATGGAGAAATACGACCCCAGTGCAGACAGGGCTGGAGACAAACGAGCAATGATAATTAGACCATTTAGATGGAGAGAAGTGAAGTTTCTGGATAGATCTCAGTGAGATGGTAGGAAAAAATTCTTCCCTGTGAGGGTGGTGAGGCCCTGGCACAGAACTGTGGCTGCTCCATCCCTGGAATTGTTCAAGGCCAGATTGGGCAGGGCTTGGAGCAACCTGGGACAGTGAAAGGTGTCCCTGCCCATGACAGGGAATAGGAACAAGATGGTCTTTAAAGTCCCTTCCAACCCAAACCATTCTATGATTCTAAGCAAAACCCCAATGACTCTGCATCCTGGTGACTTCCAACACAAAGTACAGTTGCCTCCTTGTAATTACAGCATGCAGCAGCAAATCATCACCCAGACTCTATAGGCCCCTTTTCTTCCAAGTCCACATATTGCTTAAACCCTTTAGGCAGATGTGAAAGGACCAGATTTGCCAAAGGGGAGTGGATATTTTCTGTTGCACTGTGAGCTACAATTGTTTTTTTGGCTGAGAATTCTGATTTTTCATTTGCTTGTTCAGCAACATTTAACACAGCAGAAGCAAAGCAGGAAAGATGGCAGCTGGAGGCTCTCAATCCCTGCCTACCCACAACAGGGGAAAGCTGTGCAAAAGAAGGAAAACCAAGCACAGCCACCCACAGTGATTATCTCACTCAGAAACATTACTGGGGTATCCAAAACTAAACCTCCCAGACAAAAAATTCAAGTGAATTTGCAATTTTAGATCATCACATTTAAACTATTTCAGGTGTAATCTACTATCAACATGTGCTATCAGTCCCACATCCTTTTATGATGGGTATTTATTCTGAAATGTCCCTAAATGCCAACCAAGGACAGCTGAGCCCACACCAGAGGGGCTGGCAGCCTCTGGGGTTCCTCCTCCCGCTTTCTTTTAATTAGGAGATTATAAGAAAAAAACTCCAACAACACTGTGAAATCAAATTTCTGCTCAGACATAACGTATCAAGTGTCATCATTCTCATATTCGGAGAAGGAAAAGCTGCCTGAAAACTTCCTCTTAACATGAATAACCTGACAAGGTGGGAACAGAAGGCATCATGGCCAAGTGCTGCACATGGAGAACTGCCCAGGACCAGATAACCACACGAGACTTTGCGCTTGTCATACAGCAGCAATTTCAATTTCTATTCTTGCCAGTGCTAGAGAGAAAACATGCCCTGGCCTGTATGAGCAGAACAGGATATGCCAGAACCAAATTAAAAAAACAAACCCAAGCCAAAATATCCCCATCCTGCAGCCTATAAATGGAGACCCACAGGTGGGCACTGATGTGTTGAACACTGAATATCTCAGACAAAAAGCTGAGTATGGACACAGCCCCCAGGCAAAGCTGTCTGTCCAACTCTGCCAAGTCAAATACACAAGGTGAAGGATAACTAGTGCTGTCCCTGGCACAGACACAGATGTTTTTCTAAACAAAAAACAGAATTGAACTTGTTGTAGGCTCCTTCGCTTACAAACCAGGGGAGGCTTCTCATATTGTGATGCAAGACCTCTGCTCCCAACTTTTACAGTGATAAATGGGGAGTTTTGATGAGCTTATCCAGAAAACCCACTTCTTATACTGAAACCAGTGCTTATGTAGCCTGTGGCTCAATTTTATGTGTAGTATATTAATTTTCAAAGAGAAAAGAATGAATGCACATGGAAGTTTTTATGGCCTCACAAACCTCTATGCAATATTCCAGCTGACTTCACATACAGTGCAGAAACAAGGAAATAGCCTAAGAAACACAAGCTGGTCCTTAGGACAAAATTTATTCCTTGTCTGTATTTTTGAATAAGGCGTTTACCCTCATATTTTATATCCAAAAGTTTGGAAAGAGCCTTAAAATCTTAAGTCATTACACTGACAATCCTTAGAATCCTGGAATTTTGGGGGAGGAAGGGCTCTCCATTCCAATAATATCTCATTTCCTCTATTTCCTAAACATAATTATATATAAAAAATACCAAAGCAGAACTGCAAATTCCATTTGTCCCAGAAGGATAGAAATACTAACTCGTATTGCTCTGTTTAAAATAAATCTTCATTAGCAGTTATCCCATTCAAAATGGATCTTTTTAAAAAGAAAATAATACATTGCTCCCGGTGTTCATCTGCTGCTCCTGACTACTTGGATAAAACTATCTCCCAAAATTAAGTTTAAGGATTTTGACAGAATTTGGTGGGCACCTTAGAAATTAAATTAAAATAAAATAAAATAAAATTTAAATAAAAATTAAATAAAAGACATAATGGAAGGGTAAATGAAGCTAATCTGTATTCTGAAGCCAGACAGATATACCCACAGAAACCAAAATCCGCTCAAATATACATGAAGAGTTGAGTCTTCTCTTAAAATTGCCTTGCTTTGGGGTTTTAAAGACAAGGAGAGTTTGGGCATTTGTCTAAGGCTGGAGTACCAGCTTAAGCCTCATCTCATGCATCCTCTTCTCTTTGACCCTGGTAAAGCCTGTGCTATCCTGTGTTTGCAGTTCTTCCTGCAGAAATAATGGGACAAATATTCAACATTCACTCCCAACATGCCCAGTGTGAATAGAAATGAGGGCAGTAAACCCCACAGAGAAAACTGTGCTTCACACTGGCCAAAATTCCTAAGGACAACAGAGAGCATCCAAGGGGCACATTGTGTTGTGGATGGATTCAGGCCATCCAGGGCAACTCCCAAGGTTTGCCAAAGCTGATCTGCTCAGGGACAGACACGTGGAGGGTTGTAGAAATGCTCCTGCTTTATTCAGCTTTCTTTCAGGTTTGTTTTTTCAGGTTTATTTAAAACTGAACTTTTCCCATGGGGAAAAACAAAAGTAAAGAGCATTTTCTTTGAATAATATTCATGGAAATATTATTTTTTGATTAGGTCTTCAGAATCAGACCTTTGAAAAGTTGAAGTGGGTAATTTGTGAATTTGGGTTGGTGAGATGTTCTAAATTATGATTAAGCAACACCTTTGCAAAACAAGTATCAACAAAGAGTCCTGCCTCTGGAGAATCATCAATTTCGGATATAGATGAAACTCTCTTGACAATATTTTAGCACATACCACAATAACTGTATTTCTTGGCACTGAATCTCTGTCCCTGTGTAACTGAAAAGAGGAAAAGCTGGGGAGAAGCCATGGCAGTGCTCAATAAACCCATAATTAGGACAGCAGTGACTCTCATGGATGCATTATTTCCCCCTTCCCTGGCTGCCCATGGAAGACCCTTTTCCATCTGGGGCTCCCAGGCTACAAGTTATGTTCTGTGCAACTGGGAAAAGGGGGAATGGCTTTAAACTGGGAGAGAGCAGCTTTAGATCAGACATCAGGAAGAAATCCTTCCCTGTGAGGGTGGTGAGGCCCTGGCACAGGGTGCCCAGAGAAGCTGTGGCTGCTCCATCCCTCCAAGTGTCCAAGGCCAGGCTGGACAGGGCTTGGAGCCACCTGGGATAGAGGAAAGTGTCCCTGTCCATGGCAGGGGGGTTGGAACCATGTGGTCTTCACAATCCCTTCCAACCCAAATAATTTCATCATTCTATGATTCAATCTAAAATGACACCAATATCTAGCAAAGGTGGATTGCTAGATTGGTGGATTGCTTCCTAAAACATCTTTGAACTTTACATAAACCAATATTTTTCAGAGTGCACAAACGCTCAAAAGGAAGGACTGACACCAACACCACCCAGTGCACCAAGGGCAGGCTGCTCTGTCCCCAAACACCAGCTCAGATGCTGAAGGCTCTGTGTATCAGTAACCTGAACTTGCAGCAGGAATCCAGAATTTAATGAAACTTGTTCAGAAAGAAGCTCCTGCAATGCAGTCACTGGCAGTTGTTCATTTCTAAAAAAGGTCCCTGGGCAGGGAGCAGTGGCCAGAGCCCGTTCCCAGGCACTGAGCTCCCTCCCCACTGGCATTCCTGTGTCTGCAGGCCTGGGGCTCCCAGCCTCACCTGTTCCCAAGGGATTTGTTCCAGTGCCACCAACACACATGCGCCCCCTCCTTCCTTGCACCTGGGTAACATCTCCTACTGAAATTCCCCTGCATAGCTGCTCAGAACAAGTGCAATAACACCACTTGTGTATGTAAAAATAGCTCTGCACAAAAACCAGAAGAATAAAATGCTCTGGATATGCACTACCATCAAGAAATAGCTAATTAAAACAACCATTATCACTCATTACACTGTATAAGCAATGGCTGCAAATGAAAGATCTGTGACAGGACAGAGACAAAAAGTTGATTTCTCTGGACTGTTTAATTCTCTGTGACATCTGTGATCTGTTTACACAGATATTCCACAGTGAAGAGCTTATCACTGCATCTCCCATAGAAGAAACACCCAGGCAATCTTAATCTTAATTTTTTTATTCTCCTTCAGCTTGGTGCTGAAGGAGAATAAAAAAATAATTTTACTTCTACCTGTCCTCAAGTCAACCAAACTTCTTCTTCTTCGTTAGAAAAGGTTCTCGTCCACGATTTCACAGTCTTCCCCATTTATGCCAAGCACAATAAGAAGCTGTGTGTTTGCAAAGTATTGCATAAAAGGTACATTCATGTAATAATTTTATATCAGCAGTGGTCATGGCAGAAAATTATGTTAATGGTGCTTCTAGACTTTGCTGTAGGTGTAAATATAAGTGGAAGCTATAGACACCCCCACATACACATGTGGAATGACCCTGGCCCCTCAATCCATTTGCTCTTTCATGAATACAGGGTGGGTAGAACCATAGATATTCAAAATGCAGTAATTCCATTTAACTGTGATGTAAATGATCAAACAGAATCTAATTCTGTCTTTATACTGAAGCTTGTACATTGCATTTTTTCAATAAAAATTACTTTGTTGCTCTTTATTGAACCTCACCCTGTTTCAGAGACAGATGATGCACAAATTCTTGCATCACTGTAAAGGGTGAAGAATTGAGAGCAGCCCACTGGGGACCACAAAGGAGATCCTTCATGGGACTGAAATGAGAGTGTCAGCAGCAATGTCCCCAAAGGCACCCTACACACCCATCCAGTGCAGGAGGCCTTACCACACTGCCTTATCATCCATCCCCACAAGCAGAAAGAGCTCTGGAAGCCACCCCTTCCAGAAATGAAACCAATCTCTGCTTGGTGACACTGCCATGCCTCATGGCAGGGAGATGTACATATTGGTCTTTCCTGATCTGGTCCAGCTCCATTTATCCTGCTATTTCCTAGGCAGGATGATGGGGGGGCCCAGTGGGGGGCTTGTGGTTTATTTGGACTGCAAGCTCTGCAGCACAGAAATCTCTGATCCAACCACACCTGTCTCACTGATTACCACGCACAAATGGGCAGCATAACAACAGTCTGGGTATCTGGGAAATACCAGAGTCAGTAAAATCAATCTTTATTGGAGAAAGAGGCATATAAACTGAGGCTGAAGGACAGCTAAGTACAAGCAGCCTGGCAGATCTCCTCTGTAGTAAATCATTCTCGTCTACATCACAACATGGGCTCACACATGACCAGCAGAAACCCTGAGAGCCTAAAGAAAATTCTTTAAACACTCTGGAACTTGCTGTTTGGCCATGTCCCTGCACGGGCTGGTGTCTGTCACTGGCCAGGCTGGCACAGCACTGGGGGATGTCCCCCCCTCAGATGACCTTCAGCTGTGTGGAACTGCACCACAGGTTAGGGCCAGGAGACACCCATCTGTTACCATGGCAGCATCAAACCAAATTAAACTTCCAAACATGGCCTGGTGAGTTACAAGCTCCCCAGGCAAAGTGGGGGAAGGCTCAGATGATGGGAAAGTTCCCTTTAACTACATTTGCTCAGCCTTGGAGTTGGATTACTTGAAAATACACAGCTATATTTAACCCCTGGCATACATTTCCAAAAATCCTACGCTAGGAATTCACAGAGAAAAAACATGCTTGTGATGCTTTTGATCTTCCAGCAGGGCTGCTCCCCTGAATTAGCAGCACATGCCCTGGCAGCAGAGCCCTCCTTGGCTTTGAGACTCAAGGGGGCTGGAGCAACACCTGGCAGATTTATTCCCCCTTCCTATGGCAATGTTTGGACAGCACTGGCTGTGTAAAACTGCCCCAAACTTTCAGAGGAGCAGATTAAAGTTCTGTCTTTGCTCTCAAAGAGAATTATTTTCCATGAGAAAACTAGCAACAAAAATTTATTTTTTTTTAAATACAGCAGCTATTTTTAGTTATTTGTACATAACACAGCAGCTCCCTCCCTTAGTGGATATTACACACACACACAGAGCTGCTCAGGTCATGCAGATGGTTTCAGCTCATATTATTCCTCCCAGCCATGAATGTGTGAGCCCAGCTATCTCCTGTAAGTATAAGCACTCCATGGCAGCACTCACACCCATTACATCAATTCCTTAAACTGCTCTGGAGAAAAAGAACACAGAAATATGGATGACACATGCCATACAAACCAATTAGTAATGGAGATTTCAACACCTATGCTCTTTTGACAATAAAAGGATAATGTATGGAGCTGGTAAGCATCACACTGAGGAGGGGAGTGGATACCCTTCTCCAGCAGTAGTGTTCAAGTCAAAACCAAGCTCCCCACCATGCTGGAAAATTTCCATACAAACTGTTCCTTAGGTGTCACACACATTACAAAACAGCTCATTATCAGAGCACAAGAAATCAGTCAAATATTACAATAATAGTCAAATTCCCATCACTGGAAGTAAGGTTTCCTTGAAAACGAAGTTATTCTACTGAAAACACGACCTTCATCCCAACTTCCATACAGTTCTTGGGAAGAAGTGCTGGCTCTGATCCACACTGCAGTCAGTACAAGACCCTTTGTTTGCAAGACAAACAGCAGGAGGAAGGCTGAGTGATATCAGTTTACCACTACAGCTTGGTATCTGCACCAGAAAGAGATGACTCCTAAACACTTCCTGTCAGCACATTAAAAAAATAAACACCTCCTTTTGCTGTTTGAGAACAACTACTTACAGACACAAAGTGATCCTGAAAAATATTAAAGGCCAAGCACCAGCCCACAGCGAACCACAGTAATTTGCTGCCCTATTTATAGGAGGTGCTGTGGTGTTTGTTAAGCCTTTCTGCTGCTCCAAATTCTCGTCCTGGGTGTCCCACAACTTCCCCAGACAGGGGGAGATGAAAGTCTGGTGTATCCACCCACAGGTTCTCCAGCTCTCTTCCTTTCAGCACGTTTCAGCTTGGCTATATTCATCCATGTATAATGTAGCATAGACAGCTCATACACTTTGGGTTTTGCTCATCATTTCACAAATGTAAGTGGGATGAACCCTTTTACAAGAGGTAACATTCAACACTTCCAAAGGCACTCACATGAATAAGAATAATCTGCAATACCCAGGAGGGCAGGTACAAACCTCCCATAATCTGCAAGATGCCACACATTAAACTCTAAAATCATGCCCTAAACAAGAAGCAAATAAGAAAAAAAAAAAAGGAAAAATATCTCTGTTTTTCTATAAACAAACCATATTAGCAGAGATAGCCCTACTCAGGTTTATTCACCCAAGTCTTCTTTTCAGAAGTGTGCAGGAGAGAAAACTGCCCTTGATTTATTGACCTTCAGCCAGTTATCAAGGACTATGCCAACATTTTCTGGGGTTTTTATTAAAAACCCAAATGCTGCAATGTTCTCCAAATGTTCTTGGTCCCAGAGCCTGTGCTCCATACAAGCACATCCTCTCTTACCCACAGTATTTTCTGCATGCAGCTGAAACTAATCACCAGAATTGCAGGCTTTTGTTTAGACAAATATCTACAGTATGAAAATATAGAGGTTTGGGGGGAAAAAAAGCCCTGAAACAGATTTTATGCAGAGGACGAGCTATAGAATAGTGTATAATAGATTATAGAAAAACTAGCCAACTCTTATCTGGAGCAAAGGAAGACAGGGATACTCCCCTCAGCAGAACTACCCAGACAGGATGATGATGGGAGGACAGGTTCTCACCTAAGTAATTTTTCACGGAGCCAGTGGGGTCCTTGTCATGCCATTTTTGGCACTGGGACAAGGCTGATAAGCACTGATGGTCCCACATGGTTCTGCAGTACTAAACTTCACTTGACAAGGCTTATTAGCACTGGCTTGGAGCCTGACAGACCCAAGCTGTCTCTAATGCTCAGTTTGGGCCAATTTGCCTGATGCTCTCCAACACAGGGAACGAGGCAGAGAGGCCAGGTCTGGCTCTGCAGAGAGCTCCCTCAGGTTTGGCACCACCAGCTTGGGACTGTGCCACATGGAAGTGAAGACACCTCTTGATGGATTTGGGAAGGCACAGGTTTGGTCCAGCTTTCTAAGCTGACACACCTGGCAGGGAGTGAGCTGATTCTTCACAGCTCAGCTCACATGTGTCTGCTCACGGCACTGGGACTCTGCAAAGGGAAAAGAGGATGGCAGGAGGCTGCCTTCCCTCTGAGATCTGCTGGATTTCTATACAATGAGCAAAGGTAAATCTCCATTTCTTGGTGCTATTCTTTTTTTTTTTTTTACATCCCCCCAAATCTCCTCATCTGTGCTGCTCACCTTTCAAGCACTCTAATATGGATATGGACACTTTGAACCGAAAGATTCATTTGAAAAAAGAGTGGCTATTACCCAAGTGTCTGGATGGCCTTGCCTCTGCCACCTCTCTGAGCCAGAGTTACCAGACACAAACACCAGCTTCCACATGCTGCAGGACCCTATAAGCTGTATTAATAGAGTGCACTGAAATGCAAAGGATGAAGACTGCTGTACCTAAAACAAGCACTGCAACATGTCTGTCCTATCTCCCTAAACACTGCAAGTAACTACTGCACCAACACCACCCCTACGAGGACTCCTGTGTTCTGCCTTAGAAGAATCATGGAATGATTTGGGTTGGAAGCATCCTCAAAGATCTTCTGGTTACATCTTCCACCACCCCACGTTTCTCCAAGCCCCCTCCAAGCCAGCCTTGAACACTTCCAGGGATGGGGCAGCCACAGCTTCTCTGGGAAACAACACTCTTTTTTACAGTCAGACAACAAAGAGCTCTGTAACCATGTGCACCTGAGAAAAGCAAGCCATAAGCATAATTCTCATTTTTCTCACATGAGGAAAACTGCAGGTCTGATGGGTGGGGGGGGTCAGTCCCACCCACTGCAGCCTCCTGAATGAGCAAGTGGAGTAACATCAGAGGAGGCAGCACAGACCAAATGTGTCCTTCCAGCCCTGTCCAGCATTCCTGACCCAGCACATGCCCCCTGCATGCCTCTGGTTATAACTTGATCCAGCTTTCAAAAGCAACATGCATCCCACTATCCAACAGAGCAGCACTTTCTGTCCATTGAGAATCATGGCTTGAAGTGACTTTTTTAGCTGCAACGTCCTGGAACTGGTTACAGACTCTGGTCCTGAATGAAATTCAGTTCTTAAGACACACTTGTGGAACATTAAATTACAGTAATTGTCAAAATTTCCTCATTATTTATACTCCAGACAGCTGCTGTGGCTACAGTGAGAACAGCAACCACCCTCTTCAAAGCAGCAAAAAGGAGCACTGATAAATCTTCCTGATGGCTTGCTTTCTACAGAGTGCTTGCTCCATGCTTTCAACAAGATTGATAACTTCCAAGATCCAGCAAAAAGCCAAGAGAGACGAGCAGAACAGAGTGTGAGTTTTGACTTGGGACGTCAAGCTCTCCTTAAATCTTCATTTCATTTTACTACATGAGTGGCTGTGATCATGCTGAAGTCATGAAGGTAGGGGCAGACAGGAACACTCATAAAAATAAAAAAACATTAAAAAAGCTTCCCACAGAAAACAGATATCCAAGTGTCCCAAAGCAAGCATTTGCAACGCCAAAGGAAGACAATAGAATTTATGTTGCAAAATGACTTTTTCTCAAGATACTTCAAACAAGGTTACTTCTTTCTGTATCATAAATTTTAAAAACTCTTCATTTAAATGCATTTTAAAAGCAAGTTTTTTATTATTTGTGTTCTTCATAAAATTCTGCTATACCTTTAGCTTCAGCAATACTCACAGCAAATATACTCCTGAGGTATTATTATAATTTTAATTTTCCTGGACTGATTTCTGGTTCTCCAGGTTTGAATATTAAATACAAGCAAGATACAAACCAAGTTCTTATCTGTCAACAAATTGCACCTTGAATTTTATGAAATTTTTTCATTTCATTCATACTGCTCATTTACTTAGTTTCATTTCAAAAGATATAGAAACTCTTAATCATACTTTCAAGTATCTAATTCTTTTTTCTATATATTTCTGTTTAATTATGTGATATTTCAGAAATATAAAGTAGCAATATAAAAATAATCTCAGTTGTAAATATGTGATATATTATAAGGCCTGATCCAACTACTGTGGAGTACAACAGGGCAAGAACTGTAATATTAATGTTCTGAAGGTTATACTTTTAGTCCACTACTGTGAAAAATTAAATAAAAATTGTTACTAAAAGTCTCAGACATTGAAGTCTGAGACTGTCACTCAGCCACTCACACACAAACAACAGACCACTTTACTACTCACCATTTGAGACCTATTTTTTGGGCAGCCATTGATGTCTTCAATCTTTTCATTTGCTGTAAGGCAAAAAAAAAAAAAAAAAGAGGCAATAAAGCAAAAAACCTAAACCAAGGGCATTTATTCCAATGATTCTTGAGCACCTGCTGCCAGCTCAGTGAAGGGTTTTGGATTGTGGCCGTCCCATCCAAGTGAACGTGTGAAACACTGAGAGCCACAAAAAGGAAAAAAGCAGCTGGAGTTCTCCACTGGGTCGTGCCTCCAGAGACAGCTGGGGCAGAAGGCAACTGCTCTGACAACCT
This sequence comes from Molothrus ater, assembly GCF_012460135.2. NCBI lineage: Eukaryota > Metazoa > Chordata > Aves > Passeriformes > Icteridae > Molothrus > Molothrus ater. The sequence goes on along the minus strand of NC_050483.2, from coordinate 1,920,237 downwards.
CTTGTACAGTGACAGGGAATTCCTTTAAACTGCAAGAAGATGTGAGCTCTGGAAGCTGAATCAGTGCTGGGTGGAAAAGTGAGCACTGCACATACAGAGATGTTAGCATGGCAGAAGGTTTGCTTGAAGAGTGAATACAGGTTTTAAATCCAAATGGTAAATTTATGATCAATACCAATAATTTTTTTCTTTCTTTTTTAAAGCACAAATCATGAAACAACTTTCAAGATTCTCGACCATGGCTCACATGCTACCCCAACCTGCAGAAGAGCAGAGTTTGCATCTTTAGAAGAGCACAGTTTCCATCTTTAAGGTCAGAGGTAATCCCTGAGGTGGACAATGTTTGCCTTAGAGTCTGAGTTTGCTCTGTTTCACCTTTCAGCCTTGGATGCTGAAATGACTTTATGTTTGAGTCTGAAGAACCAGTTACAACCAAAGTTCAGCTTCCCATAGCTATTTTACTGTAATAAAGGCAGGCACTCACATCCCATTTGATTCATGCATTAAAAGCTGTATTTTGTTCATGTATTCTCAGGACACCAGTCAGTCAGGACTCCATCCACTTCACAGATCCCCTCTGTCAGGAGGATCACATTTGGCACAATATTCCAGTAGCAGTCATAGCCATGAGAAACAAAGCAGTAACAGAGCTTCACTCTTGCCTGATAGCTCCCATTTTACACACTCATGACACAATGCAATGAGAAACTGATGCTAATCTGAGAGAGACTGCAGCTGAATTCAGGTGTGCTCCCCATCAGCCTCTACACATGAAAAGCACACGCTGCTTCCAGGAATGCCATCTCAGGTTTGGCCATACAGAAACAGAGATTAATTCATTAAACCCCATTTTCCAAGTCCTGTGCACCCATCTCGTAATATTAAATTTATTACACTTTTAAAAATTGATAACTGTACTGCTATAAATGGGCACCATTCACAGCTACTTGAAAGCAGACTAATGAACTTGTGAAGGAGGTGTCTCTTGTTTGGGACACATGGACAGAGATACCTCCAAGAACCCAGGCCATACCCAGTGTGTCTGCATTCATGGATTTAAATACAGCTGCTCTGTTTGTATGGCATTACTAAGGCATATAGGACTTACATGTTCTTTTACAGGCTCACAAATTTTGAACTGAAATGAACCAGCATGATCTGAATGCATTTTAATTGACTTGGAAATAGCTGCTTTTGCACATAGCACACCATAACATAAAAAAAAACAAACAAAAAAACCTCTCCTACACTGCATATCAAAGCTTTCTTACTATGTAGTTAGGAAAAAAAGCTTGGATTTTGCAGGCTACAGAAAAAGCTGCTTCTACGTGTGAAAGCCCTCCTCATCTTTGTGACAATGAGATGCAGCTGCCTAAAGCCATACACAGCAGAAACAAATTACTTTTCTGCACTATTAATTTGCTGGATTAAACTCAGAATGTTTAAATATGACCTTTCTTCCACATGAAAAAGGTTCTTCAAAAAAGAAATCCTTCCCCTCATACTTCAACTTTTGAAACCTTGCAGACCTTATCTTAAATATTAGCCAAAAGGCAGCTATAAAAATGACCAGAAAAAACAACGTGCAAAGGTGATCAAAGCAATAACTGGTTATGTACTTTAGAAGGAATAATTTGAATTTCATAAGGGTTTTCACGAGTCAATACTCAAAGAGCTACATTTAAATATTTGGTAGAAGGAACCAAGTCCACATTTTGATGGTGGTACTCTTGCACACACGTTCTCATGCAGAAGTTTCCTACAACTGTGTTAAGGCAGGGTAGCCAGAGAGGCATGAAAGGAATCAACACCTAACTGCTCCTGGGTTTCCAAAACCCCTTCCTATTAAAGGAAAGGGCTATAGGAAGGAGCATTGTTCAAAGTGAATGCCTGTCAACACACAGTCATCAATCCATTCATGGCCTGTTTTTACACCTCTGTAACTGCACAGGCAGGTCTGCAAGGCTACTGAGATACAGTGCTGCTCTACAGCAGAGAGACAAAATCTTTTTGAACATATCCCAGTAGAATCACTGGAAGATGTTTCACTGTGTCATCCCAGAACAGGGCTTGCAGATCCCTACCTCAAACCCAGAAGCAGCTCCCTTACAGCATCTCAAACACACATCATAAATATGCATGCACTGATGTCCTGCTCCTTCATTGCCTGCTTCTTAATTTGCATCTCAAATCTGTCAGTTTGCTCCTAACAATGGCTGTCCTAATTCCCATTAGCAGCTTTCCCATTCCATCCATCTCCATTGGCCCATGCATGTGTTTTGTGGCATCCCCAGATGGATGAGCCTCTGAAGGAACTAATGAAGGATCCAGGCCCAAGGGAAGAGGGACAATATGCAGCTCCACATGGAGAAAATTGTTCAGAACTTTCATTACCCACGAGCATTAATGCACTAATTTAAGAGAACTAAAGGCTTTGGATAAAATAACTGAGCCTGCACTTGAGATTTGTCCTAATGGTAAGTGATTTTCCTCATCTGAAAACTCGTTATCAAACATTTCTTTTTCTGCCACACAAAAATTACATCCTTTCTCCTTTCCCAGCTGTATATATGGATCTCCCAAATCCAACTGGAGGCAGGAGGTTCAACACAGGAGGCAACATCACTGTGAATTATATTCAAACCAGTACCCAAGAGGTATTAGAAATAGTGAGGGCTAACAGCATCCTAGCAGAAAAAAAATAAAAATCTCATGAGTTGTTTTTTCTAACATTCAGCCATGTGGAGAAATACTGCTGTGTCAGGAGATCTTATCAGCAACATCCAATATTTTCCCACTACAAGACAAGGCTTTTTCAAATTAATTACCAAAGCCTCTGAAGGCAAATGACCTTCATAATTCCATGCAGTTTGATGGATAGCCCCCCATGCACTCTGTTAGTGTAGAAGATGAAAACAGGGATTGTCTGACTGAGCTGGTGGATACTTGGCACAAACACAGAAAGTCACTCACCTACAACCTGGATTATTTCAGCTAGCAGGACTCCATCGGTCACATCTTGCTGTAGATCTTTTATCAATCTCTTGTGACCAGATTTTGCCAGATAGTGATTAGCCCAATCCGTATAAATCTGTTAGGAGACAGACAAACAAAACCAAACTGTTACTCAACCTGAAAAATGACAAGTCTTTGTTTCTCTCAGTATCCAAAAGGCTGGTTTCAGACCACTGCCTTTTTCTTTCCCCTCTTCTAAACAAGTCAACAGCATTAAAATTCAAGGCTTTGAAAATGGACTTTTTTATTCAGCAACCTGACATCAAAGCCCAAGGCAGATGACAGCGAGCTCCTGGACATGTTACAGCTTGAATGGACCATCAGGAGGCCAGTGGAATACTCTACAGCAGCAGTGAGTGCGCACAAGAGATTTCAATTTCCACCCAAGATTTTTTTTCTTTTTTGCATTTTCCCTTTGACATTTTTTTCTTCACAGCTGTTATTGAGACAGTTTTAAAGGTTCTTTTCCCACAAAAGCTTCTGGTAGATATTAGCCATACAGCAGTTTCATTGTGAGGAAACTCCTTTATTGTATTAGCAAAGAAACCTTTAAAGGTCCTAAACATCCACCAATTTTAATAAATTCCATCTCAGAGGTTAAATAGGCCCATTAAATCACTTTTAATCTATTATTCTATTTAATCTATTATTCACTATTAATTCTATTATTCCAAACTTCCAGCTGTTGGAATTTATTTCAAAATGTATTACCTGAAAACTAAGCGGACCAAGCAGCCAAAATCTCTCTTTAATTTCCATTAAGTACTGGTCATCATATGCCAGCACAACTTATTCAAGATCTCCAGAAAACCTATAAAAACTTTTCATGCTAGGTTATCAAAAAGAAGCTAAATTATTTCATTATGATTTTCTGCCTATGAATTAAATAACACTATTCTTTGCATAGGAAAATATTCTGAATTAAGATTTTGTAAAATTACCTATTATGTTCCCCAAAAATAGGGTAAAAACAATTAAATATCAGGATTTTACCTTTTAAATATATAAATATTAATGTTCATCCCTACTCTGAAGAGTGTCTAGAATATTGGAAACACATTCATCCCAAGCCAGTCTATCAGTAAGCAGATGTAGATTCCATGTGCTTCCAGGAGCACGAGCCATCCCAACCCTCAGAGAGCCTACAAATGCCTCCACACCAGGCTGAGAGTCACTGCCCCAGAGGGAACAACAGTACTGAGTCCCCAAAAACCCAGGGAAAGCCCTCCCTGTGCACTGCCCAGGAAATGCTGCTTTCCTTCACGGTTACTGAGCGATGGAAAGAAGGGAGCGCAAGGAGAGGTGTGGCTCTCCAGGCTGAACAGCTCCAGCTTCAGGAGAGGGGCTGCAGCCCTCTGACCATCTCCATGGACCTCCTCTGCACTCCAGAGCTCCACACCCTCCTTATCCCATGGGCCCAGGGCTGAGCAGTGCACATCCTCTCCCTAACTGACCCACAGCTCCTCACTCCAGAGGCATCTCCAGCCTTGCATTTCTGTCACCCTGATACTGTCTGAAAAATCCCTTCGCCAGCATTCCTTCTCCTGGGAAGCTGGGAAGCTTCAGCTTCTTCCTCTTTTCCTGCTTTGGAATGTGATTTGGAGAATTGTTTACCCAGCCTGTGAATTGTTTTAACTTAATGAGCAATCCCATTCCAGCTGTGTCGGACTCTGAGTCTCTCACAGGTTTTTATTATCATTCTTGTTTTAGCCTTCTGATGTCCCCTTTCTCTTTCTTTAGTATAGTTTTAGTATATAATTTTCATCAAAAATATACTATAATAAATATAATATAATAAACATAATATAATAAATATAATATAATAAATATAATATAATAAATATAATATAATTAATATAATATAATAATATAATATAATATAATATAATATAATATAATATAATATAATATAATATATAGAATATATAGCATCTAATAGCATATAATGTAATATAATATCATCTCATATCATATCGTATCATAAAATAACAAATCAGACTTCTGAGAACATGGAGTCAAATTCTCATCTCTCTCCTCGTCCTGGGGACCCAATACCACAACACATTTTCAGTGTGGTGATGATGTCCTCTCTCACAGGAAGCAAAAGCCAGCTTTTTACCAAGTCTAGAGGGCAAGTGTTTGCCACAAGACAGAGCAACCTGGATGTAATACAAGGATTGTGATTTCATGCTCCTGCTGCACTTGCTGATAAAATGTTCATGTGATAAAATGAAGAACTGAGGTTTTTGTTATAGTCCTCATAGACTATAGTCCAGTTTTTGTTATCAGGTCTTCATTTGTGGTTTTTTTTTTTTAACCTGTAAAACACAACTGATAGCAGCCATGAACAAATCACTTAATATCTGAAAGATATGCCCCTATTTTCCACCATTTATCCTTTACTTTCTCCTTCAGAACAGCAGGATGTGCATTTCCTATGTCAACAGCATCATGGCTTGAACAGAAAAAAACACTGGAACAACCCCAGGAAAAAAAAAGCCCCAGAGCTGAAAAACATCTCAATGAAATAAAGGCTGAGTACACAGGAGTGATTTCCCCAGCTGAACAAGAAAAGGGGCAGAAAACCCACGCTGCACAAACCAGACATTGTGTTCCTTAGCTCCTTTCAGAAGAAAACATTTTCCATAACAGGAAAATATTTTAAAAGATTCAACGACTCCAAAGAACTGGGGTTGGCTTAACCTACTTTTCTGCCACGTGGTTTTAGCTTTCTTATCTAGGAGTGAAGACATATGAGGAAACAGGTTATAAACCATTTACTTTGCAAGTGCAAGGGTCCAACCCCCCCCCTCCACGCCTTCAATTCAGCTGACAAGGAACTTATCAAACACAATAACCATGTTTCCTTTAATGGGAAGGCTGCAATGAATGTCCTAATTTATCACTGAAGGACTTTCAGAAAAGGTAAGATTAAACTTCAATGTAACAGTTCAATCCTGGATCATTTCCATGATGCAGGCAGACAAATCCTGGGATCAGCCCCAGAGTTAGAACAGGAGCAGACCCCTCCTGGCAGAGCCTAAAATCACAGCAAGACCTTGAGAGCGAGTAAGGATTGATTTTTAAGTCAAGTAACAGGATGAGAATGCTTGGCTGGCATTGTAAAACTGCTATCCTGTACCTGCTTCCTACTGCCCTAATTCCTGCTGCACCCAGGAACACCAGATCTTATGTTCATTATATTCTTATATTCATATATTCAAACAGAACTGCATCAAAGAAATCCCTGAAGTCCCTTAATTCCTCCTGCTAAAGGAGACAACTTGAAAAACCCCAAATACCTGCTGCCTGATTCACTGCCTATGATAACACCTAAAGAAATTCCCTCTGATAGCAAATTATTCTTGTAAACCCCACTTTGGGTACTGAAGTCAGCCTGCTACAAGCAGAGCTTTTATGCTCATTATGAAATGCACACCAGTATGGAGGAACTATTTGTTTCTGGGGTATTTAAGGGTGTGGAATATTCTTTCATTCCACTAGTTGATTAGGAGAGCATTTCACAGATATAATGTGTTTCTCTTAAAAATGTTATCACACAACATTATTTTGCAATATGTGTAACATGCAAATTATTATTTTTTAGCTGCCTGGGCTATGTATTTGCAATCTCTGAAGCATTCCTAGGCATACAGTGTTACCCAGGCTTGTTGGAGTAGCTCCTCGTGGTCACCACTGATTTTTATGGCACATATTAAGCTAATAACTGAAACTTTCCAGGATGTTTTTAAAACCTGCTTGTTACAAGTCTTTGTAATGTACTACACAAATAGATTTCTAATGTTTCTTTTCCTTTTCCTTACAAACAAGTGGAAAAAAATAATTGCACAATGGCTGCTATTTCTAGACACATGAAATAAGTTTCAAAGCACACAGTGTTTTCAAATATTCAAAACCAGGCAAATAATTGGAAAAACAATAATAAAAGAAGCAAGAAAACACTGCTGAGAAACTTTCCATTTCCCTATCTTTGCACATCAATTATGAGTGTTCCTCAGGTATTTTTGAATATTCACGCAAAAATTACCTGAACAGTTGTCTAATTAAAAATATACAAATCTTAATATGAAATATTAAACCCACTACAACCCAGGAGACATTGCCTTATTATACACACCAGTATGGGCTTTTAAAACTTTTCAGTGATTTCACACAGTATGAAAATCACTGGAGGCAGCTTCTTTACTTTGGTTAGTAAAATCAAGTGAACATGGTGATTTGGGCATTATCACCATAAGCAGGTCTTTCTGCCCAAGGCAGGTTAATGTTTAACTCAGGTCTAAGTCCCAGCTTCTGTTGAAGGTGGACTCAGCTGTTTGGTAGCTTTTTTTCCCTCTGTTGTAGTGTATGATCTTAGGAATCCAGTTTTCTGGGAACAAATTAAAAACTTATGTGAAAGATCTTTTTCTTCTCACTTCTTCTCCGCCCCTTTGATCCACCAGATTTGAAATAAGAGCATTACAGTTAAGGATCAATTCTGGAGATATTCAGTACATAATGAGTCATAGCTAAAACACTAAAATGTAGCGCAAAACCCACTGAGGTTTGGGGAAAAAAGAATCCAAATTCTAAAGAAATTGAACTCTGTCTGTAAAGAAAAAGGCCTGAACACTGTCATCGATCAACAAGATTGAAGAATTTTGAAACTTAGTGGGGTTTCTCCCCACTGCCCTTCCCTTGGCCTCACACCTGCATCTTTAAAGCACGTTTCAGATGAGAGAAGGATCTCGCTTTCCAGCCAGGAGACCCTGGAATCCTCTGGCACTCCGAGGCTCCTGCAGCATTTCTGGCTGTGCTGAGAGAGCACACCCAGCACACCTGAGCCCACCTGCCCTGTACCTGAGCACTGAATCAGTACAAAAGGTGCCTTCTGCAGAACTGCTTGGTTGTTCCAGCCCACACAGCCACCCCCAAGCGCCTGAAGAAGGCTGGGGAGCAGAACTGACCAGCAAAACCAGGATAGAAACCATGAATAAAGTCGTGGGAGCAATGAATGCAGGAAGATCCTTTAGAGGATCAGTGTATCCCTGGGACTGCAATTAGGTTAAGGTGCCAGGTTTTATCAGTTTATATTGGTTTTGCCTGAGGGTCAGTATTCTGAAATACACTCATGAAAAGCAAAGGATTCTGCTTGAAAAGAATGTCTCTGTTCCATGCAAGTAGAAAATATGCCTGTATCTCTTCCTTGTTTCTCATTTCCACACACACACACAAATCTAATTATAATCAATGCCCAAGTAAATTTTCAAATCTTTCTCTCCTTCCCTTACCATGTCAGTTCTGAATTAATCAGACTTTGATTGTTTTCTCCCAATAATTATCATGAATCAGGCTCTCATGAATCTGGTAACAGCTGAAGAATATCTTTTTGACATCATGCAGCATAATTAGAGCAGAGCAAGGCTTGTTTCATGATTGAATAGCAGGGTTAGTCACACTGATGAGCTCCCATTCCAGAAGAGCCACCACAATGCAGTGCCTGTGCTGCTGCTAACCAAACCACACTGCCTGCTGACCTTCTCAGGGAAAACAAAAACCACCCCAAAACCTAAAAATAGCCACAACACACTGAGATGACCCAAGGGGAATGCCTGCAGTCCTTACAACACTGAGGGGTTTTGGAAAAGCCCCACAGATACTCACTGCTGCCCAGTGTCATGGGGCTTGCACATGTGGAGTCATAAAATCCCAATTTTTCACTGGCAACACTAATTGCAATCTCCTGTTGATCCATGCTCCAGTCCAACACAATGATCTCATTAACAGATATCACACTGCAAAGCCCAGAGCTGAACAGCTAGAGTCAAAGGTTTGGCTGGAAAGCTCATCCCTCTGAAGCATCTCTGGCTCCAAGGAAGCACAGGAAGGATAATGGATATTTTGAAAGTGCAGAGAGATTATGGCCCTGACAATATTTTGCTGAGTTACTGGCAAAAGGACAACAAGGAAGCAAATGGTAAAAAAAAAAAATTAAAAATCAAGTTTAACAGCATTTGTCACACATCTTTCTTTAAAGTTTTCTTACAATTTGTGGTCCCTAAATGGTTCTTAAACTCTGTAGAAGTCTCTATCTGTACATCTGTACCAAGACACAAATCCCACTAAAAGGGTAATGCTGACTCCTCCAGAATGAATTAAACTTTGCACTGCCATCCAAAAACACTCTGTCATGGCTTTTCCCCCAATATAAATCCTTGCAAAACAAAACAAACCAAAACAAATGCTTAAAAAGCAGGACACAGGATTAATAACGTGTCACTCCATTTCTCTGTGATAACTTTAAGGTGTTAGTGGGCTTTGAGCAAAGAGTTCTGACTGCTCCTTTTCTTTTAGGATGAGGGTCTGAGGACAGCAGGAGTCAAAGCAAACACACTTTGTCCTTAGGGGTGCCCTTGAATCCCCAGTGACTCCCAGCCCAGAAGGAAAGGACACATGAGGCAAGGACTGAATCACTTCTCCTCCCTGGTCCAAGATCCTGCAAACATCTGGAAAGCCGGGATGGAGGGCTGGAGCTTTGTTTACTCAATCCTACCAAGCACCTTGGCACCAAAGCCAGCTAATAGAGGGAGGAAACCACGGGAAACTCCAAGCCTGAGGCAGTGATGGGCTGAATTGCAGGTGGATTCCCTTCACCAGGCAGGTGAGACAGCAGAATTGCCTTCCTGGAATGTCACCTATGGACAACAGGCTGGATGGGGCTTTGAGTGACCTGCTCTGGTGGAGAGTGTCCCTGCCCATGGCAGGGGGGTGGAATGAGATCATCTTTAAGGTCCCTTCCAACCCAAACCACTCTCTGGTTGTATGATTTGCAATCCCCTAAACACAGCTGTCACACACATATGCACATAGACCTACCAATTAGTACCTAACATGATGCCAGGACTCTCAATGACCCAAAGTGCTGGAACTTTGGAGTTATCATCAACTATTGAGAATTGACCTACAACCATCTGCAATTCCCACATTTCTGGGGAAACAGAGATAACTCTGCTTCTTTTTTTTTTTAATTTCTTAAGGCAACCCAATTAAATTATTCATTCTACTCAGATGTGCAAGTGTTTGTTGCAACTGCTTTGACTTATTACCCAGCTGGTGAGGATATTCTTCTGAATATTACATCTTACTGGACACTTGTGTACATAAATTAGCCCTTGGAAGTTAAATAGATAAATGGATAATTTAAACACCACTGGGACTACTTATTTCTCTCTCTTTAAAGCCTTATTCCCAGCTGAGGAGGGCTTTTCTCATGCATATGACTACTATTCAAAAGCAATGGGCTGACTCACAGCACACAGAGCCAAGCATATGTGTCAATTTTAGCAGGCCTGCAACCTTTCCAGGAATAGAGCCTTGGACTGTGAACACTTCAGAGCAGGCACTGAGTGTGTTTAGAGCAGATCTTTGGTGGATACTTAACAAGCATCGTGCTTTCAATTGCCCAGCTGGCACCTTTCCTACTCTTTCCCCACTGAATATTTGACTACATTTAATATAAAAGAGGAGCAAAAGAGAGAATTCCTTTTTTTCACCCCAGCTGCAAAGCTTCTGAACCCTGTCACTGACAGGTGTTGCCTACACAGAGGGCTGGATATTTCACAGCAGAGCAGCAGTTTCCTGTGGAGCAGCCTCCAAGGTGAAGCAAGGACAGTGACTGTGCTGGCATCCGGCATGCTGCACCCTCAATGCTCCCATTATCCATCCACACATCCCTGTCAAGCTGGAGCCACACACACCATGCCAAGCAGGTGCCACTCTCTGATTCCCCCTTGCAAAAACCCCCACCAAGTCCTGAATAAAATGAGATTGCACTCACACCTGCAGCGATTCCTTGGCGGACCCCAAAGTGAAATAGAGTTCAGTTTGCTGAGCTGATTGGCAAAACCCACTCCCAGTCACATTTGGCTGCAGTGAAACAACTGAACTCATCTCACACCAACAAATTATCATCTACCTCAGAGAACAAAAGCAGCAAATGCACTATTTTTTTTTCAGTGTTTTCTAAAGTCACCTGAAGTGCATAGCAAGTTATTTTCAAATATCACAATTGTCATAGACAAAATATACCCATTTACATCTACTACCACACACAAACAGCAAGAGAAGAGGGCTTATCTGGAATGGTGGTACATTTCTACTCCGAAGAGAAACCACAGAAAATCCTAAGAAGCTGCAGAAGAAAAGGAAAAAAAAAAAAAAAAACCAAAAACCAAAACCAAAATAACACTTCTAAGGCTGAAGTTAGTAACTGTTCAACAGCACCACTGCCATGATCCAGGAGCCAAGAGCTGCTTACTGTTTTATAATGGTCACAGGAAAATTTACTTCTCCCACGAACAGGGACCTGGAAGGTCATACCACTTATTGGCATATTTAATGTGAATATATCTGCTGGAGTCCAGCTTGCTCTTCCTTCTCAAGGGGTCCACAGTTAAATGATTATATATATGCTGGCATGTGAAGCTTGGGTGGTTAATTTTAGCTGAAGACACGCATGCACAGTGCTCAGACTTCTGACACAGTCAAACTTTACAAATCCCACCCCTCCTGCAGCTCTTCCCTTACACCCCCACTGCTCCCTTCTCTCTGTGTCTAACACAGAGTTCCAATGTTTGGCATCAATTTCAAACAGGATCAGTATATTTTACAGTATCAAAGCTATTTACAGCAAGAATAAAGTTTGGCAGGTCTTTTGCGTTGGACACTGCAGGCATTAAAAGAATGATTAAAGAAATTGCTGGGGTTTTGTTTGACTGTTTTGTTCTGTTGTTGTTTTGGGTTGTTTGGGGTTTTTTACACAATCAGGAGGCTTTTAACCTACTATAGAGACAACCCCCTTCCTGTAAATGCTTCTAAAATCTACTGAAATTTATGCTCTGAAAGGGAACCCAAGATTTTGCATGACAAAAACCACCAGGTACACCTCTTTTTAGACCTCCAGAGCATATTTGAAGGTTTTAGCCATCACAAATGCAAGCTAAAAAGCATCGGGCTGAATGAGACCTGGAATGGACACAGACCACCTGGGCAAGGGCTGCCTGCCCTCTGGCCAGACCCCACCATGTGCAAGTCAGCCTTAATTCCATGGCCTGACCACTGTTGCTGGCATTCCTTAAAAATACAGAGAATTGGCACTTGTAAGATGCTTGGCTGGAATTCTTTATATTAAAAAAAAAATAAAAAAAATAACACAGGCGATGCTGCCAAGGTGAGAAGCGCCGGCTGCTTCACCTCCCCTCTTGCCAAGCTGAAGGATAGATGTCTGACATTTTCGCTGTTGATTTTTCAAAAGGCACATGCCTGCCAGAGTCAGATCCATGGGGCTCTTTTGAGTGCTCCATGAAAAGCAAACAGCCTGGGAGCCACAGTGTCTCCACATCAGCTCTCCCCCCAGCAAAGGGGTGTTTGTTTTGGGGAGGTGGGGGACGACAGGGGCTTTGATGGAGTTTGAGGAGAACATGAAGGAGCTGGGACATGAAGGAGCTGCTTTACCCAAACAGGCTCTGATGTGCTCAGGACTGTGCTGTGAACAACAGCTCTGCCAATGCAGACAGGCTGAGTGGGAGAAGGGGGGAGTTTGCACGTGTTCCCCCCAAAACTCTGACCACTGAAGATGGGAGAAAGCTCTAACTCCAGGGTGCTACAGCCTTACAGCTTCTGCTGTGAGCACGCAACACTCAATGTGAGCGGTTCCCAAAACTCCATGTACCCTTGGCTTGTGACACTAAATGTGTCTTCTAAACTTTTCTAATAAAGACAGATTCCTTTTCTCCATTTGGAAAAGATATGAGAGACTGATCCAAACAGCTGCTGTAATTTCATTGGTATTTTTCACCTGGGGTCACAAATCTGTGTGTTTGCAGTATCATCTCCTCTGGGCAGAGAGCCACGGCTGCAGGAGGGATCAGAACAGATGAACCATCACTGCTGGATTGGACTCTGAGAAACAAAGGGCAAGGAAAAGATTCCAGGAGATAATAATCTGAAGAGGGCTGGAAATGGAACCTGATTTGCCATGTAGCATTTTAAGAACAAAGTCACTCCTCTATTCCATTTTCTCTTGATTGCTTAGAAGATTAATTCATCAAAACAACTTTCACAGATGTGAAGCCACTCCAAGTAAAAATAAAATTGGTTTCTAAGGCACGTCATACTAAACCCTTTCAACTCCTAGCAGTGTATGAAGATGAAAGTTATCTGATCCAAACACCGAGGCCAGGAAACATTGCAAAAGCTTTTCTTAATTTTTAACAAAATCAGTTTGCTGTGGGGATTAGGGAATTACAGAAATTGGCCTTGGTCTCACAGCAAATCCTAGCCCTCTTTTAGCCAAGAAGGACCAGCCAACATTTCCTTTTGGGTCTGCTTAGTGCTTGATGGACAAAAATGAGACTTCAAAACCAGGGCCTGGGTAGGCTCAGTCCATATCAACACTGCAGTCACCAGCCAAATATCCTCCTCTCCCACAAACAGAGCATCTAATGCCACTCAAAAAAGAGTAAAAGTCAGCTGCACTTCCTCCCTCACTCCAGAAAATGTAATTTAGTTCAGTGTCCAAGGCTTTTCAGGAGAGGCAGTGCCTCTGGGGCTGCCAGAAGCTGGCGAGAGGCAGAGCTCTCTGACACCTGGAACGACATAAAGCAACAGGCAACCAACACATGGATGAAAAATCACTGCAGCTGAGCTAGGAAGGCCAACAATTCACCACTTTATCTGCCAAGCAAGATCAATGCAAAATCTGGAGATGGAAAAGGAGGAAACAAGACCCAAACTTGAGCAAGGACTTGACCACATGATTGCTTCAAGCATGTACTCAGGTCTCAGTTACTGAGCGCACATTTAACTCTTCTGAACAGGAACGCTGAAGAACTGGACAGTACTGAAGCTGGTAGTTAAAGAATTCCATATTAATTCCATTATTTCTAAAGCTTATTGATGATAAGAGTAAGAACAAGAAGGAGCCAATTACCTTTCCAAAGACTTTTTTTATATTCTGGCCATGTTTCTAACACACCTCCAGCTACTGGGCACTGTCAGAAATGGGACAGTTGGCTAGACAAATCCTAGGTGTGACCTACTTTAAGCTGCATTTTTAAGATAGTGAAAAATATTTTGTGACAGCTGAGCATTAATTTGCGTGGCAGAGACTCCATCCCAAAAGAAACACAAAATGACCAATAATCTCAGAAGGACCCAGCTTTTCCCATTAGAGCTCATCTTCCTCCTAGCCATCAAAATAAAAAAAACAATCTTTCAGAAAACTTCAGATAGTTTTAAAAAAACTAAATTAGTGCCAGATCTCCAGCATTTTTAAAATCTGGTCCTCACTTTTCAGTAGAGAAAAAGGAAATATTAATAAATATTTGTATCAACATACAGATGAGAGGATGCAGCCCACATAGGTCTCTGGCCCTAAAAGTTTTGTTAATGAGATCTTGAGGTAAAATTCTTGCATTTGAATACACTAACAACCATCTATACATAGGTGGAAGCATTTTTGGTTTTGTTATGTCATTCACTATATTGCCACACAGCCCAAAAATCAGGCTACAGAAAAAAGCCTCCTGCATACCTGGGATCACAAGGGGTTCACCATATTTTACAGGAAATGAGGTCATCTTTATAAATTGTTCCTGCTAAGCACTTACAAGTTGTTTCTTTTTTCCTTCCCCAAACAAAAAAATAAAGTGCTGAATTAATTTCCACAAACATAGCAAACCTAATCTAATGGTCTTGCAGTTGGCCATCTGTTTCTCAGATACAAATCTAACTGAATCTCCCACTGGCTGATAACTTTCTAAATTACATTAAATTGTCAATGCTGACCCTGCTTCCAGCTTAGTTCCTCCTGCCTCCATTTAGGAGGCTGGGAGTAATTTCTGTACCATGATCTATATGCCAATTAGACAGAAGAAAATTGGCAATAGATAAAGCTACACACTTGGCACTAGATCAGATTTAAAGGGGCAGAGAAAGGCAATGTCCCCAGCTATGATGCAGACTAAGGGAATATAGGAAAAAAAGCTCTAGAGTGCAGATGTTACAGAAAAAATTTTAGTTCTCCCTTCTCCACTACAGTCTGTGTCACAAAGACCTTCTCAATCAAATGTACTTCTTTATTTATAAATAATTAAGGAATACCCCTCCTAATGGGAAGGAGCAAACCTCTGTAGCTAAGTTTAGCTTAGCACTATATAAACAATTAGTAATCTTATCCCTGAAGTCCACTTACAGGCAGTCTGGCCAAGACCCCATTTACCAATTCACTGCCTTTGGGATGTAGAATGATTCCCTGCATGATACAAGAGGAAAATTCTGCTTTTTCATTTCCCATTGACCTTATGCCTTGTTGGGGAAGGAGGGAGGGGGGATGCCACTTCCACCAGAGCCAGCTGGTGGGCACTGCTGCAGGCAGGATGCTCATAGACTCACAAAACCACTGGCCTGATCTGTGATGGCAAATCCTATGCTCCTAATTAGAGAGGTTCACTGAAGTGACACCAGCCTGTGCTTTCATTGATCTGGCAACTAAAATCAACGCCTGTAGGGTTTTGTTAGAAATTCTGATACTGAACTTTTAACACCTCATTTTACATTAAAAAAACCCCAAAAATCTGGTAAAGTAAAACTTACAATAGATCAGAATTAATAATTTAAAAATATATTTTATGGCTGATCAGGAAGTGACAGTACAGGCACAATTCCCACAGGTACAGGAGATTTGGGCATCTCTGTCTGAGAGCCTCCTCACACAGCCATCATCCACTTATAGGCCTCCTGTGCCTTCCTGAAAAAATCATTCAACCAAAAGGAATAATTCTTGCACTGCTTCTGAAGCCTTCTACAGAAATATATATACATATATATAGCACAGTCCTTTAATAGAACTGTCACGAGGCAGATCAACTGTAGGCTTCATCTATTTCCAGCAGAAAGAGTTTTAACATAAAGATATTTAATGGGAATTTCCATTAAACAGCATGGAATGCTGTTTAATGTTTCCATTAAACAGACCTACACCAGGCTAAGACTATTATCAGTTCCTTATGATTTTTCTTCGTACATCCCTTTTTAAAATGCAGACGGTTGAAATACTTCTATTATTATTAAAAGTCCTTCAAGAATTTTAAGGCAGCAAGGAGGATGATCAAAAGACCTGCAAGCTCTGGAAAATTTAGAAAGCACAAGGCAATGACAGCAGCCTATCCTCACTGGAGCCTCCATCACTCAAATTCAAATGTAATTTTACACACACCTACACAGTCCCTTTCTCTGTTTGATGTCCTGCATTTAGTCCTGCTTTTGCCTGAACACCTACACCTAAGAAAGTGTTACTCCAGCAAACTTACATTGCTAATATTAGCTGAGGAAAAGGTTTAGCAAGAAGAAAAATTATATGGAATTTACAGGTTATAAACTCCTGCAACTAATCCTTGTGGTCATTTTACTGGGATTCATAGAAATCAAACATTTGACCTCATTTTAAAAAAACCACAACAACTTGGTAAATGCTCAGTTTTCCTTCGGGCGAGACCATTCATTTTGATCCATGCTACAGACTGGTCAAATGTTCCCACAGGATGCAGATGAAAGCCCACCTCTGTATGAAAGTAAGCATGGTTTAAAATAACATCAGGTAAGAGTAGTGGCTTAGTTGCAGATAAAATCAGAGCAATTTACTGGCAATCATTGGAAGGACAGATCCTCCACACAAGGCTTAGGGACATCAGCAACATCAGCTATTCTCTTCTGCCTGGAGCAAGGGTTGGAGGAATGCAGAACAAAGAGCATGCTGCCAGTTTGAAAAAGAAGAAGAAAACAAAAAAGTGGATTATGCACCCATATTAAATGTTGATTCAGAAATTAACCACAGAGATACTAATACTAGGAGGGGGAAAAAGGGAAAAAAGAGCTATCAGGACTGGCTGCCTGTTATCCAGATTGAACAACTATTATTTATAGCAATACAGTTACTTACCTGGTTCTTTGTTAACTACAGTTCGAGCTCTGTAATCTTAAAACTTCGGAAATAAGCCAAACAAAGAAAATTTTAAAAGGAAAAAAGAATGCTGCAGCAGCTGTTGTAGCACTATATTGAGATTTTAGGTTACAAGTCACTTTTTGCAAAAGGCAGGCTTAAGAGCATCATCTAAAAGCTAAATTGCAACAAATTGATTAAACTGTGAGGAAATGGTTGAGTTGTGAATGAAAATTAAAGCTACTATTACAACAACCTGAAAGAAAGAGCAGCTCACCACTTGGTTTTGGGGTTGGTTTCTTGTTTGAGGTTTGTCTGGTTTTGTGAGTGGGTTTTTTTGTCTGATTTTTTGGTGTTTTTTGAACAAAACAATTCTATTGCTGAATTTCCTAGAGCTGTCATTTTTGCAGTGTTTGTTTTATACCCTTGGCAACACTTTTGTTGAAAATTCTGTTTATGCAATCCCACAACGATTATGAGGTTACAAACTCATTTTTATCTCCACAAATAACCTGCAGGAGGTATCTGGGAAGGTTTTCTCCTGAGCCATCACTGCTGGACTCTCGAGGAGCAAGACTGCCAGGCATCATCAGCCTTTCACCCGTGGCTATATCTGGAACTAGAACATGCACAGCAAGCCCCAGCAAAGTGACAAATCCTTGCATGGAATACAGGCTGTGACACCCTGGGAACATTGGGAGGACAGGTCCATGCAGATGACAATCAGTGGTTCAGGGCCAGCCCCATTGCTCTCAAACATGGACATCATTTTAAGGAGGTGACACTTCCAGGGACATTCAAGGGAGTGCAGGCTCATCCCCATCAGAGTGACTCTGACACAAAGGCCAATAACGACAAAACATCTTAGTGAACTATATTGGAGCTGACTAAGGCAGCAGCTGCTCTGCTCCACAGGGCAAATTTATATCTCCAGGAGGTGTTGGGAAAAATGGATCCTTAGGGGAATTACTGTCAGCTCATCCTCTCTCACCACAACGCTATCTAAGAGATCCTGAAGAAAAAACCAAGCAAATCAGAGCACAATTTAGCTTTTAAAACATGAGAAGTTCACAGATTTACTCAGAGCTGCACACAGAGGTACGTCTGAAGAGCACAGAGAAACACCAGGAACTAACATTTCCCAGCACACACTGTAAAGAATATTAGTGAGTTGGAACAGTAGTGCCTTCAAAAGATACAGATCTCTTTATTATGATTCAGAAGCTCCTAGAGGATTTGAAGGATGCATGTTTTGGCATGAGGTCCTCAAACCTCATTTTATTAGTGCATAAGGGAAAAATTTACTACTACTACTACGACAACACAGTTGGCCAAAGAAATAATTATTGAGTATGAACTAGCTTAAGCAAGAACTGGCAAAAATCAGGATTACTTGAAAAATGAGCAGTCTTACATACTGAGATATTGAGTTGCACAAATCAAACAAGTGAAAAAAGCCCCAAGAGTCCATGTGGTATAAAACCCAGCATGGAATACTGCTGCTGTTTGGTACACTAAATCAGGCTTCTCCATGGGCTAAGGGACTAAGTCTGTGCAGTTTTGTGTGCTGACATTTCTCCAGCTCTCAGCAACACACATTCTGAACTAAGCATTTACAGACAATATAACTCTATTTAGTACATCTGTTCCTCTATTTCTACACTATCCATTTTTCCTTTTTTTTAGTATAAGTAGTAGGAAATAGCACGTTAAAGTATTCTGATGGTCTAAATGAGTTTTTTGTAGTGTTTTAAACACTTGTGTCTATTTAGTGTGATCCTTTATGTTTGCTCTTTATATAAACTAGGATGTGACAAAGCTTGGATAAAGGATAAGGGTTTGCACATTTTTAATGACACCTGCTTTGCACTGACAACATTTTGTTCTCCCAGCTCTCTGCAGATGCTTGTATCAAAAAGCAAATAACCCGAAGATCAGATTAGCAGCCTGATATTTCCATGAGGGCAGCTAAGACTGGCAGACCTGTGAAAGTACTGAGAAGCCCTGAGACCAACCTCCACCCCCAAGAAGGATTAAACACAATTAGCATCAGGAAAGCAGATGTCTAACAAAGTAATAAACCATAATTTTTACACAAGGTTAAAAATTTTCCTCTCCTTTCCTCGGTTCAGCAAATGATCCATGGTTCCCAAATGTATCTCTCTGCTGCTTTACACCACCTCGAGACTCCCTTATTCTCTCATCAGTCAATTCACTGGCAATCACTTGTCAGTGAAAAAGAAAAAAAGCAAATCAACAAAAAAGCTTGTTGAGCAAACGTCAGAGAACATTAAATTAACCAGTCAAAGATCAGCAATGAACAGCTGACACCAAATTGAACCCAACACATGGCCCCATTCACATTATTGTTAAACACACATAGCCAATCGCTCTGCCTTCAAAATTACATTAAAGGATCTTTATTTTATCAAACAAAAATATTTGCTTGTGGATGAATAGCCAGCCTAACATTAAGTACATCATAAAAAGTAAACTATTGCTTTCATGCAGTTTGGATTAAGGGTACTGTTTTATCTCTGAGTACAAACTAAATTATTAAGCATTATTATTAAGCATTTTCTCTTTAGCTCAAAGAGACCTGAAGTATATTTCTGTGTACTTCTATTTGTGTACAAAGTGTATAACCTTACAGGAAGGCCTCCCAAGCACCCACTCAAGTCTGTATGAACTTTCTTGCCTGCTTGGTGGAGTCACCTTACACCCCAGTACATCAAGGGAGGAGGTGATCTCCAGTGCAGGGCAGCAAAGCCTCTCACAGCTCATGGGGACATCACCTGGCCTTGGCAGAACAGGTCCCAAAATGACCCAACAATCAGCAGCACCTTTATGCTTGCTTCTCCCAAAACAAGGATTTCAGCTTCTCCCATCAGCACCCACCTTCCCCCAAGAGCACACCCATCTTCTCCAGCCTTGCTGAGTAGAAATGGCATTTGGCATCGCCCACTCCAGAATGGGAAAATCAAATAGCACACCATACAAAAGCATTAAAGGAAGTGAGAAACCTGATGGCTTTCTCCCCTGGCAGCAAGGGCCATTCTGTGCTGGAGCTGTTAATCAGTTAAGGACAGGTTATATGGGGACAGAGACAGAACTGGATGTGGATGTGAGGGCAAGGAACCTAATTAAATACATCCATTCTCTCTCAACATGGGAAAAAGCCAACCAGGCACTATTTGCAGTATTTTAAACACAGAGTGTTGAAATGACACATGAAAAAAATCATATTTACAAGAGACTAAGCTACCCAGACTGGCAGGTGTGTTTCCTTTTATTCCTTGAAAAGGACTTTTTCAGCACTGAGTAAATCTCTCTATGCCTGTCACCCCTCCCACTCCTTGTCTTATTTAGGTAATAATTCTTAGACATGTTTATACTGCACACCTCCAGAACAAGAGCTGCCACTTTAAGTTTCAGCAACACCTCACGCAACTTGGTTGTGATCTAGTAAATCCATCTAGGCAATCTACTTAAAATTTAAATAAAGTTTTTCAAAAGGGCACAAATTTGCCTCCTGAATCCGTATTTAGTCATGAAAATGTTTCCACAGAAGGCCAGAACAGATTACTTGTTCCCCACAGACATCTCATCTCATCAATCCCAGTATCCTGCATCATGGACCCTCTCCTAATGGAAATGCTCCACTGCAATGTCTTAAACCAAAATCAAACAACAAATGATATTTCTACCTTCTGAATCCTAAGGCATGTATCACAAGAGAACAAAGCAGCACCTGCATGGTTTTGGAAGTCTCTGCCAAAACCAAGCCACAGTCAGGTAAGCCTTTGGAAGTGCTGGTCTTTTCACATGCCCTGTACTGAATCCACTGGTGGAGAATTCTGATCCCAGATTATTTACCTGCATTTTGGTCATCAAAAAAAAAAAAAAAACAACCAAACAAAAAACAACAACAACAACAAAAAAACCCCAACACCAAAAAACCACCAAAAAAATCTCCAAAGATTTCTTTCAAAAAGGAAACAGCCAGCATGGCAGATCTCTGAATGCAGAGCAGAGAGGAGAAAATCCATTGCCTTACAATGGCCAACTGTTTCACAGGTGATCATTATCACATTCCAGTGTGGGCACAAGGGTGAGATGCCAGAACACTGACACCACTCCACCACTGAAACCGGATACTCAGGAGTGCTCTAGAAGCTCTCCAGGGCTTCATTGTAAAAGATACTGATGGAAAAAAAAAAAAAAAAAAAAAGAGATCTACAACTATTGCTTAGTTCAGAAGCCTCGTTAAACCCTTCCCCACCAAAACCATCCTCTCTCCTTCACTTTAACAGTACTCACCCTGATAAAAGTTCTGTAGGGTCATGATTCTTAGCCAACAAGATTAGGATGGTTATAATAAAATTAGCAGCTGCACAGATAATCTATAAGGAATTTATGTTTGTCATTTCAAAATAAAAAAGCAAATCCACTACAACAATAAACAAGTGTGTTTGAAGTAAGACTTTTCAGACAGAAAAGTCATCTGAGCAGCCACAGCCTCAGCATGATGGCCCTAATAATGAACTGTCTGCTAATAAAAGAAGGCAAGTACTGGTAGCATGACAGACTTAATCCTTACTCACATGCAAAATTTTTAAATTAAGGACATATTAAAACCCTTGTGCAATGTGTAATGCCCTGGGAAGACTTCACCTGAACATCTCATGTCATTCTTGCCACCTGTATTCAAGAAGGAAGAATTCAGAGCAGAAATGGTACAGAAAATTACCTTGGAAATCAGGAGAAAGTCTTGTGAAAGAAAACTCTTAGAACTATGTTTATTTGAACTTCATAGTAAGAGGTTCTTTGCCCAGAACACTGAGGAGGAGGAACAGAGCAGCCAGCAGACGTGCTGGCAGCATCCCCCCAAAGGCACACAAACAGGCTGTGAAGTCAGAGCAGATGAGGCTGGAGGAGAATCAGGGGCATCTTTCCACCAAGCACCATTGCAAGCCAAGTGGTTTTCAGATTTTATAGCCATGGAAATAATGAAATTGTTACACTAATCAGAACACCGTAACAGTGAAGTCTGACATTGATTAAAACAAGAAACCCTCATTCTCACATGCTATGAAATACCATCTGCATCTATCCCTGTGTGGGATAAGATGACTGCAGAGCAAGACTTTACACAAAACCACATACAACAGGGAGTAAAAGAAATAGTAAGGCTTTTAGAAAAGTGTATGGAATTTTTAATCATTCCTCGGTGTCCTATGAGGGAAAGAAGTAAATAAGCCAAAATCAAGCTGCAATCCCAAAATGCATCCTGTACCAGAACAGGAATGCTTTTTGAAGGATCACCTACCTCAAATCCCTTTCCAGTCTGTTTACTGCCTTAATCCCAGAACAGAATTAAATGAGGCTCAAACCTCTACACGTGAATTCTAAATTGAGACAGACAAACATATTAATCTGGAATATTTCAGAAAGCCTAAACCAAGCAACATACATCATCTATGTATATTTTTAGATTTCCATTTCTGAAACTCTTTACATAAGGATTTTTTAAATTATATCTGCATTGAAATGTGGCATGCATAGTTTGTAACAAAGCAGTTATAATACAGCATTTATTTATCTTAAGATATAAACATCTGAATATGCACATTAAGTCATTTTCATGTGTTTGTTTTCAACTTATTTTGATTTCTGTAATGACATCAACTCCTTACATAACTAATACTGTGGCATTTGCTGGGTCCCCAGGACGAAGGAGGAACTGATGAATCTGACTCCATGTTCTTAGAAGGCTAATTTATTATTATATTATATTTATTATATTATATATTATATTAGGCTATACTAAAGAATAGAGAAAGGATACAGACAGAAGGTTACGAAGAATGATAATAAAAACTCGTGACTGCTTCCAGAGTCCCAACACAGCTGTTGGTGATTGGTCATTGACTCAAAACAATTCACATGAAACCAATCAAACATGCACCTGTTGGATAAACACTCTCCAACCACATTCCAAAGCAGCAAAACACAGGAGCAGCAATCAGATAATTATTATTTTCATTTTTCTCTGAGGCTACTCTGCTTCCCAGGAGAAGAATCCTGGGCAAATGGATTTCTCCAGAAAATATGACAGTGACATAATACAATTTAAGATATTTAGATTTTTATAATATTTAAATATCTGTGTATTGTACAGAAAAAATGCACACTGTGCTGGGTTGTCCCTGGCACGTGTATGCACACACACACTTGTATCTGGGAATTTAATTGTGTGATACAAGTGCTGTCATAAATGATCCAAGTCACTCCTAGAAGGTGTGTGGAGCTTCCCTCTTTGAAAGAGAGCTTGTTTCAGTTCCTGCTGTGGTGATAGGAGAACCCTGCTGTATTTTGATGTCTATACAGAGAATACTCACATGCCCACATTGTCCTTTTTTTTTTTTCCTGGTTAGGAGTGCCAAGAAAACAGATTTTTCTCTATCATGGTCAACCCAACAGGCCTTTTTTCCTTTGCACTGATCTTTTGTAAGTGATACCACAAGTGTAGTGTGTAAGATTGTGGGTGAGGTTTCACCTGCCTCCTGATAGTTTCAGTGCTCTCACAGCTCCTTATCTCTCCTGACACCTGGCAGGAACAGGTCTGCCTTTTGCACAGCCTTATGATGCTGCAGGTCACAGTTCTGTTGTCCTCTCCTGACTTCTTCCTGACTGATCCTCGGGAAAAGAGGTGTGTGCTCTTGCCACAACACACTGTCTGCTCACAGGCCTCTGTGGCAAAAGAACATTTCCTTAGCTGTGTGATTAAACAGAAGTGTGGGGAATGTATGATTTCATGCAACAGCCTTTTTCAGACGGATCCTATCCTATGAAACACTGGATTATACTTTACTATTTATTTTAATCTCTGTAGAGTGCCAGCAACTAAGCCTTCAATCTGGACATCTAACAACTGGCTGAAGTTCCACACTTTTTGGCTTGGAAAAGCTGGGTAACAGACTATGATCCAATTCCAACACCAAGTCAATAGTCAGCTGCAAGATAATGCTATGATCATTCCAATAAACTGCTTATAAGCACTACCAGAGATGGCAAAAGCTTTGGGAACTGCAGGAATTTTTTCCCTTAATGAAAAGTATTGCTAAATCAGCTAGCAAAAATAGGCCTATCAAATCATAACTTTGCAAATCTCTTATCAGCCCAGTCAATTCTTCTCTCTCAGTTTTTAAGTTAAGCACTTGAAAATCTCTTCCAGAATGAAGTGTTTCTTCCAAATAAGTATGTTCCCTTTGCTGTATTCTCCACACCAGCCCAGAAGGCACACAGAGATAAGAGAATTAAAGGGAAATGTTTAATAGAAGGAGAAGTCAGATGTAAACCAGGACTGAAATTTTACACATAGAGATAAACTTTTTAAGACTCTCTTCACAGAGAAAATTTTGAATTAGCTCACTATTTTACACTATTTTACAAGAATAACGTTTTCCTCCCCCCCCCTCTTCTTTTTTTTTTTTTTTTGCATGAACATGTTTTAAAAATCCAGTGGTTTACCCAGCTTAGGGCCTGTTAACTTGTGCAAACCTCAGCTGCTGATCCAGCTGGCACCACTCACCCTGGCACATGTTTGGGGAGGTGCAGAGCAGGAGCCATTCCTTTTTTCCCAGCCCATATGGACATGGTCCATCTCCTCCTGCACCTCCTGCCCTTCAGCAGGAGCAATTTTCCTGCTCCTTGGATCTCAGGGTCTCCTATGGAGCAAGGGCAAGGATAGAAACACTAAGGGGCATCCACACCCAGAGCCGTCCTGTGGCTGTGGAAATGAGAATTTGGTCCTGCTCAAAGGTGACAGCACAAATATTAAGTGCTTGTGCAAATACACGGACCTTTCTTTTCTCTCATGTTGTTCAACATTTTAAAATCAAAGCTCAAAATAATTATGGGGAGAGAAAAGTCATGAAAGAATTATATCTGCTTAATAGTAAGTACCATTCAATTTTTTAAACTGAAAACAGAAACTGAAAAAATAAAGTTGACAGCAAAAGCTGAGCAGCCTTCAGTTTTCTCCAGCTCTGTATAATCCATAAGTCTGATCTCAAATGAGAAAAGACAAAAGGTACAGAAGTTACAAATAAACTACATCAATAAAAACCTAAAACGCTCGAATTTTTGTGCATCTAAAACCAGTTT
Organism: Molothrus ater; assembly: GCF_012460135.2. NCBI lineage: Eukaryota > Metazoa > Chordata > Aves > Passeriformes > Icteridae > Molothrus > Molothrus ater. The sequence goes on along the minus strand of NC_050483.2, from coordinate 1,895,054 downwards.
TTGAAACACTATTATGGTACATTTCACAATAAAATGCTACAGCCTCTGCTGACATTACTGTGGCTCTTCAGTCAAGTTCCTTTTACTCCATTCAAAGAAACAAATCTTTCAATACAGGCTTATCCTGGGGTCATTTATTACACCATGTCAGGCACAGAATGTTTCATCTTGAGAACACGTATATAGGGTTTTCTTTCATTAGTTTCTTATGAGCTAAAAAAACCAAATGAACAAACAAAAAAGAAAAAAAAAAAGCAAACAACAAAACAAAACAAACCCAAACACCAAAAAGACCCCAATCTAACACAAACCGACCAAACCACAAAAGAAAACCCAGCCTGGAAAGGTTATCTACTGCCAGTAACATACTGACAGGTTAGTTAACATGTTTTTACTGATACAATAGCAGGAAAAACCTCATAAAAGGCTGCAACATTCTCATATTTGTATACATTGTAAACACACGCTACAAGGCTGGGGGCTTGTAGGATACGAACGGGACAATTTGAACTTGGCAGAAAGAAACAGGATCACATGCTTTTTACAACCCCTTGTGAATTCTCAAAGCCATAAAACAGTGAGTGGGAACCATCCTTGTATTGATTACATCAGAAAAAGGTGTTTGCATTAGGGTGTGAAGCTGACTCAGAACAGTTGAACAAAGAGGAGGAGCCAGTCTACCCTGAAATATTGTTAGTCTCAAACCTAAAGTGGAAATAAAATCAAAATTAAACATTTGTTTTTAGAAACCCAGGAATAAGGAACTCTGAGGTCAAAACAATTTTGTTTATCAGCTGTGCACAAGTCACTCAACACAAATAGGAGCAAGCTACACAATTCATTCTTTTTCTCCCATGAGTTGGCAATACCTTAGCAAGTGGACATAGTCTATTCAGCAAGAAAATTCTCTTGGTTACTGTCTGGCCACTCTTCTGAATATCCAGTAATAACATCCAGAGAGACTGGCAAGAAACCTGATGTGATTGCCCAGGAAACATACCAACGATGAAAGCAACCTTGTAGTCTGCAGCTAATTCAAGATTACAAGATGGCAGCTGAATGGATTCTATGATGGGTGACAAAAATTAGGCCACCGTCCCCCAAAATTATTCAAGGATAATATTATGAAAAAGGAGCTACCAACACAAAGTTTCAGCAGAATTAAATACTTATTCCACATTGCACCCTTATGGCAACATCACAATTTTTACGAACTTATCTGAGTAAGTCTTGCAGGATCTGATATTTGGAGATTCTGTGATAACAGCAGGCAGATAGATTTATCCCTGGCTGCCTGAAAAGCCCTTAATTACAAATCTGAAAAAAAACCCTAAGTTTCCACACTCTGAATCTTACAATTTCAACTACCAAGTGATTTCTGCCATCACCGCCCAAAACTCTCAGCAGAACGTACCTGACTTTTGTCGGCATAGTAGCCATAATCAGCTCACCCTAAGCAATGACTGGCAAGCATTTTCTCATTCTTTTTTCCACAGAAACCTCAGTGGACCAAAGGAAGGAGGAGGAGAGAAGGCAGAAAGGCAAGGTCTAGGTATTTACTGTGACACTCACTTAGCTGAGGATTATATATATATATATATATATATACATATACACACACATATGAAAGACATACATATTATATATATATAAAAATACATATATGATATATATAATGTGTATATAATTAATATATTGTGTATATTAATTATAATTAATATTATAGATAATGTGTATATTATATAAGATGTACATGTAATATATTATATTATATATACATATATTAATAATAATAAATATATATTATTTAAAAATAGTATATAAATAATCCTTAAATACATTATATATATTACTTCTATATATAATTTTATAATATATAAAATAATATATATTATTATATATAATAAATTATATTTATTTTTATATATTTATTTTATATATTTATATATATAAAAATATATTTTTATATGTAAAATTATCCTCAGCTAAGTGAGTGTCAAAGTAAAATAATATCTATAATAAATATAAATAAATATAAGTAATATATAAATAAACTACATACACACACACACACACACATATATATATATATTAAAGCTGTCTTTCCTTGATCCACTTTATCAGGACAGACCAACCAAGGAAGAGTCCTGCACAAAGCTGAGCCAGAACCCTGCCAGGCCCCCCCCCGAGACAGCATCCAGCAAAGCACGCCAGACAGGAGGCGGTCCCACAAGGCAAACCTCTGTAATTCCCCAATTCCAGGGGCAATAAAAATCTGCTGCTGGACAGGGAATGTGGGTCCAGCAAGGGCATGGGGTGAAGGATTTTATCTTTTCTCCTCCTGCCCATGGAGTGGGTAAGTCCATCACTTTTCTTCCACTCTGAGCATCACTTGGATTTTGCTGGACACCACCAAGTATTTGATTTCTCGCATCTCCTTTTCTCTGCTTGAATTCATAGCTCAGTTCTCGCTGGTGCTGCTTGCGCAGCCCACGGGGGGCGGGTTTAAAGGCCAATGTATATGCAAAGACCTTGCGATACACCTGTGTACATAAGCTCTTTCTGCCTCCTAAAGGGCTCTTTGCATATGAAAAGCGAGAGAAAGGACTCACTTTAACCTCCCGCCCAAAATACTTGGCTTCAGCTGGAGCCAGGCTTGGGCAACCCCCACACAAAGCCGCCAACTTCCACCGCCAGCTCGCAAATTCATTATTCCAGGGGCTACTCATGCGTGAAATACCCGAAACTATCTGATCCCCCCCACGTGAAGGGCTGCTGCTGTATGCAGAGCTGAATACTCCTTCACTACCACGTGTTTATCACCTCATTCCTTGCGAGGAAAGTATGTAAAAACAGAGATTGTTACATTACCAGCCGCGCTATAAATTTCTTTGATTGCAGAGCCTGATAGGAAGAGGTGCTGGGAACCTTTAACTCCCACGTGGACTTCAACAGTTTTCACACATAAAGGCTAAAGGATTAGACCTGCAGCAAATCCTGCGGCTTTATTATAAACTTCTCAAGAAAATAAATCTTTCCTCTTAAAACTGCATAGAAATGTAATTTTCTTTGTTTAAATAATCTGCCAGAGAAGCAGAGAAAACACATTTAAAGCTATCTTGGACAGCCACTGTCTTGAGATTCTTTACATCAAATAGCATAAAAAAAAAAGCTGCTGTTGAGAAGTCTCTCCAAGTTTGATCAGAGTTCATATCTTGGTACGGACAGTAATTCAAGCAGACAGGCATATATGTTTTCAGGGTTTTCTGAGCTGATTTATGCTGCAGGAATGGAGCAGCCACACACTTTATACTTACAATGTGCAGTGGGGTTTTTTACTTTTCAGGAAAGGAGAAGAAAGAAAAGGGGATGGGGGGAAAGAGGAGGGGGAATTTAAAAACAAAAACTTATTGAGCAAACAAAACTCCAAACGCTCCCAGGCGACAAAATCATTCCAGCAAAACTGAAAGAGAGAAAATTGCTTCCAGGAAGAAGAAAACGAGAGGAAAGACAGTAAATAAATGAAGATGAGGGGAGAGGGCTACACACATAACTGAAACGAGCGTTACTACAGAGATGAAACATCAAGCAGACCTAAACAAGCCCAAAACATGATTTAAAAAGCAACAAATCCGTCTGCGACTCCGTGGCAAAAGAGCATCGGCTCGGAGAGCGCATCGGTCCAGCACCAGCCCAGCCACCCTAGGTAGCCCTGTTTGCTAATGAGAACCGTGCAAAGGGAATTCTCCCTCGACCGGCGGCAGTCCCGGGCTGGTCCCGGGCTGTTCCCGAGGTCCTTACCAGCTTCATGGTGCTGTTGTTGTGCTCCCAGCGCCACAGCATCACGCTCATGCTGGGGCCGGCACCTGCCGCGCCCCGGGGCTGCCCGCGAGTGCCCCGGGCCGGGCCCGGCCATGCCGGGGACACACACGGGACACACGGGCGGTCCCTGCGGCCGGGGGAGGATCCTCGCACCCCGGCCCGGGGAGGGGTTTAGCACAGAGGCGGGGAACTCGGGGGAAACAGCCCAGAAACATTGGAAAACGGAGATAAACCCAGCGCCCAGCCGCGTTTTGGCGAGATGCTTAAGGGTAGCGGGCGCGTTTTAAAGCAGAACTGCGAATTTACAGGGGTTTCTTCCCATTTTCACAGGCTGGCTCTGTTAAAAGCAGAGGTTCTGCGTTTGGCCCTGCTTCCACTCAAAACTGGGTTTATGCTTCAGTCTGCTAGGGTGGGAAAGGACCAGGCTTGCCCTGAGTGAAAGGGAAGAATATTCCGCCTTACAAATGATTCAACAGGTGGAGCATCGCAGATCGGCTTCAGGAACATAAACAAGAGAATAAGGAGAGTGTTTAGAATAATTAGTATATCACAGTCTGCCACATCGTATTTGAGATACAGCTCTTAAAGATCTTTGTAAATGCCAGGCTGTTCCATAGGTGCTCTCTCGCACTCCCCTGCCCTCCTGGAGCTCCTTGGCCGACAAGCAGCCCAGACAGGACACTCCGCTGCGGGAGCATTCGTGCCTGCTCTTGCCCAAGGCCCCTTGAAATCACCATGAAATCAGTGGCAGCCACACTCCTCGCCCTTCTGCTCTGCAGAAGGTGCTACACCCGATAAAGGCCAGGGAAATATGAGGAATTAAATCAGGAATTCCCCAGGGTACCCTTTTCACACCCTCTCTCCAAATACAAAGTTCTCCAAAGAGAACTTTGCTGGCTGCAGGAGAGGAGGCAAGAAATTACCACAGGCCTAACCCATAGCCAATGGATCCAGAACCCATGAGCATTTCAATATAATTTTCTAATTGTTAAATCATTTAATAATCCAGTAAAAAGATATTAAAACATTAAAAAAAACTTTAAATGGACCAAAATGTAGTCAAAGTGATTGCTTTCCTATCTGAAAATTCCCCCTTTGTATGATTTTACTGGCAAGGCTGCTTCATGTATCCACTCAGTATGTTGCTGAAGATATACAATAAATCAGTAAATTGGCATTTGAAACTCTGTAAATACCCTTTTCCATAAGAAAAAAAAAAAAAAAATGCCTTCTTACTGAAGTCGTTTCCCTAACAGTTATGCTTCCACAACTTTAAGAATTAATTTTTTCAGTCTGTAATTTTTCTCTTGTTCTAGTTTATTATTTTAAGTGATAATGAAGAAGGAATAATTATCAAAACAAACAATCATATATTCCTGCACTGCAAAAGTAATTGCCCTACCGAGTCTGGTGGCTTGAATAGCTATGTACAGAGAAAGAGCTGCATGTTGGAAGCACTCAAAGACTTTATGCACACAGGTTACCTTTGAACCATAGAAGTAAAATCTGAATCCTCTTCTGAGAATAAAGAACTCTTGTTCTTTTCCTTCAGGCCAACGTGGACCAAAGCCCTAGCACAGCCAAATCTTCCCAGCCAACCCTCTACGTAAGCAAGTACCCTGCTGAAAGGTCATTCCTACAACACTCACAAGAGGGGAAGGTCACAGCCCATTCCAGGGCTTGAACATAAGATGTATGGTCTTCAGGAGGGTCACAGGCTGAGACAAAAACCTGCTGACAGACTCGTGAATGAGGGAATGAATGCGTGCACTGGGAGGGAGAAGCCTGGTGTGCTGCCAGAAGGATTTTCTGAGAGCATCTCACAGCACCTTGGAGGAGCTGCCGGTGCCTGCGGCGCGATCCTCGCTGAGCTGCGCTTTGTCCCCTCCCTGCTGCTGGCCCCAGAGGGAGCATCCAAGGGCTTCCCATCCACCTGCTGGCATCTGCCTGAGTATCGTGACATGATGGTGTTCTGCTTCCAAAAAACACACCAGCTTCAGGCAAAAAACCAAGGGAACTGAGACAAATGGAGCTTTACACTTGCAGGATTACGGCCCGTACAAAGGGCCAAGACAACCCACAGCACAAGTCAGCCTTGCCTCAGACACTTCCTAAGCCTCTTAAAAGGTTGCTGGTGATCTGCTCTGCCAGTTTGAACGGCCAAATACTTTCATTCAACACTCAACCTGGTGCCAAAATCAGGAACTGTAAGAAACAAAGGAGAGGCCTCAGAAAATGGCAGATTTTTGTCTACCATCACAGGGAAAAACTCCATTTCTGGGACCCAGGGAACAGAGTAGAGCCAAAATGCCTCAGCTACAAAAGGCAGATTAAAAGACCAGATATGGATGGAAGGACTCTCCAGCCAGCCAGTCTTGTTTCTTTGAACACAGTTTGCTGTTTTTACATTAACTGAAGTGTGGCTCATGCTTGAGTATTTTCTCATTTTATCCCTGTTTGAGCCAGCTGAGCACACTGAATGTGGACAGAGACACATGTAATCAGCCTGAAATACTAATAAAGCAAAGCTCCTGAGGTTAAAGCGTAAGCTCTGTGCCTCCCAATCACTTTTTAAGCTAATTAATATCCTTAACTAAAAACTGTGTTGCTTTTAGATACTTTTATTTAATGGATTTTCCCAAGCCAGCCTTGATTTAGGATGAAGATCCCTTGCTGATAGCGTTGCCAGGTGTAAACTGGAATTTATTTCTTCCATGAAAAAGTAAGACTTTGGAGCTGCCTTTCATCTTCCTATCTCCCTTTCAGGCTCCCACAATACAGTGAAAGAGATAAGGTCAGGACTGAAGCTGGTAAAATCCATGCATGACCTCTTGCCCCCTGGCAGAATCACGGCAGGAGTTCCTCCCCAGTTGCAGTGTCCGGCTTTGCTGATGGATTCAGGAGATGCCTTTCCCATACAATGCCCAATTTCAAAAGAGAACAAGGACCAAATATTTGCTTATATTTGAATCCTTTAAAACCATAAAGCATTCAAGCTCTCTAAGCCTTTATTATGTTCTTCAGCAACACATACATGATGACATGGGGTCAATATTAAGTTGAACCTTCAGGAAAGGACATTATTTACAGCCCTAATGGGCATCTAAACTTCCCTATTAAAGTGCTGAACAATACACTTGTTATTCACCAGCAAGCAGCAAGCCTTCAATGACACAGAAACACGTGTCCCCAGCAAGCCCCATGCTCTAATGAGACGTGATTCCAGATTCCAATGCTTTCCAAATAAAACTGCTGGAAAAACAGGAGGAAACAGGTGTTGGAGGCATTGTGAATGAACTCAGTGCACACAGTCCTTGTCCGTGCAACGTTTACTATAAAGAAAGCTTGGGGAAATCCGTTCAGTAATAATTCATTGTTTGCCTATGAAAAATATGTGTGCTAACAACTTGCTCTGCTGTCATTAAACAAAGCCACACTCCTGTACTTACCCATTACTTTTGCTTTTTAAACACATCAACATTTTGCTGGTTTTTTGTTTGATTTTTTTTTTTGCTTTTGTTGTTTTTTGGTTGGTTTTTTTTTTTTAATCTGGAAAAGAAAGCATATTAGGGAGTTTTATTACTGCATTTCAATTCATTTTGGTCAAAAGGACTACAATCTTCTGTTCACTGAAAGCTGGGGTTTTATTTGTTTTTTATTATATAACATATGTCTTCCTTCTTCCTTTCATGCATTACAGAATGGAAATATCTGCAAATTATAATCTTGAAAGTATCGTAGAAATCTTGAAGCTGTCAATAACAGTATTTTGCTAAGCATGACATGGGAGAGAACAGGAGCCTAGCTCATGGAATCATAACAGATGCTCAACCATTTTCATTCCAAAAAAGCCCTCAAAATGGTGTTGAGCAGGAGCCTCTGAATTCAACATTCTCTAAACCAGCAGAAGAGATGCCTTGCACTGAGTAGCACCATTAGAGGACCCAATGAAGGAGCTGCCCACATGGTTACTCTTGACTTTCAGCAGTTGTTGGAAGGTTCTGGAGGACACAGCCACAGCTGGTGCTGGGTACCATGTCAAAGAGAAGGAGATGGCCTTGATAGTCAGAACCTCCCACCAGTCCCAGACAGAAGTACAAAAAGAGACAGAAACTCAATTAATCAACAGCTGAAGCAGACAGTATTATTACTGGCAAATGAGCATCCTTTCTCTGGAAAACATGTCTTGTTAAACTGGTATTTTCTGCTGAGTTCACAGGAGCTTATGAAAGCGATATCACAGATGTGATTCTGTGAGGAGGCTCTTGCCTCATTTTCACCTGGCATGGTGAAAACCAGAATAATAACAAATCAACCCAGCAAACATCTGGTGGACTGAAAAGGAGTTAACAGGTTTAAAAATGTATGTGAGAGATTATCCTTACAGAAATAAGCAGCTTGACTGTGTTTCACAGGAATACTTTTCAGCCCTACTTTTCAGAGCAAGCCCTAGAAGGGGCTACAAAATTTGTTGTTGGCACATCAGTAATGGGAGAAGTACATGGTAAAAAGAAGAGGAAGCTCAAAGCAAGAGAAGCTCTATAATGACTAGAACTATGAAAAGGTGCTAACACAGCAAATGCAATCTTGGAAGGAGGAGAACCTAAGAATGTCATGGAGCAAATGACTCTCCATGAGTTCAGTGCACCTGGAGAGAGCATCAGAGCCGTGATGTGCCACCAGGATGACGGGTTTGTGCTCTGGTGTAGGGGTGATGCAATACTTGCACATAAGAACAGGGGGTTATCAAACAAGAACAGGCTTTATCACCTGCTGGGTTTAATGCTGGTTGTGTAAAACAGTTCAACAGGTTGAACCTTTGGAGAGGCTTCAGAGAGAAGCCGTGAGAATGACCTAAGGACTGAAAAATGCAGATCACAAGATCCAAACAGCTCCTTTTCATTTGTCAGAGAAGAGAAAGGGCAAACATTATATCATAACATGAAGTAATTAAAAAAAATGAAAGCAAGTCAGCAGAAGTCATGTGGACTGTTTTATGGAGGAAATCAGAGTGAATTATCACATTTATTGCTGTCTTATTTATCATCAAAGGTTAATTCTAAGTTGCCGATTAAAGTGTATCAGTCAGCCACAGATCTGTTCCAGCTGACCTCGAATCTTTACTACCACCTGACTCCTGCCAAAAACCCAATGTAACATACAGCAGCTGTCAAGGATTCAAGGAATATACAAGTAATGGAAACACTCCTGTGCTCTATCCTAAATCCCAGTCTGCTGGCACTCAACAGCTCACCAGCGCACCAAGAAATTGCTGGGTGTCCTAGGGTGACTTTATGATGCTCATATCCCCAGTTGTGTGTTCTGTTAATGCTGGATATGACATTCTCTGCCTTCAAGACTGGTTCTGAGAGCAAAGGTGGGGAGAAGAAGAAGCAGGGAGTTTGTTATCAGAGGCTGCACTCACTCCTCCACATTCTGTGCTGCACTGTGTTGGCTGGGCACTGATGGAGCAGAACAGAGCCCTCCTTTGCTTTTTAGCTGGTTCAGCTGGCTGAGGCAGAGTTTTCCCTGGACTGTCTTTTTGCTTTCCCTTTTCTTGGACCTGTTCAAACCTGCTCTGGTCAGGGAGCTGGGGAGCACCGAGAGCTTGCACTTTGTGGGGGCCTGCTCTGGGCAGCAGCCTCTCCCAGTGCCAGAGGGGTTGATAACAGAGCGAGCACCCACAGGAGAGACTTTCTGCATTTGTCATCTCTTCAGAGCAGGCCAATGAGCTCTGTCATCTGGTATTGTTCATTTCCTGTGCTGGGGAGTGCTTTGCCTCTTAAATAAACAGGCTTTTTCCACTTCTCTCCAGGAAATTTTTCCCAAACCAGTTGGGGAGAGGAGCCATGTGGGTTGGCTTTCTGCGGGGGCCCTTTTGGAGGTTTTCTGCCAAATTCACCCTAAACCAGGTCTGGGGAACTTAAAAAAAAAAAAAATTAAATTCTTGATTCAGAACACAATGTGTTGGGGAAAAAAGCTGCTAAATAAAGTAACAACAATACCAGTACACTGAATATGGACTGGTTAAGCAATGCTGAAATATTAACAAGGCCACTGAGATGATGGAGAGCAGTAAATTCTCACTGCGGTCTGAGGGACACAAGCGCTCAAACCTGTCACTTCCAACCACCCTGGTCCCACAGTCCAAAGGTCTGAAAAGGACAGTAATCCAGGGATTATCCTTGCCAAGGAAACCTATGGGTCCTCCTCCAAAAGTCATAGGGCAGTGTTGTCTTTGGATTGGAGCATAATCCCAGCCCACACTTCAGCTCTGTGACCTGACATGCCCTTCCCCAGTTTGCCAATATGTAAAAAATAATAGTATTGATATCAAACAAAAATAGATTGACTTACTATATTTGAGACTAATTCTTGAGTCATATTATTATAATAAGCAGACTAAAATACAGACAGGAAAATGTTATTTGCTCTGTTACTGCTGAGTCTTTGCCAACTACCCTGAACAGCAAGAATTTAAAATTAACTAAGCAATTCTACTTAAGCAGATGCAGAATAGCACAACAAAAGTGATTCAATTAGTCTGTAGACAGAGCTGCTCAGTGCTAACAAAGGATTTCTCACCATAACTTCTGAAACCTGACCCACAAAAGAATACATACCAAGAGTTAATTAAAAAGTAGCTGTTACTCATAGCCTTGATCAGCCACCTGGAACACGTGATAACAACTGGTATCCACTAGATCCATTTGCCAAACTCTTTGTACTTCACTTTTAAATGAAGTGGCTGCTAATTCAAGAGCACAAAATTCTGTGACCCAAAGAGCCTCTGTGGCAGATTTGAGTTGAAATTTATATTATGAAATCACTTATGCATACAAATACAGAAGTACTGAAATATATAATGACTTTTTTAGGGGTGCATTTATTAGGGGTGGCCTTCAGTACCTAAAGTGAAGCTAGAAGACAGATGGAAAAAGACTTTTTGACATGGGGAAATGACTTCAAAATCAGAGTAGGTTTAGAATGGACATTAAGGAAGAAATTCTTTACTGTGAGGGTGGTGAGACCCTAGCAGAGGTTGCCCAGAGAAGCTGTGGCTGCCCCATCCCTGGAAGTGTCCAAGGCCAGGTTGGATGGGGCTCTGAGCAATCTGGTCTGGTGAAAGGTGTCCCTGCCCAGGGCAGAGGGCTTGGAAGAATCTGATCTTTATGGTCCCTTCCAACCCAGGCCATCCTATGGCTCTATTTAGAGTTGAATCCATTGAGCAGTTTACCTGTAAAAGCTGCAGTTATTAACCTATTATTGGTGGAAGTGCCATAATCAGGTCTTCCCAACTAATTTGATTTCAAAGATGTATTTCCAGTGGTTCACAGAAGGTTCTGGATGCTGCTGTTCTCCTCACACTTAGGTTTCCAGCACTGCCTTCTGGACCTGCATCTTCATTTCTAAACAAGTAAATACAATGCCCAGGCTTGTTTTGAGCCTATTGACAATGGCATGGAAAAACGCTAATGGATTAAAAAGGGCCATGCCGTTAGTTTTTGGTTGTTTATTAGAGCACCAGCTTTGAAAGCTTCCATGCTTTGCTCATGGCATGGCTTTGAGTCAGAGGCTGATTTCACCATGGGCAGCCCTGCACAGCTCCCCTTGCTGTTCCTGCTGAACCCAGAGAGGGGAGGGAGCTGCTGCCAGCCCCAGAACCACCTTCTGTGTGCCCCCCTGAAGGTACAGATGACTCAGGAATGCATCATTCCCCCTTCAGACATCAGCCATAATCAGCTCCCTGAAGGCAGCAAGCTGGAGATGCAGGTTATGAAATGCAGTCTAGTATTTTCATGATAAAATGATGCTTCTTACTCTGCAAGCTGGTCAAAGACCACCACCACTGGGGACGGCAGAGCTGGGGTAGATCTCATCTCTTACCCAAAGTGACCAGTGACATGATGAAGAAAAGCTCTTAGTAACCAGAGCAAGGCACATTGCAGCTGCTGCACAGCAAGAGCTGGATTTGAAAACCCACACATTATAAATTAATGCACACGTGGAAACAGAGGAAAATCCCTGCTAGGGAAGCCCAAGTACCCAAGCTGGATGCCCAAAAAGACTCTCCTCTCTCTCCTCAATAAATTCACATTTCATTCAGCAGCCCAACCAAAACTGATTTTTAGTGCCCATGAGAGTTCTATACCCGTCAGTGAACCTTCTACTTGAGCTAAGAAATTAAGCTATAGTGAGAAACTGAGAAACACTTCTTTGTTGTCTTTTGGGTTTTTTTTGTTTTTAATACAGGGGACACTTGTGAAAAACTCAATTACTTGATATGATCATACATAGCAAAAAGTAATTATTCTTCCTCTGCATACTCAGATTCTGCTGAGTTGAATGCACCAATTCTTCAATTTTTCATAGAATAACACTCATTGTGCACGTCATAGGGGAATGACAGGCTGCAGTCAGAGCAGCACTAATTTGACATTACAAAACAAAGATACAAGGAATTAAATAATTAGAGCCTTAATGACAGAGTACAATGCATGTCTCCTTTGATAATCTCTCCAACTCTGAAGATGAAAGCAGAGTAGAAATGTGCACACAAGATGTTCAATAACTGAGAGTCTCAAAGTGTAGTGGAACACATTGTGGTGCACCCTTCCATAGTATTCCAACATGATGAAAGATCAGCCTTTTAGAGCAAAAAGGTCTCCAATTGTCTGGGCTCCTCCTGCTCCTTGGTACCTCTCTTCCAGCTGCTCTCCCCTCACCTCCTCTGCCAGCCTCCCCTTGGCAGCCACAACTTCTCTTGCTCTACTACTGTTTGATAATAGCAGAAGTGACAAGAAGTAACTTACTTCATGTTTCTCCCTACTCTTCAAGATCATAAAAAAAAAAAATTAATATATATCATCTATTAAGTCCATTGACTGGTGTCATGGTTTGAGGCTGGTGCAATGCCAGTGAATACAATGCCATGAGAATACATTCTCCCTGGTGTCTGCTGTGAGATGGGACCAGGAATAGAGCAAAGCAGGCTCCAGCTTAGGAATAAAGAAGAGAAAACTTTATTAACCTACAACCACATGTAAAAAGAAACACACAGAAAGAATGAAAACCTGCCAAAAACATTTCCTCCTCCCTCCACTAAATTTCCAATACATCTGTCTCTCAGATCACCAGCTCTCAGTCCAGCACCACCCTTTAGATAATCAATTCTCAGCTCATCGAGGAGAGAGGAGTCCCTCTTGTGCCATAGGCTTCCCCTGGAAACACAGTTGAGACTCCTGTGTTTCCTGTCACACGTGGCACCGCCCAGAGATCATTTGCCATCGTGACATCTTCCTTCCATGCCCAGTGCTCTCACCACTGCACATGCACCAGAGCTGCTGCTTTTTCCTAAAATTTGCCTCCTTTTTTTTTTTTTTAGTTATTATTTCAAATATTATCCTTTCTGCTTGCTTTCAACTTTTCTTTCAGTTTTCATCCTGCCACATCATCAACTTTGTCAAGTTAGGGGGAAAAAAAAATCAAGATCCATTCAAGCTCAAAAGAGTTTGCAGCAGTCTAAAAGTCAACTAAAGATATTACTTCGCTACTTTTTATCTACTTTTTCCCTATACTCTGAAATTGAGGACAGAAACAGAAATAGTAATAACAAAAAATAAGTTAAGATGCTGATATTTATCATGAAAGACTGCTCTAGGCTGTATCAAATATAAATGCAAATTCTTATTCACAATGCTGGATACAGACAGCCAAATCTCAACATATTCATGCTACTTTAAAAGAGAGAGCTTCCACTAAAGGGTAAACAAATTATGAGCTGCCTAAGATAGGGGTTTTGCAAACAAGTTTTATCTAAGAAAAGCTTTTCTAGTCCCTGGAGTTGATATCCAATTAATGCTTCTGGTATTCTAAAGGCATTATCACTTGCTTGAAAATAAACATAAAAATTCTGCTAACAAAACTTGGTTTGTGTTTTTGATGGATTAGTAAAATAGCACAGAGCTATGAATATAGATTTTCACTTTAATATTATTTTCCCACATATTATCATCATCAAGGATTACTTCCATGGCTTACTGGCACTGTTATTCTTCTGTATCTCAAAATACGAGACAAACAGAAAATATGAATAAATAAAAAGAAGCTACAGCATGCCCCACTGTAAACAGCCAGAAGCATTTTGCTGAGTTCACCTTATATTGCACTAATGAACAGAACACATCCTCACCCCATAAATGTCAAAAAGAGTTTTATTATCATCAAATCACTCTAAGAATTGGACTATATTTTCGTGATGGGGCAAAGAAGTGCATGTTACTTTAATCTGCTCCCCAGATTGGCCCAATCTAGACTATAACCTACAGCCCAGTCTGACTTGAACTAAATAATTAGCATTTACTAGGATAACTCAGTTACCAGTCTCAATTTAAGAGGCCTCTAAGAGCATACCATCAGCATTTTGGGATTCACTTAAACTGTTAATAGGTTTTCAGTTATAAAGTTATATTAGAATACCATTTCCCCCTACTTGCACCATTTCCTATCACTTGTGTGTCTAGCTTATATCTCAGTACTAAAAATTATTGCTGGCCTGTTCTCAATGTACCTTAATATCATAACTAAAGAAAAAAAAAAAAAGAAAAATCCAATTAAGATTTATGGGATCTGACTCTTCTTTGCCTTTTAGTTTGACCACATAATTTAGCATTTCACTTTAATATTCAACTAGTGCTACTAGCAATTACATAAGCTGCAAGGTATAAAAGAATCAGACCCGTTTGATTACATGAAGTTAAATACTTCTCATTTTTATTAAGCATTCTTTCATTGGTGTCAGGCCATGCCCCAAAGAGGAGATTCGAATACTGCTTTTAAGCTATTTAGAGATTTTAAAATATTGTCAAACTATGCTCTGAATGTCCTAAAATGTGGTAGTCATGAGCACAATGTTATTTTCAGAGGCAAGGAGCCTCTGAAAACAAGATTGGTTTCCAACCTCTAGTCTGGTTACAAAGAGTTCAAATCACAGACCAAGTAAAAAAAAAAAAGAAGACTCTGCTGCTACTGTTACAGCCCTTCACTAGGGTGAATAGGAAAAATAAATAAACCTGAGAACAAGCTATTATTAGTTTTCCTCTGCAGATAAACATTATTAATGCTGCTTGGTTTACTCTCCAAGCACTTGGCCCAAAAGAAGCAGCATTGCACTGATCTGTGCCTTGGAAACGTTGAGGTTTGGTTCATCCAAGTCCCAAGAAGAGGAAAGAGGAGGGAAGAAAGTGATGTAAAAAGAGACATCTGCCTGAAGATGCCTTCCAAAAATCGTGTGTCCTGTTCATATGGTTTGGGAATGCATTGTCCTTTTGTCACAGACACAGAGCATTCCTGGACAATAAAAAGTGGGGGACCTCTTTGGCTGAATGGAACGGGGCAGGTCAGACTGCCTGAGCTGGGGTGGCAGGCTTTGTCTGCACCCAAAGCATTCACTCACATATTGCTCCCTCAGGCTAAGAGGGTTTAAATCTAAAGGGCAAGCCCAACAAAAGTGTCCTTAAATAAGCTCATTTCAGCCCCACTTTCACCTGTCACCAAGAGCCAGCTCAGCTAAACCCCTGACCTGCAGCATCCTCTGAGCATAGCCCAACAGCACCAGGGGGACTCTTACTTGTGCCAGGGGTGCCTGCACTCTGCTCACTGCCTACCTGAGAGGCCCCACACTCACCTGGGCAGTAAAACACACCTAAAACCCATCCTGAACCAGCTCCAGCAACCACCTGCATGTCACCACCTTTTACCTGCTGCTGCCAGGGGGAGCAGAACCTTGGATGAAGGAGACCAAGGTGTCCACCAGAGGACGGGGAAGAACAATGATCTTTAAAGACCTTCTGGTGTGCTAGCAGAATCATAGAAAAGACTATAAATGTTCAATTACAAAGTCTTTGCAAAAAAAAAAAAAAAAAAAAATAAACCTCAAATTCAATATATTTTCTTTCACCCCTTTTCACTGCACATTACAACCAGGAATTGCTGCAAGCAGCATTTGTGCCACCATGACCCAATTCATTTTCCAAATACTGTGAGGGTTAAGCACATATGAACCAGAAAGAAAGAAAAAACAAACCAACCATCACACATGAGAAATAAGGCCTGGCTTCCATTTCAAGGAATATCAATAACTGAAATTGTTAACAAGTGACTGACAAAAATTGTTCTGCTTCCTGCTGGTTTAACTGCTTCTAGGCAAAATTATGATTACTGCTAATAAGCCTAGAAATCTAATAAGCCTTAATAACAATACAGAACAGCAAGTCACAAAACAACTACACTTTGCAGTCAGAATGGTTCCCCTGCAGTCAAAAATACAATGTGAATGTGGCTTGAAAGAGCCAAGTGAAATTAGCACTTGAGATCCATGGGGGAAGGGACTTTGCACACAAGGGCACCATTTAGTTGTATTTCAGGTCCTGTTAAATTGGCTCACACTACCATATAAACTGGAAATCCAAAGGTTATAGCTATAAGGACAGTGTAGCTGCTTCAGAAATAATTTTTCCTCCATTAAGATTATTTTTCATTCATTAAGAAGGATCATGGTTTGGATTGGAAGAGACTTTAAAGACCATCAAGTTCTAACACCTCTGCCAAGGGCAGTGACAACTTCCACCAGGCCAGGTTGCTTAAAGCCCCATCCAACCTGGCCTTGAACACTTCCAGGAAAAACTTCCAGACCTGACAACACAATGGAGATTTTTTTCAGCCATAATTCCAAGCAAAAGCTTGTGACTTTAATGGATTTGCATCTTCCCCCCAAAAACAGAGAGAGCTGTGGCACAGTTCATGGCAGCTACCACAGAGGGAAGAGACTATTAGGTCAGACCCCTACCACAGGTCAGATCAAATTTCTATATGTGACAAAGCTGATCTTAGCTCCAAAGTGCTGCCTGCAAGATTCACAGCAAATAACCTATGCCAGTTCTCCTCTGAAAAACACTATAAAGCTCTGAAATGCTCCAGCAGATGCATATGCTTTCTGGAGACAGAGAATCTGCAGATTAAGCTACAGAATGTGGCTTTGTTAGTGAACAGGAGGGGCTGAACAGTGATCTGCTTTTTTTTCTCGGTAACTACAACTTAATCTGTATTCCCCTGCTAAAAGGATTGCAATAAAACCCTTTGTAATGAAAGGACAATTAAGTCACATTATGTGCAAAAAGCCATCATTTGTTAATGATCCACTAATTTCAGCAAGATAAGACACTAATCACTTATGGTAATCAAATTTGCCCTGGTAATGCAGCGACTGGACCCTGCTGCAGCAATTCAGAGAAGTTCACTAGCTCTGCACCCAGATGCCACCAGGTCACAGCGTGTCCCTGATGAAGACACTCCGAGGCTGGGAGGACACCACGGCACCTCCTGCTCCATTTTTGAACCAGAAAAGGCAGATTCTGGATTCATCACTCATACTTATTGCATGAGTTTCCAGCCACACAGCTACTGGTATCTGGCAGTTCAGAATATGATGATGCCCAAAGAAAGGCTCAATTATGTATTTTTTTACAACATCATCTATTCCCGAAACAAATGACAGTCATAAAATACTGCGGATTTTTTTCCCGACATTGGAAGAATTATCTATAATAAAAGCATATCCATAATAAATTTAATCCATATCTAATGGATACTTAATCCCATGCAACTCATCCGAGAAAGCAAAGTTAGGTGTGCTTTGGTTCTGTCCAGCACCACCAGGTGGCAATAGCAGCCCAGCGAACCCATCCCACAGCACAGCAGCGGCACCAGCTGCTTCATTCCCCTTTTCCTTTTCACTCAGCCCTACCCCGAGCTTTTTAGAACTTCAACTCAGCGTCAGACTAAGCATCTATACTAAAAAGGACGCCTACTCCTGCCTCATGAGCTAGTCCAAAGACTGGGTCCAACCTAAGCAGCTCCCAGGAACCCAGGACTGGCACTTCCAATCTGGCAAATCCTGCTGTTCTGTGCTAAAGGCACAGCTGCCTCATTCAGATACCCATCACATTCCCTTGATTTCTGCAAACTGACACCCCTCCGATGTATTTTGGCTCAAAGAGAGAACAGCATGCAAGACTCCACTCATTCCCTATCCAAACACTGCATATATGCCCCAAACCACATGATATATGGAAAAGCAGGAGAAAGAAAAAAACTTTTTAATAACCTAGAAATGATAGAAGTACACCAGGCCTGGATTTGAACAGAAAGTTAGATCCAAAAAGTGGTTTATATTTTTCAGATTTCAGCAAGTTCTTTCTGTAAGTGAGTTAGGACTGCATGGTCTTGCTTTACCAGTCATCTTAAGTTCAAGGAAGAGGCAGAGGTGGCTTGGTGCATGGAAATTAATTGCCATTGTAAACACAAGTTGCAGACATCAATCACACTGAATGATGATGCTGTAAATCAAAGAGCAATCTGGCTTCATCCAGTATCCCAGGACTACAGTTTCTAAACTTTGTAACAGTCTAGTAAACAGATCTGTGGGGTTTTTTTCTTAATGCAGCTGTAGGAAAAATGTAATCCTAGACAAATTCATCTATAATGTTACACCTCTGATCTGACCTCACCACTATCCTTTCTGGAATTATAATAAGGTAAGAAAAAGTGTGAGTGACTGATCTACACCTGCTTTTCCGACTTACAGTTCTAAGTGCTCAATTTCCTCAGACCACCAGGAACTTCCAGCTCTGGCCCCAGAGCTCAGCATTCCCTCCCTAACAGCCATACTTCTGACCTGCAAGGTTTCACCCACTGACCTGAGTCAAACACTATTTTATATGACCCTAAAAGAGAACCTGGGATAATTTGCATTGTAACCACTGTTCTCTACTATGATTTTCTGGTAAAAGAGCTTTTTAATCAAAAGTTTCATCCCTGCACTGGAAAAGGAAATGTGACTGAAGGTGGTAGAAAAAAAAAGAGGAAGGGGAATTACATTCTCTTGGCTTCCACCCATCACTGTAGACTTCTAAAACTGAGTGTGTTCATGCTTAGGATGGATTTATATTCTGGTAGTCAAAACCCACAGCATCTTCTTATCAGAGGAACACCTGCTCAAATGCAAGTTACAAACTAGGACTTTTTGTCCCAAATTGCTTTGATCTTTAATTTCAGCTCCAGTATTGTCTGTATGTCTATTCATAAAGCTAAATTATGACTTGAACTGCAAAATTCATTCTAGCTCCTTCAGAATTTGAAACACTGAATCAGAATATGAAATTAGCCGCTGCCTCCAGCTGCAATACATTTCTTATTTCTCATTTTCACCCACACTCATTGGAAACCTAGTTCAAATGACAACCTGAAAATTGGTTTTGATCTCAACTAGTACATGGAGGTTCCTCCTCCCTGCCTTTTTGTTCCTTATAAGCCCCCAAAACAATGACAGGAGTGGCAGGAGATGAGCCAAATACCCCTCCAAGGTACTCCAAGTCACCACACATCTGAGCAACAGGTGTCGAGCTCTGCCAAACAAAACCAGACACCAAAAACCCAAAACACTCTTTAATTTGATTTAATTCTTTTGAGCATTTAATTCTTTTAATTCTTTTTAGCCTCAGGCCTAATTCTGCAGCTGTTCAGGGCATCCACTGATGCTTCTGTGCCATTCCTGAGCCAGAGGGGCAACATTTCCCTTTCAGCCTCTTGAGTGGCAGCAATGCAATGTGGTGGAGCCAGGCAGAGCTCCACGAAGAGGGGAACAGCAGCAAGCACTGCACCACTATAGATCTTCCTGAGGGAGAGTCCTGCTCTTCAAACCTGGCTCCCTTTTGTGACAGGGTAACTCACCTGGATGATCAAGGGAAGCCAGCTGATGTAATCTTTTGGGATTTCAGTAAAGCCTTTGATACTGTCTCTCAGAGTGACCTTCTGGACAAAATGTCCAGCACACAGCTGGATAAGCACATCGTGTGGTGGGTGAGCAAGTGGCTCACCGGTTGGGTGCAAAGAGTGGCAATGAATGGGGTGGCACCAGACTGTCACCAATGGGGTTCTGCAGGGCCCCATCTGAGGCCCTGTGCTCTTCAACACCTTCACTAATGACTTGGATGCAGGACTCAAAGGAATACTAAGCGAGTTTGCAATGATACAAAGCTGGAAGGAGCCTGCAGGGAGGCCCTGTAGGGAGATCTGGGCAGATGAGAGGAGGGGGCAAGCACCAACAACGAGGAGCTCAACAGGGGAAAGCGCCGGATTCTGCACTGGGGTGTACAGCCCTGGATGCACAGAGAGCCTGGGGAATGAGACACTGGACAGCAGAGCCACAGAAAGGGACCTGGGCTCCTGTGGATGGCAAGTGAATGTGGGGACATCAGCAGTGCCCTGCAGCAGGAGGGCCAGGCCTGTCCTGGGGACATCAGCACAGCCAGGAGGGCCAGGCCTGTCCTGGGGACATCAGCACAGCCAGGAGAGCCAGCCCTGTCCTGGGGACATCAGCACAGCCAGGAGGGCCAGCCCTGTCCTGGGGACATCAGGAACAGCCAGGAGGGCCAGGCCTGTCCTGGGGACATCAGGCACAGCCAGGAGAGCCAGCCCTGTCCTGGGGACATCAGGAACAGCCAGGAGGGCCAGGCCTGTCCTGGGGACATCAGGCACAGCCAGGAGAGCCAGGCCTGTCCCGGGGACATCAGCAACAGTCAGGAGGGCCAGGCCTGTCCTGGGGACATCAGCACAGCCAGGAGGGCCAGCCCTGTCCTGGGGACATCAGCACAGCCAGGAGAGCCAGCCCTGTCCTGGGGACATCAGGCACAGCCAGGAGAGCCAGGCCTGTCCTGGGGACATCAGGAACAGCCAGGAGAGCCAGCCCTGTCCTGGGGACATCAGGAATAGCCAGGAGGGCCAGGCCCTGTCCTGGGGACATCAGGCACAGCCGGGCAAGGGAGGGATTGTCCTGCTCTGCTCTGAGCTGGAGCAGCCTCACCCCTCGAGTGCTGGGGCAGTTTTGGGCACCACAAGGTAAAAAAGCCATGAAGCTGTCAGAGAGTGTCCAGAGGAGGCCACCAGGATTGTGAGAGGCCTTGGGGGAAGCTCAGGTGTGAGCAGGGGCTGGGGGCACTGGGTCTGTTCAACCTGGAGAAGAGGGGGCTGAGGGGAAACCTCAGCAGGGTCTGCAACCTCCCTGTGAGGGGAGGAGGAGGCGCAGGCACTGATCTCTGCTCTGTCACAGGGGACAGGAGCTGAGGGAATGGCCTGAAGCTGTGTCAGGGAGGTTCAGGTTAGGTGTTAGAAAAGGCTCTTCACCCAGAGGGTGGCTGGGCACTGGAACAGCCTCAGAGCACCACGCCTGGCACAGCTCAAGAAGGGTTTGGAAAACACTCTTCAGGCACCTGCTGTGATTCTGGGGGCATCCTGTGCAGGGTTGGGAGTTGGACTTGATGATCCTTTTGGGTCCCTTCCAACTCAGCATATTCTGTTATTCTGTGGATCAGGCTGCCCAGGGAGGTGATGCAGTGCTCCCCTCTGGAAGTATTCAAAATCCACCTGGACACGTTCAGGTGTAACCTGCTCTAGGTGATCTGTTCAGGTGTAATCTGCTCTCTGCCTTGGCAGAGGAGTTGGACCAGATGAGCTTCAGAAGTTCCTTCCAACCTTAACTATTCTGTGATAAAAAGACCACATAAGTCAGGCTTTGTTCTGTGTTCAAATCTGCAGAGCTAAATGCAAAGCCAACCTGCAGTAGCTCTAGATCTCTGGAAAAGAAGCTATTTTTAAACAGCAGTAGCAATGTGGACTGCATAAATTAGCATAATCTCAGCCTTCACAGATAGTTCTCAGCTGTTTTACATACTACAAATCAACACTCTGCAGATTCCTCACTTCTACTAACGTGGTCAATCATGCATTTCATGAGGCTTAAAATCTCCTATTTTCATCCTACAAAATCTCAACGGCCTTTTTATACATTCTCCTTTTCCTATTCAGAGCAGCACTATCACAGGCTCAGGTTCCATTACAAATCTCACAAGGTTTCATGTGTAACTGGTGGTTCTGTGGATGCCTAAATGCAGGACATCCTCTTATTTTCTCAGCTGATATGATTTTTTCCTCATGGGCAGATGGCATAGAAGGGGAGTGCAGATGGAAACCCACAGCCCACAAACTCCTCATTATAATTTGAAATAGTGCTAGCAGCTCTTTGATTCTCATCTTCTCTTCAAATTATTTTCAGCAATAAAGGATGAACTGCTGTTTTCAGAAAGCTCAGCCAAAAGTAATGATATCTGTTTATAGCTGAGAACCTTCTAACAATGTGACTTCTATTTCCACAAGTTTTATTAAAATCTATAAATCGTTGCTGAAAAGGACTTCAAATTGAGTATCTCTTGCTTTGATTCAAGTATTACCTCAAGAAGAAAGATCAGTAAGAAAATAACAGATCACACATGCATGAAGGTTTAGAAGTCCCACAGTTAGCTATTTAAGGTAATCCATGGCTCCAGGTATCACTTTACCTGAGCTGCTTGGAATTATAGTGGATTTATCTCTGCAGAACAGCTGTGAGATAAGGGAGCTGCCGTGATAAACTGCAGCAGGGAGCAAGAGGGTGACAGTGATGCTGATGGCCTGTGGCTCACAGACTCCTCACCCTGCATCCTCCCTGCCCTTTAGGACTGAAACCCCTCCTGGCAGAAAGGCAGGATGAGGGTGCTATAGAAACTCGTGTTATCATTTCTTCAAGCTGTTTCACAGCATGTCCAGTCTGCTGGAACTGACTTTCCTAACCTTCCCACCGGTTGGAAAAGTCCTAAAAACAGCAAAATAAAAATATCTGTGGTGGAAAATAGCAAGGAATGAAAAATAATAAGAATTAGAGGTCAAGCTTGGATCCCTGAAAAGTTTGTATTAACCAATGGAAAAGCATTAAAATAACTAAACTTATCCCTTAGTTATAAAAAGAAAACAAACAATACTTGAGACACCCAAGTGGCATGGTTGGTGAGGATTTACAAACTCACAGACAGCTCTCTCACACAGCAAAAAGGAAAAGCTGGCTGATTTGTTCCTGTTCCAGAAACCTGGAGTCAGGTCACAAATAGCCTCTTTTGTTCCAAGTTTTGATCTGGTGCCTGACAACCAATTATTAAACCACACTGCTCTAGCTCAGCTAGAAAGGAACCTTCTAAACCATCTCACAAAATGGTTTCTGTCCATTTAAAAGATGGATACATGTTGCTTAACTGTATTTTCAGCTTGCAAGAGTAAAGGCTTTTTCTCAGATGGCTGAATTTATTTGCATATTAAATATCAAAAACATCCAGATGTTCAACCTAGTTGTGATATACATACTCTACAACATCAACAATTTGCCTATATAATGCAGGGCTATAATCTTCCTCAGCATTCAGGCATGCTAATGATCTTACACAGGGACCACAGAAGATGAAAGAATTCAATATTTCATCACCAAAGACAATTTCTCTTTCCTGCATTCATGGAAGAAGATTATGGGAGGTCATCATCTTAGAGGCTTCCCTTTCACAACAAAAAAAGACAATAATCAGTTTTCATTAGGGAACACTTGTCCTTTCTCCTGCACCCCATGACTTTCCTGTCCCATCCACCAGACACAGCACTGGTATCAACCAAGTAACTCCATAGTATTGTCTACCCCAAAGGTTTATAAAGGGCAATAGAAACGCTCAAATTTGAGATGCAGCCCTTAAGGACTTACCCGTGTCAAAAGAACCTAACACACGTTTTATCTCCAGCTTAATGGCTTGCACTTGAAACTGGCTTAATGGCTTGCACTTGATCAAGGTCTTCAAAAGTGACCATTTGAAACTCTTCTTTCAAGAGAAAACTCAGCTCGAGCGTGACAGAATAAATAATTTCCAGAGGAAGAGAAGGCTCCATTGTAAGTGCCTTGAGGAAGCCCTGATTCTGTGAAATCCATCAATATCCCACAGCTCATCCAAAGGCACGTTTAGAGCCTCTGGCACTAGAGGCTGATCACCCAGGGAAAGGCAAAGAGAATTTTGGCAGAGGATGAGATACTGTGCCAGCATTTCTGATGCAGTAAAAGTGACTCTACCACACATCTGCCTCTCTGAGAGAGGCTGAATCTGCCTGTGACAAGGTCAATTTTGAGAAAGGTTGGTATTAAAAGATTATGCTCCCTCCATCCTCTCACTGAGGTTATGCTAATTATTGCAGGGGAGCAAAGGAATTCTTTGATCCTCCAAGTCCTCCTTCCCTCACAAGTTGACTCTGGCTGCTGGCACAGCACCCAGAGGAACAGCACAGCATATCCTAATTCCATAATTGTGGAATTAGCCATTTTCAACCTTGAAATTTAACCCTAAGAAATTGAGAATGCAGTAATCCACATAATCCAGGCCTCTACACCTGTCCCTCTTCCAACTAATCTCACCACCCTTCACCATGACACATCTTAATTTAGAGTCTTGCCTGCTAAGGTCAGTGAGTAAGTGGATGCTCAGGAGTTGCAACAAGTATTTGTCACACGGTGAGACCAATTGCTTTGTGAACTCTGAGAGACACAGAAATATCAGCAGTGAGCAGAGCCTTTGCCAGCCATGCACACACAGCCTTTACAAAGGTTCTGGGAGGCAGCAAGGGGAAGGGATAGATGAAGAAATAAAGGCGTGGAGCACAGCCCTGGATAATGCGATCTGCTGGTATTAAGTTTTCTCCTGAAGGAGTTAAGTATATACCAGCTGCTCTACATTAAACCGAGCTGGCATTTTAAATCATGCAAATTAGCTGAGCTCCCATCCCTTTCAGCCCAGCATTTAGCAGCATTGCTGCAAATGGTGCAAAGTGCGGGCCGAACAAGCCCTGCCATTCCAGCTGCTGGCAGGGAGGAGGCAGGGCAGGCAGTGGCTCTGGGTGATGCTGCAGCTATTCACAAGATGGTTTGCAAGAGCCTCCTTCCACCATAGGTATTGTCTGCGTGACCAAAACGTGCCCCATGCGCACAGAAAGCCTAGGGCTTTTATTTGTTGAAAATTCATTTAATATACGCTAATGAGAACCACTGAAAAATTATTTAAAATTCAATTATTTGCCAGTGGAACACTGAAATTTCAAATTTCTCTTTCCCTGATGCTGCACAATAAACACTGAGTAGATCTGACAGGTCATTGGCCCAGAAATGCTGACACAGCAGCCAAGGGTGGCATCAGTCCCCTCCATAATGTCCAATACCAGTGGACATTTCTCAGACTGTGAGGGGAAGAGATGAAAATCTGTGTTTATCCAACACAAACCCCTCTTCTGCTGAATCTGAGAGCACTCAGGAGGCAATAAGGAGGGCTAAATCCTCCTTAGTTCACACTGCTGTGGCCAAGAGATTAAGTTTCAGCACAAAGCTGAAATTGTGAGTGAAGGATCTGATATTAAGAAGTCTAGGAGCTCCATAGACTTTTTAAAAACATCATTTCAGGTTCCTCGTCTACCTGCTCAACAAGGGAAAGGTGGAATTCATGTTTGTGTTAAAGACAGGCTAAACTGCCTTGCTATCCAACCTGATATAAACCAACCCAGCAGTGGTGGTGACCCAGGGGCATGACATCCCACCACACCATCCTGCATCTTGGTGGTTGCACCAGCCACCAGTCTACATGGTCCAAACCCTCCTAGGGGAAGGCCAAAAGGCATCTTACAGGAAGGAAAGGAAAGGAAAGGAAAGGAAAGGAAAGGAAAGGAAAGGAAAGGAAAGGAAAGGAAAGGAAAGGAAAGGAAAGGAAAGGAAAGGAAAGGAAAGGAAAGGAAAGGAAAGGAAAGGAAAGGAAAGGAAAGGAAAGGAAAGGAAAGGAAAGGAAAGGAAAGGAAAGGAAAGGAAAGGAAAGGAAAGGAAAGGAAAGGAAAGGAAAGGAAAGGAAAGGAAAGGAAAGGAAAGGAAAGGAAAGGAAAGGAAAGGAAAGGAAAGGAAAGGAAAGGAAAGGAAAGGAAAGGAAAGGAAAGGAAAAAGTCTACATTGCTGCAGTGTGGAAAGCTGCTATCTGACTGCTTGGAAACAGGATCCTAGGCAACCGCTGCTCTTCCTCTTGAAAAGCAGAAAGAGGTTTGATTCAGTGAAATAAAGCAAATTCATTACAATTCCCCTGGAGATGCTCCAGAGGGATGAAGAGGATGCTGCTGCCTCCCCTTTCCAGCTGCACACTAGAGGACCTGGCCCCTTTTTGCCAGCTTTCTTTGGCACTGCCCATCTGGCACGTTACTGTGGAGGACCAGACAGACCCCTGTGTGCTCCAGAGCCCATCCCAGAGGAGTAAGATACAGTGATGCCAAAAATACTCCTTCCCAAAATAATCCATCCCAGCTGAGCCTCAGACAAGTCTGGAATACATGTGGCTGTCCTGAGAAGCAGACTGACCTCTGGTTATTGAGCAAGAAAAGCTTAATTTCTAAAATATTACATCAAATGGTCAATGCACATTTGATCTTGACACAACACCTGACATTTTTCCATTAGTTTTGAAGATTTAAATATCCATACATCTCCGGCAAATGGAGAATAATTTAAAACGGAATCAAATTTGTCTTACCAGACTGATCCATTAGTTATTGTCTCCACCAGTTGCAATCAAAGTTGCACATTGATCACTGTGGATCAAAATGCCAGCACTGAAACTACCTGTAGTTTCCAACAGTGGACACAGCTCAAGTGGAGATGGCTGAAGAAAAAGGAATCTGCTCCTCAACACTTGTTTCAAGATATGCAAGTATAACAAAGTCTTAGCACCCATATTCACCATAGAATATCACACAAGCTAGATCAGCAACATGAAATCCCACCAGGGTATTCATTTTGTTCTACCAGTAGGCAAGTATATAGAACTAAGAGATGGCAGAAACAGATAATAAAATAATTTTTGGTCAGCATTTTCAGAAGATAAGCAATCCTGTCAGGGAAGATCCCCTCACGGTGTGAAACAAAAAGGTATTACTACAACAGCCTTCACGACTGAGAATGTCACTCCATGAGACAAAAAATACATAAAATTACAATTCCAGCCTGTCACACACCTCTCCCACTTCTCCCAAGAGCAAAGCATGGGTGTCCTCAGACAGCTGTTCCAGAGGATGTTCTTCCTAAACAACTCTGAGAAATCTAGTTCCTTTGGCTAAAAGGCCTTGTCAGCCCCTACAAGGTTATTTGGGAGATGAGGGAGAACATGCAAATGGTCAGGGAAGCTGGGTCAGTCCTTGGAGAAAGTGTAACCAAGCCAACAAGACCCCTGCACTGAGAGCTGAGCTACTGCTGCAGCCAGAGCACAAGTCAGCCTGTCAAGGGCTGCTTCAGGGCTCCTCTTTATTTATTTATGGATTATTTACTTCATGAGGAACCCTGGATGTGCATGACTAGCTCGCTTTCTTTAGCAGGTGAGACAAACATCTCCGGCTTTCTCCAAGAAGGCTTCACAGCCTTCACAGCAAAGAGCAAAGGCTTTTTCTCAGATGGCTGAATTTATTTGCATATTAAATATCAAAAGCATCCAGATGTTCAACCTAGTTGTGATATACATACTCTACAACATCAACAATTTGCCTATATAATGCAGGGCTATAATCTTCCTCAGCATTCAGGCATGCTAATGATCTTACACAGGGACCACAGAAGATGAAAGAATTCAATATTTCATCACCAAAGACAATTTCTCTCTCCTGCATTCATGGAAGAAGATTATGGGAGGTCATCATCTTAGAGGCTTCCCTTTCACAACAAAAAAAGACAATAATCAGTTTTCATTAGGGAACACTTGTCCTTTCTCCTGCACCCCATGACTTTCCTGTCCCATCCACCAGACACAGCACTGGTATCAACCAAGTAACTCCATAGTATTGTCTACCCCAAAGGTTTATAAAGGGCAATAGAAACGCTCAAATTTGAGATGCAGCCCTTAAGGACTTACCCGTGCCAAAAGAACCTAACACACCTTTTATCTCCAGCTTAATGGCTTGCATTGAAACCGATCAGGTCAGTCCCTTTGTTTGGAGAAAAGCGTAACCAAGCCAAGCAAGTGTAACCCCAGCACTGAGAGCTGAGCTACTGCTGCAGCCAGAGAGCAAGTCAGCCTGTCAAGGGCTGCTTCAGGGCTTCTCTTTATTTATTTATGGATTATTTACTTCATGAGGAACCCTGGATGTGCATGACTAGCTCGCTTTCTTCAGCAGGTGAGACAAACATCTCCGGCTTTCTCCAAGAAGGCTTCACAGCAAAGCCAAGGCACTTTTGGATTATACCATGGCTGTCACTACACAAAGGACAAGACAGAAGAGATGGACCAAGATTAGTGACAGGACAGGTAAAATAAAGACACTTAGGGAGACTCCTTCCCACTGAGAAAGAGAGGATAAGGCAACTTATAGCCACTGCTGTAGAGACAAAAAAAAAATCCATGCAAGGAAAAGGACTTAACATCCAAGACAAGGCATGAACACAAGCTAAAAAATGCAAGTAAACAAGACACTGTCAAAATATGATGATATGACAGTCCAAAACTCAACATGCACGGGGGGAAAAGTCCTGGTAAAAGTGAATTTTCAAATACAGAAGTTGGATACCTTTCCCTTTCAGGCATTGTTTTCCCACACATTGCTTCCAATTCTGAAATAACCCAAAATTAAAATGAAAATCAATCCAAGGATAACACAACTAAAAATACTTTCAACAGGCAAAAAAAGGTGGAATCAGAAGAAAACTTCAGAATTCAGCCTGTTTTAAAATAAGAAGTGACCTGTTTTCTCATTTATTTTAATAGGTGGTTTATTTGTTTTAAGTTTTAGCAGTTATTTCCATGCCTTTGCAAAACTGAAGAAACTGAGACTGTTTCCAGAAACTATTTCAGAAAAAACAATTTACAGATAAAATTAGAGGCATACAACTAAGTGCCAAGTGTTTGACTGAATTCCAGTTCTTGGTGAATGGAAAACCAGCAGCTTCCTGTTACAAAATGTACCAACAGTTCATGTCTAATAATACACATCATAGCTAACCATTTATATACTTCAAGTATAGATGTTTCTAAAAATAATATTAAAGCAGGGTATTTTTAGCCAGGTGAATTTCTCAGGAGAATGAGATTCTACATTTTGCAGCAAAGAAAAAAAACAGATTAATGGGTTAAAATTTTCAGAGCATCTCTTGATTTATATCAAAATAAAAAGTAGAAGATTTAGCTCCAAAGCTTCAAGAAGCAAAAAAATAAATGGGAAAAAAGGTCAAGAGCAGAACACACACCTTTTCATTAAAGGCCCAGCTATTGCTCAATTCACAAATATATCTTCTCAAACAGCACTTACAATATTTATCCTGTTGCAAACTTGGAAAGTTCAAGCAAAATAATTATTGATTTAAGCACCTCCTTAATTTCTTCCACTTTGGTAAGAAGAGGGAACTTGTAGGCTAGAAGCATTAAAATACTCTACAAATTGTTCAGAGATTTAAATCTAGTGGTGAGACAATCTGGAAAGTAAAATTATAGAGTAGACAATGTTTCTCAAAGGACTCTTAAAAGCAAATTAAAACCAGCCAATACCAATCCTTAATTTCCAAAACCCAGAACTTAATTCACACTATCTCAGTAAATAAAGGCTTTCTTTTCTGATACCCTCTGGACAAGCAAAAAGAGCATAACTAGTGTTGGTTTGGGGTATTTGGATTTTTTTTGTTTTGTTGGGTTTTTTTTACTTCCTAGATACTTGAAACTTGGGAAAGGTTAATTATTTGTTTATCAGACTTCTTTATAATCAGATTTTTTTTTTCTTTTTGAGAAGTACAGCTCAGGTTCAGTGCCAGCAGATTTCAAAAGCAATATCTGTTGTTCTCCTCTATCAATATGCTTGTACCTCTTTCTGCTTGGTGTCATCGTGCATCAAGTGTCACAGCAGAAGGTGATAAAAATCACTTGCTAAAGCAGGGACAAAAGAGTGAGAGTGTTCACTTCAGAAATTCAACTTAATGGAGTGAACTAACAGTTCCAAGGACAGAAGGAGAACACATGGACACCATATGCATGAGCATTTTGAGCTGTTAACAAGTAGCAGCAAAGGAGAAAGATAATCTAGTATCAAGGGACTAGCTAGTAATTTTCTATAGAGCTGCAGACTTTCTGACCTTGGCTACATTTCTTTGTCCCTTAGCCATCCACTTCACAAATGTTCTCCAAAAAATAAGAACAATATCCCTACGTCTAAGGTGCTTTAGGTTAAGCACATTCAAATTTTCAAGCCAGATAGATAGATAGATAGATAGATAGACAGACTGTCACAAGTAAGAGGGAGAAAAAAACATTTACCAATATGACAAAAAAACAAATGGAGCTTTGAACAAAGTCACTTTATGCAAAGTAACCCTTTGCATATTCTAAATGAAAACCCAATGATTAAGGAACCTCCTGAATTTATAGTGCAATGTTACACCTGTAGTTCAAATGCAAGGCTACAGAAAAGGTAGCTCTTTATATCAAAAGACAAATCACTGGAAAATCCATGTTCACAATCACAGTAAAACAACTTTGGAATTGTTATCTTGTTTTCTACCTGAGAACATTTCATCTAGAGCAAACCCTCCCCTGCCCCCCAACAATTAAATATTATTCAATATGTATCTAGAAATATATCAAACCTACAGCAATCATAAATAGAAGAAGAGTTTGGCTACTTAGTAGCCTCAAATTGCTTACAGTGGGTGTAAAAAAAAAAAAAAATCCACCATAAAGATCCAGCACAGGCTTTTTTGCAAGAATGACTTAGGTACATAACTATAATCATACCAACAAGCTCATTAGCACCAATTTCAAATTTATTTTGTGCTTATGTATTTTGATCATCTGAATCTATAGTTTTCCTCAGCTTCTCCCAACTTCAGTAAAATCTATCCTTTGTTCATATCCTAAACGTGACTCCATTTGGTTTCTTGCAGCTGCAAAAAGCAATCTTTTATGTGAAAGTTATCAGTATGATTGACCATATTTCCCATAATTTCATTCATAATTAGCTCAGCAGTCATAGTGAGACCAAATTTCACACGACTGAGGCAGCTCATGCAATGGCACTGAAACCAGTTGATGTTCATCTGACTTTAAATTGGGTCCAGATAAAGATTTGCTTGATCCCTATCCCTTCTGCAAGCTGGTTTGGCATGAGAACTGTGAAACACACAGAAAAATGGCTAATGCACGTGAGAAGGGAAGGCATCATTTCTCTGCAATATGCTCCATTAATCCTTCTGTCTATGAAGCTTCACATTGGCAAGATAGTGATATGGAGGTTTAAACAGTGGAGTTAATGAAAATACAGAAAAATAATTGCTACTATCTGAACTATGTGGCTTCACTTGGATTGCTAATGGCATGGGCACAAGGGGAGTGAGGCAGAGAAGAGAAACCAAGAGCCCACAGATCATGGGTCACATGTGGCTCATCAAACATCTGATGTGAGCCTAACTCTGAGGTGTGGGAAAATACTGGAGGAACCTGTTAAGTTAACCTGTTTGAGAGCAGTTGACTGAACTGCCTGGGATGTGCCAGCAGTGTGCCACCAACCTGGGAATGGCTGTCCACTCCATTTCTATCAGGGAGCTGTAACAGAGCTTCCATACTCTTGTCATTACTTGGACTACCCAATGGGAAATGAGGCAAAAAACTGAGATGTTTTTAACCTCAACAGGTGTGGCAAATGCTTCTGGAACACAACCCAGGTGTAGATAGTCTTGAAAAATTAGGAAAGAATCACTAGGTAAAAAATCTAGAAAATATAGGACACTCCAGAACTAGACCACCCCAGATCCAGGCTGCCAAACTCAACAAGATCTTCACAAACTGGGAAAGCAATATGAAGAAAAATCTAGCTGAGCGAGGTAGCTTGATTTCAGACAAAATCTAACCAGTTTTAAATGGAATTGTTTTTAAAAAAGGGTCTAGGGAAACTAAAAAGAGTTCTGTAGACAGCATAAGGAGTTGCAAGAGTTGTAGAAATCCTAGGCTTTGCTGAGTGCAGTGAAAGAGAAAAGTGAGGGAGAACATCACACACTGTCAGCACCTGCTTGCCATGTCCACCAGAAGATCTTTCAGCAAATGAATAGTGCAAAGAAGTTTACAAGGAAATACCAATTCCTAGCCCCTCCCCTCCCAGCCAAACAAAGCACAATTACAGGTAATTGCTGAACACACATACTTTAAACCCAGGTTAAACAGATGTCTCTTAACTTGCAAGTGTTTTAGTGGAAGGGTGGGACCAACCATTTAGCAAGGTCCTGGTGCCTTTAGTGCTGCTTCAGTTACTGAAGGTACAAACAGTGATTATTTTATTTTATTTTTTAGGTTCTCTGGAGAAAGAAAATCAAGAATTTGGAGAATACAACATAGCAGCAATAAACACAGTAATGAAATCTGGGATCTCCTTCAGTGACATTCCCAATGGCATCTTCCTTCTTGCATCTGCATGAACAATTACACCACAACCAGGGACTCCTAAGGGGCAATGATTTCTTTCTTAAATAACTAATGCAAATTTAGTAGCCAAATGCATCCGACTTTCTCAGAATCACTGAGAAATACCATTCTGTAGATGAGAGATGAGAATCTTGCTATCTACTCGACAGAAGTTTCTCTGGTAACAAAGTTAAATATTTCCAAAACAATTCTCTCTAAATATGGGTAGTACAATTTATTGGCGGTGTTTTCAAATTAGACAAAATAAGCACCAGTGCAACAGTCAGATACTGTTGTGCACAACACAGGGGATTTAATATGGAAAAATAGAGTGTGTATATCAGTAACAGTAAAATAGGAATGATACTGCCATGATTCATCCACCTAAGATTTCCGACTAGCATTTACAATGGGCTTGATGCTAAAATTCTCAGACCTTTCTTTGGAAAGTGCCCCTGAAATACTCTGAAGTGTGCTTTTTATAAATTGCACAGCATTTTAAAAAACACACTGCCCTTATAAAGGCTTAAGGCACAAAACTTCCAGTTATATAAAATCCAGCTAACACACGTAAAACCATATCAAGAGGAATAAAATCAGCAAAACATTTAGAAGTTTTCACTGCTACCACATTTGTGAGTGGGACATCTTGAATTTCAGCAGGTTTTTGTTTTTAAATTGGTGCTTTAATGAATACCACCTGCAGTGCTCACGTTCTCAGGTTCTAGAAAGGCAGCACCTGGCAGCAAAAAAGCTCATGAAGCTTTGCAGTGGTGTGTAAGTGCCTTGAAACATGCTAACCCAGCACGAGAACATGGTATCCTCATATGCTGGCTTCTGGACTATTCTGCTCTAGACTCTTCTGCAGAATAATCAGTCCAATAAGCCACTAAATTTTGTATTATGTAGTGCAAAAAGGACTCACTTCAACGGGATTAAGAACAACTCCCTGAAATACTCTCAGAACCAAGAGAATTAGTCCAAGTGACACAACCTCTCTCTCATTCTCCCTCCACCCACACAGGAGGATGTCCTTTCTTGTGGGCTGAAAATTCTGCAGAGGGACCAAGATCTACAGAGGATAGGAGCCAGAACACTGGGCAATGGTCCAGCTTGTGGATCTAAACTATAAATTCTACTGTAAGAATATCACAGGTATTGCCAGGTGCCTGCCCAATAAAATGGTGAGGGTCACATTGGTGCTTCAGATAAATCCCCCAGAGGAGCAAAGTGATCACCCTCAGATTCTCAAGCTATTCAGACCTGGTGCAGTGTTCAAGTCTGAACCTTACCATGGTTATTATCAGAAAGCACTTTTGCACCTGAATGTAGCTGAAGGTCTTCCAAGATAAAAGTTTCAGCTGCTGACCTATCAGCTGGCAGCTGTCCATCCATCCTGTTCCTCCTCCCTTGGCAGGGAGGAACAATAGGAAAAGGAATGAACAGTGCCCTTGACACAACACATCTGGAAAAATCTCCCTCTAGATACAGACTGCCATTCCAAATGACCACCTTGAATGGCAAAACCCTGCATGCTTTTGTGGGCAGAAGGATCAAAGCTCAAAGGATCAGCAAAATTGCTGAACAACAACAACAAAAAAAAAAAAGACTGTGTTTATTCAAGAATAATAGGTAGTGAAAAAAGCCTCACTGGTTCACACCTTAAAAGGTGCTGGTCATCTGCTCAGACTGCCAGCCAGAGGAGATTACTGAGAATGCAAAGTTCAAAATTTCTCCTGCTGCTGAAGAAATTAAAAATGTAAAATTATCTGACATTTCCTTAGCCAAAATCTTTCCCTGGTCAAATATAACAAGTTAGCATCAAGACCCTTTCATCATCAGGCTACAAAAAATGGGGTTTGTTCCACGTCCTTGTAAGGGTTAAAACCACCATAGTGTTGCCCTTAGTGCTGCAAAGGCTCCCACTGGCAGATCTCTGTGAGCATAATCTGTTACAAGATGAGAGAGTATTTCTGAATAAGAACCACTTTTTCAGCAGTGTAGATTTCCATGCAGAAACCCTGGCACGTGTGAGAGAAAGGGCAGCAGATAATGAGATTTTGCTGACGTTTCATAATCACAAGGACAGACTCAGGCGCGAGTGAGAGAGAGCACTTGATTATCTTGTAAGGGCAAGACGTGATGCACAGGTTGGTCTGTCTGCTGCCACTTCCCTGCATCCCTGCTTGGCTGTCTCCTGTTCCTGCTCTCAGTCCCTCAGGAACTGCTCCAGTCATATCTGTCTGGCCTGAGCAGCCCAATACGTCACCCTGTCTACCAGCAAGGAAAGTGCAGCACATCCTGAAATCAGGGCATGCGGTCAAACACACCCCATCAGTAGGCACACTTGTCTGAAGGGAATAGGGTTACCAGGCCACACACTTCACAATCTAGGTGGTAGGGATGATCCATTATTTCTCAAAGAAGGAAAAAAAACTAGTGAGTCTCTGTCATCATTTCCCTCTCTCAGCATAATGGTATCACCTTCCACCGGGCTCAGATATTGGCAGAAGCAGCGTGTAACGTTTCTGGTTGTTGCCAAAATACATCCCAGGGCTGTACAGCCATCTCTGGAGCACAGCAATCAATCGTGCTTGCTGCAGCAGCCCATCTGCTCTGCTCCCTCCCTAGCACAGTCACACACACGCTGTGCCCATGCTGCTGCAAAGCTCACCAGGGCACGGCAGCACAGGGCAGCCCCAGCCACACTGACAACCTCAGGCAACCACAGAAATCGAACCAGCTGAGCATCTCTCCCCCCTATACAGCAAGCAGCACATATAAAAATACATTCGAAGGCTGACACAGATTAAAGGGAAACCTAAAATGTGTATATTGATGATGTGCTGCATCTATGATGTCATGCACGTATAGCATTATACAGGCAATTCTACTTAAGTGTTCATTTCCTCCATAATCTGTTTAATTCAAATGCACTGAATGACATGCACATTGTAATCCAGCATCAAGCACTGCCTCCCATTCACTCCCCACAGAACGTTCACACAACTAGTGCTCTGGTACAGTACATGACCGAACACAAAACACATTAATGACAACCAGCAATCCTCCCCCAGCCCAGGCACACGAGCCAGCCCTTACACTTAGCACCTACAGAAAGCACACAAAGAACACACCCCACAAACAACATCTCTACCATCTCCCTCCTGTAAATCCCCCCCGGGTTCCAGCAGAGGGGATGGAGAAGGCAGCACAGGCAAGCAGCACACGCAGCCCCATCCCTCAGCACCCCACCATCAGCTCCATCATGCTGACAGAATTACACATGCCACTGTGTGGAATATAAAACATCCCACCACTGCAGACAGATGTTGGCACACACACACACACATCCCTTCCCTGCAATTCCATGCTATTTACCCCAGAAAACCTGCTGCACACTCCACACAGAAATAAATTCGCACATACACCTCCCCAGCATTTGGTGCCTGCTAACCTGTGTGTCAAATCCATTTTCTACCGAGCTACTCTTCCTTGCTGGGAGGCCATCTCCCGCGTTTTCTTGTCCGTTGGATGATTTGAGAGGAATCTGGCTGGAATACAATGGCTTCGTCACCTCCACCTTGTTCCCAAACTTCAGGTAACAGGGCTGTGGGATGGTCCTGGCTGTCGGGACATGCAGGATTGGAGCAGCGCTGTGGACGGGTTTAGGTAGTCCCGATTTCATTTTGGAGGCTACCAGGATGGCTGGCATTTTCTCTTTCTGCTTTCCTAACACGTTTCTGTCAGCAGCAGCAAGAGCAGAGACAGCAGGCAGGGAGAGAGAAAATGACACGTTGGGGAAGCTGTTCTGCTCTAAAGCAGCCTGGTTACTGCAGAGATCTCCAAAATCAGCTTAGAATTTAAAATCAACAATAAAACCAATTAAAAAAAAACTTAAAAAAAAGAGAAAGGAAAAAAGAAAAAAAAAAGAAGCAAAAATACACCACTTTCAGTCTAAAATATCTCCCAGCTTTATGCTAGCCTTCCACCTGTTTCCTCTAATTTTATTTTCAGTTCCTTACCACTGTCCTCTTTCCTATTTCTGCTATGTAACTTGCTTCTTCCTTTCTCTGACTCCTGCAATTTTCTTGCCTGGAAATGAAAGACTTTCACTCCATTATCTTGTCACTGCATCTCCAAAGTGAGGCAGCCTTTGGGAGAAAAAAAAAAAAAAAAAAAAAAGGAACCTGCTGCTGCATATGCTTCCCCTTCCGTAAGCACTAGAGAGTGAGCGAGCAGGATTTCCAGCTTAAGATGTCCTTCTTCAGTCTTAGCCAAGAAGCAGATGTAGCTCAGTGTGTTAATGACTGATGCCCTTGGATACAAGCCTTAGAGAATCAAGCTTCTTAAGCCTAAATAGCTGTGAACAGGACAACGCTGCCGGAGCAGAAGGAGAAACGTCCGCTGACAGCGATTTTTTAAATCAAAATATGTCAGCGGCCACAAAATTTCCCGGCTCCCCCAGTGCTGAGCATAAAAACCTGGAAGGCGGGAGGGGGAATGGGGCGGGGTGGGGGGGGGAAGCGATTAAAAATGAAAGCGATTCAGCGGCGAGAGGGAAGGGAAAGCAGCAGGCGGCAGCTCAGGGTCCCTCCCGCAGTGGAGCGGGCTCGGGCATCCCGGGGGGGGCGCGACCAGCAGGGCGGGAGGGAGGCGGCGGCTGCCCGGCACCGAGCGGGCAGGGCGGGCCCCGATTGGCCCTGCCCGCTCCCAGCAGCGACAACACTAAAAAATTAAATAATTAAAGAAAGAAAGAAAGAAATCTCACCCTCTCTCCGCAGGGGGAGGAGCGGCGGAAGGGTCCGGAGCGATGGATGCTCCGGAGGATGGATGGATGGACGGATGGACGGATGGATGGATGGATGGATGGATGGATGGATGGATGGATGGATGGATGGATGGATGGATGGATGGATGCTCCGGGGGCACGGCACGGAGTGAGCCGGGGATCGGTTTCTTTTTGAAATTTGAATAAATAAATAAATAAATTCAAATCAAAACACCTGGAGGTGACTTATTGTTCGTGGCCGTTCGGGAAAAACTCCCGCTGCCAGCATCAACAGGAATTTGAATAAGCACAGTGAGTAATCCGGCCCTATTATATAGCAACTCTTGGCTCTGGGGAGGCTCTCAGTGTCGCAGGTTCCTCCCCACGCTGCCAGGATCCCTTACAAGCCCCGGAGCCCGCGTTCCTGCTCATCCTGACACATTCAGAGCTGCACACATTCCCCTTGCTGTGCACACCTGCACCAGCCCGGCCCGTGGGAGCTTGATTATCTCAAATCAGGGCACCAAGCCATGCCTTGGACTGCATGGGGGGCTCAGCACCAGGACAGACAGTGCCACAGTGCCCAGTTAGGGCGCTGACTTGTCCCTCACTACAAGAAAGACATTGAGGGGCTAGAGTGAGTGCAGAGAAGGGAATGAAGCTGGGAATGGAGCACAAGTCTGATGAGAAGCGGCTGAGGGAGCT
Organism: Molothrus ater; assembly: GCF_012460135.2. NCBI lineage: Eukaryota > Metazoa > Chordata > Aves > Passeriformes > Icteridae > Molothrus > Molothrus ater. The sequence goes on along the minus strand of NC_050483.2, from coordinate 1,857,356 downwards.
GGGAGGGCTCAGCCTGGAGAAAAGGATGCTCAGGTGGGACCCTCTGGCTCTCTACAACTCACTGGGAGGAGACTGTAGCAAAGTGAGAGTTGGGCTCTGCTCCCAAGCCACAAGTGACAAGAGGAGAGGAAATGGCCTCAAGTTGTGTCAGGGTAGGTTCAGATGGGATATTAGAAAAAATTTCTTCACTGAAAGGATTGTCAGGCACTGGAACAGGCTGCTCAGGGAAGCGGTCACAAAACACATGGATAAGGCACTTGGGGACGTGGTTTAGTGGTAATATGGCAGTGCTGGATAACAGTTGGATTTGAGCATCTTGGAGGTCTTTTCCAACCTTAACAATTCTATGATTATAGGAGGGTGTCTCAGAATAACATTCACAAAACCAACATGAGACATGGAAGCAAAAGGTGCGTTTCAATCAAATCTTCATCACAGTTCCAGTTAATTGCTTTATTTCCCTAGTAGGGCCGCTTCCTTCAGCTCCTTATTCCCACCTCATCCACTCCCCAAGTACTGAACCACTAAGCCACTGCCTGGGTGGCAAGGACAAGAGTGATCCCAGCAAGAAGAGAGTGGTTTGGGTTGGAAGGGATCTTAAAGATTAGAAGTTCCAACCCCCTGCCATGGGCAGGGACAACTTCCACTAGTTCAGGTTGCTCAAAGCTCCATCCAACCCAGCCTCAAACACTTCCAGGGATGGGGGATCCAGAGAAGCAATGAACCTGCACTTGAAATGTCAGAAATACACACTGGGTGAAGTGACTCAGCAGGACAGAGGAAGCCCAGCCCCAGTGCCCCTGCCCCATCCAGACTGTGAGCAGTGCTTGGGGAAGGGAGGCTCAATCACGCTCAATCATTCATGGCAAGGGGAGCTGGGACCTACCTATTTAACATTCAATCTTTTCAGGAAGTTTCAAATGAGCAAACCTCAGGTTTTTAGAGCTGAGACTCTTTCAGACAGAAAAAAAGAGGCATTTCTTGGATTGTATGGTAGGTGTCTCCGGGATGAAAGACAGCATTGCTGGATCCTCCTGCAGATGCCGTCCTCAATGACTTACCCAAGGTTACACAGGACCAAGTGGCAGAACTAAAAACTAAAGTCAGAAATTGTGCTGTACTTGTTATCAAGTACTCTTCTTCCTCTAACATTGCAATGTAAAATGTAACTCAAGTTCCCGCATAAAGCTCACATGTTCAGTCTTGGCTGTTGCTGGGATTTTTCAGCACATCTGCTTTCACGTGTACCACTTCTGCAGGCTGTTCTGTAGTAACTACAGAAGGGTAAGTTTTATGGTAGCTAGTTTTTTAAGTAACTGCTTCCACCTCAATCTCTTCATACACCAATTTCAGATGGGAAAGCACACATCTCTCATCATCCACCTCACTGAGATCCCACCAAGACAAATCTTCTAATGTTCTGCCATAACTGTCCACAGTGTCAGCTTAAACACAGCTATATAGAACATTTCAAAACCCTACAAGTCGATAAAGAATGTAAATTTACCATCTGAGAGGACTGGTAGTCCTTGGAGCAGAAATGTGTCAGATGCTCCAACACCATTTCCATCGTTCCATGCTGAGAACTCAGCCCTGCTGGCTTAGAGAAGGTTGGGCTCCAGTAAGAACATCTTGAAAAAGATCCAGGCCTGAAAACCAGGCTAATTTTAGATCTGTAATAAAATACAGTAAGGTTTAAAAGCTATTAGAAGATCTAACTGACAGCTTTACATTCTGTTCTTCACACGTTTTATGAGGTTCAGGCCACCAATCCCAGCTGCACCCAACTTGCCAGTTTTTGTTGTTCTGTTTTTATCTTGGAAAACTGGCTAGGGCATGGGATACCAAACCAGCCACAAAGTTAATTGGACCAAAAGAAAGGATTCATTTCATTGCTCCCATAACAATTATGGAATCTGATCCTTTGATGATGGTGGATTAAATAATCCACAGTTCCTTTGGACACTCAAAGGAGTTTTACTGATTTCTCAGTGTTCAGTCCAACCTACTGAATATGATTTCTTCTGAATACACTCAGTCTATGATCCTGACAGATATTTTGCCAAATCAGTGGACATATTCTTCATCAAAGCTTAATGTGAATTCCTGACAACACATTTGAAGAGTGACCTAGAATTACTGCTTCTCTCATGGATTCAGTTTGCATCTAATAATCCTTTGTCACCTAAACCCTGGGGGAGTTTTTATGTTATACATATTATGCTTTATATATCTAAACATCACAGCATAATGGCACTGAAATGCTGCTGTATCCAGTGGCAGTGTAATCACATGAGATCATAAATTATATCACATTACAGGCTCTATCTACAAAGACTGGCAACATCAATTTTGGTCTGTCTTTGGAATCGACAAGTTTTTGGGTTGTCTGTGTTTTTAGTTTTGGGTTGTTTTTGTTGTTGTTATTGCTTAATAAATTAATTTTTATCTAGTTTTAAGGGTAGGATTTTTAGAAGAAACTGCTTCTCTTAGACGGTCAAAGGGATCTGGGAACCTCTCTTATCTTTGAAAAGCCCAATCAGTTTTCCCTTCCCTGTTTTGAGTCACCCAAATTTCTGTGTCTAAGGTAGGAGTAAGTAATCTTAAAAAAGGAGGCGAATTATCTAAACAAAAAGCAAGAGCCTCATTCCTTCCCAGAAATGTTGGGTAAGCCTCTGACTAGGAGAAATTCCCTTGCAGCTTTAAGTCTGATGAGTATCTTTGCCTGAATAACCACAACATCCCCTCCTTATCTGCCTGTAGTCGAGGGAGCATCCACCCACTCCCCAAATGGGAAAATATGGAAGGAAAGATGCTAGAAACAGGCAGTTCCCTGTTAGAAAAAAAAAAAAAAAACAAACAACAAAAAACAGTACAATGAAACCACAACAAACCCTACTGATTTGGCTTACACAGCTGATTTTGAAGCTCAGAAAGTATCACTGCTTTGGACTCAAAGCAGTGTGTGACTGTGACTGCTCAGCACCATGGAGTGTCAGCTCAAGTGCCAAGATTCTGGTGTTGAGAACTGGCTTAATACTCTCAAAATTTTAGTGAGCAGGCTCATGTGAACTCAAGAACTTAACACACCAGAGGGAAACTATTTGAATGGCCTGTAGTTCAAGAGCTTGTAGGCAAGTCAGCACATCGCCCAAAATAAAGCCAGTAAAGAGAACAAAAGCCCCAGAGTTGACTGCTCTTGAACAGATGATCTTTATGAATGAGATGAACATTTCTGGAACAGTAAAACCATTGAAGCTGCCTCCACAGCTCACACATTATCAATTAACAGCAAAACAGGGTCTCTATACCCAAGTGGAAAGAAAATGTCTGTATGAATTGCATGTGGGTATTGCAAATAAAATTAAAAGCTTGATGAAATATTGCAATAAGATCAGAGAATCAGATCTTCCTTTCAACTTGTGGTTAATATTCGTCCTCAACAAAGCCAAATGTTACATTAGCCTAAATGGAAAAACCATGTAGAATTATGCTATCAATTAGAACACCTCATTAGCTGGTCTGGTGATTCAGAACTGCTGATGGAATTGAACTCAAGGCTTGAAAATACCTTGATCAAGTCTATCCTCGGCTTTTAGGCATTAAGGATGGATCTGCAATCTCCCAGCAAAATAATGTCAAGCCAAGGTGAATATCCCTAAAATGTGTGTCAGATTCTGACACAGTGTCAGAATGAGAGGGTTGAATTGTTCTCTCCAACCCATTCTCATCAAGCTTCACTGCTGCCAGGCAGCTGTCATATAGACTGTGGGCATGTTCAGCCTTGGCACAGCTCCATCAACTTAACTGGAGTTACGACAGGAATAAATATGAATCTATTTTTGGTACTGCAGGCATTTTGCACATTCACATCCATCTTTTGTTCCTCGTCTGTATCAAATATGGAAGGGGCTGATCCCAACTGTACATTCATATTACGATTCTATGGAAGAACCCATAAGGGTGTAGAGGAGTAAAGGTGTAAACCCCATAATTTTTTGTTGTGCTCCCCGATGGGGAACAGTAGAGATTAGAAGGAGGAATGTGGATAGAAGCATTATATAATTTGGCATCCTCTCACCACATCAATTATAATCTGTACATGTGAGTTCTTTATATAGAGCAGTGAGAAGAGGAGGAAACCTTGGTTCTGCTCCCAGTTCTTTTGACAGAAATCTTGTCTGCATTACACTAATTCTGATCTAAAATTCCACTTGTAGTCCCCTGACATGCTTCTAATTCACACTGGGTTTAATTCCACTTCATTTTATAATGGTGTAAAATTTTTAAAAATATACAAGCCAAGTTCCACCTGGACAAGAACATCTGTTCCACTCATTTTCAGAAAATACACAGGAATTTTCACTGGCCACACTAGCAAGCCACACTAGCAAGCCAGATACAAGCAAATGCTCTTGCATGGTGACAGAAAATGGCACCATTTAAAATTAGCATCTTCTGAACAATGCTCACATTTAATCCCATTTCTGTACCAGAGTGCTGCATGGTTTTGTAACATGAGCCTGGAGTAGCACTGCACTCCATAGCTTCTTAAGTTTCTATTGTCACAGCAAATGCAAACTCACAGCTTTGAATTCATTATGCTCCCACTGCTTTTGGATTTGTAGCCATATCAGTTTCCCACAATCTAATAAAAACTGGGCCCTGCTGTCTTGAGACACTCACTGATAGGGGTTCTGTGATGGCCTTTGAAAAGGTCCATCTCTGACTTGGCATGTAAAGTTCATTCCTCAGACAAACTCATCAGGAACAGGACTGAAAGGGATGAGGAATGCAAGAGCTTATTTGAATTCATGCTTTCTGTGGTGGTGTAAGATGTAGATGCTTACTGTTTGTCTGTGCCACGGTCACAGCAGCGACCACAGTGTAAAGCATATACACATGAATAATCTTTATGATCCTAACAGAGGAGCTCTGTCAGGCCAGCCCATAGCTCACCTTGACTTGCACATCTCTGTGTCTGGGACTGTAACAATGGGCATCATCTCTCCATGCCACTAACAGCACCTGGAATAAATATTGCAGCACTATTTTGGAAAGAGACTTGCAGATCACGTCTTCCTGACAGGGATGTGCATCTGGGTATTCTTAATCTATTCATGTGTCCTTTGTTTCCACAAGGTTAATGGTACTAGCTCCTACATTATTTTATGCCTGACTTGACATTGCCTATGTCTTGTTGTGTTTGGAAAAGCAAAGAAAACATTTGTGACTAATGAGCATATCACAGAAGAAAGGTGATGACGATGATGATGTTATAAATACCACAAGCTACTCTTGACTTTAAGAACCATCATGTTAAGATGAAATATGAAGGAGAGGACCTAAAAAAATGCTCTCTTCCCGCTGCTGCTGTTCTCCCTTCCCCTCTTGAGAAGTGGCATGTTAAAAATAGCCACCACTTACAAGCTAACAACCTCACATCATCAGGTAGTCACCTTCTGTAACCTTGCTGGCACATTTCAAATGAACCTGCTCCATCATCTGGAAGAGTTGTCAGAGCCTAAAGGCAGAAACCATCTGAGAAGCAGATTGGAAGAAAAGGCTGTATTTCAAAGCCTTTTTACAACTGGATCTGCTTAAGCATTCCAACCCACCCTCAGCTGCCATCAGTCTCTCCCACATCAGCAGTTCTGAACAAACACAAATTGGCCAGATTATCATTAAGCAACTTCAGCTATTTTGTAAAGAGCAAAGTTTCACTACTCAAACTAAGTGGATGGGACCAGATTTTCACTTGCCCTAAATCAGTGTAGTTTCTCTACAGCCAACATCAGAATTTGCCTTCCAAATTCGAAGTATTTATCAAAATCTTCTTTACAGAACGATCCAATCCTACAATACACTCACATTATCTCCATTCCCCTCAGTACAAATTTCCTGCCAATTTCCAGTAAAAATGAGCCCAAGCATCCAGTTCAGCTGGTGCTGCACCATGCAGCTCTGGAGCCATGGAGTAAGTGCTTGTGGTGCTCACCTACTGGCAGCTGATACCAGGGAATGATGATTATCATCCTACACTTCCAGTTTTTGCTAAGTACACTTCACAACCCAAGCCTGCAGGCAGCCACTCTTCCCTAGGACCCAAAACAAAAAGGGAGCATTTCCACAGGGCAACTGTTCAGTAGCAGCTCTGCACTGGAAGTCACCTGCAATGCACCACAGAATGGCACTAATTGCAATAATACAAACACCAGCGTTAGCAGAAAAAAAATAATATACAAACCTAGATTGTTCACTGTGGTATCAAAGGAAACACAAAAAGTGCCTAACATAATGCCCTGAAATGAATGCTGCCTACCTCCACAGCTCCTTTAAAGAAAGATCTGTCCTGAGTTGATGTTTATGGAAAATAAAAGCACACCCTAGTCAGCTAAATTTTGGGGTAATGGTTCTATTGAAATTCTTAAATCAAAAAGTTCAGGGAAATTTCTTCAGATTACACAGACATAAGTCAACCATCAACCCAACAGCCAGGACCATTCTTAAGAGTCAACATCCCCAAAACCAACCTCCATTTCCACTGTGATGATCTAGCAAGGGAATTTGATGAGGATTACCTAACCCATAAACTGGGGTGGGGGAGAGGCAAATAGGAATAATTCATTTTATTTTAAAAAACCTAAAAACCACATGTCCGTTGAGGGAGAGGTTTACTTGCACCTGCTGAATATCACACTCAGTTTTAAGCCAGAAAGCTTAAATAATCACTTTGCAAGGAAATGTACAGGAAACAGTTATTCTTTAATCTGTCTATTAACCTAGCACAAAATAATCAAATTTAAAGTGCTGCAGGGCCACTGTGCAGCCTCGTGCATGGCAGGATCAAGCTTCCCTTCTCGAATTTCCTTGTGTTTCCTTTGTTCTCCCATTAGCAAACTGATAACAAACCCTCCTGTGCTGTTCTAACACTGATTTTTTCAAGCATTTTTAATATCCACCACCCAAAACTGACATTAAAACCTACTCATGAATGCTGTCCTAATATTTTGTTTCCTACCAAATCAAAGGAGGTTCCCACTGTAACAATTAGTGACACATTTGTTGCCCAGCTTTGATATTTCAGCATTTAATCAATTTTAATTTTTTTAAGGTGACAGGTTTCCTGCCACCCTGAGTTTTACCCATGATGCTGTACTGAATTCAATGGTTTACAGCTACAGTATGAAAACCTGACAGCCTTGCATTTATTTTACACACCCCATCAATAAGATTTTTAATAACACTGCTCTCACTGTCTGGAATATTTTGGGAAGGTATCAGTGTCAAAACAACTCATGGCCATATTGGAGATCTGGCTGATGTTTGTCACTGGACAACAAACAACACACTGAAGACATAGCACTGAGAGAGAAATTTTCTGAATTTTGCATTTCCCCTTGAAATTTTAGCAGCAAGGACACTGTAACACACAACCTTTTCCCAAATAAATGGCACACAGATGATGGAATGATTTTCTGTGTTTTGAGACATAATCACTTCCTGTATGAGAATTAACATGAGCTTTGTTCCTTCCAGCGGTAGAACAACCTGTATTCAAGCTTGCCCAGCTGTCTAGAAACTCAACTGATTCCACAGGAAAAGCAGCAGGTGTAGTCAATCATTCCTGTGATTCACAACATTAGGACATGACTGGCTGTTGGCAAGTGGGTCAGCTCCTCACAAGCAAAGCCCTTCTCAGCTGCTGCTTCCTTCCATCCCCGCTGGCACACGAAACAACGCTGCTACAGCTGCCGAATTTCAAAAGGCATCCATCTGTTTAACTTCCTAAAATGACTTTAAAGAGTGGGATATAGCAAACACATCTGCTACCCTCAGCATGTTAAAAAAGATCATCTGGAAATTAACTGGGAAATTATAAATCTTTTTAGATGGGGATTCACAGTGTAGTTCCAATGCACGTGTAACATCTGCTCCACCTTCAATTATAGCTCAAAGCTTTGCACCTCTGGCTTGCTGAAGAATCAAGGCAAAGTTTAGTTGTAACCAGCTCTGTATCTCCTCATCTCACTGCTGGAGTTTGTTCAGGCCAGCTGGGCATCCATCTATTCAGTTTTGTCACTCCTGAAAGGCTCGACTGGATAAAGCCTTGAGCACTTGGTCTGACCTCATGGCTGACCCTGCTCTGATTAGGTCAGACTGAAGACCTCCTGAAGACCCTTTCAATCTGAATTAACCCAACTATTTCCAAATACAATAAAAGAGAAAAAAATTAAAATTCCATAAGTACCTACTGGAAGAACACGAAGTAGAAACCAGCTATGAGCAATAACCTGGTCCATCACAAGAAAATGCTGAGGCAGGAGGGCCAGCAGAAGACACCAGCAGATCAGATTTTAGCAGGAAAATGTTAGTGTGTGTTAAAGTGTGATCCTCCTTTTGGTTCTTCTCTCACATCTCTCTCTCACAAATGTGTAATCACTTTGAATTATGTGAACAGATACTTACATCTAGGATTTGCAATTTACATTAACCTAGCTTGCATTAACAGCGATTTTGACACCAAATGCAAACCACAGAGCGTATTTTCACCCTTCACAACATATGTGTACCCTGCAGCACCAGGACACCTCAGTAAGCTCCTTGGCTACCTGCTGCACTCTCAGCAGACTCTTCAGGCAGCCCAATTTCATCTCCAGAGTGCAGGCAGAGCTGCTGGGACACCAGCCAGGAGAGACGTGCATCTTCCATGGGCACCAGGAGGGCTGGCAGGAGCACAGTGAGCCCTGAGAGATCCCTCACAAGGAGCTGCCATATCCACTGGGGAGGTGAGAGCAATTTACAAGGACACAGAACAAAAGCAGCCCTGGGGAATATGTTATCACCAAACTGGGAACCAGGTGAGGTGTGCTGGCTAAGGGCCTGTAACAGGAATTAGTGTTTGACACTCAGTATTGGAGCAAAACCTCTGAAGTGCAGCACCCAGCAGCAGTGCCAACGCTGTTCTGCATGTATACAAATGAGAAACCAATTTTTCTGTGCTGTAAATAGCTTGTGCAATTAATAGCAGTTAGCTTTTCCTGTCTTTTTCCAATTACAGACTCAGGGAAAAAGGGCATATTAAGTTACCTCTGGACCACCTACTGTTAGAAGTGCAATTTGAGAATGAGCTACTACTGCTAATTATCAAAATTAAAACCTGAAATAGCAACGTTCACTTTTAAAAGTGAGATGATTTCCTATTGCAGGCATAACTTTCCACTGCTCTTTCCTGCCAACAGTTATCACTTTTGTATGAGACTTCTGGACTGAAACTTTGAACACAGAAATGCCATCATCCAGAAAACCTTTCAAAACATTTCAGGTCACCATTTTGGGTCTTTCAAAACAAAGCCATTTATTTACCCTTGGCTAATTACCTTTTAGTCTCTCTGCACAGACACAAAATATTTGTGTTTCTATTTTGTCTTTTCTTTTACGTTTTCAGACAGCTGCAGCCATTTCCAAAATCATCATTATATTTCCGCCATGATGTTGGGAAAAAAATTCCTCCTGGACAGTACCACTATTAGTACAACAATAAAAAAATTACAGCTGTGTATGCATATGCATGTGCACACACACACATGTAGTGTGAGCTGAATAAAAATGTGGTGATGTCTAATTTGACCTGAGAAAACCAGAACAGCACATCCACATAAACAGGAAAAGTTCGACAATATTTGCAGCACAGCATCCCCAATTCCAATCTCTCTTACCCTGTGCTGAACAAGCATTTCCAATTCAAAGGAATAATTATCATGCTGAAAAGAATCAGAGCACTAGCAAATACCAAAGCTTTAACTTGGTATTAGCAAAGATCAATGAGAATTCATCACTGTAAGCCCACCATGAGCACTTGCTGCCCAAACACGCTGGGACAGGCAGGACTGTGCCTACACCACCCATGCTGATCACAGGAAGTCCAAACTTCATTAGGAAAGAATTAAATAGCACATATCATTCTTCTAAACATCATTATTGACTTTTTAAAACCCACTGAGAGACTCCTCACTCCAATACCTCATTCTCAGCTGCTGACCATTTTATCCAATTTTAACACTCTCTTATGAGCACACAGTGCCAGTGCCCACCCCAGGCTGAGAATTTTGGAATGCTTTAGCCAAAATGCCAGAACCAAGGTAGAACCACATGTCATCACTCAGCCACGTCCAAAAAGCACCAGTGACCTTTGCTTCAACAGCTCAGGCACTCCAGAGCTTTGAACAAGGAACTTGTGCTTGGGCAAGGTAGTTGTGTTTGTGCCAGAATAAAGTTTAACGTGGTTTTTTTCTGAAAACTAACACAACACAGCTGATTTTAAAATCACTTCACTTTACACATGGTCTGTAAGAATGCTGAAATTCAGCAGTTGAGGTCTGCTGAGTCTGTGCTCCTGAGCACTACACTGCTCCCAGGAGTGAGGGACCAGGCCCACAGCTGAGCTGAGCACTCCCCAGTCCCAGAGCATCCCACAGACCAGAAGAAACAAAAGGAGGATTCTGAGCAGCAGGGAGCATAACAAGGCTCAAAGAGAAAACCTGTATCTGGGGCTGAGAGCATGGATTATGGAAAGACATGGAGATGGAAACTGGTTCTAAAGAGGAAGGTGTGAAGAGCAGAGCCAATGATGGGAACAGGACTGGGATGAACACCCAGATCTAAAGAGAGAGAGCATTAGGACATGCAAGCTCTGAACCTGTAAAACACTACACAGTGCATGCCCAAAATCAGGTTCACATTTCATGAGTGAAGCGAGTAAAATACTAATTTCAACTAATGTTTCTGGCCCATATTTATGTAACAGAGATTACAGCATTGCTATAACCCACCAAACCTCATCCAGAGATCAGGTGAAGGCACATTACTGCCAGGACAGTATTTAGATATTAAACTGATCAGCACAATGCGCTGGGAAGCAGGAAAAACACCAGGAAAAATCCATGAGGGTGTCAGGAGGGAAGAAAAATACAAAAAATACAAATTTTGCCATTAGGCAGGAATTTAGTTAAGTACAGTAAATAAAGCTGAGAGTCTCACATACCACATATTGTTCTTTCTTAATTAAACATAATATTAAATAACTGGTTGTTAACTTGCTGCTCTTTAAGGCCAGCACTGGAAAAAACAGTGTATGATCATGCCCTTAAAATTGAATCATCATGACAAATAGGCTTTATGTCACAAAATGTAAAAAGCAAGTGTCTGGGATTTTGTATTTGGCATTTCCTAAACTTTGGGTTCTTAACCTTCGTTTTTCAGCAACCCTAATATTCTTTTAACACTTCATTTGTTCAACAAGTTTGATATTGTTTCCCAGTGTAGACTGGATGGCATATCAAAGAATTTCAGACCCTTGCACAGAAGATTTCCAGCGACTATTTGCATCCTGGGAAATCGGGAGATCTGCACACAGCCCACACACCCCATCCCAGTGCTCCACACAAACACCCCTGTACCCTGTCCCAGCCCTTTCAGCACAGACACAATGGAATGGATCACTGAAGCTCAGCATCCCACCACAGGCACAGCAGCAACTGCAAGGTCATCTCTGCACAGCACTGCTGGGATGAGTCCCACACAGCTCTGTCCCCAGGGAAGGAGCAGGCACAATATCCCTGTCTGGGGTCTCTGTACAGATCACCAACAGGACAGGACTGCTGGGAACGTGCCTTGAGCTGTTTGATTTTCCAGCATCGCTCTCATTCCATGGCTATGACAATGGGAAGATGCCACCAGCTCACATCCCAGGCAGCAGACACAGAACTCAATGCTACAACTCACTTTATAAGCTTTTTGCCCAATCACACAAAGCAAAAGCACATTGACAGTAGTTCCATCCAACCACTATAAGCACAGGTACCTTTGGTTAAAACAATGCTTGCTTATTTCGAATACAATACCTGCTTGTGAGCCTTAAAACACAATGCACAGAGCTCCATTATTAAGCTTCAAACTGCCTAATATCTCACTAGATAAACTTTTCTGTAGCTTAGGGAGTTATTCTAGACAAGCATTAATACACAGACCATTGTTCTATTTGTCCTTGCTTTTCTACTTTTTAAATAATTTTTCTGCTGACCAATCTCATGGCTGCTGCTCAGCTCTAATCCCAGCTCTGCTGTCTCTGAGGGCCTGCCTTTTGAAGCTTTCCCAAAACCCTCTGATTTTGTTGATTCCCACAGCACAAGGCCAGCTGTGCCTGCCATCATCTGAAGAGGGTGAGAGCACATCCCCAGCCCAGCCAGGACCACATCCCCAGCCCTCAGAGCTGCAGAGGCAGCGGCTGTGCCAGGCGCGCTCCAGCGCCCATCGCGCCCTTTGCACAGCTCCCGTCCCTCTGCCACAGCCTGGCTTGCCATGTCCCTGCAAAGGGTCACCAAGCCTCTGACCCAGGCCCCACGGCAGCCAGGCCAGTTCCATGTGACAGCCTGGCACCCTGTCAGCCAGGTCTGGCTGGACAGCAACAGGCAGGGGGGACAAACAGCAGATGGCTTTTCCTATCTCCACAACAATTTAATCGCGGCGGCCGTGACGCCACTGGCATGCTCCACGCCACCTCCAGTGCCCTGCTGCAAGGTGAGCAAGCTGCTCTCCCCCAAGGGCAGCCCTTGTGACCAGCCAGGAAGTGTTTGAAGTGTAGTCAGGACACGAGCCATGTTCACTCAACTCGAACTTTGTAACGGGAACAGAGCACGGCAGATCTGACCAGCTCAGGCAAAAAGGGAAAGCGCTTGTACTGCAGGAGAGTTGTGACCCTGGAAGTCAAGGACATGGGATGAGCCCAGTGCCACTGCTGAGCTCCCCTGTAAATGTAGGCAAACTGGCCTGACAGTTTGGCAAACACCTCAAATCAGGCTGCCCAAAATAGAAACAAGTAAAACTAGTTCCTGCTTTGAAAACATATTTCTTCGCTTTCTCTTTATGAACTGTAAAAGCAGATGAAAATGTCTGCACACTGTCCAGGGCAATGTGACAGCTCTGTTAACAGAAGCACCTCAGATATTGAGATGTCACCAGACAGAGATTTCATTTAAGCATGGGAGCATTCTCCATCTATGTAATTAATATTGAATTGTATGTAATTAATGCTGATGTACATTTGTGTGACCCAAAGCCAGGTTCCTCTGCACTAAAGGGGATGTGGGGATGCCACAGCTGATATGCAGGCAAATCCTGCAAAAAAGGAAGGCAAAGGCAGCATCTATACTCCCAGTAAAGAACAAAGACTATCAAGTGTGTTGTCTTTTCCCAGCCTTGATTGAAATTAGGAAACAAACAAAAAAAGTTTAAGCTGGTTGTGTTTTGCTAAGTTGGTCAGAGCATGGTGTCGATAACACCAAGGATGTGGGTTCAATCCCTGTATGGGCCATTCACTTAAGAATTGGATTCAATGACCCTTGTGAGTCCCTTCCAACTCAGAGCATTCTGTGAATCTGTGTTTTCAGCTCCTTAGCAAGACAAAACTAAAACCTCCAATGTACAATAGTTGATTTTATATCTGCTGAAGGGTATAGCTAACATCAATTCTCCAGGCTAGTCTACAAACTTGGGCTCTTTGACATATCCTGGGGACTTACACACATGGATGCAGCAGCAGCTAAAGAAAACAGCTGTAATTATTCCCAAACCTCTATAAATCACAACAGGGGAGCAGTTGGAAGCAGAGATAGAGAGCCAAAGTTTGACAAATGGAAAAGACAAAATCATTGGAAAAAACCTTCTGGGGTGTGTAATCAAGCTAATGAAGAGTAGAAATAAATAAAGTATTATAGATAGGTTATATATAAAAATATCTGTAAAGCAATCTAAAATAACAGCTTTCCCTTTTGATGTTACTGTCTGTTTTGGGTTCATGTTTATGGCACTACCAAGCCCCAAACAAATGAGATACGAAGCGGGGAGGGTTATGCAGATAACATTGTTAGGGAAGGAAGAAATAAAGGAAGGTTCTGTTTATCTTTCCTTTTACTCTCAATATTTTGATCCCCTGTCCCATAAACAGGAGGGTGAGGGAACTCAAAAGCTGTTAGTGAGTTCGAAAACTTAGTTCTGTTCCCTTGATCCAAAAATGCCACAAAATGCTCCTCTTCCTCTCCACATTATGCTTTACCACCTAGAGCCAGAGCACAAAGGGCAGCAGTTCCCAACATGTGTGTGCACAGGCACAAACCTTTGTGTGGCAGAGCTGTGCTGGGAGCAGATAATTACAGCAAATAAAAGGCAGCTCTGCCTATAACAATGTGGAAGCAAATCCAATTGCTAAGGACATTGGCTGAAAACAGCCCTCAGAAACAAAGAAGCAGCCACATTAGAGCAATCTTTCATACTTGTATAAAATAAGTAATTGAGTCACAGACAGGGTAAATCCTGGGAGCACAAAGAAAGATCACAAGTTGAAGCTGGAAGCTGTCCCAAAGGTCCCATATTTAAGCTCCAGTTCTGTTTGCCATTCTTCCCACTCTGGGTTTAAGCACAGCATCAAAGCTCCTTATTAGTCTGTAATCAAGGCCATTAGAGCTCTCAAATTCAACCTGAAGACTCGCTGGGCAAAACCTGGCAAGGCAGCAATAACGATCCCCTCTGAGCAATCAGAGTATTGCTCCACACCATGCTGATAGAAAACGGTCCCTTTGTGCCCAGGGGCCTGCCAGAGGGCTCACTTGAGAGAAAATGTTATCTTACACACTATAAATACGTGAAAATAAGATTAGAGGCAGCTGTTGTGACAGCAATTTGCCCTGTCAATATACCCCTCACACTCTGCTCAGGTTTTTAGCTCACTAGTGACTCAGAAGCAAGAGTGACATTGCCAAACCCCACCATGTCCCTGCATTTCCCATCCACTTGTAGTATCCAAGGATGCCCTCACCCTCACCTGACTTCACTTTGGCTATCAGGGATGGAGTCAAGCATCCCACAACTATTTGGCAACTATGCAGAACAGGACAGCTTCTTCACTGTCCTAGTGTGGCCCTGTGACATCACAGCCAATGTTAAGCAGAAGCAATGTTAACATTACCAAAGTCTCGTACAAAAGTACACATTTGAAGCATTTCCACCTGAACTAAGTACAGTCACTTATCAATTTTAACTCCTGCCATATTATTACATATTACTAAAAATCCTCAACATTCTCGCAGATAATTGTCTGCACTCATTATTTCCAGGAAGAAAGAAGTTACTGAGTGGGAAGAAAAAAAAAATTGTTCTTACATTACTCCAGGTTGCATGCTTAATAGAGCTCTTTCCAAGAAAACCCAGTGGTTATTTTTATTTATACTGTGAGTTGATTGCTATGAATGAAGATCCAAAACGGGTGACAACTACCACGTAGCTGCTACAACATGCAAGAGGTGCATAAGGACACACTGCAAAATGTGACTACTGCCCATTGATGGGCAAAGTATGGCCTACTGATTTCCTAAAGAAAACCAGAAAACATTGGCACATTAGCTCACCTCACAGCCAGAATTTCACTGGACACTCTCGAGAGCTACGGGTAACGTATTTCACCCTGGTTTTAAAATACAGGTAATGGGAGACAACATCCTTGAGTAGTAAGTTCCAGATTTGAATAATGATGCACAGAAAACCTAAATCAAGGTTTTTAAGCTTTTTTAAGCTTTCAGTTTCTGGAAGCAACTTCCCAAGGATGACACAGTATCTGTAAAGTAATTGTTCTTCTCTGAGATGAGATAACCTTGGGGAGATGCAGCAAGCACTGAGTGATGGTGTGACACAAGGTTCACCTAATCCTTTGGACCTGGTATGGAAGGGTTGACTTCTGTAGCCATGATATTTTATGAAAAATCCTTTCCTTAGGGTTTTTTCTCCTGAGAAGCTGAGAGGCCTCAGGAACAAAATGTAACCAATGGTTATCTGCTGCTGTGGAATGCAACAGGTGCATCTGGGATTGGCTCATGTGGTTGTTTCTAATTAATGGCCAATCACAGTCAGCTGGCTCAGACTCTCTGGTCAGTCACAAGATTTTATTATCATTCTTCTTTCCTTTCAAGCCTTCTGATGAAATCCTTTCTTCTATTCTTTTAGTAGAGCTTTAATATAATATATATCATAAAATAATAAATCAGCCTTCTGAAACATGGAGTCAGATCCTCCTCTCTTCCTTTTGTCGGGACTGCCTGCAAAACTCCACAGACTTCAGCTGCAATTCCTGAATGATGGGGTCTAGAGAGGTCTGGCTGTGGCAGCCTGAAGCAGCAGCAATGAGCCAGCAGTGATGGTGGGAGGGAAGGAGGCAGCAATGCCTCAAGCAGATTGCAGTGCCTGTGTCCCTGCCACCTGTGCAGAGCAGGGGGGAAGCCTGCACCCTCCCAGGGCACAGCCCTGGCACCATGCACTACACTCCCACGCACACTCCCACTCCCAGATGGCCTTCACACAACCCTTCCAACACAAATTATTTTAGGATTTTAGCAATTCAGCCACTGAGCCCAGATTTTTGTCTCGCAGTCAGGAGTGCAACTCTCTTTCCTTTAAAAACCAGGGAAAAAAACCTTGAACAAAGGTCCCTGCCAAACCAAAAATAATCATAATAAAAGATTCCTGTTTCTACAGCAAGTCACCTAAAGCATTCAAAATACCACCAATGAGTTTGGTCTGCTCACAGCTCTGGGTTTACACCTGCTGCTTTTACTTGGCCTGAGTCTGGCAGGAAACAAAAGCAGGAATGGAAATCACCCCTGTGCAGGCAAGTAGAGGAAATTAAGGGAAACAAGAGAAGGAATAGTGCAACAAAAGGCACATGTGATGTCACCCCAATTTTTATTGTTGCTTACGACCAAGAAGATGGCACTGGCACTCCAGTAATTCAGTGGAGGGGAAAAGGCAGCTACAGACCTTCAGCCCAGTTTAGTGATGAGTTCCCTTAAGCTCAAGAACCTATAATTCAGGACACTTTTTTTTCAAGACATTGATATTAGAGCATATCACCACAACTACCCTGCAAATCAATGTACTGAGGAGCTGGTTTTGCTTTAAACCTACTGAAGTGAGGCAAGAAACACAGTGAGCTGCAGGAGAGAATTCTCTCAATTTCTGTCCTTCCTGGAAAGAGAAGATTGGGCTAAAAGATTATTCAGATAAATTGAACTGTCTTAGAGACAGGGATCAGACCTTAGTGAGCCCTCAGGTAACTAAATGCCTGTAGCAGTAAGCTCCTGGCAACATAAACATTAAACAGACATTTCTGAAGCCTAGAACAGAAAGACAAGGGCCTTTAAAAGCAAGCCTGCTTGATGTTAATAATGGATATACAATCCTTATATTATATAATTTGCAATTTTCTCATTGAAGTCTTGAAAACTGTGATTGAAACTTGAGTAACAATCTGCATTGTCCACCCCATCCCATGACACTGACTCAGAGACAGAACAGAAAAAGTCACAGGACCAGCTGTGTGCCCCACTCCCAATGCACACGTGATTCCAGCTTGCCATAAGCCAGGCTTTGAGCTGCTGCACTTCAGAGAGAGCCATGCACAGGGCAAAGGAAACATCTGTGCTGCCCTAAACCAAAACAGCCCCTCTGAACTGCAGTGGCCCAGCCTCTCCCCATTCACCCCACCCCAAATCAGGCCTGGAGTGGTGACCCTGTGCTGTCCCAGCATCAGTCACACAGTGACTCACAGCTCTCTGATGCATCATCCTGCAATGTATGTTAGATCATTTGTAACACTCCCCCCTGCCCAAATGTGCCCTGCTGTGTGCCAAGGCTGCTGGGTTCAGGGGGCACTCACTGAACTGCTGAATCACCCTCTGCCAGCACTGGCTGCTGTCACTGTCCCAGCCCTGACTCTGCCCTTGCCCTGCTGTCTCACCACACTGGCCTGTGTGGAGCTGCTATGGAAGCTCCTGGAACCCTTTAAGGCTCCATCTTTATGGAAGCTCCTGGAACCTTTAAGGCTGGAACCCTTGAAGGCTACTCTTCATTAGCTTGCTTACACATCCCAGAAGGTTTTTTCCAATGGTTTTGTCTGAGGGAAGGCTGTGGGAGAAAGGGTGTGAGCAGAGCTTCATGGGCAAAGGCTTTACCTGCAAAACAAGCTGTCCACCAGAAGAGTCAGCAGAAAGCCAAACTTTACCATGAGCACAGATGCCCCTCCAAGCATGTTAAAAGCAAATCCTTTCTACTGACTCTGTTAACTTTAATAATTAAACACCTAGGTCAGGCTTTTGGGGAGGAGGCAAGTCCCAGTTCTCGAGCTATCCCAGCAGTCCCATGGTACAGAGAAACAAGGAGCAAAAATAAATGTGAGTGAGTGACAGATTCACATCTGAGGCTGACATCTAGCTATAACATCAGGTAAGTGCAGGATCAACATGACTGAGAGGCATCAAAGGAAAGGAGATATTGTGCAGGACCAATTCTTCTCTCATTCAAAGGCAAAAAGTATTTTTAAAAAGGCTCAAGAACCAAAGGACAAAAAAATCCAGGTTATATCCCTTTTTCAAAAAAAGACTGTGCTCTTAAACTGGATGTTATGATAAGGAGTAGCCTTGTGACACTGAAAGGACTAAAAATGGCACAACTGATAACACACAGAACTCTCTTTTCTATATTCAGCTCAGCCCCACAGTTCTGTACACCGATCACTGAGGTTTGTGTTCTCCTACCTCCAGGCCCTTTGCTCTTGCTCCTTAAACTCCAGATCAATATCTAATCCCCATGCCATGCTGTCAGGAACAAGTGGCACGAGGCTGGCCTAACATTTCTTTTCCTTTCTGGCCTGCAATTACACAAATCACACCTTTACAGCTTTTCCATCACTGCTTGCCCATTTATTTCTCAATGCATTTTACACAGGCTTGCCCAAAGTTTCGCTTCCTGGCAGACATGAATAGTGAAGTGAATCAGGCTGAGAATATCACAAAGAAATGTTTCAATATCAGTAATTTTTGTGAATAGTGAAGTAACTCAAACATCAGGCTGTGAATACAGCAAGGAAATCTTTCAATACCAGTAATTTTTGCATTTGAGCTGAAAAAAAACAGGATGGAAAACACTTACTGCCTGAGTTTTGCAAAATAGCGTGGCTTCTCTACCACTCCAGTGCAAACCATGCATTTTGGGAAGAGTCAGCTATTCCCATTGCTCCCAGCTGGCATGTTCCATGCCATAACTCAGCCTCTGCTGAGCAGTTTGTTGACCTTGCATCCTGTTTAAAGCAGTCGCTCTGTCAGTCACTCACTGTCACCAACACGGTGACAGGAAAAAGCCATCACTTTGTGCAAGCCTTCTTCTTCCTCCTCCCTGACAGCCACAAGAGCCAGGCCCAGAGCACACCCACCCCTTCCAGGGGATGAACAACGTGCTGGCTCCTGAAACTCAGCACAGGACGATTTCCCAACATTAAAGAAAAAAAAAAAAAAATAAAAAAAACCCCATGCCATTACAAATGGCCATTTTGGGACAAAAGTTGGAGTTGGGCACATCTTATCTTAACATGAGCAACATAGACATTCTGGAGAATATCCATAAGAGAGATGGGAGTCTGGCCAAACACAGGGAGGGCTTTGCTAAGATGACAGGATGAGGCGCTTAAGCGTGTGTATTTGAAGATGAGAAGGCTGCAGGGGGGATCTTCTTGTGCTCTCTAAGTACCTTAAGGGGGATCACAAGGATCTGGTGGATGGATAAATTTGAACTAAGCAGCAACAGAACAACATGTGGACAATCCCAGGCTTTAAAATAGAAGCAATTTATATTAAACAAAACCGTGGTGGTTTAGCTAAAGGGAGCTGATATCTAGCCATGTAGGATTATTTTTTTTTGTGGTTTTTTTGGTTTTTTGGGTTTTTTTGTCCAGGAGATGTCTGCAGCATAAAAATAAGGCAGTAGTCAAGAAAATAAAAACAGATTGCTTGCATAGCAGTGATATCTATGGATATGTATGGGATTTAGATGCTCAAACACCACAGTTTTATTCATGCACACAGGGTTTATGTTTAGCATAAGTAAGGAATCTCCTTTTCTCAGGTCACTACACGGAGTTGGAGGGATAGTAGCCTGTGGTAGAAAAAAAATGAATATAGCCTTAAGAAGCAGATGATGTGGAATATTTTTCTAGCACCCAATTGCACAGAATAATTTCTAACACACAGACAGAAGCACCAAAGACACACTTATTGTATCATCCTGAAATGACAGAAGAGTAAGAAGTGTCTCTCACCTGCCTGTCAAAGTCTAAACCTCAGGGTAGAGAGACCCCATCACACAGAGCCTGATCCCTCCCAGAGGGCCACTGTCCCCTCTGCCAACACTGAACACTGCAGCACAATCAAAATACCCCCATCTTTCTTTATCTGCACCTTGCAGATGCTCTTAACACACTTTTACTGAATGCTCAATGTCCAGCCGGTGCTGTGAAGTAAAAGCAGAAAAAAATCTTTAAGCCCATTGTAAGGGTTAACAGTTTTAAACTAAAAGGGGCCTGGTTTAGATTAGATATGAAGAAGATGCTTTTTGTGATGAAATACTGGCACAGGTTTCCCAGAGAGATGGTGGATGCCCCATCCCTGGAAATATTCAAAGCCAAGTTGGGTGAGGCTCTGTCACCCCAGGACAGGCTCTGAGCAACCTGGTCTAGTTGAAGATGTCCCTTCTCATTGCAGGTGTTGGACTAGATGACCTCTGAAAGTACCTTCCAACCCAAACCTGTTATTTTTCCCTCTCAAAACCACAACAGGCTGCAAATATTATGTGCCATGTGCAGAGTGACTTACTGGAATCCCTTCTGAAGAGAAAGTCTTGCCAGTGGCCAAAAGCTGGTGTTTTATTTGTGTTGGACTGGGAGTTTTGTGCCGGCTCCCTGCACTCATTGAGATGAAATTTGAATCTGCTGCCGCCGTTTCACCTCGGGTGCCTTGACTTTCTTGTACTAAACAGGAAGCCCTTGTCAATACAAAACTATTTGCACTGGCCTCCCTAGCCTGTGCTGTGTCTAGATAATTCAGCCTAATGAGGGATTATTTCCTGTGTTCGTGGCTGACAACACCCAAAGACATTCTGGGATTGCGTGCTGATAAAAACTGAACTATATTAAGCTGATGGCACAGAGCTGTTAATTTTAAGTAGAGAATAGAGGAGGGAATGGATCCTGCTCCATGCCATCCAAAAGTCACTGAGATTTGTGCTTGAGCCAGGAAATTCAAACAAAAACAGGCTTTCTGTTTTAGGACTGACATCTCCACTAAACCCACTGAGCTCCATAAGCTTACCTATGTGCTGAAATGCAGAGGGGTAGCAGAAGCAATATGTGTGTGTGTAGGCTACAGGGTAATGAGAGCGTGACTTTTGTCCTCACTGGATGCAGCTGGGCTAAAATTAACTCTATTCCTAATATGCAACAGCAAAGGTCAATCCAAACAAAAGGTAAGGGGCAGATCTCCAGCAAAACTAACCAGAGCTTCTGGGCAGTTTCAGAGCTGCTGGAAGAAGCAGGAGGGTCACAGGAGGGACACAGCCTCTCTCACAGGCACCTGGTAAGTGTGAAGTAAGGCCCAGCCTTTCCTTGCTCCACCAAAGGCAGTTGAGCCCAGACCTAAGCCAGAGGGTTTAATAACAATTATCACATATTATACATAATACACATATTATGTATTAATACTAATACTATATATATATTAATACATAATGTTATATGCATATTAATATTATGATATTAATATGTATATGTATTATGTATAATACGTGTGTATTATGTATTATACATACCACACACATATTATACATAATACATATACATATTAATATCATAATTTAATTTCTTTCCCCTTTTCGGAATATGGGCCAGTTTTCCAGTTATTATTATGGATGACTAACTTGCTCACCAGCAACTAAATCAGGGCTTGAGCCAATATGCTGCAGAGTGTAACATATTTATAGCCTTTGGGATGTAACAGTGAGCCATCTCTCCATGGAGCAGAAATATCCACTGTGCTTGAAGAAGAAAGATGGCCCTGTATAAACAAGTCTATGTAGGTTCCAGATGAAGGAAATGAAGAGTGGCAATACAGCACCTTCCATCATTCCAGCCAGCTGTCAGTCCAGCTAGGAAAACAACAGGATCAAAAGGAAGCCATTTTTTCCTTGTGCACTCATGCACAGAAGACATTTTCTTATCGTAATTAGTTCCATTGTGCAGTATCATCATTAGGATATGCAGATTATTAAAGCCAAACCAAATACTTTGGTTATTCTCCATCCACATATCCTCTTCACTGGTCTTTATAGGGCAGATTTTGAAGGCTCCCTATTATTTCCAGCTGCACTGCTGTTCACTTCTACAAAGAAACAAACAGAGAGCTGCATGAGACACAGAATAAAAAACCCCAAATCCTAAACTTTGTAATAGAGTTGTTGGGCCACCTCCTTGGACCAAGTACAGAGCTTCAGACTCTCTAGGAGCATCTTCAGGTCTATTTAGAAAAGAATGGAAGAATGATGGCCCAGCCTCCAGGCAAGCAGCTGAGCAGCTCTATTAAAAATACACTGATACCTTGAGGAGAAGCTGACAGGTTAATGAAACAGGAAAAGTGCAACAGCCTGGGGAACACAGGACTTCATCCCACCTCCCATCAGCTGTTACTATGCAAAACTGGAACTAAAGCTAAAAAAGCACCACATAAGCTTAATTACTTCCCATATTTTTGATGGATGTGACTATTTCTTTCAACCACACAAGACATGTTCTCTACTTCTCTGCTGCAGTTTCTACACATCAATTCTCTAGTTGCTGTTTCCAAGGCAATCCCACACTAGAATTTCAATGGTTTGAAGGAACTCATAGGGTTCAGTCATACAAGGCATGCTGAGTTGGTCTCTAATCCCACTGCTGAAGGAATTATGAGTGTGAAAAGCAGAAAAGTGAAAGTATCAAAAAAAAAAATGGCATGAGTCTTGTTGTACCTTCAAAGCCAAAAATAGATGGCCAGGATGCTTGAAGGGTGTATTAGTTGAGAAGTTAGCTTGAGAAAAGATCACGTTGGATGTAACACAAATCTATCTAGGACACAGAGTGGATGCAGAAGGAATGATTATTTGAAGAAAATATGATTATGCTGAAAGTCAGGACCAGCTAAAACTCCCTTTGCCATCAAGGCAAGAAACAGCACTGCTACAGCACACTGAGATCATCCAACGGTGTGTACCTAAAATAGTTCAGGTGAATCACATCCTAAAAATGCTTATTTCTGTTCCTTAACTATAAAAGGAGCCCTAAGGCAGTCAGTTCCACTGCATATATCTATGCTGCAAGGTTTAAAGAAAGATGAGTTCACTTCTCACTAATAGCAGTTCCATCCAGAATCACAGAAAGTTCCCTAAGTTATGCAGCAGTGAGATACCTGAGGAAATTACTACCCTGAAACTGGAAATGGGGGTCTGCTGTCTTGATAATAAAAGTAGCTATCAGACCTCTTTGTCCATGTTTAAAAAGATTAAGTCATCACAGTGTTGCTATACCAAAAAAGCAATTACCAATATGTAAGTGTCCTAGGTTACAATATAAAGGTGTATTCCATCCCCAGACTCAAGAGCTGCTGAAACCAGGAGGGCATTGTTTTTTCCTTATCACCCGTTCCATCAATGCCTTGCCACATGACTCAGAGATAACTCCCTCTGACTCACAGAATGATCCCTGCCCATTGGGAGATGCTCCACCCAGGGGGGGAGGAGCTAAGCATCCCCACCTGGATATAATCTGGGTTTTGGGACACAACAAGCAGCCCTGACCCACTGCTTTCCAGAGGACAAGAGTTATCAGATGCTTTCTATAGGATCACCACTTCAACAAGAGCATTTCACCTGGACTGCTACCACCACCCTAACTAGCAGGGTGTCTGCTGGTATTCTGACTCTGTCAGTGCTTTTTCTTTTGTATTATTGCATGTATTTTGGGGTTTTTAAATTTTTTTTCCTTCCCTATTCTTAATAAATTGTATTTCTGACTTGGAGTCTCTTGGTTTTACTTTCAGACCAGAACAGTAAGAAACCAGATGACTTGATTCTACTGAAGAAAAATTCCCACAGTGAAGTTACAATTTCCACTTTCACCAAATACATGGCAGGAGTTTTAAAGGAGAAAACAGAACAATATTCTATACAGCCACTGGCCATTTCTTCAAGATAAACTCACTTGTTAATGCAAAACTGTGCACCTCACAATAAATACAGATAAAAGGGTAAGAAGTGAAGAGCACCCAACTGTAAGTCCTAGGCTCTACAGCAAGGTCAGTGAATGTGAAGAGAGCACTGCTGCTGATAATGCTGCTTGTTTCAATCCAGTCTCCAGATTCCAAGCCTGGTAGCTCTCACAAGCATTCAATTTCCCAAGTCATAGCATAATTTAAAAATGCTACTAGGAAGGAAAATACACTTGACTGCACACGCTTGGTTAATTCCCAGAAACACTGCTTCTCTCTATGACTTTTTTTGATGCTGGAACCTGTTCCTGTAATTCAAAAGTAAACAATGACTCAGGAAGGTTGTTCAGGCAGAAATCAAGCTGGAGCCCTGCAAGGAGCAGGCACTGGCCCGTGGGTTCCCCAGCATGACCCATGGGGCAGCCTCTGGGCCAGCAGGCAGCTCCTGCCAAAAGCATCCAGCCCTGCACATCCAAAGCAGCACCCTTGGAATGATGAACAGCCACCAGCAGCCTGCTGACAGGGCAGTCAGCCTACAGACACCAAGTCAGGCTTACTACCGCAGGATCTGCTCAGAGCCCTGCTCCAAGATCAGCAAGGACCTTTGCCTTCTAAGGGTCTGGCTCACCTCAAGCAGTTTCTTTGATGCTTTTCCTAAGCATCAAAGCACCTTCCTCCATTGCAGGAGGAAGGAAAGGGTGGAAGAGGCTCTCATCCCCTCAAAACAATAGACTGTGACCCAACCAGAATATCTTCTGTTTTACCAGAGTTAAAAATGATGTTCCATACAGACAAACAGAAAGTGCAGCATTCTCGTTTCAGAGTCTGACACAGCAATGAAAGGACAGCGAGGATTTGAGGAGCCTATGCCAAGTTCAGTTCCATCACATAAAGTCCTTACTCCCAGGAATTCCTAGGCAGCTGGCAAGAGAGCACACTGACACTGGGCAAGGAAACAGAGGTGAGATTTCCCTGACATTGCTTGCATAGGTTAAAAGCAATCAGCTCCTATTTCTATTTTGAGCTCTTCCAATCCCAGCTTGTCATGGGCTGCTTGTAGAATCACTGCCAACAGCCCAAAACTGTGTGAGCCTGTCATGATAGACCACAACCTGGGACAAGCTGTGACAGTGGCTGCTCTGCAAAGGGCCACAGGGGAAGCCCTGACTGCAACCCAGGGTTAAGAGGCAGCACTCAGCACCTGCAATGCTGCATTTTTAATTACCAATGAACTTCCATCTCGAGATGAACTGCCCATTCACTTAAAGCTGCTTTCTGTTTCCCTGGGTACAAGGAAAAACCAGACCCTGCCAGCTTTATCTCTGCTCATGAATCACATCCCAGTCTTTCTAGTCTCCTTGACTACAGCTAAATAAAACAGTGGCAGGAATCGTTCGCTGGCCGTTGAGTGCCTGAAATAAGGCAGCGACTGCATTGCAGCTGGGAAGTTTTATGGCAGGAAATACTGGGATGTGTGTTTCATGCCCTGGGTTGTGGCATAAAGGGCATCAAGGGGTGCCCAAGGCTGCAGGATATGCTGAGGTAGTGCTAGAGGATGGAGCAGGATGAAGGGAGCCAAGGAAAACTGGTCCTTGGTGGATGTTGCTGCAGAACAGCAGAGGGATGAAGTGCCCCAGGACCTGGTGAACAGGGGGGTGGACAACTGGCTAGGTTCACTTATTTACCAGTACAAGCATTGCCTGCACCAGCACAAATCAATGATCTTTGTAGGTCCCTTCCAACTCAGAATATTCTGTGAGTCTGCCACCAAAATACCAGACCACGTCACACAAGCTGGACTCAATCTTTATTTATTTATATAATTTATTATATTTATTATAACATATAATATATATTATAATATATAATAATATATTATATATTATATAATATATATTAAAATATATTGTATATATTATAATGTATATAATATAATACATAATATATATTTATTGCATCTCTTCCAGTCAGGATACTTCACGTTTCTAAATCTGGAGATGCGACTGATGGACATGGGGACCTGAACTCCCACAAGTGATGATTGGAACAAGGAAAACCTGGCTTCTGAATTAATATCTCATCTCCTAAGTCCCAAAGTAATTTTTGCTTAGTGGATTAAGTAGCTCCCATTGCAGACACTGCCTCGTGCAAGGCTTCAGTTTCATTTCAGGTGCAGGGTCTCATCAGCCACTTCAACACACATCCTGAACAGCCTACAAAGTCTGTGGTGACAACCAAGAAACAATCCTCAAGAAACAATCATCTGAGTAGGTTTTCACATCATTGAAGGGGCAAAATACTGGCTGTGTTTCCTCCTGTTCTGAAGCTGAGTAGTTTATTCCTATTTCAAATAAATCCAAAAAGGGCAAACCATGTTTTTCCTGAAATCCTAGGTCTCAATGAACATGAACTTACTGATGCATTCTCTTAACCGTCCACACCAGTAAGTCTTTGTACACAAACTAAATGGAGTATGTAAAGCCTCAGAGCAGGGAAACAGGATTATAAAGGGATTTTGGAGGAAAACTAATTCCTAAGAGCAAGTTGCACACCAACTTTCCTACATTGCCCTTGCATAACTAAATCTGTATCCACGGAAAACTAGCACTGCATGAATGAAGCAACCTCTTGAGAAACAACCACAGGAAAACTACTAAAACAGGACATGTCAAAATTATTGCCAGGAGAGCTCTAAATCTTTGCCATATATTTTGCAGTGTTTGCCTAGGGTTGACCCCAGTGCAATATTTATAAAATACAACTGCCAGAGAGCTACAGCACTTCCTTTCAGCAATCCCAAGGTGGTATGCAAGCTGGGGTTTTGCAGATCAGTGTTGAATCCTGGAACTTTGGAGGATGGAGTCGACCCACACGCAGTAGAGATATATTAAAAAAGCCTCCAGCAATAACAATTTCCTCCCCAGGAACATTTGCGAGTTTTCAAACTCAGACCTAAGGCTGTCAAGGCTGTGCTTTCATCAGTCTACAGTAAACAGAGTGACACAATAATTCTGAATATTAACTGATTCCTCTAATTTCTCAATATGGTTTAAATCCACATGCTCCTAAAGAAACAGACCCCCCAAGGCAGCACACTGAGTTATTTGCTCTCAGCCAAGAATCCAACTATAAAGGACAACAATCCTGCTTAAAAGTCAAAGGGAGCTATTTGTCACTGGAGCTCATTGTGAATGCACAGAAACATGGAAGTTAATTTTATCCTGAAAACTATCCCAGAATGTGTGGAGCCTGACAGCCACTTTTGGCACCTGAGGTGCTCAAAGGAAATGCCCTGCCTTTAGAAACCAAGTGTTGCTCCTGGATCCTGGTGCTCTTTTTTTTTGCAAGTGAAAGCATTATGCATTTAGCAGAAGCAGTTCACTTTTATAGCTGCTGTGAACTAAATTAACAAAGGTCTCTCATGTAAACATAGGCTCCACCAAATAAATACTCCCAAACTGCTGCAGTACAAGTATTATCTTCAATGAAAATTAAAGTCTTTTCTTGAAATAGTAAAAGATAAAATGTTCTGGGATGTCATCCAGAGGGTTTGGAGGGATCATGTATCCAGGTTACATGGATCTAAGTAAGGTTACTTTGGTTTAAAAAAAATTAAAGGTGATCCAAAAGAAATACAAATTATATTAGGTTGGAACTCCCATGTTCCTACAAGAAATGTTGAAAACTAAATACTGCCTTAGCCATGCATAATTCTTATCCTTCTTGAAGTATAGCCCTGTCTCTTACAGATGCAGGGTTTTTTTTTAGGGGAGTGAGCATAATTTTGCCAACTGTAAAAGACCAGCCACAAAACCCAACTCAAGACTCTGCAGTGCACCAAGAGCTCTGCCATTGAGCAGCTTGCCTCTGCTGTTCAGCTGCTTAAGCACTGTGACAGTGAGAGTGCCTCCCACAGGAATTCTCTCCAATGTTGGCTCATTCCTGACCAGGTCAGCAACTTTTAACTTCTCAGACAGGCCATCCAGTGTCAACACTTTACCTGCAAACTATCTTCAAGTCTTATTGCAAAGATCTTTGGAATCAAAATCTTGTTAAACTGAGATTTTTCAAAATCTATTTCATGTTCTAAACTCATTTTCCACACTGTACTGTGTGTTTCTGGTGGTTTTTTAGAGAACATGAATGCAACAGCTATAGCTATAATAAGAGCCATGTAGTAGCTATATAGACCTAGTTAAGAAAGCACAGTCTGAGGGATTGCATTCTCTCCAAAGCACCCTAACAAAGTCCACAGAGCTGAATTTTTTCAGAAATAATTATCTGAGATATCAGACTTTTTTCTTTTCCCCATGGGTTTGATTGTCAGTGTGACAGAATATAAGGAAATCATCACCCATCCTGTAAGGGAAAAAACCACCAGGCAAAGGGACACTAATGCCCTTCTCCTTTGGGGGTTCACAATGCCATCCCTGCCTCTCCTGCTGTGCAGCTTGGGGTGTCCTCCTGCACCTTTCAGCCAGCTGAATTCAGTATCTTCACCAAGCCCTTCAGCTTGCCTGAATGGCAGTAGTTCTATTACACTGAGCCACTTTTGCCCAGCACCAAGTGTGAAATTTTGTCACCCAATTAAAAAAAAGCGTCCCTTGGCCACAGGAATGAACAGCAGAGCAATTGGAAATGTTTCCTCGAGAGCAGAGATGTTGTGTCAGCTGCAAACTTCCCTCTCTCCATGCCCAGAGTCAGAGGCTGAAGTGTTATCTCATGGAGCAACAGGGACTCCTAAACACATGGTCAGCCAGGTCATCCCAGGGCAAGTCTGGTTCAATTACTTTTTATTTTAAAACCCCAAAGCCCTTTGCTGTGCAGTGCTGTACTTTCTGACTTTGTCACAGGATAGCTGCTACAATTTCTAGGTCAGTAGGACTCCAGCACTGCCCTTGGGCTGTATTTTCACAAGGCTCAATACAGTTAAGTGTCAGACACACCACAGTAAACAGTTCCTATTGTCTGTTGCTTTAGGGAGCCATTGGTTTCACATAAAAATATCACTACTTTCACTAACAGATATTGACAGAGGTCTGGAAATGATCATTCACAATCTGAAATGCATCTGCCCTGCTCAGACAATGAGAAAGTAAGGAATTAGTGACCCGTGCTGTGGCATCTCCTTGGCACGGTGCTCACGCACACGAGCCAGACTGACAGACTGACAGACTGACAGACCACTGCAGCAGCAGAGCTGGGTGTAGCCAGGTGGGAACTCCAGTTCCTCAGCACTGCCTTCAACACACACTGCACTCAGCCTCAGGGCTAAGTTTACAGCAGGAGATAAGAAAAATACTAATAGTACTAGTAAAATACTAGAAAAATACTAATACTAATAACTAAACAATGCATTTATGACATTGACTTTTTTTTTCCCCTCCCTTCCCTTTAAATCAGATTAAACTAATGGGCAAAATCCCTCATTATAGGTGTCATGTCTAATGCAATTCCCAGAGTAGCACTGCACTCTTCCTAAAGAGAAGAAAAACACACATTGTGCAGCTCGTGGAGATGATTCCTTTGTTGACTCTTAGTACATTTTCAAAACTGGACTTCCCCTTTAGCTGCTTTGGGGATTTATCACAACCAATGCACAGGACCAGGATTCAGTCAGTTTAGATTATCTTTCAAAATCTTCACAAAGGGCAAATTCCCAAATCCCAGAGAAGAAAATTAACATTCCATGTCTGTTGCTGAGACACCTGGAAATATTAAGAGATTATTTCTCAAAAGCTAGGACAATTTTCAAGCATTTCCCCTTAATTTATTTATGTCCCTTATTACTTCTCATCTGTAAAAATCCAAAGATTTGAAAATGCTGAAGAACACCTCCCTTAAAAATATGGAAATCTACTTGGAGATTAGGATCATGATGATCATCCAAATCACCAGAGACAACCTTGCCAGCGCTAGGTTTCAAGGAAAGCTCATCTCTTGATAGGCAGAGTCCAGGCAGTAATTTGTGTCAGGGCTGATTTTAGTCAGGCTTCTGTCTGAAAACATCCAAATAATTAATTAGCTCATGTACAAAGAGTGACAAAAAAAACTCACTAATACATGAGCTCTGTCAGAGATCTTTCAGTAGGAGACTAAGTAACATCCCACCAGGGAGGAAATTCTCCTGTTTTTAACATTTATTTTACTTTCTGATTAGAAAGAATAGGCAAAGACATTCTACTGCTACCTTAGTCCTATAGAACTGATATATCAGATTTTAGAGAAGGAATTCTAGCAATTGTTTGGTTTCCTTTCCCTTTTCTCAGCTCTCCATTTCCTATTGGAAATTCCCAGAGTGATACAGGACTATTTCCAGAATGAAGTTCAACAGCTGTGTAACAATCCATGTCTCTTTCTTGAGGATTCCATGACATGGAACACAAAGCAGGAGAAATCAAACCTGATGCTGCAGGAAGGCAAAATATCCCCATCTCCATTCCAAGCTGTGATACTGTTCCCTTTAAATCTTAGGGAGAACAGGTAACCACTTGCTCCACTTACAGCAGCCTCTGAAAGCTTTGGGCTTTCATCCTGTTCAGCTTGCTAAAGGCAACACACTGAAAAGCCAGAGTGACATCTTCTCAAGTATGAAGCTGAGTAATTAAACAGCTAAAATTCTTTAGCTCATTTTCGGTTAGTTCTTTCAGAGAATCTAATTTTTACTTTGTGTGGTGGTTTGACAGGAAATGTGTTTTTTGGGATGCTGTGTTTTTGGCCAATGGATATTCAGACTTTAATATTGGCATTTAACCTGGCCATTGGGACATGGACACGCCTCTGAGAACACGGGGTTAAAAGCAGAGCTCTCCCCTAGGAGGGCCCTCTTGGGTTTCCGGCGGGAAAGAGTTCGGGTCTCTGCCCCGGCCCAGCTGCTGGCTGGGCAGGGGGAGGGGAAAGCCATGTGGCCGAGAGAGGTAGGCCTGAGCCCGGGGGTGGAAGGGTGGAAGAGAGAGAGAGAGAGACCGGGAGCCATCGGGCAGCCCCCCCTGAGAGACACAGAGAGAGAGAGAGAGAGAGAGCCGCTGCCTGGGACTGTAACCTTGAGACTTGATAAACATGGGCCTGCGCCGGCAGCACGGCTGGGACGGAGAAGAGGGGGGGTTCAGCCGGCCGCTTGTAAGAGCTTTTAACCCCTTTTTGGAGAATGAGAACTTTACAGAACATTGACCTTTCCTAGAAGATAGAGTGGAAGATGAGGAAGGAAATAGGCCAGTGTGAGAGAGGTCTGGGCGAGTGAGAGATAGTAGAAGAATAGAGAAGAATCCTAGTGGGAAGAGATGATGGAGTGGCTTTTGCTGGACTCTTTTTGTACAGCCATGGACAGAACCATGTTCCTTGTGATACAGAGACTGCATTCTAGGGGGAGGCAATGGCCTCAGAACCAAGAGGGTTCAGTGTTGATGCCCCTCGGCCCCAGGGGGTGAAAATATGGGGGGGACAGGTGTCCCAAAGGAGAGATTGTGGGGACAGGTGTCCCAAAGGAGAGATGGACAGACCCATGTTCCTTGTGATACAGAGACTGCTCAGTGTTGATGCCCCCTCGGCCCCAGGGGGTGAAAAAATATGGGGGGGACAGGTGTCCCAAAGGAGAAATTGTGGGGACAGGTGTCCCAAAGGAGAGACTGTGCCTTTTTTGGATGGGGACAGAGCATCCTTAAAAGACAACCCTAGAAGCAGCTCTGGTCCGTGTTCAGTGGTGAGAGCACTGGACATGAAAGGAAGAAGTCACGACGGCAGATGTACTCTGGGCGGTGCCACGAGTGACACAGAAACACACGAGGCTTCAGCTGTGTTTCCAGGGGAAGCCCATGGCACAAGAAGGACTCCTCTCCTCTTGATGAACTGAGGATTGATTGTCTAAAAGGTGGTGCTGGACCGAGAGTTGGTGATTTGAGGAACCAAATGTATTGTGTTGGAA
The DNA here is from genome assembly GCF_012460135.2 of Molothrus ater. Taxonomy (NCBI): domain Eukaryota; kingdom Metazoa; phylum Chordata; class Aves; order Passeriformes; family Icteridae; genus Molothrus; species Molothrus ater. The sequence continues at coordinate 1,825,268 of NC_050483.2, read as the reverse complement.
ATTTGGTGGGGGAGGAGGAAATGCATTTGTGAAGTTTTCATTTTCCCTGTGTGTGTGTTCCTTTTTATCTGTAGTTGTAGAGTAGTTAATAAAGTTCTGGTCCTTTTTTCCCTAAGTAGGAGCCTGCTTTGCTTATTCCTGGTCACATCTCACAGCAGAAACCAGGGAGAAGGTATCTTCATGGGGGCACTGGCATTGTGCCAGTGTCAAACCATGACACTTTGAAACTGAAGAGCCCTGTATTGTGACAGTGTTCACAGGGGTCTGAGGATGAGGGAAGAGACAAGGATCTGACTCCATGTTTCAGAAGGCTGATTTATTATTTAATGATATATATTACATTAAAACTATACTAAAAGAATAGAAGAAAAGGTTTCATCAGAAGGCTGGCTAAGAATAGAATAGCAAAGAATGATAACAAAGGCTTGTGTCTTGGACAGAGAGTCTGAGCCAGCTGACTGTGATTGGCCATTAATTAGAAACAACCACATGAGCCCAATCCCAGATGCACCTGTTGCATCCCACAGCAGCAGATAACCATTGGGTACATTTTGTTCCTGAGGCCTCTCAGCTTCTCAGGAGAAAAAATCCTAAGGAAAGGATTTTCCATAAAAGATGTCTGCAACACTGTATACTGTGTAATTTACTAAATCACCTCTGGTTCAGATGTAGGAGGCTTTCTGGTTCATAAAGTCACAGTTTTAAATCCTAATACCACCCTGATGTGCTGAACTGCTGATCTGTGATGCACAGTTAGGTAGGAAGCTCTGCCATCCCTGGAAATCCCCAGCTGCCAGCCTTCCACACATGCTGGAGCAGAAGGCATGAATTCCTGATGCAAACCCATCAAAAATGTATGTGTTTTGCTAGGGGAGAAATGGAGCAGAGAGTCTGGAGATGCAAAATGAGCCATAAGGAGCCACCACCACCATTGCTAGCCCTGCACCGACAGCAGGCTGTGTGTGGTGGGTTTGCTTTTTATAAGACACCTCCACCTATGTTTCAGGGAAATGTCTACAGATTGGTAAAATAAAAGCCAATGAAGAAATAATCTGGTTTGTTACAGCAGCTATACATCAAAGGGTCAGACTGTGTCAGCAGTCTGCACACACACACACCCCACACATATCCTTCCTCCACTCACATAATGTACATGACATATATATTTACATATGTAAAGACAGATTTATTATATACATATTAAAAGGGGGAAATGTGCCTCTCATGCTGTGTCAGTTGACTTGGCTAAGCCTGTTGAAGGCTGCAGCTCCTATTTAATGCTTGAAGGAGATTTTGGTAATGAAGGCTCTGGATGAGGAAGCAGTGGTATTAATGACACTAAAAAATACTTGGGCTTATCCAGCTTTGAAATTACTATAATAGGACAAAATAGAGGAGTCAAATGGGCAACTGACAGCAACAACAAGCAGCTTTCACAATTCAAGCCTTAATTATGTGGAATGCACTGGCTAGAGAAGATGACCCCAATTTCACTAAATATTCCAGCACATGGAATATTTACACTTTCTACTCCATGTCAAAAAGGTTATTTCTGCTCCTCAAAATACAGTAACAGTAGTTATTCTCTGATTACTTCAAGAAAGAAATTTCCTGAATCTGATTTGATATTCAGCTTTTCAGGGTTTTTTTTTCCCCTCCAGGATGTTTCTTGTTTTCTTTACTTATTCATTAGTAGTTTCCTTACACATTGCCTAGATTATAAAGCAGAGAATGGCAAAGCAAATAAATAGAGATTAAATAAAGCTGCAGCAAAGTCAGGTCTTTAAGAATTAAATCCAACCTTTAAACTGCAGAGGCAACTCTTCAAAAGTCATGCTAAGCAGAGTATGTACATTTGCAGTCCAACTTCCATTTAAAGTGGATGACAAGTTTAGCAAGGATAATACCCTTCAAATGCTGGCTGATTGGAGAGGCAAGGACATTTGCTCAATTTGCCCATAGCATTAGCTTCCTGCCTTGCTGGGAGTTGATGTCCTGCTGTGAGCTTACAATAAGTTTTCCTTCTGAAGTCCCTGATGTGGGAGCATTTTTCTTTAAGATCATGGGAAAGTTTGGAGGTTTTTATTTTAAATCACTGCAGCAAAAAAGTAAAGAAGATTAATTGGGTTAGCTGCACGATTCATCTTGCTGTTTTTGGCTAATTCACATCAGTCAGCATATCCTAGAAGACAGTCTTTAAATCTCACAAATGTTAATTATTATACCATACGATAAAAGGCAAATATTTTTGAGTGCTGAAAAAAAGTGGTACAGCATTTTAACCCATACACACTTTTTTTTTTCAGATTATTAATCTGGTGTTAATCTACCTTTAAATTTACACCCAAAGTTAAAATATCCTGCTACTTTTCCTTTTGATTCCCAAGAACTTAACAACCAGGACACACAGCAATGCATTGATCCGATCTAGCACCGTTTCCAGTGCAAACTTCCCCTTGCAGCAGCAGGTTCCAAGCAGATGGTGCCTGGATAGAGCCAATTGCTGCCCAAGTAAACCAGGGCATCCTGACAGCTCCAGCCAACAGGCTGCACAGCAACCCCCAGAGAGCTCACGAGGCAAAGCCCAGCCTTGGGGAAAGGCTAACGCTTTCCAGGGAACTTGCTAGGACTGCTAGGACTGACATGCTCATGGGAATCAAAGCCCACTGTGACTTGGAAAAACACCAATGGACTTTTGAATGTGGTCCATCACAAAATTTTCCTATTAATAATTAGGCAGCTTATTACTTGGCAGTGAGAGAGATCAGATATTTGATTTTCCTGACTGGTCACAGGTTAGTAATTAAAGAAAATTCCTAGTGCTACACAGGAATACATTATTAATACATCTATTTTTTCTAAGTGTAGTATTTACTCTTTTATTACTCTACATCTCACATTACAAAGATCATTTCCTCCCTTTTATAGATTAACTAACTACATGCTGTGTCGCAGACATCTTCTATGAAAAATCTTTAAGATTTTTCCTCTTGAGAAGCTGAGAGGCTTCAGGAACAATATATAAACATTGATTATCTGCTGCTGTGGAATGCAACAAGTAGATCTTTGGTTGGCCCATCTTAGATGTTTGTAATTAATGGCCAATCACAGCTTAGCTGGCTCGGACAGAGAGCCGAGCCACAAACCTTTGTTATCATTCTTTCTGATTCTATTCTTAGCCAGCCTTCTGATGAAACCTTTTCTTTTATTCTTTTAGTATAGTTTTAATGTAATATATATCATTAAATAATAAATCAGCCTTCTGAAACATGGAGTCAGAGCCTCATCTCTTTCCTTCATCCAAGAACCCCTGTGACCACGGTCACAATGCAGGACATGATTCTTCACTGTAAAAGCAGAGGGTAAGAGACAGCCAGGGACAGCTCCAGGCAGGGTGACACCTGGAGCACTCTGCCCTGGGAAAGCTGTATTAACCCTTTCTGTCAGGCTGCTCTTCCTCCCACACCTCCCCAGCAGAGCCATGCAGCCCCTGTGCTGCAGCTCCAGGCAGGGCAGGTCACCAGGGGCCACTGCCCCGCAGGGATGGGGATGAGGTTTATTGCTCTGAGCTGCTTTTTCTGCTGGGAAAAGGGAAAGAGCATTACTGGAGCCAGGATGGGAGCAGGGAGATGGCTCAGAGCCAGAGCCCAGCTTGGATTCCTGCCCCACAGGTGCCAGGGCAGGACCAGCCTGACGTCCTCAGCAGGCAGGAAAAGCAAAATATGGGCAGCAGGTTCATTGCATTCATCTGAACACTCTGCACTCCACAGCACACTTGCTAAATATTTTATCACTTCTGATTAATTGATGGATTTTAAATTTTATGTTTAGTTCTAAGTTCTTGGCAAGAAACAAAGGACTGACATAGTTTAGTAACCTGCACTCTGTGAACGCTGTACCCACCTCTCCTTATAGTCAAGGCCATGAACTTCCAAACCACAGGAGCAGTTCCAATCAATTGAATTTTTTGTTGAACTATTCCAAAAGATACCTGGCATTTCTGAGCCACAATTTTCCCAAGATTTCTATGTATGTTACAAACATGAAGGAATGTCTGCAATATCTACCATATATAGCAGCTTGGGGCGCTTTCACTCCACAGCACAGGGAAGATACAAAAAACTGCTGCTTCTACATCCTTAGCCTGCACAATTAATGAGCTGAGACTAAAGCTCCTCTTAATCCCCAGTCTTGTATCTGATTGAAGTACACTGGGGATAACTCTTTCTTTCTTTTTTAAACTTGTTGGTACATACAGCTAGGTTGTATCTTTTTTTGTAAAAAAGAACAAAACCAGCCAAACAAAACCCCACAGAGTAGCAAATGGGATCCAGTTTCCTTCTGTTTACCACCTTACTGTGTTCCAGAAGGGCTGAAAGAGAATTAATTTATTCTATGGTTTAGGGGAATTGGAGTTGGCTGCTGGTCCATAACTGTATTTATGTCGACAGCTTTTGGGAACTCAATTCATTCTTGAACATCATCTTTATGCAGGGGTTTGTCTGCCTGTTTTTGCTGAGACAGTTTCTTCATAGAAAACAAACTCTCAAAGTATAATCCACGTGATCACAGCCTCATCTGGACATACAGAGATGGCTTTAATTAGTCCTTTTTTCCATATTCCTGGAGATCAGGTAGGGTTTGTACACCTGGCAAGAGATACCATCAGCCAGAATCAGCATGCAATATGGGCAGACACAAGCAAAAAGGGCTGGAAAAGCAAGGCACACGTCCCTGTTTTATAGACAAGGAATGGAGACACTGAGGAGCAGGAAATCCTTTCACCTCGGAACCAACCACTGCTGCCGGTGTTTGCCACAAAGCAAGCGTGACCCAAAGCATCATCCACAAGCACTCACACTTTCTATGCCCTGCACTGTAACTTTCAGGCATTTACACTCGAGTTCTTCCATTTTTCCTGTGTCTTTAATGAGAGGCTCCCCCCACGAGAGAGGTTGGCACCATCCCAGACAGCGTGCTGAGCCAGAGCATTCCTGCACAGCCCTCCCTCCCGCTGCCATGAGCAGCCAGGCTGCTGTGGAGTGGCCCCCCGGGTTTCAGCCACTCTGATCCACCCTACATGAATACAGAAACATCCTTTGACTGACAAATTCAAGCTGACAGTCGGTCGGACTCCTCCTGTACTCATCTGCACGAGCTTTCACATCTAATACTACTTCAAATGCAGAAATTTAACTACAGGGCTCTTCACTTTCATTTGGAAAACAAAGCTGCAGCTCTGTATCCCCACTCTTTATTTTGAGGCTGGGTTTGGCAGGGGGGTTTCTGTTGTTATTCTGCCTTACTCAGGGCCTCAGCAGTGCACTCCTGATTAACTGCTCCAGATCCAGCAGCACAGGCTAAGCAGGTGATTTCCTCACTGCAGAACATGCTGCAGGGATGGAGAACAGTGATTCCATCTCTCTGAGTTTATGGCTGAAGCATTCTGGACACAATTCCTCATGTCCTTGAGGGCAGATGAAAATGAAACCCCCTTCCTCGGGTGAAGGTGCTGTTATCCCACTACTACCACCATGCTTGTATTTCACTACTAATTGATGCTTGGAGCAGTGATAATGAGCTCTGAAATTAGCTGGTTCACCTATCCCTTGGCCAGGACAAGCTGGAGAAAGATCACTAGATGGGAAGATGCATGAGGGGCACAAGAATCAAGGAACAGAGCAATGTACCCAAGAAAAAACGTCTCTGCAGTCTCCTCCCCTGATGCAGGAACACTCAGATACTCAGAAGAGTGCTCACACCAAAGTGAACTACACAGAGCTAAGAGGTTCCCATCAAGTGATATAATGATCCCTGGGCAGGCTGCCCTGCTGAGATACAGGGATAGAGATCCAGCTGCTAGGAAACCAGCTCCATTTGCTGCACGCTTCAACTAAAGGGGATAGGAAGCAGAAACATATGCTCCATCAAAACCAGAGCCACAGCAGCACTCAGAAGTAACCAAACCATATGGCAACTGCTTTTAAATATAAAGTGAAGGGCATTCTATTAATGGTGATGTAATGCTGTAATCTCTAGTTTATACCCTGATTGATCTCGGGTGCTTGCAAAGATGATTGAAGCAATACTGAATATATTCCCAATTTTGTTGCTCATTCAGATCTGGTTCATGGTTCTTTGTAGGCAGCTACAACTTCTATGCATATTTCTTATCAGATGTATGCTATTCCCACTTGCTCATCAATTATGTGCATTAACTCCTTAATGACTTGCAGCTTGAAATCTTCAAGCCCTGTTTGCCCTATTTTTAGTTTTGACTGGCACAGTCCGAGCAAGAAGTTGCAAAGTAATAGTGTTAATAAAGATTTATGAAATCTGCACATTAAATTATTTAAGTCTTCACCACATTAAGGTTTTTTTACTGGACTGTGAAACCTAAGTAAAGTCTGAGCACATTCTAGAAATACATACAGCAGCACAATTATTCTGTAGATATTCATTGACTGAGCAGAGCCACCTTGACTTTGATCACAGAATGACAGAATGGTTTGGGTTGGAAGACACCTTAGTACAGATTCTCTGGCAGCTCATATTTATATCAAATTATTTAATCAATATTTAGCAGCTAAAGCAGCCACTGTCACAAAAACATGTAAAAATTGATTTGTACAACCTGCAAGGATGATGCAGTACCAGAAATAATTCCAGGGAAAAAAGAAATCTAACATCCTAAAACCAGCTAAGGGCAAGAACTTTTTTCCTCGGTGGCAGCAAAGAGGGGGAAGTGATTTCTTGATTTGCCAACATAATGCTCCTGTAGGAATGAAGCTGCAAGCTGACCTAAAGGGAAAAGTCAGCGCGAGTTCATGCACCATTGTTTGAAGAGCAGACCAGACTACTTGCACAGCAAAACTGCTGCTTCAAATCCACAAATGGCAGCCAGACACATGCTAACACAGCAGTTTTATGACACAGGAATACATTAACATTTATCAAACCAAACCACAATTAACTGGGTGCCATCAGGAAAAAAAAGTTTTCCTGGCCGCAGTGGAACAAGGAAAGATCTCCTGTGGATTTGTGCCCTACATCCATACACACACCCCTCCATCCATCATTATCAGTCCTTGCTCTTTGTCCTTCTCAGGGACATTCCCAGGAATCACTCCCACCACCTCAGCCCCCATTTCCCACAAACCTCTGAAGACTTAAACCACTTCTCTACCACCTTACTGCTCCTGTTGAGACCCCTCTCCCTGGCAGCATCTTTATTTCCCTTAAACTATCCAGCATTTCTTCCACATGTTCTTGAGCAGCCTCCAGGGTCCTCATCACATCCTGAGGTTGCATTTCCCTCATGGAGAAGATCATTTTGAACACCTTCCCTCCAGACAGCCAGCGACCTTCATTAGCCTCACTGAGCCATTTCTAGAGATTGGATACATCTGCTCTGCCTTCAGGTGGATTTGAAACTGGGAAACGGGGTCTAAAGGTACTGGAAGAAGGTAGAGGAGAAAAGATGAACTAGCAGAAAAAAGGAGAAATGGAATTACTCTAAACAAATTTAAGTTCCTTATGAAATAGCTTAAATACACAAAAGAAGGTGAGGAGCGGGTGAATCAGTCACACAGCACTTCCCAGTAAAACAAAAGCACATCAGGAGCAGGGAGGCTCCCTGAGCAAAGGCTCTGAAGAGCTGAGAAGGTCCCAGAAACAAGATTTTCTGAGATTTCACACCCATTGCCCTAAAGAATGTGACTCCTACTCAGTTCCACTGCATTTGGCAATGTGTTGCAGTAATTCATGCATGTGAGAGCCAGAGTGTTTGCAATTACTAACCTTGCAGGTCTTGTCTGCTTTTACTCTAAAATAGCTTGTTCAGCAACTTTTTTTGGTCATTCAGCCTTATCTGTTCTGAAGCAATAGGCTGTGCCTATCTTTCCTGAGGATTTTTATCATCTTTCAGTTCAGCTCCTCATCAGCTGAGGAGGATTTTTATTGGAGGAGATGGCTTGTGACATCCCACAATTGGCAATCCCATACATATATCTGTCAAGGTGCACCTTGACAAAGTCCAGCTCTTGATCCTGTTTCATCTCACAAAATGGAACTGACAATAAGAGAAGGGCAAGAGGAGGTTTCTATCCTTTGGCTACTGGCAACTAAAATCCAAGGGCTTATCTGGGACTTATCAGCCTCCCTGACTCTGCACTGGCCACAGATCCAAAGGCACTGCTGGAGTCACCCCCAGAAACAATTCAGCCTCTGCTGGCACTGAAAACACAAACCCAGGACAACAATGGGGACAGTTTTGGGTGTTCACTGCAGTACAGGAAAGGGAAGTGAAATCCAAGAATTAAATGGAGTTTCTACTGGAGTGAAACCACTTTCCCCAACCATTTGACCGCAGAGCACAGACCTTCACACTTCAAACTACAACACAGAAAACCACAGCAGGAATTCTTCCCTGTGGATGGCAGAAAGCCACTGCTGGTGGTTGTCTGGGATTAGAGCTGGGGTCTTGCATATCTCTCTTAAAACTACCTACTTATGGTCCAGATTTACATCTAACAGTCTTCAGCAGCAAACTTTTCTATAAGGTTCAAAAATCGTGCATTAAAACACACTAAACTTACTACTTTAAATGTATTCCCAATTGCATCAAGTGACTGTTTACTTTTCCCTGTCTTAATTCCCCAGAACAGGCTTAAAATAAGAAGGATCTACCCAGGTTAAAAAGTTCCCACCTTATTGATATGGGGCCCCCAGCATAAGAAGCCAGGGACCTCTTGGAACGAGTCCAGAGGAGGCTACAAAGATGATCAGAGGGCTGGAGCCTCTCTGCTGCAGAGACAGCTGAGAGAGCTGGGCTGCTCAATTTGGGGAAGAGTCTGGGGAGACTTTAGAGACACTTAGAGGGGTCACAAGAGAGCCAGAGAGGGACTTTGGACAAAGGCATGCACAGAACAAGGCGGAATGGCTTTAAACTGACAGAAGGCCAGTTTAGGTTAGATATTAAGAAGAAATTTTTTCCCTGTGAGGTAGGTGAGGCCCTGGCAGTCCCCTGCCCAGACAGCTGAAAGTGTTCAAAGCCAGGCTGGACATGACATGGAGCAACCTGGTCTAGGGAAGGAGTCCCTGCTCATGGCAGGGAGCATGGAACTGGATGATCTTTAAGGTACCTTTCAACCCAAACCATTCTGGGATTCCATGTAATTCAAGAATTTGCGTGACATGCTCTACCTGTAGGATGCACTGAACCTGGCTGTGAGCCTGTAGACCACGTACAGCCCTTCTGCAGCACCCTGAATTCCCCAGCAGCAGCAGATTTTACCAGGCTGACTGTATTAAGCTGTGCTCTCTCTGATCACTGAGCAGTCATCAGCCAGAAGAGATGGGAGACTCCTGTGAGCTCCTGGGTATCACAAGCTGTGAGACTGCTGGCTTCAGCTAGGAGCTTAACATGACAGCCTAAAGGAAATAATGTATTTTTTTCCTATAGGAAGAGTTTCTAAAATGCTCATTTCTGAAAATCCAGAAGGCTATTGATGTGTTTGAGGTTGTGGGGCAGAGAGGGGTGTCAGCAGCAACTGTCCAAGCTGTTCCTGCAATCCATATGGATTTCACAGGCTGTCCGTGGAGGTGATTCCTCTGCTGCACAGGCAGCTGCTCAGAACAGCCCTGGAAGCAGCCACAGGATGAAACCCTTCCCTGGAAACACATTTGTGTCAGCCTAGGGCTCAGCCTTGGCAGAAATACCCCTGCTATCACTTCCTGTTCTCACTACTGCTGTGGCAGCACAGTTAAATTGATTCTTAGTGTTGTTAGCTCAATACTTCCACAGGTTTATATGATGGGGGGGAGAGGGCAAAAATAGGAATTATGGAGAAAGAAGAGAAAGGCTTTCCATTTATTGGCTTGTTAGCTTACTGTGCAGATAAAATATGCACATTCTGTATGAGGCCTTTGTTGGCATGCATGGAGCACAAAGAACTAAAAAAGCACTAATTACCAGGAGCTAAGATTAGTCTCTCCTGGCCTGTGGTAAATATGAAGATGAGTTTTAATAGCAGAGCAAGGAGATTAAGCAACATGAATTCTGACAAGAGCCACAAGAAAAAGGCAAGTAAATTACCCCTTGTGATCCAAAAATGCACAATGAAGAATTCATTATGGCTTCCCATGAAAAAGCCACAGCTTCTTTCTTCATAAAAATTCAGCCTGGGACAAAGATGCACTTATCACATCCACTCTGCATTTGCAAAGAAACTCCACACTGATCTCCAAAACTCCTGTGAACTTGTGATCAGGACAGACATTTGTTAAGTGTTAGCACTGCTGCTGAATCAATGCCCTCGTGGTGTATTTTTCCTTTCAGGGCCCCAGTACCACTGACACCAGCTGCTGTGTCGCTGCACAAAAATGCCACACAGAGGAAAGCCCGTGGCCCACCTCTGAACATTCCCCTTCTAAACACTTACTGCTTAAAATGAAAGAGCTCCATCAGACAGAGCAAGCAGAGCTAAGAACAACCATAAATGTGCAAGGGTCTCAGCACAACAGAAAAAGGCACATTTGTTGTGTGGCTGTGCCACAGCTCTAGTATAAGGAATAGGCATATGTAAATATATATATATAAAATAATTTAGACCCTTAAGAACATCTTGCTTCTAAAAACTGCCATGGATGACAAAGTTCAGCAGTTTTGGAGAGTCTGAGATGTGCTAGCCTACAAGCAGATGGAGCAGAGCTGGAAGCAGGCTCAGCAGGGTAGGAGAGAGGGAGAAGCAATGAGGCAGGTTGCAGAAGGAGAATATTCTAATTTTCCAGCAGCGGAAACATTTTTTAGCATCTTCACAGATGTTGGCCAATTTACACAGCTCAGGAGAAATACAAGTTAGGAAATAATCTGGAGCATTTGGAACAGTATTCAGCTCTTGTGTATGGTGCTCATTTCCCTTTGAGTCTGTTCAGTAAAGTTCAGTAAAGCACTAACAAAGCTGGTTTCCTTTGGGTTTTTGTTTATTGTAGGAATTGCTGGAGTTCAGTAAAATGTGAGCTTCCTTTAACTTACATTTTGCTAGTTTTATGTGGTAGATGCACAGGCAGGTTTAAGAGAGAAGGGGATCCCGCTGCAATTTTTTTTGTTGGCAAAAATAACTAATCATAGAGCTCACCAGGGACATAATGGCTAAAGTAGGCAAAAATATGAAATAAAACAAAATAGATTCAGAATGTGTGAGGAGGACTTGGACAAGGATGCTGGATAGGGCAGGCAGGCAGGAGAAAAGACCAAGTCCCACTTCCTTAGATTAGAATGGATGACTTTGGAAGGGATGCAAGGTTATAATGAGGAAAGCTGAAGGAGATACACCTCACCCACACAACTGATGGCTGCAACTCAAGGTGAGTGCAGACAAATGTCTTCTAATTCATGTTTATTAATAGGCTGAAGTAGTTTGTCTCAAAAAATTTTGTCAATTGGACAGCTGGTTTTTTAAAATGGGCCATAATTAACAGAGAAGCATATTCAGTATTATTCTCCAAGCTTTCAGCAGTGAAGATTTCTTTCATGTGGCTACAAGAAATGAAGAGGATTCAAAATTTTTGCAATCTTCCTGTGGCTTTGCTACCAACTCATAGTATGAGGCAACAGAAGTTAAATCTTTTCACTCCAGAGCTCCAAAGCAGTTTTCTTGTCTAAAGTTCATTTAAAAATCCTGCTGGCTTTGCTTCATTTTCGTTCCCACCAACATGATGTTCCTCCAAGACAGAAAAGCAAAATGCAGCTACTCAAGGCAGAACATTGAGCAACAAGGGAAGATTCAGCCTGAACCTCACCAAAATGTCCATGCCCTCACTAACATTTAAAGCATACACAAAAGGCAATAAACACCTAGTTCAAAAATACCAAATAACCCAAAATACCAGTCAGCTCCACACAGCTAGCAGGCCAAAAGACAAAGTGGCATGGAATGGAGAAAATCAGTTTGGGATAAAGTTGTGTCTTTCTCATAGGAAATATAATTTAAGATATAATTTTTTTTAAATCAACCAAAACAACTTTTCTTTTTTTTCAAATACATACTAATGATGCTTTCCTGTTTTTCCTCCTTAAATAGCATGTCCTTTGCATGCACTCTCTTTATTGATTTCCTGCAAGCAACCTCCTTCCTACAGTACATTCCTGCTTTCACTTCTCTCCCCCACATGAAATCTCTGTCAAAATTCATCACCTGGATGATTTTGAACCTCACAGACTAGAAACAAAACTATCTTGGCACAGTTGTCCGCTGTGCCTACCAGACAAGAAGATGCCAATCAAGAATTTGCCAGGCTCAGAATTTGCCCTTTCTTCAGCTGCCTTGCAGGTATTTCCAATTAGAATGAAATCATTGAGTTCAAAGCTCTGTGTTAAGTGGCTTTCTTGGTTCACTGAGATGTTTTTGACATTCACAGGTAACTGTGTGACCTGGTTCCATTTCTGCACCTCTTCCCAGCCACAGCTTTCCAAAGCACAGGAAGTGCATTCATTTCCATACATTAACCAGCACCCCCTGGCCAGTGTTGTGCCTCCATGAAATTGATTTATTAAAGCTCACCACCAGCAATTTAGTAAAAGAAAGATGTATTTGGGGCACAAAGAAGAGAAGCAAATAAGAGCAGAATAATTCTTCTGCCTCTTCATCACACCTTTCAAAAAAGCCCCAGAGCATTCATCATACAAAGGATGTGTCCTCCCAGTAACAGCATATTCCTCATACATATGCACACTTATTCCAGACCATAGTTAATTACTTCCCCAGTAAAATTATTTCTGTGCAAATTTAAATAATTTGTTCATAGCTAAGTGAAATGAAACACATGCATGAAGAATAACTGTATTCCCAAACAACCAGACCAGATGCTAATATTTCTCATTTGTTATGAGAAAAATTGAAAGTGTATTGCAAAAAAAAAATAGAGAAAATGACAGCATTTCTAGATCTCCAAGCCTGAGTAGATGCAGGAAGCCCTGAAACAAACAACTGGGGGGATATCAGACCACTTTCTTAGGATGTATTGAAGGTGATGCCTACATTGCAGTTCATAAAAACAAATTAAACCCAGCCCATAAACTCCTCATTCCTGGAAGCCCCACTGCAAATGTAAATCCGGACAAAATAGAAGGGAAGCAGTTTGTGTGAATCTCAAATTATGTTAAACATTTTTTCCTACAAGTCTCCTTCATACAGATGCTCACAATTTCACTGCAGTAAGCACAGCCCACGCTAGAAAGCAGTGATGATGGTTGCTTAAATACATGTTCTTCCAGCAACTGCAATAAGGGGATTAATCACAGAATTCTTCAAGTGATTTATGATTCATTTCTGCATCTCAATCCAAGCACTGAAAAGCCTCAGCCCTCATTTTTCCTCAACAAATGTGCAATTTGATGCATAAATGAATATTCAGCTGATGAAGTGAACAAAAGCATCTTAGAGAACACCAGACTGCAAATGCAGCTCCATTTTGGGAGCCAGGAGAGGCAGATAATTACTTTCTCAGTCTGTCATCACTGGGGAGCATGGGCAAGGCTGGAGATGACACAAGAGCCATGCCAGAGCCAGCCCAGGGCACAGATAATGCCCCACAGACCCAAATTCCACTGCATTAAAAATTGCATTAAATCCCCCTGTGCCAGCCCCACACACAGACTGTGATTAACCCAGGACTCCTGATGAAAATGTGCATTTTTAGTTAACATCCCAGTGACCTGGCAGAAGTAACAACCATCCTGATTTACCCCTGCAAAACAGGGAGCACCAATACCACCTCACACATGCTGATGGCAAAATGACAACTTTGGGCAGGAAAATCTGTACAAGTATGTCCAAATACAACTCCATATATACTTTCCAATTCCTCCTGGGATGCACAGAAATGGTTTTTAAACAAAAGCCTGACCAGAGACACTGAAATTCTGCACGATGCACAGTTCTACACAATATTTACACCCAAGAAGCACATGGCAGACACGCAGTGCAGTGAAGGAAAAAGTAGGGAAGTGATCTTTAATTAAAAGGTTTGAGATAAAATTACTCCAGCTTTTGAAACAAGGTTTAATTCTATTTCTGTCATGCTGCACTGGATTAAATAGCTTGGAAGTGTTCACATTACAAGGTTAAAATGCAAACAGCTTGGTCAGGACAGTTTGAATCTCTGAAGGTGTCAGCTACACAATTGGGAATAATTTTGTCCTATCAAGTCTTCTCCATGTTGTGTCCTTGAGGAATCCCCAGAACGACACACACCAATGAGCAAAGCAGGATCACTTTGCTTCATGTCAAAAACCAACAGTCTTTTGAATTCTAAGAGCATCACATGTACCTCAGGAGACAACATAATTAATGGGGTTTGCCTGCCCTTCAACTTGAAAAACCTTGAGAGTGCAGGTCCAGGCCACACAAAGAGCACACTCTCTGTCATTAGGACTTTTAAAAGCTCCTCAGATTAGACACAGATAAAAAAATCATCCAATACTATCAGACATTGCAGGAATGTTTATAGATATGTAGGTAAGGATGTATAAGGATATATAAGGATGCACGTGCTGCATCCTTAAACATCTCCCATTGGCCAAAATGGAGAGTTTGAGATTGAGAAAACAGGATTAGATTTTGTTAGGCTGGTCCAAGACAACCTGTATTACTGTAATGTGGATCTTGTAACAGTTTTGGAATGACCCAGCAATTATTAACAACATTCTCTAATTCTTTATTAACATTCTCCAGATGGCCTAAAAGCCTAATTTTAGAAGCATGAAGGCAGATTTTATTTATTTGAACTCACTGCTTCTAGATCTCCCTTATTCATTCACCACAAATGAAGAAATCTTTGCTAAGGGATGATATGGACATTTAAAAAAAAAGGAAATAAATCAAGCTTGCTCTAAATCCTTGTAGTTATTTAGCTGCCTCACTCTCCATGAGTTTCTTAAATGCTGTAATCACCACTGACCTTCCCTGTCATTTAAGGCTCTTAAACGTGCAGGGAAGGTCAGAGCCAGTAAATTGCAGCACCCTTGACTGAAGCACATTGATCAAGGCCAGTTTAGTGCTTGCTTAGTTTAGCAGATAAAAGTGTGGCAGTCAGCACTTCTAAATAAATTATTCGATTTCCAGATAGTGATGTATGATTTTTCATAAACATGATGACTCAGCATCTGAAAGAGAGGAAAACAAAAGAAAATCTCAGGAGTTTTATGGAGTATTATGCCAAAGCATAATTTAGCCTGTCTTTTCATTAGATTAAAAATTCCCTAAAGAATTGGATAAAAAAAAGCCTTGAAACAGCACCAGTAACAATCAGAATGGTTTGGCACAGACCAAAGATACAAGATGCATGAAAGCACGAGACTGAAGTTTGAAGCACTGCTGTGGAAACACAAATGCTCTGTTCAAGTGTTTGATGGGATGCTATCTTTAGATACTATTAAAAGATGAAGATCTGAAAAAGGCATTTGAAGACTCACTTTATTTACAAGTAGCAATTTGCTTTTCTTTTGAATACATGAGCTTTAAGATCAGGTGAATTATGAAAAAAAATATTGTGGTTTGTAGTTTTATTAGGTATGTTTTTGTCAGTGTTTCCAGTAAATGTATCTCCTGTTACCTGGCACTGGGTGATAGCACACTCTGCTCTTTGTTATGACAGCCTGACCCCAAGGGATGTCTACCTAAAATTCAACCTTTAAAAAAAAATACATAAAAAACAAAACTTGCTGTAACTTTTGAAAACAGCTGTGTTAGCACTGACAACCATTCCTGCCTGGGACCAATTTTCCCTACACAGTTTAACCGCTTCTGCCTGGAATTTTTGCTTGAACCAAAAACAAAAAAAAAGAAGGTTTACCTGGCAGGTTTTAGCTGCTGTGCTAGCAAAGCCTCAAACATCAAAGTCCAACAGGGTTCATAAATGGGATTAAACTCCCACCAAAGACATGGCTGCAGCTGGAGCCACCCATACCAGGCACCAGAATTTAGTTGGCTTCAAAAACAGCCAAGAAGAAACCATTGTCTCATTTGGCACCAGAAAATCCAAAGATGAGGTGAATCCAGCGAAAACTGGGCTTGTATTGCTCTGCTGCTCACATGAGGGTTTGTTTTAATGGGCATTCCCACTATTCCTGCATCCCCTCAGATCTTCCTGTCTCACCAGCCACAAATCAGAGGATGTTGGGGCAGGATGTCCCAGCATCCCTCCACTGAAGGAAGATGCTGTGGTGGGTATGGCACACTCATAAGACTTGACTGATTTCCCCATCAGAGGCACCAATTATAGCATCAGGCACCACAGCCTGATAGGAAGAACAAAAACCAGCTAAGGAAATTAGCTGAGAATTTATTTGCTGAGAATTTAATCTGATAAAAGCCAAAATATTTTACTCCTTTGTGTCAAACTACCAAAGTTATAGATGAGAAATGTTATTTAAGAACATGGTATACTCAGATGCCTTGCCCTGACTGTATGCTACTCATACAGAGATGAATTCAGCAGAAATTGTTTCTTGATTGCTCCTTAAAACCTTACGATCTCTTTATTTTTGTGGCAACTACTGCCATTCACTCTGCAAATTCCTGTCCCTTTCTGCTTGTTTGACTTGGTCATATAAAAGAAACTGCAACTTTTATACTCAGTAAAGGGGCAATAATGCAGACAGAGAATTTAATTATTTAATGTGTTTCATATTGAATTGGGGACACTGATCCTCCTGTGCCTAGTGCTGTATTTATTCCTTCCCACCTGTAAACCATTTATCAAAATTTCCAAAGCTTACTGCACTTGCAGTAATACATGACCAATAACAGAAGGTTAACTTTAAGAAAAGAATAAGAAAAAGTACACCTTGCCTAGGGCTAGATGAATTTCACACCAACATTTTGCAACACCACCAAGTCTGAAGAAGAGTGTGTCCCACTGATGCCTCAGGTTTTGGCTTTTATCTTTTTCAGATTCTGTGCTGCTTTAGTGTGTGGGTCTGGGCTTCATGTCAGGGCATGGTGAGCTCTGTGCACAGAGCAGGGAGACAAAACAATTCCTGCTCCAGCTGGGCACCAAGGACAAATGATCCAGATCTCAGGCCCAAGAGCATAAACAACAGCAAAATGAAGAGAGAAAAACAAGAAGGATGGGACTTCATGGGCTGGAGCTGGAATTGGACAATGAACTCCAATATGCAAACGGACCAGAACTGATGAAAGTGAGAGACCCCATGACTGGTGGTCCATTTTTTTGTGACCATTTTGTGTTCACCTGGGGTGGGCTCTTGTGCTTATTTATTAATAAATCCAATGAATAAATCCAGCTTTATTCTTTAGCTCTGTCCAGCCTCTGTTCTAGGTCAGCCTGCACAAGGCACCACCACGCTCTCTGGTCCTCACTCCATGCACTCTTCTCGAAAACAGACGCTTCAAAAAATACTGCCAGGATTCCCCTGTGTGCCAGACAGGAATGGCAAACACTGCCCCTGCAGAGTCAGGTGTGGCATTCCTGTGATGGTCACAAAGGTCCACAGGGAAGAAGGGAGCACTGTCCTCTTTCTGAGGAAGAGAGGAGACCACGATTCAGGAATACGCTTTAGCACAGGCTCATGTTTAAGTAAATCCTCAAATACCAATTCAGTCAAGAGGAAGCAAAAGGTGCAGATGTGCTTCACCAAGCATGGGTAATATTTCCTTTCCAAAGGTCATGTTTGGACCTTTTCATGCTTTTTAGCTCCACTGATACCAAATGTTTTTTCAGGCAATTGCACTTAATAATTTCGTACAGTGAAGGGCTGGAATACAAACTTGGCATATCTGCTAACTTCTGCAAGGTGCCCTTCCTCTTGTAACTGCAGATACCACGTTTCAGATACAGTAAAGAAGAAAAAATAGTGTTAATAATTAAGAAAAATATCATTAAATCATTACATTTGAAGATTCACTGTCATTTGACAGGACATTCTTCAGCAGATTATTAAAATCTAAGGGATTTACCAGACACTTGAGGTGAAGACTTTTTCTCACACCAAGTCTAAGGAATGGGAATAAACCTAAAAATCACACCCAGAAATTTACAAAACTGTGAACTTTTGGTTGGAGTATTTGATGGAGAGGTTTGCTTTTATAAAAATCCATTTAATTCAAATCTAGAGGCAAACCATCAATGTTGAAGTTTCTCAGTGCCCGGGTTTTCTTCAGACACAAGTTTTGATCACTGTCTTTTGTCAGACATGGAACTTACACACTGAAAGATGACAATTTTCAAGAAAATCTGACCAGATATTATGCACCCTAAGTGGATTTTGCCTATAAGTCAACAAGTCATAATTTAGAAAAAATCAGATCAAATATGACAAGCAGTAAAAACTCGGTTTAAAACTATTCAGATTTCTTCAACTCATAGAGAGAAACACAATGTAGTTTTCCACTTGGAGAGGTGAAAGCTTCACTTATCCTAATGACTGTCACTGTTCTGAAGAATATAAGAGCTGCTACAGCTTTCCACCTAGCAAATGATGGGCTTCAGATAATCTCAACCCCTTAAAAAAAGTTATGATTTACCAAAAATACAGAAAATAGTCCCGTTCAGAGACAAAAAAAGCTCAAGATCCACATGAGAAGCTCAAACCTGCAGCAGCCCATCCCTTCATACAGATGACTAAGCACCAAGAAGTCAGCAGTGCAGACCTGGGGGAGCTGCCAGCTCTCTCCTTATCAACACCCAGTACGTGGATGCCCCAGGATTCCAGATAAGCCTCAGGGAACATCAAGATAAGAAAAAACAGCACTCTTCCTCCCTCAAAAACCTTCTGTCATCTTGACCACAGAAAGCAAAAGGTTCTCCATGGACACCTGAATATAAAACTTTAAACCGGGTAGAGAATTGAAACTCACAAAACCCAACAAACAGATCTGAGTATTTACATCTGTATATATACAGCCAGTGCATATGTATCTTGGAACAGATTTGTAAATGTTTCCACTGGGTACTGCTTGTAAAATTTCAGGGTTTGGAAAAGTGCCCCGGCTGCTACATCACTGCCTCTGCTGCCAAGGTAAGAAGGGGGCTAATAAAATAAGCATTAGCAGGCGAGCACAGTGTGAAAAGCAAGCAGAAAGAGGCTGCCCTCAGGTTTATGCTTTTCAGTATCAACCACAAAAGGAAACGAGTGGGGAAGAGGAGAGAAGAGGAAAGGAGCAGCAGGTGGCTCGAAAAATGATGCATTCAGACCGATGACAACTTTTCACAGCAAAGACATCACAACTAGAAACAGAGAGGCTGAAAGCCCAACTTACATTTTATACACCACCTGCTGTGAAAGATGTTCTTCCAGCACAATTAAGATAAATTTTTAGAAGTCAATTTTTAATTAAAAGACCATAAAACTCACAAGGTCTAAAACTTGAGTAAGGCTTATTCCATGTTCTGATTTTTGTCGCATTTATCCTCTTAAGTGTTTTCCAAAACGTACAGTGTGAGTAGCAGTGCAGATGCAGGAGGCAGCACTGGAGGTTACCTCCATTTCAGGGAGGATTATGGCTGTGAAGAGGCCATCAGCATCTCTTTAGCCCTCCTCCCCATAACCCCATTTGGCATTGTCTTTTCCCAAAAATATTAGAAACCACAGTTTCCAAGCTTCCAAACTTTCCAAGTTTCCACACTGTGTGCAGCACTGAGAAGTGCTCTGCTTGTGCTGGGTGGAAGTTGTAGCAGCCCCTGATTCTCACCTGGGCAATGAAGTTAAAAAAGGCTTTAAGAAATGATTGGCAGTGGCTTATTCCTGCAAATAAGACAAAACTCCAGTTCCTGTAATAAGGACAGTAAAGCTTCATCTTCAATTCATCCCAAATGTGTTAAAAAACATTTTTGTCCTCAGCTGCACAAGTAAATTGTGACACAATGTATTGAAGACCAGGCAGTAATTATGAAAATGATCCTTAATTCCAATGGACAACAGATAAAAAAGATCCTTTAAAGCTTCTAAATTGTTAATGATAAATAACTATGTGCCTGTACATGTTCATTTCAAAAAAATATTGGACGAATGAGTAGAGTTGCACAAGGAAGCAAACATCATCCAACACAGTACAGAGGCCTATCAGAAAATTTTCCTTTGCTTTTCTACACCCACTCATGTGCAATTAACTTTGTTTTCTTTTTAGCAAGGAGAAAACAGCTACAGAGATAGCATTAATCTTTGCTTGACTAATTCCAGATCCAGAGATGACCTCTGTACATACTTGCAGCTAAAACTAGCATACCAATTCCACTGGAGAAGCATTAACACAGTAATTTTACAGAGATTTATACACCAAAATAAAACCAGAAGAAAACCATTGGAAAAAGGACTCCTATAAAACAAAGTTGCTTCACTGTGTCTGCAGTATGAGAGGATGTACACCACCAACACAGAAATGGGACATTAAAGCCTATTTCATCCAGTGATAATGTGCATTTGTGGAGCATTATAAAGTCAGAGAGCTGATGGCTCAAATCTGGAAAAACAGCAACACTTGCAGCACAGCAGTTTGCACATGGGTCACTGCCAGCCTTCACTGTCCTGCAGAACATGTTAAACCAGAAACTCCACCTTTAATTCTCTATTCTCCCATCAGCTGGGCCAGCACAAGCATCACCCACAGAACAGACCCTGTTTCCTCAGCCCCTTGCTCCTGCCCTGTGTCATTCCCCCCATCACACAGAGAGCCAGGTGGCAAATGAGAGTGGCTAACTCAGCTGAGGAAAGACCAAAACACAAAATCCCAGCCATTTCTCTTGGATTACTGTTACCTTGTGTCAGTTCCTCATCCCATGTCAATGCTCAGCTGCAGATACCCTCATGCTGGCAAAGTGGAGGAGGCAACAGGAATGCAAACAGGCTGCCAGGGAAAGTGGGACTGTTTCTCTTGGCAACACCAGCTTAAGCCAGTTAAGAGCAACTATTATTTAAGGCCATAATAATTGCAAGATAAGGTATCTTTTGAGATATGTTTGTTTGGTTTCCTACTTTCATTTTAGCCAAAAAGAATAGAAAAGTCAAATTTTAGTAAAAAAAAAAAAATAACCCATTGGAATCCAACGAGTTACTTTAAAATCAAATGTTGTTCTTTCAGTCATCACCATCATTGTCCCATGCAGCTTCTTTGGTAGGATACCTTCAGGAAGAAGAGCCAATCTTCCCAGCTGCTTTTTGAGCTGCAGAAGTTGCTCCAATACTGAAAGGGACCCTTCATATCACAGGAAGCACAAAAGTCACATCTCAGGGCTGTTAACTGCAACTGCAGGAAAGGATTCTCCTGGCATCAGAGCAGTGGCAGGAACCAATGCCAGCCTTATCCTGGATGGGACCACAAAACAGATTAACAAGGTTCTTTATGTTCTCTGTGTCTCATGCACATCTATTCTGGGTGTTGCAATACTACATCACTGCAATCAATGATAGCTACCTACCTCCAGCTGAAGCAGTTCCCTTTGGAAGTAAAGAAATTAATGTTTTCACAGACCAAAAATTCTTACAATTCTCCTCAGGAACACAATTCTTTACAGAGTCACTTTTAAAGGCATGCACCAGTCTCAAAAAGGATTTACTCAGCTTTCTGACACTGATATTTCCCATGCAGGCATGTATGCAAGAGCCATTCCCCTGAGCCACACAGGGACCTGAGGTGGTCATGGATGTCTCCAGCTGCCCACAGAAATGGGCACATGGGCTGACCTGCCCCAGCAGTGAACAAACCTCGTGCTGAGCACCACAGACAGGTATTTGCCTCCTCACATTGATGGAGGCTTCTTGAGATGGCAGTAACTGGGAGGTGAAGTCACCATCTGGTCTCAATCACAATCAAGAGTGACATTAGTGACTTCAAAAAACCCCAAATTCCAGTGGACATGTATGGAATACAGGGTGCCCCCGATGCAGAGAATGATTGGCACCTGACTCCATGAACAAGAACAGTATCCACCAAACTATTCCCACTTCCAGTTGCTGTTCTTGCCAAAGTTTTCCAAGGATTCTAGTTCTCAGAGGTGACAAGTCATTTGTGCAGGGTAACGAACGTTTCTCACTAATAAAGAGGCAAATACTCATCTCTCGCGGCGACAATATTGCACACCAGTGAGCCACAGTCACAAAAAACAAAGAAGCATTTAAGTTTGGCAGACCTTGGATCTTCTGTGACCTTCATCAAATCCTTGAGAAGAGCACGGGTCTGACACAAGTGTACCAGCCCAGGGCCAAGAATCCAGTGGGTTTTCAGCCTGAGTAAAACACTTGTGTACAACAAGGCATCAGCTCTCACATGAAACACACACCCCTGTCCCTGGCAGAAGGACAGTGGGGACTCCAATAAAAACATAGAAGGAAAAAGAAAGATAAAAAATTAGTGAAAAAATTACTGAATCCTTCAAGAAATTGTCTGCCTCCACAAATGCTACTACCTAAAGAGCAAACATATTTTCCATGGTTTTGTGATGCCAGTGCCTCACCCGAACATTCTGTGACTAATGGGCATCTGGAAAATCATGTGCTGTGTGTCCAGAATACACAGATACAGCACAGCATGTGGAGAGGTCTGATAACTGCAGCAACTCCAGTGTTTACCTTTTAGCTTGCTTTTAAAAACCATTTCAGTCTTCCATTAGATAATTACAGGTTTCATATTCTCACTTTCAAGGTTTATTTTCAAAACACTTCTGTCACTAAAGCAATTTCTAAGTTATCTACTTGCCAAAAGCAATTTAGGGACTTTCACATGACAGCAGTGAAGCTTAGGAAGTATTCCTTTCTTGCATACAAAATAGTGGTATTTAACTACATTTTCCTCTCAATATTGTAAAAATAAGCATGTAAATCAACCTGCTATTTTAGAACTAGTGAGAAAGTGCCTTACTTTTATAATGATGTTCACCTAAAGTACACTCAAGGTAAACGAGAGATTTTGCACATTCACCACAAGGGTGAAAATATGTATGATGCTGACAAAAGTAGATAACAAGGTGCAGAGCTATTAGAAACAATGTTTAGATTGAAAAAATGTATCAGAGACACAGAACAAATGCTGCAATTTTATTCTTTTTCTCAAGATATTTAAGGAGCAACACTGAGATACTTGGTTAGTTTTTCCCCCTCTCATCCTTTCTCAGAAAATACCAGAAATTTTAATTCAATATACTCTTTTTTTCCTAGAAATCTTCTTAACAGAAACCATCCCCAAAAAGCCTTGAGAGAATTGATTACAAACTGAGCTGCCTCCATACTCATTCAACCTTTCAGTAAATTGTTCTTCAGATGCTAATATTAAATAGGAGAAAATCCCTCAATTAAAACAGATATGCAAATAAAGACCCAATCAACTCTCAGATAACTTTTGGGGTTTTTTTTTAAATAGAAGATTAATGTTACCTTAGGATTCAGGTATTAACAAACAGAAAACTTGTTAAAACCCATTTTCAGATAAGGACGAGTCTCAACATTTCTTGTTAAAAAGACAGGAATGTTCCAGATCAACAACTGGTTTTAAAAATAAACCCCAGGATATTTCTCAAGACGTGTTTAGGTTGATCAGTTCTGTCTAACCCACGATAAATCAAATGCAGACCCGCTGGTGTCTGTGTGTTCACGGTATGTGCACGTGTGAGTTCAGAATCACCAGGCTGACATCTGCTCCATCAGGGAACACAGAAATGGCCAGCTCATGGCTTTGCTGGGGGACTCAGAGCCAGGGGGCTTGTGTGGATGTCTGAGAGCCCACCCCAAGAGCATCACATTAGACAAGTCCAACAACCATCAGTTAAAATCCCCAGTCTGGCAGAGCAGGACAGCTCTACCTCGGAACTGTTATACTTGGAAAATTGCACTTTTTTGGCCTCTTTTGCATTTCTAATCTGGAGAGCAATTCTCCAAGCCAGTTTAATCCAGGCACTGGCTGTCTCTTGAGTGGGATGAAGACCAAGTACTTAGGAAGAGTGTCTGATAGACAGCTGAGAAGTCATCCCCTGCTCCACCTCCTAGTCTGAAGGAAAAATTACTTCTGGGAAGACAATGCAGCATGAGCCAAGAGGCAGAGGGATGGAAGCTGCTCCCAACACAGGCATGACCAGGAAAGGAGCAGAAAGCCTCAGCAGGGTCTTCTTGAGCTCTGGCTGGTCTCACCCCAGACAGGCTCTCTGTGCACAAGTCACAGGGCAGCTGAGCATCCCGTGAAAAGCAGGGAAGGTGGGAAAGCTGCTGGAACTTCCATCAGCTGGGATGCCCTGGCAGCCCCCTCTGCCAGCCCAGCTTGGGTAGCAAGGGCAATAGTGCAAACCCTACCTAAACCTGAGCCCCACGGGGATGGGGGGTGGCACAGAAACCTTTGCTCAGTACAGTGCTGAGGACCAAGGACCACAGATGTAGGTGAACACTGCTGTCCCCTGCCCAAAACCCAAGGTACCACCTGCACCTGCAGCAGGAACCTGCTCTGCAACAAACAACTCCAGCTGAGAGGAAATGGTGAACCACATTTTCTGTGTTTTTAGCTGATATCTGTTTCTCTTTGTTCAATGATTTTGTTCAATGTTTCTTTTTGTTCAGCTGTTCTTCAGTCTAAACTTTTCCACATACTACACTAAAAACAAAATCCCGATTGTTGTTCTCTTTATAATGGGCATCAAACTTCTTTTTGCTGCCTTGGTTTTAAAAAGCCATGAAGTTGTTCATTTTTGAGGTGATGCAAAACTAAACATGCTGCTCTGAAAAAGCCTGTAATTAAGCAGGCTGTAATAATTTTTCACTATCTGGCTCCTTTTCAAAGCACACGTCATTCTTTTGTTCTTCCTGCAGTATATTCTCATGGCAGCAGCAACCATGCTGATCCTAGGCATTAATTACTGTTTAGGAGAATGGAAAGGAGGAGGGCAAAGAGAATGGAGAGAGCAAAGAAAACAACACTACACATTTCCACAAAAAGCCTCGTGGTGATATTTGAAAAAGCAGCTTACAAACACCTACCTACACATTGCTTGTTTGGAGATTTACCTGCTCCTTTTAAGAATCTAACCTTGTAACAATGATCTTTAGTTGCTCAGTCTAAAGAAGATATTGGCATCAAAATCTATTTTTAGATACAAAAAAAAAAAAGGCCAGGAAAAAAAAGAAAAAAAAATCACAGCTAAATCAATACACACACACACACATACACATATATATATATATATGTGGAACCCATTTGCCTGGGTTATTTTGAAAATGCCCCAGAGAGGTCTACTATTAATCTAAATTAAGATCTATTTCTACATGAGAGAGAATAATTAGAATTAGCCTGGGTATTAATGAGTTTCCAATGCCTCTGCGGGTGCAAGCGACAATTTTTAGACATGTAATGACAAGGTATTTAATTCACACAACAAGGGGAGCCAGAGACTCCTACCATGATCTTGTAACCATGAGCTACATGTTAAAGGTTTTCACATGAAGAAGCTGGAATCTGTGGAGTTGTGTTTTTTTAAGCATATTAATAGTTCAGTAATTATTAGTGCAGAACAGTAATTACTCAATCACTCACTAAGTCCATTTCGAAAGATCCCCACAGCAGCCAATGTTTCCTACTCTACTCCACCCTCAGAATTGCTATTTAACTTGTATTGAGCAATATTCTCTTTGAGGTGAAGGTTGGAATCAGGCCTGGGAAAAAATTATTATTTGAAGAACATAAAAATTTGATGTGTTTGGCACTCAAAAGAGTACAGAATGATCCCAGGCCCCACAGGGTGGGATTTATGCTATCACTGTTTGTGTTCCATATTCAGCTGATGCTGAGAGCCACATCTGCCTGAGCCAGCTGAAGTTCAAAGCTGAGAGCCTTGGCTTACAATCTCAGGTACAGTAATGTGCTAATACTGCTATATATGTGTTCTAAATTGGATATGCCTCACACTCAACCAGCTCAGAGCAGGTGCAAAACAAGCCAAAGGTTATCTGTGAAAAATCAATAGAGAACTAAGTTATTTATACAGATGGTTATAAAGAAGATTTGGTGACCTTTTCAGTGGAGGAGAACTGAAATTTTAGTGACCATATAAAATTACCACGTTTGAGCACAGCCTTTAGGTTTCCAAACTATACAAAAGCATACATGCAGTCATTATATACACGTCTCCATGCTATGGTTATGTAACTTGACTGTAATGAGAGAAACCATTGGCACAAGAAGAAACTGAGGAATCCAGAGTATCCAGGAGAAAGATCTGAAGGAAATATCATCCAAAATTCTTTCACATCTCCAGCTGCTTTTCAAGGGACAGTATCATCCAGAATCTGGATTGAAAACGAAACACAGATGTTGCATAATGTCTGTGTATAAATACTTCAGAATTTGTTCCTGCATGCAGTATCCTAAACAGCATCCCAAGTCCCAGACACTGTATGAACATATGTATAAAAGCACAGATGTGTGTGATCACAGGCAGCCTTTAAATTGAGTCAAATAGAAACTTTGTACTCTCTTGTACAGCCTGCTTTGTTCCTGTCTCGACTTTCACCCATCCTGGGGTTTAGCAGAAGGATGTGTGAGCTCTTGGTCGCTCTTGAACTCTGACAATGGGTACATTTTAGACCCCTTGGTCTTACCAGACTCCTTCATTTCATCTTCAGGAAATTTAATCAAGTTTATGGATAACACCAGAGTAACACAGCTTACAAGGCAGGTGACAAGGGCTGTGAATTTACATCCCAAGACAGCAGCAGAACATTCTGTATTTCCCTATGGTTTTTATATCTATATATCTCAGTACTTTTCCTCTGAAATAGATTCTAACACAGCATCACCACAGCATAAAGTAGCACTTGATTTACAAGCTGTACTCCTGTGATGTGACATCCATCAAGTAAAAAATAGACATATTTTCTAGGATCAACAGAACAGTTAATAAGAGCATAAATTACAAAAAAACATTCATCTAAGCAAGCTAATCTATCATGTTAATCTTGAAGCATTAAGTGTAAAATACAACACTTAAGAGGCGAAGAATGTCAAACATGCACACTGATAATCGTTTGAACCAGTCTTGCTATGTCAGATCCAACTCTGCCAGTTTTCCATCAACCATAAAACACAGATAGAAACTTCAATGCAGAAAATATCGTATTATTTGTGTGCTGATAGATTATATATTAGCATAGGAATAGGTTTGAGGGATAAAACTTTATGATGAAAAGAACTCAAATTCAAAACAATTCGTATTTGCTCCAGACTTCTAAATCACTTGCAGCTGGTAAACACTATTACCAGAAGTACAAAGACACCATAAGGCTTTGTTCTGAGGTACTAAAACCTGGTCTTGTGAGAGAACACATAACCAAGTTGATCCAAGAAAACGGACTTTGGAAAACAAAAAGTCAGCATTTTCCTTCACAAGGTACAAAATCCTAGAAAAGATATGATGTAGCCCAATACTGTGAAAGAAATTGAGTTTTTGTAAACAGTATCTGCTTTCCAGTCTTCCTCTACAAAGGATACAACTTATCAACCCACTTGTATTTCTCTTCCCCCTTGACTGGGATGGAAAATTCTCTTCTTGCTTGAGGAAACTCTAGGCCAGGGTAGTGCTTCTCAGTCAGTCACAGCTCCCAGCAGTTTGCTGGCCATTTATTGTGTGATTCATACCCAGACTCTTATCAAATAGGGGTATGAATCAGCAGTTCAAGGAAAGACAGAAGGAACATCATTTTAATGATTATTTACTGAAAATTAGACTTTCTCATAGATAAAATGGCATGACAAAAGCCTCATGGTGATAATTTGAAAGCCAAACAACCTCCAACAAAATGCTATTACTGGAATATCTCTGAAGCCACTGCTGATGAGAAAAAGGTTGCTATTCCCCTAAAAGTGGAGTCACTGTCTTAGTCACCAACCTTGGGCAGACCCAAGGGGCCAGACAACTGCATTCAGGTTAAAGACCAATCCAAACCCCTTTGTGTGTTAAGATTTGATCCTGTGAGTCAAAATTTCATTTGCATTTCTTGCAATGCAAGTTATTAACACTGGAACAGCTTATCATAAACCTGGTAATTACTCCTCTTCTCCATGTGGCTGAAAGAAGCCTCCAAGGGCTTAATGTGATGATTGTGACGATTTTTTTTTTTTTCCATGCAGGAGGAACAATGAAAGAAGGGCAAGGCTGCTATACTGGGGGAGCTACAAGCAAGAAAGCTCCGTGTTTCAGTGATTGACTGGGGTTTTCCATTTTTTGAGGAAGAAAATATAGAGGGGAATGAAAGTTCATAAGATGCAATAACTTATTTTTAACTACATTTCTACCTAAAACAATACTGGAGACTTGTGAAACAGCACTGGAGTATCCAACTCATCTGTGGGTCCTGTGCCTCTACATCCCTTTTTTGTCATCCTGGCTTGTTCACATACATGGTATATGAGAATGCTGCCTCATTTTAGCCATATACTCTGTTAAAACAGACAAACACACACACCCCTCCCCAGAAAAGCAACAACCACATGATCTTAATTCTTGTTCCTGTGATTGCTTCCTTGGCAGCATAGGTTCAGCTCCTAGAGATATCCAGAAGCTACACACATTTAAAGCACCACAGCTCCCCTCAGGGAAGCAGTGAACAGACTGAAGGTGTCCTTTACAATTTAGAATCACAGAATGGTATGGATTGAAAGGCACCCCCAAATATCATCCCCTTCCAACCCCCCTGCCATGGGCAGGGACACCTTCCACTATCCCAGGCTGCCCAGAGCCCCGTCCAAACTGGCCTTGAACACTTCCCGGGATGGGGCATCCACAGCTTTTCTGGGCAACCTGTGCCAGGACCTCACCACCCTCAGAGAGAGGAATTTCTTCCAAATCTCTAATCTAACCCTGTCCTCTATCAATTTGAAGCTGTTCCCCCTTGTCCCAAGCCCCTCCCCAGCTCCCTTGTAGCTCCTTTAGGTACTGGAAGGCTGCTCGATCCTGTTCCTCTAGGTGAGTTTTATGGGTGCATTTCAGACAAAAATAGGTCAAACACCTCTTGGTTGCCCACCAAAGCACACGATATAAAGAGGGAAGCACAGTTTCCAGGGATTATTTCAAAGGACTGTGAGCTGAAGTTCCTCACAGAGCTCATAAGTACAAGGCACAGGGACAGACATAAAACCTTCACCAACAGAGCCACCCTTCCATTCCAGATAAATTGAGTCAAAGGAAAGCGTGTATGCATTAGAAGTGGCTGCTGAATCACAGCATCGGGAAGGTAATTGCTCCATCAGGAAAAGTCAAAATGGAGGCTTAATAAAATGAGAACTACTATCAGTCAATAGTTTGGAAATTATTCAAATTGTTGGTGCAGAGGAAATGAAAAGGCTTTGTGGTCTTCTGATTGAAACATTTTACTACCTTGGGTAAATGGAAATGGAAGCTTCATTTTATAACTCCAGCCATTACAATAGCAAATTGAACTGTATTCCCCTCAGGTTTATTTCATCATAATTTGATTTTTAAGAGGAAGAAACTAAGTATTGCTCATGGACAGAAACACTCATATCACAACTGAATGTTTACTCTGAATGTAGTATGCATATAAAACACTTTCTGGACAGACTTTGCTCTTCAACTCTTATACATCACTGCTAGCCTTCACCAGTAAACAAAAAATAATTAAATATTATAATAAAATTATTTTCAGAGAGCAAAATTAACTTCACCACAAAGTTTCCAGAAGACCTTGCATTTTGTACATTGTGTACAAAGAAAGCCAAATGAAACTGAATCAGCTTTGCACATTCTTTGAAGATGACTTAATTGAAAGGATCATACCACAAGTGTTTTTTCACAACTTTAAGTATTACAGATACTCTTGATTTAAAAAAAAAAAAAAAAAAAATTGGTTCTATTTGGGCTTTTTTTCCCCCTTAAATAGACACAAGAGTATACATACCTGCCTAGTCAAACAGGAATATTTCATACAGCAAGGACTGCTGGGGCATGGATGTGGTTTTAGTGCTGGACCTATTACTGCTGGGTCCATGGGTGGACTTTCCGACCTGAGTGACTCCATGACCCATGAATTTACTCATCTGTAAGGAATACTTACATATTTATATTTAAATTCATAAAGAAATAGTGATGGATAGTCACAGCTATGCTAATTGAAGCTTAATTCCCTCTTTCTGTCATTTCTGACTTTAAAAGCAGAGAGAGCAGAAGACTCTTTATAAAATCCCTTATGGGTTATCATAAAACACATTTTGTGAGGTCTTGAAAAGCTCAGAAATTCATGCATTTTCATGTCTGAAGAATAAACAAGTGGAAAATGCAGTAATGAATCAAGACATGTAAGTGAATTATCTCAAAGGTCACTGTATTTATGGTGCTCATTATACATTAATAAAATATGCTTAATGAACATCCTTCCAATTATGACTGCATCATGTCCCACAGCAAAAGCA
This sequence comes from Molothrus ater, assembly GCF_012460135.2. Lineage (NCBI taxonomy): Eukaryota > Metazoa > Chordata > Aves > Passeriformes > Icteridae > Molothrus > Molothrus ater. Next base: position 1,794,849 of record NC_050483.2, on the reverse strand, counting down.
GCAATCACAAATGTGTGAATAGAATTAAGCCTCCCCACAACCTCCCAAATTAAGCTTGAGTGTGAATATTGTATCAGAGCCAGATCAGGGCATTTAATACTGCACAAGTACACTTAATTCAACATTACAAAATACTAAATGAGTTGATAGTATCTATGGGCCTTAACTCAGACCTATTAACTTATCCTTTCTGAAATCATTAGTAAAATGTGGCATTAATAAATGTCTCAGTGCCTTTGCAAACAATAAATGACTCATGATGCTTGCTATCAATTATAACAATGAAGAATACTCTGAATGTGTAATTTTCTTTTAATTTAACATCTGCAAAATTGATTTAGAAATCTATGTAGCTCATTAGGCAAGACAAAGAAATAAAACCAGGGAAAAAAATGTTTTTATCCCTTCTTCCCTCACTCCACCTGGAAGCACGGAAAAGCCAAGTCTAAGAATTTGCTAATTCAGATTGTGCAGGACTTCCTCAGTGTTTAACAGGTATTTATCACATGTGATATTTCTATTCGAGTCCTCCATGCATAGATTAAGGGAGGTTCATGCTAAAACTATGCAAGTGAAACAAGCACAAGTGTTTGCTTAATGGGAAAGGACCTAAAATCCAGAGGAAGTTTCAGCTTAACACAAATACAAAAGAACTGCACAGGAAATCTTTCCTTTACTTGAGACTGGGTTAAATAATTTAACTAAGCAAAGACTCTTATTTCTCAGGTCACTTGGTTTAATTATTAAAATTTCACAGTGAGGAGAAATAAATTAATAAATTTCCCTTCATTTAAATAGAAAATAGCTGTTTCTTTGAAGAACACCCACTATACTTGCTCTAACTTTTTAAAATTGGATGTCATATAGTAAAAACACCTGGTCTAATCCCATCGTTTTCTTCCCCAAGACAAAGTATTATATACTACAACTCCAGAAAAAAGTTCTCAATGCACATGAAATTTGTTCAACATTTTCTTTAATAAAAAAGTTAGCTTCAAATAATTTTAAAAATAGCCATACTCTTTATCAATAGGTCTGTTACCTCTTTGAAAGAATACTTAATAAAACAAAACACTTGGTTATATATAAAATGACATGGACTCGTTTGAATGCTGCACTAACAATTGCAAAAAATAAAACATTCACTGCCTGAACACCAATTCATTTTTCTTTTGTTCTCCAACAATGCTGAGCAACCAACTATAAATTAGGTTAAGAAAACTGCACACAAGCTTTGTCAGGGATGTCCATTTATGAATCAAAACTAAAGGAAACAGGCTGAACTCCGAGGGAGCTAAAAGGCAATTTAATTGCATACACAAATCCTCTAATCCCAAGGACATGTAATTAGCTACTCCCAAGCCCTCACCTCAGCTGCTGTCAGAGAAACGCTGGAATGCCTGCTAACTCAAACCATATCTAAGGGAGCCTCTCAGCTGAAAGCAAATAGCAGATAATTACGTGTCTGGAAAAATAACCCACTGTGTGCAAGACATCCCAGCATTTGCACAAGCCCCTCTGCACAGGGCTGATGCTCTGCCACAGCTCTGTGCCATGGCCCAGGGCTGGGATGTCCAGGGGAGGCCACCAGGATGGCAAAGGGGCATGAGGGGAAGCTCAGGCGTGAGCAGGGGCTGGGGGCACTGGGTCTGCTCAGCCTGGAGAGGAGGAGACTGAGGGGAAACCTCAGCAGGGTCTGCAACCTCCCTGTGAGAGGAAGAGGAGGGGCAGGCACTGATCTCTGCTCTGTCACAGGGGACAGGAGCTGAGGGAATGGCCTGAAGCTGTGTCAGGTTTGGGTTGGATATCAGGAAAATGTTCTTCACCCAGAGGGTGGCTGGGCACTGGAACAGGCTGCCCAGGGAAGTGCTCAGAGCCCCAAGCCTGGCACAGCTCAAGAAGCATTTGGACAATACTCTCGAGCACATAGTGTCACTCTTGGGAATATCCTTTGCAGGGCCAGGAGCTGCACTCAGTGGTTCCTGTGGGTCCTTTCTAGCTTATTCTGTGATTTTGTGATTCTGACATGCACCCATCATCCTGCTGAGCTTTAAGCAAGCTCATCCCATCTCCTGGCCTCTTCCTGTCATGCGTGGCACAGTAAACACATGAGGCATCTATGGTTGACTCACAATTCTTTTCTTTTTACTTTTTAAGAGTAGAATAACTCATATATCCATTATTTGGCTCAATCCATCAGCCCTTTGCCCCATCAACAAGGAAGCAGACTAGGGCAGCCAGCCACATGCAATGGGCAAACACCTTGTGATGCAGCTGCTGCAGAGTGGTGGCTATGTCAGTGCCCCTGTCATTTACTCACACCCCACATCCCAGAGTAACACAAAAAAAGCACAACTCTCACTACCACTCATCTGAAGCTCTCCAGCTAAGCTGAGACAGCCTCAGAAGTTGAAAGACAGAGCAAGTTAAAAATCTGACAGATAAGGTTCCTTCAGCCTGGAGCATCACTTACAGACACTGCTGGTCTGTGTGCCACAGCCTTCCAACAGTGACAGATCCAGTAACTATCAGGTAGCATTAGCAGCTAATTACACATCTCCTTATGCTTTAATTAGAGATATGCAAATACACCAGACCTGACCCTGCTACATGAAAAGCTGAAAGTGCTGTTTGAACTATGGAGTGGTGCAGAAAATCTCCAGGTGGGATGTGCTGAAAATGTGGATATGGTATCAATACAATGATTAATAAATAAAACAAGATGGAACATTTTTTTAATTACTTATTCTTTTCTCTTCTTCCTATCCATATTGTAAGTAGTACCCTGGTCCCACTTCCATTATCTGGCAAAACACTCAAGTGGAAAACAAGTGTACATTTTATGACCCCCCTACCTGGCTCTACCCCAAAAGGCAACCAGACCAATCCAACATGAGAGACCTGCCTGGGATATTAGCAAGGAGCAAATACTTCCCAAAGCACTTCCTCCTGTTCCATGTGCTGCCTTCACATGCACAGTCCTGCCCTCCTCCACACTCAGTGCTCCCATTAATGGTAAAAGCATTTGTTATTTGGTGTTGATTGATTAACTCTAATGGAAATACTTATACATATTGTGAGAAGAACACATACCAAAGCTTTAAAAAAAAAAGATAGAGCAAGGTCCTCTCAGGACACTATGATGGGAAACAGACTAAGAAACCTAGTTTGGAAACAAATACACTGATGGCAACCAGGAACTTTTAACAAGTTGTTTGCCTAGACTCTCTAGTTGACATCTTCCTTGTTAAAATGTACCTGGGATTAAACACTGCTAAATATATTGCCAAATCAAATCAATTAAAAGTGCTGAAAACATAATTTGCAATTTTGCATTACAGTACATTTCTATTAGTCCTCTGTTGCTCACTTTGGCCTGGTAAGAAACCTTAGAAATCTCTACCCTATAACTCTAATGCTTCCTTTACATGGATTTTGCTTGGAATTCACAAGGCAGGTTGAAATCATTCATAACAACTTGACCCAAGTTACTATTCTATACCTACTTACTTCAAAATTAACATATTATCCAGAAACAGAATTGTCGCTAATTTGATTTTCCACAACTCACTGCTAATAAAGAAAGGCAAAGAAGCCTGTCAGCATTCAGGCTGTAGCTTAATAACAAAATCACTCTCTGGCAGGAAGGCAGCAAACAGGATGCACAACATCCTGCACAACATGCAAGACAACTTTTGCTTACAAATCAGAAATTTGGTCTTGAACTACAAAACTTTGGGTCTTAACAATGTTAAATGGTAAATCTACCATTTTGGGTACTGGCAGATATTTTTCTACAAAACACTGAAATTCTTTTCTGTAGTGTTTCCTGCAGTGCTAAAAAGTCAAGAACACCTGATGTACCCTTTACAAGAGGATTTTCTATTTATCCATGACAAGTTTTTAATAGCAAGAGACAAGTTGCAAAGCTCATCTGCAGAGCTGCTCTTTCACCCCACTGCTGTGATACCCACTGATTTTCTAAAAACTGATAAAACTCAGTGCCAGAAAGACAAACTGGATCAATCACTGCACAGAGCTTCCTATTGACACAAACATGTTACCTAATGATCACTGGAAAATTCCAATTATCACAGCTGCACAATCTCTTCAGCAAATAGATTATCCATTCAAACCTAATTTTGGTTAAACCATCCCTGGTGATGACTTGGAATTGAATACATGAACACAGCATAAATTCAAAAACATGCTTTTTCACAGGCAAATCCAGAGAGCAAAAAAATGAGGCAGTGGTGGTTTTGGACTCCCCAGTAGTAGCATGGCTCAAACTCTCAGCTGGCCCCATCCCAAGCTGTTACTGGAATGAATCCTTGCACAAGCCCGTCGAGTGTCGCAATCCCTGGATCCCAGGGCAAGCCAAAGTGGCTCCTCTCCTGTTGACAGGATTTCATTTGACTCCAGTGTCTGCTGGCTGTGCCACTCACCTGGAAGCAAGGCACGAAGTTCTCACACCAGGCAGAACCCCAGATTTTGTTTGTTTTCCAAGGCTGTGGAAAAGAAGAGGCTAATGAAACCCTATCCTGAATACTGCATCCAAATGCTCTTGGACCACTCAAGCAGGTGTGGGTTCACACCTCACCTTTTGAGGATGGGAGTCCAAAACAGGTACTCTGGCACAGAGAATAAACATCTAAACCCCTACAGTAGTGACTGGAAATCTCCAGCCTCTCATTTTTCATGGTTAATGGCGATTGCACCATCATTTGTTATTTATTAAAGAGAAAGATAAATCGTGTTTTCTCTTTCTTTCGCCCCTTGCCCTTCCCCATTGGACAGAGCAGATTTTAAAAAGCCTCCTTTAATTGATAACCCATGTCAGAAATTATGTCAGCTTTCTTCCAAACAAGTATCATTTGTTTTTCATCCTCTAGATGAGAGACAGATGCTAGTGCAAATCAGTGATAAAGCTGTAAGTCAGCCTCCATAAGTTACAAGTACTGGCACAGACCTTTAGAGTGAGATTACTGCAGAAATAAAAAGAAATATTCAGATTCCCCACAGTTTTGTTAATTAATTTAATTCTAACCACCCTTTAGCTCCGCTAAAGTTTCGTGGTGTGACAAGGAGAGCAACCACTGTGAATGGTAGGATGCATGTGGGGAGTAGATTTGTAACTTTAATAGCTCCCCTTAGTAACACTTTCAGGTCAAATATTAGATACAGAGAATCCTTTGTGGTATGAAACACACACTAGTCTAGATGACAAAGCACTCAGGTATCAGTAAAAAGATAAAAGCACAAGCAAAGCTTTTAGTTGCTTGACAACTGAAATCCCACTGATATCCCAAGGTTAGTCAAACTGAACAGGGGGCAGATCCCCAGCTGCAGCTTAAACAACAGCACTACAAAATCAGCCTTGATTTCTCCCTCAGGTAGGATGTAGGTGCAATTTGGTGTACAATGCAATGAGAAGATCCAAAATTCTTGATACAGACAGAAGTGCATTCAGAGGCTGGTTCAAGTTTGTCTGAAACTGCTGTGTCCTGCTTAGAAGAGAGAACTTTCTCCTGATGCTCACATAAATAACAGCAAATGCCAATTACAACAGTGTTAATTTTTACAAGTATTAATCCTTCAAAGCCATAATCCTATTGCAATCAAATATACCCAAGGACAATGTCAATGCCTGGTTTTCTTACACATTAATGCCATGTCCCAAAAAACCAAAAAAAAAAAAAAAAAACAAATAAAAAGGGGCACCAAATGCTACTGAGCCCAAAGATAGAAAATGATACCTTGACATACCCACATACCCAGTGAAGAGTTACTTTCAGGTAACCATCTTTATTTCATTAAATCAAGTCAGATACTGTGCACTATTATATCTAGGAGAATAGAAGATAAAATTAGTAAGTGAAACCCATTGTTAGAGATTCAATTTTAAAAAAGGTACAAAATGCATATGACAATGCTGTGTTCCAAGATAAAGGTGAGTAGTAAGAGCATGGCATAACTCAAAAACGTGAATCTAGCAGAAGAAATGAAAACCAGCAACAGAATTCTATATGGGAATAAATCAGGCTGAACACTGAGAACAGAGGAACTACAGTAACATCACACCAGCTCCTTTGGTTAATGATGTTATATTTCCAAAGTTCACATCCAGTTACAAATTAAGGTAGTAATGTAATGGGAGTTGCAATTTAAGTTTGGTTTTAGAGTGATTATCCTCACAGCATCATCAACACACAACCAACTGAACAACGTTTTGTTGAATAATAAGATTCTCAGTAAGGTTAACATATTTGAGACATCTAATTTGTAATTTTTCTCAAGAGCAAATTAATCTGCAGATAAATTATTTCAAATGACCTTCAAATACAACCACAGTCAAATTAACTCCTACTCCATTCCCAGCTCCTCTGATCTTCCTTGGACTCATGTCTTTGAGTTTGGAAATCCATTTTTCACAGTCAGCCTAAATACCAAATAAGATGCATCTAGCAGTTTCAAGGAAGTTACAAGGCAAGTTCTGAAAAGCATTGGCCTCAAACCCAAGACTAGCTAAAAACACAACAGAGGTTGGGTTTCTCACTCAACAACTTTAGTTGAGTTAGACAACAATAAATTACATACACTTCTTTATTCTCTTCAAGGCAATCCTTCTTGACAACAGAGTGCCCAAAATCTTGCTTCTGTCTTAAGGAAGCTTATCAGTTAGCATTTCCTTGGGTCAACTTCTGTGTGTTTAAGGAAGTCAGGAGTATTTTTAATATGTTACATTTAATTTTTTTAATACAATGTGTAAAACAAATGACCCAGTAACAGAGATAAAGAGTAAAACATCCTTATTCCAATTTCATGCTAAGTCCTACAGCCAATGCATTCAATGTTGTGCATGTCAATGTTAAGCCCTAACAAAGTGAGGGTGTTTAAGAGATTAAAAAGTGCCTATATATTTTTCTTCCCTTTACAAAATAGTTTGACATATGAAACACATTCCTTTAAATCAGTATCTGCTCTGCTATTACTTAATGTATTGAGTTTAGTAAAATCTGGGGAAAAGGATGGCATTTTCTGGAAAAAGCTTTCAAGATTCAGACAAGTGCTCACTCCAGCAATGTGCAGAGACACCTGTGTAATTTCCTCCTCCATAACCCTATTAAATTTCTAGCTATTATAAATTCAGTAAACCTCAGTGAGAAAAGAACAAAAGCTCCCTGGGAATCTTGACCAAAAAAACCTCAAAAAGGTATGAAGTGAAACAATTCCCTTTCTAATTGATGGAGCAGTGTGCAAAACCCTGCAAAATGATTGAAAATATTAAGCCATACATAATAGACCATAACAAATGGCACATAAAAAAGCATGTATTGGCCTAGTTGGTCAGAGCATGGTGCTGGTAACACCAAGGTCATGGCCTTGATGCCAGTATGGATCATCCACTGAACAGCCGGACTTGATGAGCCTTGAGAGTCCTTTCCAGCCTGGAATACCCTGTGATATCAGGATCACACGTCTGTAGAACAACAGGAACCCTGGTTTCTATGTTCCTGTGTAGACTGGAGATTTTTCAGTCCCCACTTGTTTACAGTGATTTTTATTTTTTTTAAACAAAATATCCAAATCTTTAAACACAGTAATGACAGGTCCCAAGGCAGACCTTCCACTCTTGCCCTGCAACCTTCTCCACCAGGTATTTAGATAAGTGGCACTGTCACTCTAAAAAACTAGGGGGGAATATACCTGAAAATCAACAATGAGCATACAGGTGATTGCACAGCCAGCTGTGAGAAACGCCAATCACTTGTTTTTAAAATTTAAAAAGCTTAATAGTAATAAAATGGTTATAAAAATAGTAATACAATTAGAATAATAATAATTTGGACAAATTGAATTAGGAGAACATGAGACAATAGAAACAAAGAGTTACGGACATCCGGGTACCTTTCTGGGCAGCACAAGCCTGAAAAAGGCCCCACATTAACAGAGGATTAACCCTTAAAAGCAACAGCCTGTTGCATATTCATACACCTCATACATGATGCATAAATTCCATTCAAACACAGGATTCTCTCTGGGCAGTGTCAGCTTCTTCCTCTGAATCCTGACAGCGCCTTCCAGGCGGGAAGAAGTTCGTTTCTTCTGGTAATGGAGCAATAAATTCTCTTTCTCTGAAAGATTCAGGTGTCCTGTGGCTGCTATCTCAGTGCAAGTCCTTTCTTTAAAAGAAAGTATCCTACATAGCACAGTTTCTATTTTAACATTTTTTTATAACCTAAAACTATATTTAACACAGTACTTAAGAGAATTAATACAGCATGACTTTCTAACACAACACATTTAATATTCATTTTAATATTTGTGAACAGCCAATCATAAAATACATGCATTTTTCACACAGCCAAACTGGAAAAAAATAGTGCCTCTGCTTTTTGTCTCCTGGAATATATATTTAGTTATAAAATTAAGTATTTTTTCTGGGGTTGTTTATTTTTTCCTTTTCTTTTTCTCCCTCCCCTTTTTCCTTCTTGAAGCCACGACCCTGCTGACATGGGAGCTATTTAATTGGAAGCAGGTGAGAACAGAAAAGGTTTCTGCAGCCCGCACCTACCGCACCCCAGCACGCGTTCCAGCTCCCAGCAGCGCCACCAGAACTATTTACCCAAGGAAATAGCTGTGATAAGGGGACAAAAATAGCCCGAAATGATGGCAAGCATGTTGTTGATAGACAGGCTGCGAAGAGAGGAAATGGAGCTGTCAGGAAGAGGGAGCGCGGAGCGGGCAGTGCGAGGTGCGGCGCGCTCCTTCCCCGGCCAGCTCCATGGAAAAATATCACCATGAACACCACATCACCTCTGGAGAGCTGCCCTCCATCCACACAGGGCTGCTGCCCGGTCAGAGCTCTCCCATCCCCTCCGCTCCCAGAATCTGAAAATGAAAATCAGCTGCATGCACAGGTACACCCCTGGGACGCGGGGTAAAAGCCCTGTCCGCACCCCGCGCTCCGGGGCAGCCCGAGGGATTCATTATGAGCCTGAGCATTTCAAATACAACCCATTTGTGGATCTGACAGCTTATGAGGAAGGACATTAATGCAGCTTGAAACTGGTTTTGTGGGCATTCACGGCCTCTGTGCAGGGGAAGGGACAAAAATCAAAACAAAGTCACCCAAGTCCCCACAGTACACAAAGAGAGAAGCAGGTGCTTGCCTCATCTGAAATTAAATCCCTTATTTTGCCTATTAAATGGTATCCATGCCCATATCAGGCAATCAAAACATGATTTTTGTCTTTTGCTTCTTTGAATATTGCACTTTTTCAAGGTTCAGTACCTTCCAGGAGCAACAGCAAGTACCATTTATTGCTGCAGAACAGAAATAGCAGAGCGCCTTCATATTCCAAGGGAAAACAGCACAAAATATAGCAAATACTGACTGTGAAAGAGGGCAGGTTCAGATTGGGTATTAGGAAGGAATCCTTCCCTGGCAGGGTGGGCAGGCCCTGGCACAGGGTGCCCAGAGCAGCTGTGGCTGCCGCTGGATCCCTGGAAGTGTCCTGGCCAGGCTGGACAGGGCTTGGAGCAACCTGGGATAGTGGAAGATGTCCCTGCCATGGCCTGGGAGCTGGACTGGATGATCTTTGGGGTGCCTTCCAATCCAAACCATTCCATGATAAGATATTGAGATATTGCTGCTCCATAATTAACTTCTATTGTTTGGGAAAAGTGCTTCTGTTTGAGGGAAAGCCTTAAGCAGATACCAATTCCAGCCAAAGGCAGTGATACTTTGGCACTCATTCACTCCCAATAACTTCACTGTGGTTTTTTCATCCACACCTGAGCTGCAGGAGCTGGTCCAACTGCTCAAGTCAGTGAACACTGCACTGAATTAATGAAGGCTTGTATGTTATCTGTAGTAGCTGTGTCCATCAGTGATATGAAGTGCAGAAAGGCAGTAACTGGGAAATGGAGAGCTGGATACTTGACATTTTAATAAAGAGAAGCCACATTTAGACAGTGCATGTGGTAGGTAAGGGGATGGGGTGCTACCATTTCTCCTTTAAAGTGAGAAGAAAATGGTAGAACATAATTTAAATTATTTACATCACAATTTAAAGTATGACAGAGCATTCTGTTGTGCTGCTGTTGCCTTCCTTTAATCCCTAAAAGCAACTGCACAACAGATAGTTTTAGAATAGATTTTTTTGAGTACACATGTGTAAGTACGAACAGCAAAAATGTTTGCAATTTTTATTTGCAGTCATTTGAAGTAGTAAAAATTATTTTGGGAAACACAGTGTCTCTTCTACTACACAGAGACCATGCAAAAGTTTAGACATTAGATGAATATCATCTTCAGGAATTTATGAATAGTAGCTGTATTTTAAACAGCTACTACACTTGCTATTATAATTTCAAAGTGATTTCCCTGTAATTTTTGCAAGATGTGGCAGAATTTTAATTACAACTTCTAAGGGATTGATTTGTCCATCACATCATGTAGGTAATTTGTCTCCTTCCCATTTCAGAAAAATGAGCTCTGAGGCATTCAAGTGTGGGAGCTCCACATCCTACTGAGGGTAGGTAGCTCTGCCATACAATCTCCCCTTAAAAGGCAGGAAATGAAAGGACATTTCACATGCTGTTAAATATATATAAATATATATTTTTAATATGTATATACATACACACACACACTGTTTACCACCATTAAAACACTTCATCTATTGTCTGGCATGATGCATTGTATGGAGAGACTGTCCAGATGAAAACGAGTTGCTTTCCTAAGCAGAAGTTTATATTGTATAAACATTTCCATATAAAGAACGTACATGGAATTTCCAATGTCTTATTCTAAATGAAGACTGCCCTTAGCCATTGCCTTAACAATGCCCTAATAATTCTGCTGGGCTCAGCTAAAAACAAAGAAGTCCATGTTCTGACTGTATATCAGATGTGCTGGGAAATCCAAATCCCACAAAAAGAGAGGGAAAATCCAAGATTCTGGACAATGGAGCACAGTGTTACCTGTAAGCTGTCACAGCTCTGATACCTGCCAATATCTTCCACAGGTGATTGTTCAAACACATATGAATATGAAACTCAGGCCAGGAGCACTGGATCCACAGTAAAGAACTAATAATTCTAGAAAAAGCCTTCAACACGTGCAGTTAGTCTGTCCCAGAGGCAATGTGTTACCTTATCAGATGATTATGAGTATTTGAGAAATATTACAAGTACACCCTCAAATCTATGCTTTACCCCTTTAAATAAAATAAAGCAAAAATCACAAAGACCATTTCAGATGCTTTAATGCATTTCTTAAGTGCAATAGAAACCAGGCTGCCCCTTCATCAGCATCAAAGCCCAAATTAGATCAAGGAGTGTGGAGGTAATAACAGCAGCAACAGATCCCCTTCCTACTCCTTTCATGGTTAAGTGAAGTTTGTTCCTTTTTTATTTTCTAAGTATGGTTAGGCGCCTCAAGCATGCCTGTTAGGATGGAAAAAGCGTGCAAATCCCAGACCTAGGACCCTGCCAAAAGTCTCTTTAGACAGTCAAGGCGGCCAGAAGTATGCTCAGAGCTTGCCAGAGCCATATTGGGTGGCTAAAATTAAATAAACAGTTAATAAAAAGATTTCGAATCAACCTAAATAAATACAAACTTATAGCTTAACTGCCTTATCTGCTTTATAAAAGAGGATCCAAGACAGCAACGAAGCCTTTGAAATGCTTTGACACCCACAAGTTCTGGACAGCAGATTTAAACAGAGGAGTACTTGCTATTATCTCTTTCATAAAACAAGGCTTACATTTGGAATAAAGAAAATAACCATTGACTGCTCTGACGGTGATGTCTCTTCTTTAAAACACGTACTCGCTCTGCCCCCTGTTGTCAGCAAATTACACCTCAGTCCTACCAGCAAGAGGTCAGTCAATAGCAGGTCCTCAGTGCCAGAAATACCCAGAATTAGCTAAAACAAAAGGCAGCATGCCCCAGAAGTATTTTAGGAATACATTTCTGCATAGTGAAAAATGTCCCATAATCATTATTTGCGTGCTTGAGGCAGTTTGTTTTCTCTGCTCGGTATTTTATTGGTTTTGGAAAAATATTACCATGAACACCAAGTGTACACAACTGGCTGGTGTTTTTTGGATATTAAACAATATTAGCTCTAGGAAGAAAAAAATGTTTGAGGAAATAAAAGATGAGTTTTATGAAGGTTCAGAATCCTTTTATTTTACTTTACCTCTGAATCCTTATACTGAATAAAGATCAGTGCTCTGAGTTCAGCCATTTAGCTGCAATTGCTCTTCTCAGCTGCCATGTGAGTTCACAGCCCAGTTTTCATAGGCAAAACGAGAGCACTGATTTGTCACTGATGTTTTTCCACATCACAAAATCATGCAAACTCACTGTGGCCAACCTGCAGTGAGGAGATCAAAACCAGATCTGCACCCACCAGGATCACTCAGGGAGCTCCCCAGACTTCTCTTCTTGCCTGGAGAGCTTCTGAGCTACTCAGACCTTCCCTGGCACCTGGGAAAATGAGGATAAGTAAGGGGAAAAGAACTTTTGGGTGACCAAACATGATCCACCAGAAAAGGAATAATCAAGGTCTTAGATCATGGCATTCCTAATGAACACGTTGCTATCCCTTCAAAAATAAAGGGCTGATAAAACAAACTCACCAGCAACAGAAATACACATTTCCTACCTCCAAGTACAGTTAACAATAATATTTGCACTCCTGTGTCCTTCTTGGAATAAAATTGTTTAAATAGGCAGAAGGAACGGCTTAGTGGGCTAATCTCAAGTGAAATACTCCTTAAATCCACAGGTTTAAACACCAGTGGGGTCATTCACTTTTCTCCTTTCCAGGACAGAACAGATGAACATAGTTCAGGGATAGCTGTGGCTTCCAGGTGCAAATGGAGACTTTTCATAGCCCACCAGAGCAACTAGAAATCAGTTACATCTATCCTAAAAATCAACGTTTGTCTGTTGCCTCAGAATTTATTTTCCAGTTGAGCTCCTTTTTCCCCACAAGTACTGTTCCTTCCCTTAGAAAGCAAGTTATTTACCTTCAGTACCCAGGCTTCATTTTCCACAAACACTTCTAAATGTTGCTGACCTATTATTTTGAGGCCACTTGAGTTGCTCACTCGAAATCCAGACCAGGACTAGCATCTTTATATATTTATTTACAAGCACCCTCACTAACTGCACTTTGGCAGTGATTTTGATCAACCCTATTTTGTGAAACTGTACCTAGCAAAAAAGAACAAATAACACAATATAGAAAGCATAGAAAAAAATCCAAATGAAATCACATTGGAGAAGTTAGTGATACCTGCTTTCTATTAATTTACAGTTATCTGCTTTTAAACACCTTTTGGTGCATCTCAATGTTTCCTCATGGGAAAACAGGAGAACTCTAAAGTATCATCAAGAAATACATAATGCTTTTGCCTGTTGCATTAAAGTGTCCATAAATATCAAAACAATAGATCCAATAGCAGGTTTGGTATTTATTTCTCCATCCCTCAGGAGACTGTGGCCATTGGCACCTTCTAGCTCCCTGACCAGAAAGCAGAGTGGAGATGGACATATAAATTAATGTGCGAGTCCACTGTTTGAATAAAACCTAAGGATTTTCTCTCCTTTATACATTTTTAGCTAATACACTCTTCTGAAGTGCTTATTTAGAAAATATCCACAGCATAACAGGCAAGAGCTTTTCTGTAATCCTGCTCTGCCATGCAGTCAATTTGCCTGGTTTAAAACACATGTAGAGCAAACTGTGCTTAATACATCAGTCTTTCTATGTAAACCTTATGTTTGGAAGCTACTGCTGAAGATGAGGAGGGTTCATGCAGGGGGATGATTTAGTAGATATTCCTGATTACATGCAACCCTTAACTTTAATTGCAAAATATCTGAATTGCCTTAAAATCTGCATTATGGATCTGGCAAAAAAAGCATTGCACAGGTCTCTGTCTGCCTTTTCCTTGTTCGGACACTTGCACTACAAACTCAAATTACATCCCCAAGCAGGGAAGGGACACCTCTCATTTTGTTGCTGTAAACCAATTAGTTGGCCACATTTGTAGAGGAAAAATTAAGTTTTAAAACTGGGTGGCTGATACCTATATGGCTTCTCATATTTTGTCTTATACACGCTTGTATTGAGATTACCACGACCACTTCTTTAACTTAGTTTAACACAACACTGCTAAAATACACAAATCAGGACTTCAACAAGAAATCTGTTACTGCAGCAGCTAAAGCCAAAAGAAAATGTGACTTTTTAACACCTGAGCAGCAGTTTTCCAATATAAGTAAACCAATTTAGCAGTTTCCAGAAGCAGAACTGGCACAGCAGCTGCTCCCACAGCATTTCACAGTTCCTTTCCTGCTGTTTTAACCTCTTGTGCAGGCTTGGACAACAAAACCATCACTACAAGGAGCGTCCAGAGCTCCTGTTTCCTTCAAGGGAAGCAATGAGGGTGGCTCCATTCCCCCCAAAAGGGAAACCCTAGAGCTGTAATGGATGCACACACCTGGTTTTATTAGCAGATCACCAGCTCACTACACAATCCTAGAGTGCTCTGGATGGAAGAGACCTCAGAGCTCATCTCATTCTGACCCCCTGCCATGGGCAGGGACACCTTTCACAATCCCAGGTTACTCAGAGCCTTGTCCAGCCTGGCCTTGGACACTTCCAGGGATCCAGGGGCAGCCACAGCTGCTCTGGGCACCCTGTGCCAGGGCCTGCCCACCCTCCTCGGGAAGAATCTCTCTCAGAGACATCTTTTATGGAAAATCCTTTCCTTAGGGTTTTTCCTCCTGAGAGGCCTCAGGAACAAAATGTAACCAATGGTTATCTGCTGCTGTGGAATGCAACAGGGATTGGGGGTCATGTGGTTGTTTCTAATTAATGGTCAATCACAGCCCAGCTGGCTCAGACAGAGAGTCCGAGCCACAAACCTTTGTTATCATTCTTTCCTATTCTATTCTTAGCCAGCCTTCTGATGAAACCTTTTCATCTATGCTTTTAGTATAGTTTTAATGTAATATATATCATAAAATAATAAATCAGCCTTCTGAAACATGGAGTCAGATCCTCACCTCTTCCCCAATCTGAAAACCCCTGTGAACACGGTCACAAATCCCTTCCCAATATCTGACACAAACCTGCCCTCTAGGGAGAGGGCTTCACTCCAATTCACCAGAGGAAAGCACAGCACACCTTCCAGCTTCCAGGACAGGGAACACACAGGAACCATAATGCAAAATACTGCAAAAGTTTTTGAGAAAGAAATAAACTAAACTAAAAACTGACTTTAATGCTGGTTCAAAACTACCTGCTACCACATTTTATGACTTAAGGGTACCACAAGTCCAGGACACATTACAATCATTTCAGAAATTCAGGTATTTCCTGTCTAAAGCTTTGTTTCTGATTAGAAGCATTTTAACCCAATATATGTATGTATTTGTTTAAAATCTTTCATCAATGTTTTATCTATATTTTGATACTCTTATTTAAATTTTCTACCATTAGCTAAGCCTGGTGGGCCCTTCAACCTCACTTCTCATCCACTTCAATACACAAAACTGGGCTCAGGGTGTGTTTTTGTTCCAGTAGCTGCCAAAGGCAGAGGCAGAGTCAAACCCAGCTCGCCGTGTGTTGCAGAGAAGCCTTTCAGCACACTGTAATTTCCCAACTGCAATTTTCTAAAGTATTTACCAAATTAACTCAACAGAATAGCTTTCTATGGGATTCCCAACAGATATACCCAGCCAGCCCTTCTACATTGCCTTTCCCCTGCCATGCTATTTGCTTGTCATTAACTCCTGTCCTGGGAATAACACAGAAGGCAGAGGAGGAAATGATGCCTCGTTATTATCCCTCCCCACAGCAAGGGGCCAGAAACATTTGTGCTGCTCTTAGCAAATGCTGTCTCAGTCCTGCAGAGACAAGGGCTCATCCCAAAGAGGCAACACCAGCCACATCTGCATGGACCACTGCAAAGACTGAGACAACCCTACAGACGTGGGGCCAGATGTACAAAAACAGGACACAGCAGTTTGGAGAAATCATCACTGTGTTCTAAAGAGACACTGATTTAATGAGCTGGTTAAAAGATCCTCTTTGGAGATCAACTAAAGCTAAATACAAACAACATCCTTCAGAGAGCAGGGAAAAAAAAAAAAAGGTTAATTCAGGAAAGCCCTGAATCCTTCCCTTCTTCTATGTAAAACCAAGTTTTAAGATGTAACAACATAAATCAGCTGGGCTAGCCACAGGCATTTGTAATGCTTGCTTGGCTGTTTTCCCTCCAGTAATTTAGGAGAGGGGAAAAGAAAAAATAGCCAAAACCAAACCCAAAGTTCAATAGCAATCCTTAAATATCAAACCAGGCTGGATTTAGCTGCCAAGGTCTGTTCCTTGGGTTTGACTTCAAAAGGTGATTTCTGGTTACAAGTCAAGTGAACAGTGTGATTCAGCCACCTCTGGAAAAGAAGCACCTGCAAGAGATGAGGGCACCATCCACCACAGGTTTTCCTGAAGGAAAAACCTCTTTCCCATGACAAACAGCTGTTCTTCAAGTCTTTGGCTATTCTTCCCCCTTTAACCTCTTTTCAGTTTTAAATGGCCTCTGTTGCCCCCAGCAATGAGTCTAACCCAACTTTTCACATTAAAAAACCTCAAGTCTGCTCACACAAAGGACTCACCAGACAGGTAAGACCTCAGGATGGGACAGTCACAAAATTACAGGATGGTTTGGCTTGGAAGAACTTTTAGAGGTCATCCCAAGAGCAGCACATCTTCAGCTAGATCAGGTTGCTCAGTGTTTCCAGGATGGGGAGTCCACCACCACCCTGAGCAACCTGTGCCAGTGTTTTACCACCCTCTGTGTATGACCATGACCACTGTAAGATAATGGCAGCCCAGAGCATTTCCAACCAGCTTTTTGCTCCTAACACTTCACTGGCAAGTCAGGCTCTGCACAGCCACTCCTCTGAGCTGGTTTGGTGTCACAGACATCTTTTATGGAAAATCCTTTATGATTTTTCCTCCTGAGAAGCTGAGAGGCCTCAGGAACAAAATGTAACCAATGGTTATCTGCTGCTGTGGAATGCAACAGGTGCATCTGGGATTGGGCTCATGTGGTTGTTTCTAATTAATGGCCAATCACAGTCAGCTGGCTCAGACTCTCTGTCCGAGCCACAAGCTTTTGTTATCATTCCTTCTTTTTCTATTCTTAGCTGGTCTTCTGATGAAATCCTTTTTTCTATTCTTTTAGTATTGTTTTAATATAATATACATCATAAAATAATAAATCAGCCTTCTGAAACATGGAGTCAGATCCTCGTCTCTTCCCTCATCCTAAGACCCTGCAAACACAATCACAGTTTGGGTATGTATAAATTTTTACAAGACTTAACTCCAGCATTACACAACACCTTTCAATCCAAAGCCAAATTAAAAACTCACCTCTGACTGCTGTTCCAAGTCACTATCTACACATTCTAGTTAAAACACAAATATCCAGGTTTAACCTGCAATTATTAACTTGGAAGTCATCTCTGAGGCACCAACAGTGCTCTTTTCTGCCTGCTCCTTTTCAGCGAGTTAGTTTAATGTATTTTTAAAAAATCAGCATACTTAAACACAGAAGAATAACATGGCTAATTTGGGACAGACTACTGAAAGTGGATTATAGCAAAATACACGTTTTATTAGTGTTAATGTGAAGCTCTGCAAATGATCAATGTCTCAGTACTTGCAGAACCCAGCAGAGGGCAGGTTCTGCCCTTCTAAACAAAATCCTAGCGAGGATGTCTGCTGCCGTTCATACGGAAAATTCCCTCACCTATCAGACCCACCTCGACAGGCACTGGGGAAAGAATTACAATGTAACATTTCCTTTTACAGCTCAATCCCCACCTGCAGCTACATTCCAGGCGATTTACAGGGCAAACTGCTTAACTCAGACCTGCTTCAATGGGCTTGTGAGTCAAACCAAGCAAGAGCCACAAAGTTACCTGATTCAGCTGTGATATACAGGCAAATTATACATCCAAGTGTTAATTATAAGTACATTCACCACATATCCTTCCCACAGAGAGCTCTGGGGGCGGGATGCAGGATAAACATCACGTCCCTGCCCGGTAACCTTTAGCAAGAAGGGATCATTTTTGCCCTGTGCCATCACAGTTAAAGCTTTTTTATTCGGTAACTGATGTATTTTATGAGGAAAGACATCCTCCAATTAGAGACTCAAAAGATGTGCGTGGGTGAGGACAAAGAGAATTAATACTTAAAGAGTACCCACCTCTCCTCACAGTCATGTTTAAGGGTCTCTCTAAGGAGGTCTTTTCAATATTTTAGCAATGTTTTGTATGCTATTACTTATACCACAACATGAGGAAAGCAACTACACCAACAAGGCAACTCTGTCCTGCTTGTTCAAGTCATCTGTGCCACACCTTCCCTCTGACACACAGAGTTCACCAGGCTTTGCACTTATCAACCCATTTGCAAATTGAACATCCCAAGAACAGTGCTATCGAGAAAAAGTATCCTGTAAAAAATGCAGAGATGTTTTACAAATCCACTGGATGAAAACTGCCAGTCTAGATGCTTCTTTGGGTGCCTGGGTTAGAATTTCTTTTGTAATTTAGAACAGATTCATAATTACTCGGGAAAAAAATTTGTTAACATGCTTTGGTATTAGGACACAAATTCCACTAAGTAAATTCCACTTGAAATAAATAAATAAAAAAAAAATTATTTATATATTAAATAAATAAATAAATTGTAAAAGTGTTATGTATCTGCAAAGACCTGCAGAATTACTGAAGCACAGCCCTGACCAGGGCTAGGGGACAAAGTGACAGACTGTGCCCCAGCAGAGAAGTCAGAACAGTCTGAGTTCTGCATGGAGAAACCTTGGGGAGCGCGCCAGGACAGTCACAAGAATTATTTTGAGCTAACAAACCTCTTAGTTTCAATACTGAGAATATAACCACCCTATGGAGGTGGGATAGCCTCTGGGGTATGCTGCATTGGAAGAAGAAAGAGCTGAGTTAACCTTCCTGGGCACATTTGCTCCTGAATCAGAATTTTGGAAAAAGCAGCCGCTCTAATCTGAGATTATGCCTTTTAGCTGGGATGTACTGCTGACTCCTTTATTCCCCTACCCTTGTAACAGCCAGAATGACAGAGACTCTGTGTGAGCACCTACAAGAGTGATAAGGGATGGGAAAAAAGCCTCCCTCCCTTTTCTTAGAGATTAACCAGTAAACTGTGATACTTTTAAACTAAAATCAGCCTTCATATGCATTATCAAGTGTTAACAGCTACCAAGGAAGTCTGTAAGAACCCTACAGCATGGAATAATTCAGTTAGCACTGTCACCGTTTCCCTGCAAAAAAAGAAAATATATACATGCAGTGAACGCTGCTGTTGGTTGCAGCTGTGTCTCATACACACAGGAGATTTCTCAAGGGTTTTATGGCAAATGAGCAAGCTGAGGATTCTGCCAAAGGTTGTATTTATCACTTTTGGGTGGTTGGAGAGAGACCTGTCTCCAGATTACCTCATCGTTCCTCATGGATCACAGCGAGCGAGCGCTGCGTGTCAATAAAAGGCAGCAGCATCTAAACCAGCCAGCAAGTGTTAAACATGAAATGTCCTTCCCCCACTGCTCTTCTGTTAATTTTGAAAGAGGAGATGCCAGACAGCGTTTCAATCAATTTTCAGAAGTTTAAGTAAGAACAAAAAGATTAAGAATGCTAAGCTATCAACAGCTATAAAGTACAAATTCTCACTGCCACAAGCTCTTCTCACACTTTCCATCCATCTGTTTGCTTTCCAGCCTTGCTGCTGGAAAGTACCTTTGTGGCAAAAAAAACCCACAACCTGGGGAGACCTGGTGGTCACTGATGTGTGCCTCCCTGCCATCTGCACCCCCTCAGCTGCCCAGGGCTCCCCCAAGTTCCCCCTGCCCTGCTGCCCTCCCAGCACCCCCAGCCCGCTCCCCTTCAGCGGCGTCATTAATAATTCACCAGCTGCAAGAGACAAAGAAAACGCTCTGGTGACACCACCTTGGGGCTGCTGAGATTTCACCAGGATTGTGAAGCTCAGGGAAATACCCTAAACACGGAGCTCATGAATTTGGGACACAGCAAAGAGCGGAAATTCAAAATTAGGCATAGACACAACCTTTTAATTGGCAGTATGGATCAGAAGAAGAGAAATGAGCAGCCAGACCTGAAACAAACCCACACTTAGGAGTGCAGCCTGTCACAGCTGTCAGGATAAAATGAATTTACAGGTTATACTTCTTTGAAGCAAATTGCTGTAATATAATTTACTACTCTGAACTGCCTTAGTGCTGGGAATTTAAAATAATCTCAACAGGCATATTGCCTTGTGGTTGTTATTTTGACAGAAAGTCTGTTATTATTTATAACCAATTAGAGCACTAATTACTGTTTTTACTGCTTTATTAAGTTCTGGAAAATGCTGGGTAAAGGAAAGAGAACAAGCTATGGAGATTGAAGCAGTAGTTTTGATCATTTAATTAGGCTGGCTATGAGGGTCTTAAAAACTGTCAGAGATGACAGACCTGGGAAAGGGAAAATGTGACACCTCAGCTGCGACTGGAAACTATAGAAAACACACGTTTAGTTTTTAATTAATGGGCTTGGGAGACTGCTACAGGCTACAACCTGCAGATTCCATTAGATCTGCTGTACTAAGTAGAGTTGGACTCAACTACTGTGTGCACAAGAGGCCATCAAGAAAACCTGGAGGAATTGGTTTAGCTTCAGCAGATGGCCCCACTTCCCTCAGAGCAGTGAGCAATGTCCACACATGGTGTTAGCATGGCTGGCATCCTTGAGCCAGGTGCCTTTAAGACACAATTGTGAAGAACTGTAAGGAACCTCTTACGTCTCTATATTCACATAGGCATACCAGCAAATCCTCCAAGAAAATTAAATTACCCTCTAACCTCTCAAGCAAGCAGATCATGCAGCTCTTGCAGATGAAAAGTATTTTGTCAATAAGCAGTTTTCCATGGATTGCTGCAAAAGAGCAGTGTTGTGTGAAACTGGCAGATAACCAAGTTATAGATTCAGCATGATTTTATTTGATAACACCAAAATCAGACCCCAGCATGTGAGAATGTAATACCCTCTAAATTTCCTGTTCATTGGTGGCATGAATGGCAACAGTTATCCCTTCAGATTCCTCCCTGACAAGGTCTTGCAAGAGGTTAGTCAGCTTTCTGAAACAGCCCATTGTGGGAGACAGAGTCAGTACAGGACTGCATCGAGATCTTCCTTAGAACACTCTCACAGCACTAATACCTGACCTTTAGGATTTCAATGGATTTACAGTACTTAAAAACTGTCCTGCAATAAACCATTCAGTGGAGTGCTTAAATTGGAACTGCCCTTGGTAGAAACAGCAAACTCTTCTCCAGCCAAGTGACTCCTGCCAGACACACATCACTGTCAGTCTTTGGTCACACAGCTTCTTATACAAGGGTTGGGAGGGACCTTTAAAGGTCACCTTGTCCAACCCCTAAGGAGGTGAGGGACTAAGGGTCAGCGCCCTGACCAGCCTAACCATGAATGTTTCCAGGGAGGGGGCATCCACCACCTCTCTGGCTGGTATTTTGCCATCTTCATTGCAAAAGAACATTCTTTTTTCTAGTCTGATCTACCCTCTTTCAGTTTAAAACAATATTACTTCTTGTTCTATCACTGCAGGCTCCATTCAAAAGTCTGTCCCCATCTTTCTTATAAGCCCTCCTAAAGTACTGAAAGGCTGCAATAAGTTCTCCTGGAGCCTCTTCTTCTGCAGGTGATCAACCCCAATCTCTCAATCTGTCCTCATACAAGAGATCATCCCTCTAGTCATTTTTTGTTCCTGAAGAGTGGCTCTAAAGAACCAGATAAAGCTCTCTCTGGGAGGTTTTAAACAGGTTATTCATCTCCTGGCTAGCAGAGCACTGGGCCAAGAGAATGGTCTTGGCATTGAATACTTGAGGTCATTAAATAGCTCTTTCTAAAAAGATGCACCGTACTTTTAATTGAGTCTCTCTTCAACAGTTTCCAGGTAACCTGAAAAATTGACACTACCAATATAAATTAGTCTGGCAGCATCAGCAGCCTGGTTTGGTTCTTTATACACAATGGATCTATGTATATTGTTCTACAGGTAATTACTACCAGAATGGTTATTAATAGACAGGTAACCGCTACAAATTTAGTCAGTGATTGTTTCTGTGTGCATCTGCTCTTCCACAAGATGTATTGGCTTTGCATTAAACTAGCTCAAGAGAAGTAAAATGGAATAGAAACTGCACAGGGAACTCCTTGGCAGGAGATAAGCACAGGAGCCAATATTGATTGCATTGGTTTTCCAAAGCACATTAGCATCAAGTGAATGCAGCTGACCTTGAGAGCCTGCAGGAGTCACAGGAAGGAGTCACTTTAGGCACGAGATTGGGCAAGTGCTGTGTGCTCAGCAAAAGGCCTGAACAATTTCACAATTATATTTCTTTTACCTTGTAGCACACCAGAAATGGCAAAGCTTTTGGTCTGTGCTAACAGTTGGACTCTGTGACCTTAGAGGTATTTTCCAACCTAAAGGACTCTGTGATTCTATGACTCAAGACAAAAGCAGTAATTCCTCCTAGTTTTACTCACTGGGGTTTCTATTTCAATGACTGAATGCTGCTTCATGCTATTAAGAGTACATTAAGAGAGAATGCCTGTAAAGGGATATATTCCTGTTTACTGCCTTTTGAAGGTTATTTCTTTGCATTTCCTGAAATTATTGCAAGAGGAGAAATAATAATAAAAAATCTTCTAATCCCAGTGCACATTTAGATCATCTCCTCTCGCCTCTGTCTTTTACATCCATAAATAAGGACATAAAACACAAAGAGAAAGAGGTGATTGCTGCCACATGGAATGAAGCAAGGAAACTGGTTTAGCTCATTTCTGGAAGTTCATTTCACAGCTGAATTCCTTTTTATTATTAACTTTTCATTTGGCCATATCTAAAATTATTTAGATCCACATAAATCTGGGGACTCATTGCCACTGCAGCTCTCTAAGTACCTAGCTGTGCGAGAGACCAGGGGCTGGCTCTAACTTCAGCCCACAGACATTAATCCTACTCTCCATCTACTAAAAAGATGTTTAAAAAAGAAATGTATCTTGCTGTTTTTCATAAGCAGCATGAAGCCAACCTTTTGGTGACATACTGTGTCTTTCTGTGATTAATAAGTATGATGGCTTGTTAATTAGTTGGCTAATCACTTTCCACACCTATCATCATCGTTTCAAAGAGCAAGTAATTTATTAGACTACAGACACAATCAAGTAAGAAAATGTTCATTTGATGTCACAACAAGGTCCACTGATTTCAGCATTTTTTAAAACGTTTTCTGCCCTTTTTCAAAAACATGAATACTTTGCAAGGATAAACTAAACAGGCCTGAAGTCAAGTGTTCAATGAAGGTAACATATTTTACATGGAGCTTCAACATTAGGATAAAGTTTATATTTTTTAAAATTATATTAGAGCAAGAGTAGCATTTCTATATAGAGGGAAAGCATTTTGAGAATTACTAATGCCATAAAATTTATATAAAGTCAATTTTCTTAGAAGAATGACATGCTGCACAGGCATTTTATATAAAGCAGTGCTTTCTCCCTAAGCTCCCCAGATGACTTTCAGGAGTCAGCCCAAATGGGAAAAATTGTGTCATCTTAGACAGTAAACATGGGCCTTAAGTAAGATACCAGGTGGCTTGGAGCTCAAATCAATGATAGCATCCAATTATTACAAAATAAAATGACCCTCTGAAGAAAATGGCTCCCATGGGCACCACAAATCAGAGGGACATGTTTTCTTCTGGCATGTTCTGCATTTTAAGCCCCTACAAATGTTACTAATCATCTGTCATCCTGCATGAAAATAGATGATACCTGCTGAAGGCACCCACTGAATTCGTGAGTAAGCATATTATGTGTATTCTCTGTGATGTCTCTTTGCCATCTCCAAACAGATGACCAAATGGCAGCTTTAATAAATTACTTTCAGTATTACAGCACAGCTGCTTTTTGTTTCCATTTACAAACATGGGAAAGGCTGACAACTTTCCTGCATTTCTCTGTACCAGCTGAAGTTCTCAGAGTTACAATATGTAAACATTGTGTGCTTAAATTCCCAGGGCACCTGAATGGTACAGGCACCTTTCAGTTTGTCTCTAGTTTCCAGGAAAGCAGATGATGCTTCAATAATGTGCTTCTCTCCTCCTTCTGTGGCTGTGAGGTCCCTCTTTGCTGTTGCAGTTTTGTAAGTCTATGCTCTACAAAGATGCTCAGGAAAGTTTCATGCTTATCTACAAATATATAAAATCATACCAAGGTACAACACAAATTAAATTGAGAGAGCCTTAAAACTTTGGCAGGAATTTTAAGGTTTGACAGAGGGTGATTGTGAATCAGGTGAGTGAAAACAATACCACAGGCCACAATTTGAGTTTGTTGCAATATCCAGAGCTAAGGATTGGGATATCACATCTGTTCTGTGAGTCAACTCAGCTTGCCATTGGTGTAGCTAACAGCTGGCTGGCACCAGGAGCCAGGATTTTCCTGATTCAGACTGGAAAGAACAGGTTTAGAACGTAACATGAAGAGGAGGAAAAAAAAAAAAAATAAGAGTTCACTACTCCTCAAGTTAATACAATTATTAGAACAGCACAGGAGGAGGTTCCTCTTGCCACAGCAGCAGCAAAGCCTGGTTTGTAGCAAATTTCAGCATCTTAGTTTTACCAATTCTACTCTTACTGTGTCCAAAGGGGAAAGTTAATTCCTTAAGGAGTCCGACTGACTGAGCAAAGAGACAACCTGAACTGATTGCTATTAAAAAGAAATTTTTAAAAAATATTATTTAAAGATTACTCATGCTTGTTAGTACCTTAATACTTTTATTTCCTGACAATAAATAAATCCATTAAATGGCTAACAGAAGTTCTGTGACCCAGTTCCTGTTTAGAAAGCAATGTTGCAATTACACTGATATACTTTCAGTATGCAGAATCAAGCTAATCTTTTTTGACTCAAGAAAACATCAGCTCTTACTGCACTTTATGCCAACAAACACCAGCAGTTCAATGATACAAACAAGTCTTATCTCAGCACCATTGCCACTGCCACTGGGAATGAATTAATTGCAAGAGCAAATTAAACCTTAACCATTTCAGTGAGCTGAGTTGTGAATACTGTTCCATTGCTCATTTTAGCACTAACACATGAAGCTGCTCAAAGCCATTAAAACACATGCAGTAATAAGACAGAGGAAGATTAAAACAAGGCTGGGCTCTTCCTGCTCAGATACAGGGACTGGTTTGGGTCTGTTTCTTTTGCCAAGCCACTAATGTACAAAACTTGCATACACTTCCCTGAATTTTTAATTTTCTCCTGCCCATCCAGTTACAGCAATGGTTGGGTAATGGGGATGCAGAGGTGGAGATGGACAGGAAGCACAACTGCCTGAATTTTACTGCAGAACTCTGTGTCCAGCTGTATGGGAGACATCACAGACCATTCTCCTGGCTTTCAGGTAATCCAATTTGCACACATATCAGAGATGCAGGATAAGGAAGTCTGGCTTCATGACTGCTTACTGCCATAATCTCCTGATAAACCTTCACTGAAAATGTGAAATGTACCCCCCCAGTACGATAAGAATATTTGAACCCAGGGTTTCAGGCACCCAGATACAGTTACTGTGTTCATAGCCTTGTATGCAGGAAATAGGTGTAACAGAGAGCATGTAGGAAGAAAGGCATGAGCCTGTGTGTCCATACATAAAAAACATCCCCCCAACCCTTGAATCAGCTCTTTTCTTTGATCTCTTTCTCTAAATAATTCTCTTTTCAGAATTATTATTATTATTTCAAACTCTATCAAAAAATATCTGCTTCCAACTTAATTTTACACCGTTGAATCATAATGAGCCCACACATTCTTGTTCAGCTATTATATTTAGACTCAACCCTTTGGATATAGTATATCATAATACAATGTACATGTAACTTTCTTCCTACTTCATGTATGCAATATATAAGTGACTAGCAGCTTGCAGTTCTGCTGTTTTCCCTCCAGGGATCTAAAAATATTTTATAATGGGGTATTTAACTTCAAAGTGCTTCTGTGAATGAGATGCAGCTCTTGATATTTTCCCCCGTTCCATATACAATGAAGCTATAGCAGAGAAGGATTACATCAAAGGTCAGGCACAGGTTCACTGATGTAGCTGAAAGAGTCCTTCCCTCTTGCCTCAAGTGCAATTCTTATTCAGCATGGAGTATATTCAGGTAAATGAACTGATCCCTGAAGGATTTCCAGGCCTTAAACTATTTCAAGCTGCAGAGACCTTTTGGCTGGAGTGATTTCTTGCACTCCAAGTGGTGGTATTTGAATTTATGGAAAAGAGCAGAATTAATTTCTACTTCTATTGTCATGGAACACGTGCAGAGAAGATGGGGCCCTCTGCCTACAGCAAAAGGGAGGATGTTTCAGCCACGTACCCTGGCAGCTCTGCAGCACCAAAAGGGATAGAAAAGAAGCTGCAGCAGCAGTATAAAGTGCCCTATTTCCACTGCAAACAATTTTCTTCAGAGGAGGTTTCAGGCTTATGTACTGCAGGAGATGAGAAGCCCCTCAGGTCAGCTAGCCTCAGTGAAAAAAGATGGGTCCAAAAGAGCCTGAAATTTCAGCTCTCTTATACACAGCTACCTTGAACAAGTCAAAGCATAAGTCAAAGTATCCCACAACCATCATTATTTCTCATTAAGTTCTTTGATTCCCATGAATTCCCTGTTTATTTGTTGGTTTGGTGGTTTTTCTCCCCTGTCATTATGCCTCTTTAGAGGAGTATTTCCCAAACTGCAGCTTCCTAGGAGCAAAATTTTTGCTCGCTTCTCCCTCGGTTGAAATACATTTCCTGGACTTTGGTAAACAAACAAATGAATGAAAATCGATGGTAACAGATGCCATAAAGCACTGATATCCCACTGCCAGAGTTCCAGCACCAGGTCACGCCCCCAGGGATTCACCCAGGGATGACCTCACCTCACTCACTTAATGAACAAACCACATATGAACAGGAGAGAGTCATTTGTGAGGATGTTACCATACTCAGGATCACAGATTCCTCCAACTGGGTGCCCAGGCATGTTTCCTTGCACTGCCACAGCACTGCATTTCAAATGCCAACAGGGAACAAAACTCTCTGTGCATCACCAGACCCTGCCATCAAAGCACTTGGCTCAATCTGAACCATGATTTATTAATAAGGAATAAAGAGAATGCAAATAAACTAATTATAAAACGGGGTTTATAAGAGCCAAATTCCCAAAGTAAAATTTTAAGCAATGTTCAACGATTATCCATCTAATTAGGAGCACGTAGTCAAACACCAGCAGCCTGATAGGCAACTTCAGTGCAGTCAACATTTTAAACACAGACCCCCTGAACATGTGGTATGGCAGCAGTGCAGGAGTCAGGTGCTGTGTGCTCAGCCTAAAAATAAAAAGCATCTGAACCAATGTAGACAATTCCATCCTATCCACAGAGAACACCAAGAGAGCCCAGTGCACACTCTGCCCTTGCACTCTCCAGCGTGCCCTTCATGGATCCCACAGCATGGGGCATCAAGTCCATTTTCTGCTCACATCCTTTTGGATGGACTGGATAGCATATTCTGCACTCCCATGTTTTACTGACACTCAAAAATTCATAAAGTAATGAAAGAATCTGCTTCCAGAAACAGCAAAGTCATTTAAAATACTTATGTTTTATGGTTACAGAAAATGGAAACACATCTCAGAAGCTGATGCAGATGTACTCAGAGGAGATGCCAGCTGTACTACATGGTCAAAAGACCATCTAGCTGTGCTGCCCATGTGCAGAACAAAGTTTTAGCTACAAGAGCAATACAGAGGTGATTTACATTAGAGATTTCAACAACTCTTATATTTTCCATCTGTAAGTAGAAAGGTTCACTAAGCCAGCTCTTTAAATGCTGCAGACCTGCTAAGACTTCTGAAGTCTTTTCTTCATTCTGATGGCATCCAGAGCACCCGTTCAGTAAACAATATTTATTAAGAATAAATATTTAGTAAAAATAATAATTCAGTAGATAATAATATTGAGTAAGCAATCATAATTCAGAAAATAACAATTTTTTTTAAATAAAAAATGTCAAACACCAAGTTTTACAGGTTAAATCCTTCCAATTTCAGCAGCATTCAGCAGCAGTTAGCCAGGCATGACATGCATTTAGAACATCAGTAGATCACTCTCAACATTCACCAAAGCACAGTATTCTGAGGGAAAACAAGTCCAACTACATATGCTGCCTAATTGGTCTGAACTCCAGCAACCAGGTGCTGACCAAATGAGATATTAAGGCCTGCATTTTCATTTTAAACTCTGCTATTTCAGAAAGGCAATGCTTCATATCCAGTCAGGCTTAGGAACATCTACAGCAACATACATTGAAAACCCTACAGCTTAGATAAATTATACTATTTCATAGTTTAGAGGCACAGAACCATTTGCCAGATTGCAAATGTTATACTACATACAAAGGATACATGAAAAAACAAAAATCTTTAAAGAGATTAATTTAAGAGAAAACACAAACAGAATTTACCATCTTTTTAAACTGTTCACTGAATTCTTATTTACAAAGACATGATGGGAATCTTCAGGGTTACAGCACACAACAGCTGTCTCTATAGAAAGTGCCAGTCTTGATGTTAACAAGATGATAAATTGACTGATCAGTGTTTAAGTAGTATTAAATTGAACTGAATTATACAAAGATCCAGACTTAGAGAATGGATAAAAGCTCTTACTATTGAGTACAGCTATTGGGCTGGAGAGTGAGGACAGAAAAGGACAAACAGTAGTGAGGGTGTGCAGGACACAGGCCAGCAAAGGCACCCTTCGAGAGCCAAAATAAAGGACACCCAAAGCTTCATGGATGGGAAATGTTCCTGTATAGGCTTGATGTAGATCCAGCTGGCTACTGGGAAATAGAGTTGAGACTACAAGGTTCCTGTAAAATACAGCTGGAAGAGACCTGCACTCTGATCCCTGCTTGTCGGGTTCGGCTGTCTGTCTCTGCCCCGACACGGGTAGAGTGGTTCTTGGGTGGCACGCGTTTCAAAGGACGAGTCTGGACTCTTCAGCTTTTCGGTCTTCAGATTGTTTATTGTTTCTTATCTACAAAATTTTCTGTCTGCCCAACAGAGGTCTGATCTGCAAGCAGTCACAGGCACTCTCTGACCACCCACGGGGCGGTCATGTCTTTTTATACTAATATCTACGTACATAATATTTACCTTTATTTTCCAATGCTTTTCACCCATGTTGGCAAGTGCACCTTCACCATAAACCAATCCCCAAATGCCAACATCACCACAGGAGATGGAGGACAAGAAGAAGAAAGAAGAAGGACGAGACACGCCCTGATCCCTCCATCTTGTCTCCATAACCCCCCTGTACCCAAAAACCTTAAAATCTATATTTCACTTTCTAAATGTGTCTCTTTTACACCTTTTACTCTAAAGTGATTCTCTTGTCCTCAAACTCTTGTTATTTCTGTGGATGGATCAAAATCAAGCCACCAGACACTTCTGGCAACATTCCAGGATTTTCGAGACCCCCAAGGGTTCTCCTGGCATCTCTGGACATCAGGAACGATGTGCTGAGTTCCCACACCTGCTGATGGCCAAGACCTCAGGGCAGCTGAAGGTTCTGAAGCGATGGCAATCAAGACGTTTTTTAAAGCAGGAAAAGCCCAGACCGGAGATCCCATACCCAGTTACTGTTTACAGCTGCACTGATGCCACATGCCATGTCCATGTCTGTGAGCTCTGCCTTGCAGAGAAAAGCTGCTCTGAGGCAGGAGCACACATTCCCTTCCACAGGCACCAACATCCCTCTGGACTCCACCACAACTGCAGACATCAAAGTGTGACGAGTGGAAAACAACCTGCTTTATTCAAATTGGACAAGCTATAGAACACTAACATTTATGCTTCCCCTTCTAAATGCCTGCAATACCATAATTGGCATTATATTTGACATTTGTGACCGACTACAGTCACATTTCCATTAATGGCAATGCTGTTGAGCCTGTAGCAGAGGTAAGCACGGATTTTTGTACCTATTTAATGCTTCAACGACACAGAAATAATAAGGGTGCCAACATATGATAAAATGGTTCAGCAGCCTTATTTTTAATTAAGGTACAGTGCAGCTGACTTCTGTGGAACAATATCCATCTTCCACAACTGCACAGACTCACTTATTTTACTAGCAAAAATTCACATTAATTTAAGGCTTCTTGCCTCAAACAGATTCATCTCAGGTAGTGTAATGGCAATAGATTTCTTCTGCAGGGAGAGACACCATCTTCTTTCTTTCTAAAAAGACAGCACATAAAACTACACTCCATCAAGTAAATAATTAAGACAAGGAGCATAAACTGAGGTTAGAAAAAATGCTGTATGTAAAATTATGCTGTGCCCTGAAATTTGCAGCTTCCTACAGCAGAGGCATAACTCCTACACAAACAGCTAAGCTGGGCTTCCAAACCTTGACTAAGATCTTTAGCCTTGCTGAGAAGTGAAGGAATGAAAAGTATTTGCATAAGCTTGTAACTTGAGCAAGCATAATGTAGGTGAAGGATGGGAATACAAAGCAGTTTTCAACAAGACAGAGTTTTTCTGAAACACAAAGCTACTTGTTAATTTTAAAAAGAAGACACATGTCCTGAGAAGTCATTTAAGACAACAGAGTTTAGAAAAAAATACATACACCTCCTACATGTTTTAGAATAATTGTTCTTGCCTTCCAAAAGCAACAGTCCCACAAGGCAATCCTGGTACAGCTGGTGTTGGGAATGGAATGCTAATCCTGAAAGCACAGTGTCTGCATGTGAATGAGCCCCTCTTTGGGTCCCTAACATTTAATAATTTTTGATAAATGCCATAAACAGGAGCATTTTATCCAACACTGCTGAAACATCTCCTCCCATCTCGGCAGTTTATACAAAGGAATATTATTTGTGTCCCTCATTACAGGCTGGAAATTTCAAAGTCTGTTTTTAGCTAATGGTGAGTCCTAGTATTTTCCATATCAAAGAAAGAAATCCATTTTGCAACTCCTCACATCACTAGTTTGTGAAAGAATTAGGTTGCTTCTGTCTGACCACAAAGTAAAATCAATCAGCAACACTGAAGTTCCTTCCTATATATTTCAGATCGCCACCAAAAAAACCCCCAAATGCTGCAATATCTTTTGCCTACTTTCCACTGCAATCCACTCCATCATCCAGGCTGCTCATATGTAGTAATCTGTTCTTGAGAACTGTAATTGCACAGTGGGAAACTCAATAAGCCTGTATCTTATCTGAAAGAGAGGCTGGTAATTGCCTGAAAGAAATGGATCTTTTTGTGGAAGGATATAAGACAGTGTCAGATGTATTGTTAGCCACTATGTTAAAAAAAAAATAAAAAGAAAAAAAGAAAGAAAGAAGAGAAAGCATGTTACTTTTGTGGGGTTTGGGGAGCCATTGTGTGGATTGGTCGGTTTGGGGTTTTTTTAGATTAACATTTAGCAAAGACTGATAAAAAGCCTGTAACTTTGCTAAAAAAATGCCAGCCAACTCCTTTTTTTGGTCAAAACAAACACCTGGTTTCAGAGTTAAGTATTTTGGAAGCTCAACACTGCAAAAAGAATGCTGGCAGATCAATACATACTCTCACTACCAAACTAATCTTCACTGGCTTCTGAATAATTCAGGCTCATTAGATTTCCAAGCTGTCTGGCCTAAAGGTTACATGAGATGTGCATCAATCTGTCAGAAAGGTGGCAAACACAATTTCATCCCTCTTCCATCCACACACACTTGTATCTGTACAATAATAATGATAATTTCAAAGCCTTTAGTTAAATCATAATTAGCCTGCAACCCTCTGTCTGAAATATACTGAATATATTTGTTAAAACAAAAAACAAAAAAAAAAACAACAAAAAAATTTAATACCCCAGAAAACACATATGGGGAGCAAGGGGAATACAAGCAAAAGACTCTTAAATGTTATTTTGTACAGGGGCTACAGTGGGGGGTTTTAATTAGGAGAAGTAATGATATGCTTAAAGAAACATTAAGACAACAGGAAGACTGAAGTAACCATATTTGATTTACCAACTGTATTACTTAAGTCTTGCATTTATCAGTGAGCTTCAGATATTCCTGCCTTTTGTTTCATTGCCATTCTACCAGCACTGGCAAAGACTCAATTGCCCTGAACAAGCACAGGACAGCACTGTTTTGGCTCCTCAGACTAACAGCAATGATGACTGTCACCACATTTCTCTTCACAGAGAAAAACAAAGCACAACTTCCCAAGAATAGTCTGGGTTTCACATTCTCTGAACCTCAGAGAAAGGAAAAACAATTCTTATTTCATTTGCTGCTCCTGTGTTGCTCACAAGTGGAAGATTGTTTACCTGAAGGGAATTGGTAACTGGATTCTGGTGTGAGTGTTGTGATTCACTGCCCAATTGGATCCAGGTGTGTGTGGGGACTGTCACTGACAGCCACAGTCACTCAGTGCAGCTGAGTGCTTGGCAGATTCAGTTTAGATGTAGTGCAATATAGTGTAATGTAATATAGAATAATATAATACTCTAAAAAGAAATAAAGTAGTTAAAAATAGTATTAAAAAAATAGTATCCTAAAAAAAAAGTAGTTAATTAGCCTTCTGATAAGATGGAGTCCACCTCCTCATTCCTTCCTTTGTCAGTGGTCCTGCATTTCCAATGGATGACTCTCAGGTACAGACCCCTCTGCTACAGTTAGCAAGTCCTAAATCACACCACCATAACCTTTCCTTCTGCAGTATAAAGACACATCACTAAATTACTAATGGATGTCATCCAAGTATTCTTATTTTCTGAAACATTGACACACCATAGCCAAAAAATAATTCACAGATGATATTTGAGCTATGGCTGTGGCTCAGTGGTAGGAGGTGCAGTCATGTTTGCCCCCAAAGCCTGGTTATACACCACATTCGGGTGCCTACCCCTGATAAGAAGTTTTCTCTAACTTCTCATTGTATATGTAAAGTCAATTTTCCAGTAAGTATTTCCCAAAGATTGAGCTTCCCCATGCAAAACAGCAAACAAAACAGAGAACAGTGAGAACACTGCAGAAGCTGGTGTCCAACAGACAGGGCCACTGCTCATTCTCTCATAAAATACTCTCTGAGGGACATTTATAAAAGTTCAAAGACTATAAAATGGTAAACTGACCTGAAATTTTAAACAACAAATCCCACCTATAGTACTGGTCTCCACAGTGGGTCACAGAAATGAAAGACTTGATATGCAGTGCTAAATTTTATCACCTCACAGGCTAGATTCAGTTGATTTACCTCTTGAAGGAAAAAAAAAAAGGAAGAAAATAGATAAGCACTTATGGTCAATAAGCAATTGGCTGTCTTGAGCTAGCAGAAATTACATGACAAAATTCCTTGAACTGTGCTTAGCCGGATGTTTATCACTGAATATTAGAAATGTCAATTATCTTGGATTATCAAAAGTTCTGGAAACATGGATATAAGGAAGCACCTAAGTAAGAGAAACACAGGTTTTCAGAGACTGGTTCTGCAGTAATCTCTGTGCCTGCTCATCAGTATCTCTGCAGGAGAGTAATGTGGTTACCACAGTCCCCAAATAAAAAAGAAGATGAGCACCACACCTATTCTAGCGTGAAATCCTATTTGATATTTAAAAATAAATAAATAAAAAATCTGGAACAATTTGTAAAAGAGCAGCACTAACCTTGGAAAGCAGAGATCTTGTCTCCAGTGGACAAATCACACATCATTTCAAGCTATGATTCTAGTTAAATGCAAAAAATGACTTGAAAAATTGACCCTCAATTTGTTGGTTGCCAAAAGTGAACTGACAGTGAGAGTTTCCTTCAAAACCAAGCATGCACTTCCCTGAATGAGGATACCTGAGGTGTTTTGGTACCTACTAAGCTCACAGTACAGACCAGCAAGGGTACTGGCCAATTACAAACTTAGTTGATCCAGGATAAATGCTGGTCTGAGGAAGAAAACAGGAAGGAAAGAGCAAAGTTAACAGCTGTTAAGGGCAATAAGGTGGCTTGTACCACATATCTGATTAATGTTGACATTTTCAATAGATTCTGTGGCCTCAAACAGCTAAAAGTACTCAAATATTTTCCCCCCTACTGGCCATAAAACTGAGCACAGGCCAGAAGACATCTATTTCCATTTGTAAGGTCTCTCCCACACTGCAGCTTCACATCTTTCTTCTGGTCAAGAAGTCTCATCTTACACCTGTTTGAACCATCTAACTGATGCTGCTAAGTTCCAGGCACAATTAAACTGTCCAAAAATCCAGCCCTTCTTCCACATCCCACCGTTTGGGCCATTGTTTGGAAAGCATGACCTCTTAAATTCCTTAAGGTGCTACCTTACCCACCCCTACAACACTTCCTTCCTCTTCTCTTAAAACCCTATCTTGTCAAACACATTTGGAATTACTGCAAGTACAGGGGAAGATTAAAAGGGGTCTAAGCTCCAAGTTTCAAGGATATTTCTGCTCCACACAAACACTTTCAAAGAGCACATTGTACATATGTGTATTCCAGTGGTTGATTATTTTTCTGCTAACTGCTTTTAGTTATGGTCTAGGGGCAGGAATAAGCTCCTTTTATTACTCCA
This sequence comes from Molothrus ater, assembly GCF_012460135.2. NCBI lineage: Eukaryota > Metazoa > Chordata > Aves > Passeriformes > Icteridae > Molothrus > Molothrus ater. The sequence goes on along the minus strand of NC_050483.2, from coordinate 1,759,998 downwards.
AGTCTTGGAAAATGATATAGGTGAAAGTGGGGTAACATCTCATTAAAACTAATCTTTGCCAACATGCTACCGTAGGACATTTAAGATTTAACCCTTGATCAAAAAGCAAAATTTAATGGGGCAGACTTTGTTTGGTTGGTTTTTTTGTAGGCATTTATATCAGTTTCTGTTGAAGTCTCTATTACCCCCTGGAGGAAGGACTCAGGTTCTGCATTTCTACTTCTCAGGCTTTGCAAGCACCGAGCTTCCTGCCTTCATCCAGCCCCCAAACTCTGGGCAAGGCTATGACCCCAAGGCTGAACTGACTCAACCCTATAAACCTTCCTTTCAAAATCCTCTACAGCTGTCTCTTCATTCAAGAAGTACTCTTCAATCCCATTACTGCTTAAATCCTTCATAATCCAATCAACCTCGGCAGCATCGTGTCCGATCCCTCTGTCAACACTGTAACCCTGAAATGTTTCATGTGGGGAAAGCTCAGCACTACTTTCCATTTCCAGAAAAACCATAACTGACCCAGCTTTGTTCTGGATTCATCTTCAGTCAGCACAACCCCATTAGAAACAACGACTGGATCTTCCAGATATCTTTATTTTACATAGGGCAAAAAGAAAAATTAAACTTTTCCAGCTATTTCTAAGGAAACAAAACATAATTCAGATGAGTAGATTGGCTTACTTTACACACTATTTTTGTAGTAGTGTTAAGAAACTAGTGTAAGATACATAAAGGAAGTAAACTGAAGCTTTACAATATTTTTATCAAGATTTCATCATTTCTTCTATTGATTTTTTCTTATTTTGACTTAACTGCAAACGAAAGAGAATCATAAAGTCATTTAGGGTGGAAAAGAGTTTTAAGATCAAGTCCAACTGTAAAATTGCCTCTACTTCTTTAATTCAGTTACTAGAAATATGACCCTTTAAGAAAGAATACATTTATTAGCTTTTATTATTTATGAGCTTTTCCCCTAGGTATTCATATTCCTTATGGCAAGCTCCTACTTTAGGGTAGTCCAAGACCAGCAGAGAGGTCCAAAGGTGCTCCCAGGTCCAAGACACCAAGGATTTTGTAAACCTGTGACAAGTTCCTGCTTCCCCTTAGGTTTAGTACTCAGCTTCCCTTCAGGTTTAGTACAGGATGATCATATCCATTTATCATCCTTACAGTCCAAAAGAGAACACAATCCTGTAACCATAGAAACATGGATGTTCCTGTGGACATTTTCTGCCTATTATATTTATAAAAAGAGAACGGAGCCTTATTTGCTCTCTCCACAACACTGTCACAACCCCAGCTGAAATGAAAAATCCCGTGCTCATTTTAAAGCAGTGCAGCAGCTCACAGCCCCTCTCCTTCCCTCTCTTCAGAGATAAATACAGCATGGCTTGGCCTGGGAACCTTGAACCCTGGGATCTATAAAATTGTCATTTACCACAATTAATAGCTGAGCAATCAACCAGAAACTCGACAGCCACTGCCATGTGTCAGCCATCCACCCCTGTGCAGAGCAGCCCTACAATCCATGATGGACCAGGAACAGTCCCCATCTGGGGCAATGTTTTTCACCCCTCCTCCTAAAGAATTGCTTTATTAAAATAAGCAAAGTGCAGCTGCATAATACTAGTCTTAGTAGAACCAAATCCTATGAGAAACAGTAGGCTTGCTTACCACATATTACAAATCTAAAAAATATTAAATCATTATTCACTGTTTGAAGATATGTGTTTCTCATTTAACCATGAAAAGCTAGCACATTAAAAAAAAATATTTTTATATTATCCATGGCCAAGCAGTGAAAGCCAAAGCATGCTGACAGAGCCTTCAGTTAGGAGTGATGTGGAAGGAGGTTTAGGGGCTATTAAAAGAAAAATAACACATCAAATTAGATCTGAGGACGTTAGCAGCAACAGCTGTTTTGTGTGTTGCCAGAAAATGCTTTGACTCACATGGTGAAATATTCAACAACCTAAATACTACACAGTCCCTTTAAATCTCTAAAAAGTCAAGGTATTGCCTGGGAAAGGAAAGTGCTTTGCTCCATACACAATTATGCATTTACTAAAGTCAGATGCTTAGAAGAATAATAATCTACCCATCCCCCCACCACCACCCTCTGGCAATATAATTTAATAATTGTAAATCAGTAAAGCATTATAAACAACTCCAGGATATACAACACAGGCTTTACTGAGCATAATACTTCAAGGTAATTAAGGACAACGATTGATACAAACCTACAGTCACAGATAATTACAAAAATGGACACTAGTCAATATTAACATGGAAAAATTTGGGAAACTAGGCACAGAGAAGTTAAAATATTAGAATTATGCAGCTCCTGAGGAACTTCAATGATGTCTATTTTCTGTCTCATGCAATACATCTCACAACATAGAATATTCCCATAAGTTCCTGAATGGGTGTGCCACATTGCAATGATAAACTTGCTACCCCTGGATCTCATAGATCTGCAGTTCTTCATATTTTCATGTTAAGCTGTTTCACTACTGCACATTATAAAACATACAAACCCCTTTTTTTTCCACTAAGGAGCCATTTAGTCCTTAGAACAAAAGCCGTTCTCTGTAATTCAGCCTTTTTCAACACTGCAAGAAAATTCTGTACATATTCATTCCCAAAGTGCCTAATCAGTCAGTATTAAACGAAACAAACAAAATCACAAAGGCTTTTTGAAATTAAAATATGAACTATTTATCCACCCTCTGTGAAAGAAACTCTTATGTCTCCACTGACCAGTTCTGGACATTGAGAAAAAGGGCGAAATTTTTTTATTTTATATTTTTGCTCTGCCCATTAGATGCAAACCCTTTGTGACAAAACCAAACCAAATTCTACGTAGTTAGTCTAAATTGCTCAATAAAGTTGAATTGTTTCGTGAGCATTTTATGCTCTATATGAAATTGCCACCTACAGACTTCAGAGCAGCTACTCGCAGGCAGCCAACGCTTAACAAGCAAATTTTACATGTTTAAAAAGGCTTTTGGCTGCCTGTGAAAATCATCTCCCAGCAGAGAAACAGGTGCCCTTGGTTAACAGAAAAGCAACAGGAACAACATCTAATTAAGATCACAGTGGAGCTGCAAATGCTGTGAAGGGACAAATATTCTTCCAAGTCAAATGGCAATAATTCATGGAACCAAACCTTAACACACACACAGAGACCCAAAGAGAAGCAGTTCTGCTTAAGAACTATTATGTCCATATTTTATTTCTTTCAACAGGCCAAATAATTGAGGTTTTAGTTTTTGGTTTGATGCTAGTCATAGTTCTTTTTAGTACCATGAATAAAGTGCTTTACAGAGGTGCTGGTAAATAGCTAAGAAGTGCATTTGGCAACTTCTTGATCAGAAATTAATGTTAATATGATGCATTCAATATTAAAATAATTTAATATTCAAACTTTTTAATATTAGAACTTGTTGAGCAGTCCCAACAAATATCAAACTACCAGCAATAAACCCCAACCCCATCATTTCAGCTTCTCATCTACCTTATCAAAATCAAGTTCTGCATTACAGCATGTGTCTCAAACATGTTTCTTGAACGGCTGTGTTACCTCAAAATTCCTTTATTGCCATAACAGATATCAAGAAGGTACAACCAAACAAATGTACTTGAAGGCAAAAAACCCTCTCTAGCCTAATAAACACAAGTCAGGATGTAAATATATCATCAAGAGCTTCACTAACTGCAAGCAGTTTCACCCCAGGAGACAGCAGTAACTTCTCCCATTGGATTTTGGCCTAAAATGTTTGTAGCATGATTATTTTCACAGGCTTAAATACAGGGTCTGGGGGTTTAGTTTTTCATTTGTTTGCCTGTTTTTAAATAGCACAAAGCGATGCTGTTTCATAGTGACACAGTGAAGGCATTCTTCACAACATTTCATTTGAGCAACAGCCTCCCCTGAGGAGCTGCTCCCCTTTCTGAATGGAGCCAATCTCAGCACAGAGGTTCCCTCCATTGTTGGAAACTGGATGCCAGAGGATGTAGAAAACACTCATTTCTTACAGAAAACAGGTACACAGCACTGAGAAAAACCCTAAAGCTCAAAAACATGCCATGCCTCTCAGGATGGGGCACAAAACCCAAGTCAGGAGAGGAAGCTGCACAGAGGAGAAGGGCAGAAAGGATCCCTGTCCTTTCAGTTTTCCCTCCCAAACCCTGGCCATTAAGTTTCAAGCTGAGTGAAATAACTTGTTATGGATTAAATCTAGTGCTCTCACCACCATGCAAGTACTGAATTAAAAGCACCATGGGAGGTACTCCAACTTCTGATAAGACTTTTGCAATTTTAACACCTTCCCTTCTGAAAACATCCTTGATTCACACTTAGATTACTTGACTTCATTTTCCAGGGGTTGATTTCTGTTATAGCTTTTCTGCCATTCAGTATTTTCTCACACTGAAGTTAGTAATACACTATAATTAAGCCACCTTCATTTATTCCTTTTGATAGGCAGAACATAAAATCTCTATGTCAAAACAATCCACAACCAATCCCTTCATCCCCAGCATTGACTGAAAACTGAATGAAAAAGAAGAACAGATTGTTATCTCTTTATATCAAACAATAGAGATAACCCCCATGTTAGATGCACACCTCAAATCTGAAGGTCTACATGTTTTGGCCTAAAATGCACATTTTTTTTTTTTTTTTTTTTTTGTGATCACAGAGAAGCTGTTTACCACCTCCTTTGCAAACCTTGACATTTACATAAAATATTTAACAACAATCATAACTGGGAGGTAAACTGATTATGACCATATAAATGTACATTCACACCTTGAAACACAAAGGAATACAAGCTGTGTGGGACAAGGACTAGAAACAGCAATATTTTATTACACTTCTAAATTCCCAGCTCCAATTAGGATAAATATAAATCTAGAACTTGGCCTTTTTATTGCCCATTAATACAGGGTGACATAAAAAAAGTCTCAGACTCCAAGGAGTCAGATGGAGCTATGGGGACCACCTTTGTGGAAACACTTCTGTGTCCCAGGTGAGGCACACCTGGGAGAGCTCTGGCAATGCTGGTGGTGGGATCACAGCAGTGCAGGAAATATTTCATTCACACAGCAGGATGGCAGACTAAAATTGCACCAAGTCTCCTACCATCAGGAAGAGGAGCAAAGGGGATGAGATCAGCACAAAACAGATATAGACCTGCTGGACTGAGTGCAGAGCAGGCCACAGAAATGCCCACAGGACTGGAGCATCTCTGCTGTGGGGACAAGCTGAGAGGGATGGGGATGTTGGGAAGAGAAGGCACACCAGAGAGCCAGGGAAGGACTCTGGACAGAAGCATGCAGTAATAGGACAAGGGATAATGGCTTTAAACTGAAAGAAGGGAGGGACAGATTAGATATTAGGAAGAAATCCTTCCCTGTAAGGGTGGTGAGGCCCTGGCACAGGGTGCCCAGAGAAGCTGCGGCTGCTCCATGCCTGGAGGTGTTCACAGCCAGGTTGGATGGGGCTTGGAGCAGCCTGGGACAGAGGAAAGTGTCCCTGCTCATGGCAGGGAGTGTGGAACTAGGGGATCTTTAAAGTCCCTTCCACCACAAATCACTCTCTGGCTCCATGAAAGTGTATTTTCAGCTTCTACACAACTTGGCCCTACATCCCCTCCCTGAGCCAAACAGTGACCACCACCAAGTGTGGTGGTGTTTTCAGGGGTCCCAGGATGAGGGAAGAGATGAGAATCTTTACTCCATGTTTCAGAAGGCTGATTTATTATTTTATGATATATATTGTATTAAAAGAAAATTATACATTAAAACTGTACTAAAAGAATAGAAGAAAGAATTTCATCAGAAGGCTTGCAAGGAATAGAAAGGAATGGAATGATAATAAAATCTTGTGACTGACCAGAGTCCAAGACAGCCAGACTGTGATTGGCCATTAATTAAAAACAACCACATGAGCCAATCCCAGATGCACCTGTTGCATTCCACAGCAGCAGATAACCATTGCTTACATTTCATTTCTGAGGCCTCTCAACTTCTCAGGAGAAAAAATCCTGGCAAAAGCATTTTTCATAAAGTATGTCTGTGACAACCAGGCTGGCATCCAGGAGTACCTTCTGCCTAGAGAAGAGAAGAAGGGACAATCCCTTTGGTCAGGACCACTCAGCAGGGAAGCAGTTAAAATCTGCAGGGATGGCTGTGGCTGGATACAGCCCCAGGATGAAGGCAGAGCCAACAAACCAGGCACTTCTGTGTGTTTGGGCTACCTGGGGGCTGCAGCCATAGGACAAGGCAGGACAACTCCATGATTTCCACCATCCACCTTCTGATGTTTGGGGGTTTCTACAGTTAAACCCCAGTTCTGGCAATATTCAAAGAGCAGGGAAAGTGTGCAAGTGTGTATGAGTGCATTTATGGGTCAAAAATGGTAGGTCTAGATTTTATTTTATTTTTAAATCTTTCTATCAATTTCATGTGAAAGCAGGACAGTGGGGTTTTCTGAATGCCTCAGGATTTGGCCCAAGGAGAAACATTTCCTAGGCTGGGACTGGGCACTCAAGTATAAGCAGAAAAGTACCATAATAAACATGAAAGGTTTTGCATCCTCCTTGCAGCAAACACAATGCTCATTTACATTCATGCAGTACAAGATAGTTCCATCTAAAATTGGCTTTTCCCCCCATTAGAATCCTACAGGGCTTGATTAATTACTGCTAATGAGAATGAATTTCTTTTCTTAATTTACATGCTACCTGTTAGTTTACTTTCAGGTTTATTTTTTCTATCAAACCATTCTCCTTTGGGAAAATGACCATCATTATCACAGAGTCCTCCCAGGAGCACAAAATAACAGCTGTCACTTTGGGTCACCATAGCAACACTACTGTAACCACATAAGATTTGGTTCAACAGGAGAGGAAAAATAAATATATATACACAAATGTACGTGCAGAGGTGATGGTAATAAGAGATTCATAACACAGTTCAGAAAATTCTCATTTCACTGACCATGTGCTTCTCCCTCTTTTGGCCAAAATAACTCATTAAAGGTCAGTTCATCCCTTGCTACCAGGGATGCAGTTGTCCTGTGGGGCATTCATTTTTAAAAAAAGCCCTGCCAAATACTGTCAGAAATGCCATCATATCACAGGAGAGCAAATAGGTGATCTAGTCACACACTGGAGCCTGGGGTTCCCAAGAGATTTGCCCATTTAAGTCCCATTAATGTTAATGGGGAATTATGTGCAGAGTATGAAGACATTTGAGTGAGAAAAGAAGCTCATAAGAGCAAATCTACCATTATAAGCAAAAATTAAAAGTTTGCCATTATTTTCAATGGGAGAAAGGTTGGATCACAACTCAGATAAGCCAGCTAATCAATATTTATAGAAACAAAAGCCCAAAAGGTAAATTCTAAAAATCAAAGATCTGGCTTTTTTAGTCATTACTTCTCAACACAAAACACTGCCTTTATTTTTTCTCACGTTTTTCTGCTAGGATATATTTTTTATGTGAAAGAAGGCAAAGAGTTTTACGAATACTGCATTATGGTTCATTAATGACCTAACAGAATGAGTTCTGAATCTTTTTTCTTCCATTTCTTCCTGACAGTTTCTGGCCTGATGCCTTCCCTTTGGTTAAGAAGAGAATAGAGCAGCTTTGGGAGGGGAAGCCTCTGCACAGATGAAGCTGGCTATGAAAAGCTGTCTTTCCTCAGTCCCAGCTGGATGAAGATGAACCCTCCAAAGGCTGCAGGCTGTGCTGGCAGCACCAGGAACCAAAGAGCTCCCTAAAGACAGATTGCTCTGATTCTCTTCCTAAGAGAGAAACCCAAACATCCACAGTCATGGGGACCAGGTCTGGGCTTTGATACCCTGTGGCTTTGCCCTGGGATCAGAGGTTCTGTATGTCCTGTTCAGCCACATACCTAGGGAAAGGTGTACATGAATTGCTTAAAAAAAAACCAAAAACCACAACTGCTTTCAGTTCACACTCAGCAGACAGCAACAGATCAGAGTGAAACATCACCAGGATTTGCTGTTGGGACTGCAAGGTCGTCACTATCAATTCTCTGTACCACTACATACAAGACACAGCTGGATCAGCCTCAGAGGCAATTAAGAAAGCCCTCATTAGAGTTTATTAGCCAAATCCCAGCCAGGAACTAAGCTTACATGTACTTATTTAAGACACAGTTACAACAAAAGTTGCATTGATAAACCCTCAGCCAGGGTGAGAAATCTCAGTTGTTGTCTCCGTGCTTTCATTGACATGCAATAATTATGGTTAATAGTTGCTAAATGGCTTCTAACAAACCTCTCACAATAATTTATCATCATTAACATAACCTTAGACATGTTTCAAGCTTTTGGTCCTCAGCTCATTATTTATGGGTCTTTCAAAATTGTTCCAGTACATTAATTTTTCAATTTTTAAGCAAATCTATATGCAAAGCCTATCAAATGCTGAAAGAATTACAGTTCCCAGTTTATAAGTGTGGGTAATATACATGTACATTCATAGCTTAGACTTCTTTTTGAAGCAGTATTGAGTCATTAATTCATGATATAGAGAAGTTATTAGTCAGGTAGGGCCTGCTTTGCAAGAAAGGTGTAACAATGCATACCTAAAAAGGAGCAGAATTGGTAGACAGTGGAAAAACTGAAAAAACGTAAATAACAAACATTTTAAATATTTTCCATATGGGTTCATGTTGATAGTACTTTCACATTATTACAGAGAAGAATAACTATGAATGTTGCTCTGTACTACTTCTGAATGTTTCTCCAACACTTTCATCCCACTTTAAGCTCAAAAATCAGTTAACAACACAGAAAAATACATGTAAAGTAGGGTCAATTTCATTTGGAAAAACAGAAATCAGTGTAAGGATGTTCAAGTAAAAATTAGCAAGATACAGAAATGACAAATTCAGAGGACTGTAAGTATGAATTTCTGTGGGATTTTCCACCCCTTTCTTCAATTTAACCAGGTTTATCATTCTAGCATACAGTACTACACAAAGCCACCCAAACTAGGAATGACCAAAAATTAGATTAGTCTAAGAATATCCAGAAACTACCAAATCAGCACATGATTCTGTGATTAATCTGAACAAATACGATCCTGAACATACATTTTAACTATCTGACTGCCTAAAAACCCTGGGTAAAGCTTCAGTTGCGTTTAAAAGTTATGAATTCAGTTCGTTCACTCAGGACAGCCAAGTCTCTGTAAGGAGGCAGCCAAGTCAGAGGAAAGCTGCTCCTCACTACAGCAGAGCCCAAATACTCACTGGAGTCAGTCCAGAATAGATCAGACCCACCCCAAAGCCTGCAGCCTAGCTGAACTCTTAGTTCCTTTCCAAATTCAAAATATCTAGAAGTACTTTGATTAGCGAATCAAGAGAAGTCAGTGCCCAAAAAGAAGAGCAGTCAGTCATAACCTCTGTTAACAGGACTGGAATTGGAGGTCATTGTCCCAGTGAGACCTCCTGCAGCTCCTGTTCCAGCAGCCACAGGGTGGTAAATCAGGCAGTCCAGTTTATCAGCACACAACAAAACAGAATTAAACTCTCTGCCTTTTCCCGATTACAAAGCACCCTTCTGGGAAGGAAAGGCCTTTACTGCTTTGTAAGGCAGACATTTCACCAGGAGATGGCTATTAGCCAGCATATATCTCTGTCACTTTTTCAAGATAATCTGGTTAAACAGCTACATCATCTTATGTTTTTGTTTCCACTATACACATGAAAATTAGCTTAGAGACTAAGCGGGCTAATTTACATTTTTAGGGATATGTTTTATCATTGTGTGCAGATAGGATTTGCAGTCTCTGTGCTGAATGCATTGTGTCACTAACCCACTCTCTGTTCTCTGCCCAAAGAAAGAAAAAAAAAGGACATTTGCATCATGTGAGCAGAGAATATTGCCCTGCTTTTTGCTGGAAGAAGAAAAGCCTCAAATTATCACCCCTACCTAGTAAAGCCAGGGAAAACTGAGGAATAATAGATGCTGAAAGCAAAATTTCTTCAACACTAATAAAAAGGCAGGAGAAAGTAGAAACTTTCATTTTTTGGGCACTGCCTTTGTGACTGCACTCTTATGAAAGTGACACGAGTCCCACAAGAAAGAAACACAGCATAATTTTTCCCCACAATGGCAGGTAGTTGTAGGTGTAAATAAAAGAGTGATTTGCTGAAGGCTTGTTGCCAATCTTGTCACTAGCAGTAGCAAGTGTATGAGAATTGTACTTGGTGCTTACCTTCAGGCCAAGCTTTGAAAAGTGGATCTGAGATCTGAAACAGCAAAGCACCAATGTATATTTATCACAACTCAAGGGGGGAAAAAAAAAACTGAAGGAAGGGATAAAATACAAAAACCCTGTCTCAGTTTTATTCCATTCTCTTTACTTTAAAAGGGGAAGAATGAGGAAATTACCTCCAATTTACTCAATTTAATAGCTATGACCAAGGAATGTGAAAAGGTTCAAATAGAAGGTACAAATGGATGCAGGTGCTGTCACCAGATTTCCAGCACTGTTCATCAAGGGGGGGTTCACCTTCTTTGACCTTCCTTTTTTGATTAACAAACCTGTCGAAGCCCTTTCTGTCATTCTTGGCATCATTTGCCAGGTTCAGCTCCAGCTCCACCTTGGCCTTCTCACCCCCTCCTTAAACAACTAAACTTTTTCTCTGTGCTCTTCCCAGTTCACCTATCCTGGTTTCCACTGTGATTTTGCTTCTTTCCCTTTAGTTTGACCAGCAGGTCCCTACTCAGCCACACACATACACACATGTGTAAAGGATCAAGCAAAATGTCTATGCATTCCCACACATCAGAAACAGCACTCAGTAGCCTGATTTATAGTGAATTTACACAACAAAACACAAGCACTGGGAGAGCTGCATCTTTTGCAGAGGAGAGAAATGGGAAGAATAAGCAGTTTTAGCCATGACTATACACACACGTTAGACTGGCACAAAATTACAATTCTATTTCATAGACATTTTGTAGCACAACTGTTTGATCTTGTTCAACTTGCAAAAGTGGAAAACTCCTGCAGGGGTCAATCCAGCAACCAAGACATGAGTGTTGGGAAGAAGAGAAGCCAGCTGGTCCAGGTGCTGACAGGAAGCTGAAACCTTTCCAGCCTTTAGCTGGGTATCACCAGATCACACAATCACAGACTGGTTGGGCTTGCAAGGGACCTTAAAGACCATCTAGTTTCAACTCCCTGGTTCCACAAGACCAGGATTAGCCAAGCCCCATTTAAGCTGGCTTTGAACACTTCCAGGGATGCAGCTTCTCTGGGCAACCTGTGTCAGGGCCTCACCACCTTTGCAGTAAAGAATTTCTCCCTAATTTCCAATCTAATCCTGCCCTCTTTGGTTTTATAGACCTTTACTGCAAACAAACAGCATCCATGAGAATGCTGCAACACCAAGAAATCAATAATTTGAGCCACAGAGTTATGGGTGCATATTTTTTAATCCTCCTTTCCACACATCTGCTACAAACCCCAGCAGCCCCCCTTTTTCTGCAAACTTTGCATTCATTGGAGGATCTTGGGCTGACATCCAGCCCACAACTTGAGACACAAGCCATTAGGGCTATTTATTAAGTTTTGCATCTCAATTAGTCACACTTCATGAGATCTTACTTTAAGATTAATAAAATAATATTGGAAGGCAAGAGTTCCATCATCGTAATGATTTAGCACACACACCAGAGATGGAAGTATAAATAATTAAACCTACCAATCTGAAAAACAAATCTGACAAATCGCTTCAACTGTCACCAAAAAGACAATTTCGAGTTAATTTAACGTCTAATACCAAAAACACTGACAACAGTATAACACTGTGTCAAAATACAAGAAAAATCATTTATTCATGGAGTCTGATCTTGCATGTCAGATGCCACATTTTAAATATCATTGAGCTATCTCAAACTGGTCCCCCCTGCATTGCTCTTTTCCATTTTTGTAGTGAAATGGTATAACTTATCCACAAAACTTGTAAGTAAAAAGAAATTCCCATATGTAGCATTTAATTGACCAATTTTGTCTACCAGCCCTTCTACACAATCCCCTTCCTAACTCCATTTGCTTTCCTGCTGTGAAAACTCAAATAGACTAATAGGCTTCTCTGTCTCTGCTAACAAGAGAATGTTGTATTTAAGCTCTTATTAAAATACAATTACTGTATCAGATTCAGTGTTTTTCACTAGGTTATTCAATGTGTCCTTTGCAACAAAAGTTATGTAGGCATTTCAAGTTTAAATAAAGGTTAGGGGCCAAGACTGAAACAAGAAAATATTTTTTAAACAGAATCACAATGAAATATTTACTGATAGAGGGGGAAAACACTTTGTTTAGATTCAAAAAATATGATACAGTTTGATATAGTTCACATTAAAGTCAAGAAAAAACATCAACAAGCAAGTTTTCTAACAGAGCTTATGTTCCTGGGAATGGTTTGCCAATTAAAGTGGCAACACCGCATCAAACAAATACACGAGGACACACAAAAAAAGATAGCTGACCTAATTCTAGAAGGTGCAATAGCAAAAACACCTGTCAATAAAATTTCAGTTACTCAAGACTATCAGCCACAATTCCTGTGACTGCAGGTGCAAGATCATTTAATATTATTTTCAGCTATTTGTGCCTTGCTTCTCACAGCACCAAAAATGAATTTAAATATATACTTCAGGCAGCATTCAAAACACAGTCGTCTAATTAGAGGGAAGTACTTCCAGTGCAGGGAAATAAACCCACCATCCACAGGAGTACTGGCAAAGGGAGGCAGGAGCTGCAGAGGGGGGCTGGAGGAGGACCTCAGAAGGGTGATGAATACTGGGACACAGCTACAATTTGTGATAACATTTAACCCTCTGCCCTCAATTTAGGCTCTCTAAGACATTAAATGAATACCAATATGTCAATAAAGCAGGACAAGCCCAGAGAGAACAACAAAACCCCTGCCCCTAAGAGCATCCATCCCTCTTTGTCTTCCAGATTACAGGAGAAGCCAGGGAATCAGAAGTCTTTAATCCACCAGCGAGAGCTGCTGGGGAAGAGTTAAAGCAGCAGAGCCACCTGCAGCAGCAGCAGCTCATCTGCTCTCCCCATGCAGCAGCCCTGCAGGTCACTGCACTTCCAGAAAAATCAAAAAACTAAAAAGAAAAATCTGTCTGCTAGCCAGTATCTGTCACCACCGCAGCTGTATTACACAGCAGTTGGCACGAATGAAGTAATTCCTTGTTAAGGAAGGATTTATAAAATATGCAGGACATTAACTGAGCATACACAGCTACTACTTGAGATTATAAATTCATTAACCTGGACACAATCACTGGGTAGGAGGCAGGAAAGAGAACCAGTCTGGTTTCCCTTCACTTTGTGCAGAATTTGCACTATTTGAGACAAGTACAGAGACCATGGTATCAGAATAGAATTCTCAGGTTAATGCAAATTAGGGGGTGCAGTATCAATACAAAAAACAGAGTCCAGCACAGTAAAAAACTTCAGTAAAAAACTTCAGTTAAGCGCTGAACTGCCTTAACATCCCCAAGAGCACAATTGCTAACACCTCCAACATCCATTACTGCAACCATTTGGCCTGCAGAACTCCCTAAGGAATGGACAGTGCCAAATCCCATCTTCCAAACATGACTATTTGAAGCTGCTTAAACATCTATCACGCCTCTGCCCAAATGCTGCTGTAAGATGTCCAGGTCTTCTCAAGAGCTTCTTTCCCGCTGCCATCATCAAGTCTTAGTTTGATTTGTGATGCCATGGCAGGCCATGCCTTAGCATCTTCTGCATGGGTGGGTAAGAAATGAGGGAGCACCAGCAGTTGGCCACTGGGCTTCAGAGACAGGGAGGAAAGCCACCTTTGTTTGATCCAGGGAGCAGCTGAGAAGAGCCCAGCTAGAAAAAAAATCCCTCTCTTCCAACCTGCCTTGGACAGCTGAACTAAGATACGACAGCCCTTCTCAGTCAGGCTGAACGTGGCTCCTGCTTGCAGCCACCAGTGCTGCAGATACCTCTTATCACTCCTTAATTAACAGCAGCAATTTGCTCACTATAACTCCCAGACCTGTGCTGGGTTGGTTTTGTTGTTCATCAGTTTGGGGTTGTTTTTTTTTTTTCTTATTTTTTTCTTAAGAGCTGACATTGAAGGGCTACATTTTATTCTTCAGCTCCAATTAAAAGCTGCCAAAATCCGTCATGGTCTCGCCTCCCTGCATGAGGAGTCAGCTCTTATCTCTCAGTGGGGGGAAGTGAAAATGGGCTTGGTTGCCTAGAAACCTGAATGAGCATCTTCTAAGTGAAAAGCAACTTCTGGACTGTTAATTCGGGAATGGAGAGTCCAGGCAAGAGCACGGTGCCAGTCACTCAGCTTTCAACACCCACAGGGTGACCCTTCCCCACGGAGCATGAAGGGAAATAAACACTGGTCTAAGACTCACAAGAGCCCAGGAGTTTTTAAACCAAGTAGTTGCAGATGCTGCAAGCAGGGCACCCATCAGTCTCTCCATGCTGCTGGGCCACAGGGGTTTGCACAGCCCACACCCACAAAGATTTGCTCGTTCATTCAGTCTGGGTGTGGCACCACATGTACCTATTTGCTGGGAGAGAATCCAAAACTGAGCCAAAGGACACAGCACTTATCTGGAAGTGGATACACAATAATAACTCATTACATACAGGATGACCTATTTTGAAACATGCCTGTTTGTCTGCCTTCAGTGAGAATTAATTACATTATACTTTATGCAGAGATCAAACTTATTTTTAATACAAGAAAAAAAACCACTCTCCTCTTATCTGTATTACAGCATTTATCATGCAGGTACTGAATATGCTTTTTCTTAACTTACAAAGAAAGCCATGATTAAGAGCCTTTCAGGAAAACTTTCTATGAAATTTAGTATTAGATCTCAAATGTGTTCCCATCTGAACAGTTTTCATTAGTGAAAGCAAAATCTTCCTATAAAGTTAATCCAAACCTATATATTGGCCATGGTGACAGCTATGCAAAAGAAGTGAATAATGTCAAAAATATTGTTTTGAATTTTAGCTGAATTTTGAGGCTACAAATATTAAGGGCTAAAAACAAGTAGTGCAAGAGAGCAAAGTAACAAGGCAGGGACTGCGTGGTTGCATTCAAGGTCAGGCCCCAATTATTCAAGTAGCTATTGCCAAAACTTGTGGCATGAGGCATCAGCAGAGTAAATACCAGGTCTGGCTGCAGTCCCCCATCCAATCTGAGTCAGTGCACTGCCACAGTAATCCCAGTTCAGCTGGGAAGCAGAAGGAGAGACACGAGAAGGGAAGCAAAGGCCTATTTCCAGCCCTTGCACCCAGCAACTGCAGGTGAAGTGGATTATTTGATAAACATATGTAAGTCTAGAATCACTAAAGACCTACAATATTTGAATTTATTTTGGCGAAAAGCAAATAATTGGCGTCAGTTCACATAACTCTTGCATCCCTCTGTCGTTTTGTGGGTTTTTTTAAATATCTTTCCCCTTCTTGCAGAAATACTAAAGATAAATACACAAAGGGTTCTGCAGTATTCAGATATTAGAGATCAAAACACAGCTAAAGTGAAAATCTCCCATCAGCACAAGAAATTCCATCCTGCCTGCTCATCTACTTGATGGGGATTTTTTTCCTTTAAAAATTTCTCTTTTTCCCTTCTTCTTTCCTCAAGTTACTTCATTCTAACATTTTTCTTGTTACAACAGACTCAATAACGTGCATGTAACTAAAGAAACCCACCAGGTTTTCCTCCCTTCCCTGACCTCCAGCACTGGAAACAAGACCTAACATCACATGCCACTAAATCACTGACCTCTGCCTTTTGGAGCTGATGACAGCTCAGATCATGGCAAACTCAGTCTGTGGTAATAACTGCTCCCAGGGCAAATATTTTATTTACCATTTATCCTCAAAACCAGCAGGCACAATGCCAAACCCCTGATATTAACCACTGCCATCAGCACTCTGACAAAGCAGACAAAACACAATAAAGCTTATAAGCACAGACCCTGTTCTGATATTTATTTTGCATTCTGCTATCCCTGTCCTAAACTGGTCTCAGAGTGGTTTGGCTTGGAAGGGACCTTGGAGATCCTCCCATTCCAGGGACACCTTCCACCAGACCAGGCTGCTCCAAGCCCCTGGAGTGGCCTTGAGCAGCTCCAGGGATGGAGCACCCACAACTCCAGTTTATATCTGATTTAAACCAACCCTCTTGCCATGCCAGGTCATACAGGGAAGACAGCAAGCTCTTCACCATGCCTTCATGAGGGAGAGACAATGGGCAGAGACAAAATAAACCCACTGCTCACTGCCTGTACTGCAGATCCCCTACACACACCTGCAGAGCAAAAAAATTCCTACTTCTCCTTCCCTTCTTCCCTCAAACTTCTGAGGGCCATGAGGAAGAGGTGCTTGAAAAGAGCAGCAGATCCCAGGCTGCAGTCCCAGCTGCAGGCAAGCAGCTCCCAGCCTGCTCCCCAGAGATGGCATTATCAGCCTGGGCAGCCAAGGTGGGAGCACAAGGCACTGGGAAGGCAAGGAAGGAGAAATCAAATGAAAAATATCGCAGCAGCTGGTCAGTGAGACTCGATTTTCCAAGTCTAATCTCAGTTTGTGCAGTCAATGGGGGAGAAATGGCACAATTTGCATAACAACAGCCAGGGGAACTGAATAGTGGCAAATCAATTCTGTGAAAGAAGATAAACCAGAATACACCTAATATATTAGCAGCAAGGTAGAATTCAATTCCCATCATGTCTGATGATATTGATTAAAACTGACACTTTTTTATTATTATTATTCCTCTTTCACTTAGGACATGGAAACAACTGAGCCATATAACAATGCAGTTGTTTTACACAAATGGAAACACACTTGGCCACTGAAGAAAATAATGTAAAGTCCACATCCATTAGGAGTACCAGCCCTAAAAAATATTAGGGCTAGCTATTTTACCATGTTACAAAGACACAAGCTCGCTTAGGTTCAAGGAGGGATTTGGTGACTTTAATTTATACCCCACAGGAGAGATGGAAATAGCATGAATAGCTGAAAGGAAGTATTAGTTTTATTTATGGATGAGTTTTAAATAATCAGCAAGCACAATATCTCTGACTTCCTTCCAAATTATTTAGAGATTTGACTATCAGTGCTGACTTGCTTTTGAATTTAAAATAACCTTCACAATCACTATTGGGCTAAATACAAAAATTTCCTGACAATGTACATTTGTCTATAGTTAAAGCAAATTCTTTTTAACTCAAACAAAATCCTCCTTCCCCCTTTCTCGGTCACCAGTGTTATTATCTCAGTTAATAATCTCATTTTTAAAGATGCTATTACAGCTGAATGAGAATTGCTGGTCTGACAAGAGAAGCACATTCAGTATGTGAAAAAAAAAAAAAAGGAAGCAGCTCCTAGTGATGCTGCTGCTTGCATCTAAGCAAAAGGAAAAAAAGAAAAAACCCACAAGTCTGGATGCTGAAAAGTCCACATTACTTTTGACTGAAGAATCTGCTACAAAATTTATTTTCAGATTTAGAAAAATGAAGTATTGTGTGTGTGTGGTTTTGACTGCAGCGCATGTCATCATAGAGCACAGACACAAAGACTGATGAAAATCTCAGCCAGTACTGCTGATGTCACTGATCTGCTCTGCATAGCACTTGAAAAGGACAGTAAACACAGCTGAATCTTGTCAATACCACAACTTTTGACTTTATTACCATTGCAAAGAGATACCCACTCAGTCCCACCTTCCCCACTGCAGATTTAGAAGTGTTTCCCTGAATCACAGAAAAGAGCCAGAAGCTCCACTTAGTGCCTCCTTGAATACTAAACACCCCACTGGGGTGACCAGATCTTGTCCTTGGTCTCCAAGAGAGTGATCTGCCCAGAGATGTGCCAGAAAAGGCAGATTGCTGCAGCTCCTGGGGCTGAGGTGTCCTAAGGGGGTGCTGCAGAAGATGGGGGGCTCTCAGGGGTGTTTGCAGAGGAGCAGGGTCCCACCCTTGCCCTACAGTCCCCAGTGGAACAGGCAGGCACCACCCTGCCCTTGCACATCCTTCAAAATGTGTCCTGGAGCATGCTGGGTGTGCACAAGGGATTCCAGACACATACATGTCCAAACCTGCCCTATAATAACATTCCTTTCAACGGGCAGCAGACTTACATTAATATATATTAGTTTCTGTAACTAACTCGAGTAGAGATGTGACATTTGCTCCCTGAAGTGAAATTACACGTTTATATACATCCTATCTGGTCTCCCATCTCATTTTTTCACAACAGTTCAGCTGTCACATTCTCTCTTTCACTCTAGAATGAAAGGAAACAGATCTTCTGGGTTTAACAATGAGAAGGCAAAATTAAAAAACCCCAAGAACAAGCCAATGTCAGTAGCAGGGCACTGAGCTCAGTTTATGGATCAAAAAGTCCAGGCACAAGACTGTTTTGCACAAAATGGATTGTGCTTTTCCAGTTTGCTTCTGATAGCTCCTCAATCCTTCACTAAACCACCCTGCAGGAAAATGGGTGGTAATATACAAAGGTTTTATCTTTTTTGGTTTTTTTTACAATTGAAAAATACAAGGCCTAAATTTTGGGTAATATTCTAATGTAATTCTGCCACCTCATACCTACACAGACTCAAAAGCAGCTTGGAATCTAGACTTCATAAAGTCTGAGATTTCTGCTCTTTTGGTCTTGGTTGTTGACTTTTTCTTTTTTAAATAAAGTCCAGCACTGTGCTGTACAGGACAGAAGCATCCCACTGTATCTCCACTAAACAACTACAAATCCAGAAGAGGAAACACAAAATGCTCCTAATTTTCTTTGCACTTACATGGGTCGGAATAAATGAAAAACATGAAAAAACAACACTTCTAATGTCATTAAAATATGGTGATGAGTAAACGAACCTGAACAAAGGGAATTCGTTATCTGGATGACTTTTTGTGTTCACACAATCTGGATGAATAATTTATAGGGAACATTTCTAAGTTACCAAGAATAGACTTTAGTTCATCCACATTTTGGAGATAACACCAACACAGTTACTCTCTGAACTATTAGGAGTTCCAAAATTAAAAGTATTGATTATTATGAGAGACAAAAATGTAACTAAATTTCTTAATTCAACTGGAAAACCACATGGGGTTCTTTCCCCACTAGGATGGATGACCTCAACTTTTAGAGCTTAGAGAATCACAGAATATTCAGAGTTGGAAAGGACCCAGCAGGACCATCGAGTCCAACTCCTGAATGAGTGACACATCCAAGGGTCAAACCCACATCCCTGGTGTTACTCAGTACCATGCTCTGACCAACTGAGGCAATCTCAGGATCTCTTCATCATTTTCAATCCCCCAACCTCTTCATCATCTGCAGAATGCAGCTGCACTTCCCTCTCACACCCATCCTAAGCTCCACCCAGTCAGCCCCTTTACAAACTCTGCAGCTTGTGCCCACCAACAGAGAGAACAATACCTTTTCTTCACTGGGGCAGCAAGGAAGGGGATGTAACTTGCAGAAGTTGCTGAGAAGACAACATAATACTGTGCTAACACCACTTTTGCCTTTCCTCAAAGTTCCCTACATCATTACCACTCCCTCTGTAGGGAGCCACATTCTGCCAGGTCACCCCAGTCCCTGAGTCAGATCACCTTTCTCACCCAGCTAAGGAAAGAACTGGAAATTAGCAGGAGAAAACTGGCTATATAATTGATCTGACTTACTTTAAAGTCACTAAAGAGCAAAGAGGGAAAGGTAAAACTCTTTGATCAGGTTGGCAAAAGGGCAGGAGGACTGTTCTGGCAGACAGCAAGGCATGGCTTTAGAAACTCACTCCAGTGAGAAAACTGCACTGCCAGGTCTCAGCACAGCTCTGCTTTCCTCTGATCCCCCTGCAGCTTCTTTCACTCTGCATGGTATGAACACAGTGTAAAATAACCTCAAGCAATGTGTATAATTCCATATGGTACAGATCCAAACAGGAGTGATGACATTTCCTCAAACCCTACTCCTAAAAATATTCATGCCCTTAAATCTTCATTCTTACCAAAGGCATAAGCATGTGATTGATTAAAATACAATGATTTCTGGAGGATTAATTAAGAAGGCACATAACAAAGGTGCAAATAAATGAAAATTTCTAATAAAGATCCAATTTTTAAAAATCTATATTATTTTAATGTTTGTTCAAAAATATGCTTCCATTCATGACATTTGAACTGGTGACTCAAGACTGGCTATAAAGGTACATTGCAGATTATTTCTGCAGCACCCCACATCCTGTGAATTAGCAGGACTTTAAATAATTTAAGGTTTAAATAAGTGGAGGCACTGCAACACAAATCCCATGGTTTGCAGGATGCTCTGTTGTCATGACTCATTTTATTACTGCTCTGTTAGCAGCAAAGTGTTCTTCCAAGAAATCAACTTTGTGATTTTAAAAACTGGTATTATACTTAGGAACTCGATTAAATGAGAATAATTCCTTTCTATTGTGATCAACCAACCAAGATAATAATAGCAAGAACCTTAAGAGACTGGAAAATTTCTTCACTTATAGAATTTCAAAATATATGCATATTAACACACATGCCTCAACCTCTCATGAAGTATATTAAAAAGAATAGTTCAAATTAGCATGAAGCTACAGTTTCAAGTAACATATTACAGTTCATTTTAAAAAGTGTTTGTGAAAATTTGGAGATAATTAACTAGTTCAATCAGTTCTGCTTTTGGATCTTAAATCTAACAGCTGTATTAATATATTGCCCCAAAGTGTTAAATTCTCACCAGATTAAAAACAGTGCAGTTAAATCTCTTTCTGACTGAAGAAGAGGGAAGAGTCAATTCCCCTGAAGTTAATGGAGTCAAATTGGGGTAAAGGAAAAAAAAAATGGAACCCATTTTCTTGTGTTTGTGCAGGTAAAAAGTCTTCATCACCTTAACACCAACAGAAAATGTTCAAGTGCCTTGATCCTGGGAACATTAGATGTTTTCAGGAAAGTCAGGGAATTCTCCTTTAAATCAGTCTCCAAAGATGAAGATTACAGCCATTAAATGCATGGAGAAACAAGGAAAGAAAACCAACACCGAATAATTCCAGACCACCATGACTGCTTTGACACCTTTAGTTTGAGAATTAAAACCTTTTTAGCAGGCAGGTGTGAAGGAGGGACCAAAACCTGACTGACAGCCAGTCCCCTCACACCCTGGTGCACTGAGAAAAAGAGGCTGTGATGGCTTAGTGCATTTAAAGAGGACCCTACTCCCATCCACTGCTCAGCACATTAGGGAGAACATCACCTTGTTCAACAGCTCCAGAGTGCTCTGAGTAGCACAATCAATGGCAGCACAGCAAAGCTTGGGCTTTGGAGAATATGGAGTTATGCAGCTGCTTCTTCCACTGCCTAGGTGACTTCTGATTTTCATAAAAACCTGCTCCAGATTCCTTCCATTCTTGCCAGGAGAAATTCAATATATTCTGGAGAAGTAATTCTGACCTGGCTAAAAAAAATCCATTTACATCATTTAGTGACACTGGAACAGCTGACAAAGGGAGGTGGACAAGTGGATGTTTTACTGCAGCTGTGGTGAGCAGCAGGCTGGGGCTGTCTGCAGGGAAGAAAATACTGAGAAACATCATGGAAAATCAGAGCAATAGACAGGAAGGAAAAAATAATAGCTAACCTTTATAGCTATCCTTCAGCATCAGTCAGGGACTTACCTAGAAATACTCCTGCCAGATTAGTTACTGCAACACCCTCAGCCACCAGCTTCCAAAATGGTTGGTTCACTGAATACATTTACAATGAATAATAATCAACTTCTCAGCTTCTTATGACTTGCTTTTTCATGCCTAAACCATGTATCACATTAATTCAAACACATTTTTACTGTTAAAGTGGCTTAAAAGTGAGGATCAAATGCAAACACAAAACAACACAGATATAAGAAGTGATCCTGATGGCAGATTTGAGTAGGTGAAATATTAGTAAGTGATACTACTGACAAGCACAAAAGTATTCTATTATACTACTGGGCTCCTTCTTCCCCACTGGAAACTCTAATGAAAACTGATTTTTTGGTTTTGTTTTAAGTCTCACAATACAAGAAGCCACACTTCCAAAGTCTTCCCTCAATTCAGATGCATTATACTAGCTCCCCTTCTAAGTGTCTTCATGGTTCTGGCTGAGCTTATTTTACTGAAGGATTTTTGAGCAACAAAACAGGCAGACAAGTAAAAGCAGAAAGTTAAAAGAATCAAAGCTTGAGAGGAGTCAAAGAGCAGTCCTGGTGAATCTGCAATTTTCTGGTGCATCATTCTGCATCAGATGAGTAATCCATCGTTTGGGATGGCTTCCAAGAATGGACCATCTGCTCTCAGCATGACCACGCTCCTGGAAGCTGCACAGAATCTTTAACCTTCTCCTTGACAGCTCTGGAGAGATATAATAATAAGGTTTCTAGAAAGAACAAAGCCAAGAAATTGTAAGCTGCTTTGCCTGAAATACCATCTCTTCACAGGTTCAGTGCATCTAACTTGCATTAGTGGCCTTCTGCCACACATAAGTGGCATTTGACACAGAGAAAACAAATTATACTGACTGGAGAGAATGGGATTTTTAGCCATGAGATCACAAGGCTAAAACAATAAAATCACACATAAGTGATTGAGGGAATTTGCATATGCACAGTTTCTGAATTCTTCCTAATTTCACGCACATGTCCTGTCACAAATGCCTCAAAGAACAGCAAGGCAACCTCAGAATGAAAAATCCTCACATCTATCCCCCTGCCCTGAGTGCAAGGAAGGCTACAGGACAAAAGCCCCTAACCTTAATGCTCCTGCAAGGCAGCTCCATGGAAGGGGCCAGATCTCAAAGAGGAAAACAAACAAGCCAGTCACTTCTTATAAGCTGTCCTGCACTGGCAAATCCAGGCAGCTGGCTAAAGACACAGGAAATCAAATTCCCATCTCACCAAACAGAGGAGGTGATGCTGTTCCCATAACCCCAGCCACAGCTCCACATCCTCCCCTCTGCCAGCACAGGCATTCACCTGACAAAGTAGCCAAGCCTAGGAAACTGAATGAGGATTCAGGTTTTCACTAATAGGAAAAAAACCTCATGGAGGAGTCTCTAGCCAGGGGGAAAAAGATAAAATGTAACATTTTTGTCTGCAGCTGCCAGTAGGTCACCTCAGCTGTATTTTAAAAATACACCTAAGAGTTGACTCTTATACAGCTGAAAGTTGCACACAAGGATTTTAAAAGCCTGTGGTTTCTAGCTGTGGGCAAGGAAAACCATGGGATCAAGTAGTTGAAGAGGAGAAGGCTCAACTGCCCCCTCAGGTATTAAGAGTATACCCAATATCTTCACTGCTTCCCCTCAAGACCAGCTGGGTTTGAGAGACCCTGAATAGGTGGATCTCACATCACCAGAGCAGCACACTCCACACAAAGCTCACAAAGCCAAGTGGAAGTGGGCTACAAGAAAGCATCTATTCATAGAGGGTTTTTTACAAGAGGCCAAACTATTTCCTGAACTAGAAGAAATGGCTTTGGGCATCAGCATTCCAAAACGAGAGAGAACAATCCATATTTGCTAAGTGTGCCCTTAAGCATGCAGTTAGAAAGGCAATGCCCATGCTTTGCTCACATTTTGCAATTTCCAAGTGGAACACAAGATCACTGGAACAAAACCTTTCATCAAGTCACACAAAGGACATACACGGTGTCCTTAATTATTTCAGCTCTAACTGTAAAGACTGAGGTTGAAAGAAGCAATTGCAGCATCACACATGTCTTGCTAAAGGTAGCAGCTCACACTTCAGGGCTGGAGGACCCCAGACAGGTGATGCTGCCAGGCAGGGCTCCATCCAGCCCCTGGTCTGCTCCTGGCCATTGACACAAACCTTCCACCGTGCAGCTCCAGGCAAAATGATTAGAAATTGTTTCTTCCACAGCTGAAGTGGAAGCTTGCATCCTCCTGACTACAATACAATTAGGACAAAACAACATTTCCAGAACACCCTTCTCATAATTTTCCTGAAGTTACAGGGGTAGGAGATGCCACTTCTGCCAAAGGGAGAAGGGAAGCAGGAGAGCACACCACAAGGTGCAGGGACACGTGTGGGACAAGGAGCTCTAACTGCAGGAATCTGGGGTGTAAGGATGAGAAGACAAGGGCAGTGATAGAGTAAGGGCAAGATGTGCTTTAAGACAGACATCCAGCTACTGCAGAAATGGAGTGGAAGAGAAGGGAGAAATCACTGAATTATCCATGTATGAAATCAGGTGCTGAAGCAGCAGGAATATGTGCACAGGTGGGATTTAGAACTGGAGTTAGAGAAAAGATGGAGAAGAAACACAGCCTTTATTTTTAGGGAGCTTAATAGAATCTTACAGAGCATGTCTTCTTTGGCTCTTGTGCCACAAACAGAAAAGAGGAGCTGGTCCCCTTTGTGCCTTCACAGTGTTTCAGTCAGGGCAGCACGTCTCCTGACCAGCTACAGTAGTGTCACTCAGTGTCCAGCTCCAAGGACCCTCAAGTCTCAGCCCTTGCTACCAGTCCTTGTTTCAAATCATCAGTTATTGGACATCTCAACTATGGCTCAGTACTCTTGCAAAATGCATATTTTAGGTGTTAAAGGGAAAAAAGGAATTATTGGACATGAAAGGGGAAAAATTCAACACAGACTTTTGAAAACATACCTAGCCTGCACATCACTCTCCTTTCCCTCTTTCACAGTCATTTCTAATAAGTAGCTTTGGAGCTAGATAAGATAAATTTAGATAGATAGATAAATTTAGATAAATTTATCCTGCCAGATAAATTTCTCCTCTGGCAGGAGAATAGGCCACCAGACTCCCCAGGGTCCCAGCTCTCCTCCCCTATTGCTATCAGGGCTCCCATTAGAGGCAACGCATCCTGCTCTGAGATTAAAACATTGCCTACACAAGTCTTATACCAGCCTCAGTCTGCCAAATGCAAAAGATCTGCTCTTAATTTGTAGCAAAGAAAATGAGAGGAGGAGGGAGTTAAGAGCTGAAGAGAAAAAAAAGCAAAATAATGAGGGGATGGAGAAACCACAGAAATACTCAGTTCTTGAGCTGCAGGACTCTCTTTCATACCTGTAAGCATTGACCCTAAAAGATAATTCATTATCTTAGGAATCTAAAACCCTATTTTCCATTTTGAAAATGCTTTGGTGTCTTAAAGACAAGGGTTCTCCATTCTTGGATTAATCTCAAGCTCCAAGGATTAGCTTATCACATATCAGGCATGATCCATGTACACAGCTGCATCCTTTCCAAAGCACAGCAGAAGGCAAAAGGACACAATGAATATGCAGAAACCCTGTTTACTGTTATGAGCAATCATCTTATTTGCCCTTCCTTTTGTTACATATAATATTAACACTCATTTTTTGTGCTCTTCTACACTGCTGAGTCTTGATTAATCAATCTTGTAAAAACTTGTCTTCAGTGACTCATCATCTGCTTCTACCTTTTGAGCTCTACTGAAAGCATCCTGATCACAAAACAAAACAATTCAGTACAGAGTACATTACTGCCTCCAAACTGTGAGGAAAAAACCCACAAAGAAACCCATTTTGGATCACTGCAGCTCCAAGGTCTACATCATTCATATGTGGCAGTCAGCAACTACCCCCTCAGAGGCAAGGGCTCAAAATTGTTACTGTAAGTACCAGCAGTGATTGTTTAATGCTTTGGATTATTGCACAGCAGCTTTACAGGACATTAGTTACGACTGCTACACAGTTGGTGGTTTGTTTTCTGAAGGACCACAGCTGACTATTTCCTTTACTCTTTTCCTCTTAATAGATAAACCATCAGAAAGTAATAATAAATTGTATTTCACCAGCAACTGTGAGTTGTCAGGTAATAAATTCCCTACAAATATCAATGGAAACTACCAGGCTTAAAGCCATGCTCATACTGAAAGCAACACTAAGAATACAACAGAGTGCTGGAGCTTTGGGGGTGTTTTTCAAGACCTGAAATATTTTGCATCCATTGGTCTCCAAGAGCTACAGGATCTACTCCATCCAAGGATATGCCTAGCAAAGGTAACACCTCCTAATCAATACTTTCTCTCAGTCCTTGCAGCTGAAACAACAGCATATGGTGCACGTGGATATTGATATTCTGCTCCCAACACCACCTCTGCTCCAGCCCTCGTAGGTGCCCTCGAGTGGTAAATTGGCTTTTGCCAGGCACAGTAGCGCTGCTCTCCTGGCAGCGTTTCCTGTGGCAGGGGAACAAACGGGCTCCTGCTCCATGTGTTCCCAAGCCAGGATGCCAATCTTTGGACACCAGCCTTTGGCACCAGGCCAGATGGATGCTTTCTGCTGTTCCTCTGCTTTATGGGATTGAATAGCAAGAGGCTATGAACTGCAAAATCACAATACTGTTATCAACTGAAGTAAAAAACACTGGTCCACCTCACAGCAGTGAAATAACCACAGTTTTAGAAGAGACCTTAGAGATAAGTACATGAGAGGGAGAAAAAAGGAAATCAGAATATAAAACTAGAGAAATAAATGTAACTTGCCACCCAAATCACACACCTGAAGTAAATGGAGACACACACTGCTGCACCATCTTAAAGAATATAAGCATGGCTTACATCCCGCATTTGTGGAACAGAGTGAGGGCCTTGCAGGTTTAGCATCTCTTCAGAGCTGGGAAATTACTACCCAAAATCCCTTAAAAGAGCTGTGACATTTGTCTTCTCAGCAGTTCCTAAGGTTGTCCCATAAGCAGGTGTTATTTTCTGAACAGAAAGTCTCCCACTTCTTCCCCACTATCCAGTATTTATGCCCACACTCCAAGCTTAAATGATTCCCCCAGATCTCCCCATCTACAGCTATGGTTTGTTACCCTGAATTTAAAGGATATTAATTTACAGAAATGCATGTAATTCAGGCTGGATTTGTTACCTTTCCTAGTGCATCCAGGCACAGACACAAAGGGAAGAGTAACCTTTCTTGGACAAGCTGTACATCAGCAGTCACGGAGCCTGCTACACCCTGATACGATCCTGTGCACAAATAACAACAGTCTGCGCCTGTCTGGCACATTTACCCACAGAAATCTGGCATATGTTTTACTGTGAATAATTAGGAGAAACACACAGAACTCTCTTATTTCAAGGTAGCTTTTGTTACAGCTCCATTCCTGCAGACTTTTAAAATGAGGGTAAGATGACAAGATACGAGACTATCAAAATGTAATTGAGCAAGAGGCTGAAACAGATGAGTGGGTAGGAATTGGAGTAAATAAAGCCTCCACACAAGCTAAAGAAAATCAAACAAAGCAGATACCAAACTGTACTTTGGAAATCTGTTCATCTGTACAGGCATGGATGGCTATTTCACAGTTTCTCCCTGCTTTCTTCCAAAGTGGTTTAGATCCTGAAGCTTCATAACATAACCTGAATCCGGATTCAATATTACATAAGTAAATCTTGATATAAATAAAGACATTTTTTGAAACATATGTTGGTTTTCATTTTTAGCAAAGGATTTTTAGGTGAAGAAACTTTTCCAAGGACAGGAAGATAATCCACTCAAAACCTTAAGAAATATGCCTGATTTCCTATTTGGTTACTTTAGTGTTGACTCTCCTCATTATAGATGCAGCTTCTGCCATATTTAGAACCTTGACAATTTATTTTTTTTTTTTTAAATAAACCCTGAGAACACAGCAGATTTCACCCCAGGGAAGAACTAGGAGCCTGCTGTTACCAAGCTCATACCCTGAACACGAGCACAGAACTGCTGTGATTCACAATTTTGAAATGCTAAAGGAAAGCCCTCCGGATGCTCCATTGGTGTGCAAGTTGAGGTCTTTTTGTTTGGTTGTTGTTGGCTTTGTTGCCTTTTTTTAAAAATAACATTACAGTCTCATGTGGTAGCCTTGGAAATAGTGAGATACTGAGATACACACATGCTATGAAACATTGTTTTCAAAAACCTGGCATCGGCAAGGCTTTTTCTGGCACAAAGTAACTAAGGGTGCTGGAGAAACCCTCAGCTGCTCATTCCTGCTCCTCCCATCCTTTGAACACCAGCGTTCAGGCAGACAGGCTGAGAACAAAGACCAGCTCTCTGTATGTCCCCAAAGGGTGGCTTGTGCCCACACCAAGGGGTGGCAGCCAGCCCAGCAGAGCAGCGGTCCTGCCCCAGTGCCAGTCACAACAGCAGCATGTGTCCTGCCGTGCCTTGGACACTTCCCCTTGGAAATTCAGGGATTGGTTTTCCAGACTCTTCATTTACACTAAAAAAGACTTCCATGCATATGCTGGGGGGAAAAAAACTAAATATTTAAGTCTTGTTCGCCCAAATGGGCTTGTGGGTGTGATTCTTGCAGAGGGATTCAAAACTAGAAACATCAACATCTGACCAGGACCAACCATCATAACCACAGCCCGGTAGGAAGAAAGCAATTTGATTAGGCTGGTTCAACTGAGAGAAGCTGTGATAGGAGACACACAACTTGGACAAGAAAAACGTGAGGCTTATGCATATCACACTTTTCTACACCATATGTTTTGTTCCAGGCAATTTTTAACAGGATAGTCACTGGTGCTGCAAGATCTGAATTTGGAAAGGGTTTAATCATCCCATTCTGAACATCTATGATGGTAGTGATGAGTTACATGAATCAGGGTTGGTGTCTAATCAGCATAATTAATCTCATTCAGTGATTAACCCAAAGAGGAAAGAGCTCCTTTAGGCACAGGTAAAACAGCACATGAGTCATTACTTGGCAGTGACAGTAGAGGGTTTAAAAATGCAAGTTGTGCTTTGTTGGAAGGCTCACACTCAGTCTAAAGAGGAAACAGATTATTAAGTGCTAGCACAGAAACTTGAAGCAGTCTTTCCCCAACCACCAGAAACCAAGACACCACTGCTACTAAAAGCTCTGCTAATTAGTGAAATACTAGAAAGTGTTCTGAGGACACAGCAAGCAAACATTGCACTGACACAGGCCAGCTCTGTTCCAAGTACTGCGGGCAAGGACTCTGCAGGTGGTTTTACACATCATGCTACAGTTCAAGCCTTGGTCATTGGTCCCTCACATGGAATTACTATGAAAATGCTCTCATTAATATCCACACAAAAAATTATGTCTTTCACAGTGCCAGGACCCATTTCAGCCTGGTTTCTTCATACAGAAAATTCAGAAATCCCTCATGCAACTTCAAAGCTGTATGTCCTAGAATACAGTCCAGTTTCAGCACAACACCACCACCACCATTGCCATCTATTCCTATAAATTTAAGGTAGCAAAAGCTGGCACAGCCACCAGAGGAAGCAGCCTGCCCTTACAAACACAGTGGTGTATTTGTATACCCTCACATCTTTCTGTTTTCTGCACCATGTGGCTGAAAAAGCAAATTGGATGAATTGACCCAGGGGGAAAAAAAAACACATTTTGAGGGTAAGGAAGGTTACCTTAAAGTATATGTGCACTTAGAGTATATATGAAATTTCACAGTTTGTTCCAGAAAAATGAGAAACTGTTGGAAGGAAAAAAAAAAAGGTAAGACAGGTCACATCTGTCACCTGAGAGTTGTCCAGCCCCGATTTCAAGTGGCTGTTTGCCAAGTGAGGCAATAGCTGTGGCATTTGGAAACACACAGTAGCAGGGAAAGGTTCCCAGGGCTTCCTCACAACGTCACACCATCCACAGCCTTAGCAGCCAGTCTGTACACTTAACAGCCACAGAAATAATTGACTCACAATTAGTGATTTATCCCCTTTGACCTGATGAGGAGTGAGCAGCAGCAACCAGCAAACTTTGGATAAAAGTATTTACACCTATCACTGACTCATTGCTTTCCTGGTGGCAATAAGACATCTTCTGTTTCATCTTCAGAGCACTAATATCCATCACATCTCATTTTTATTTCTTAACTTCCTTTAGGGCAGACACAAACATTGGAACTCCTACATAAGCTACTATCACAGAGCATGCAGCTGAAGAGAGAACTCTCCCCGTTTTATTCAGATCAATACCAATTACTACTCCTGTTACAATTAAATCACATCTTGATCAACTCTTCATTCAGGAATGTGCTCATCACATTCCTCAGACTTTGCTGAGGTGCATAAACACTACTGGATCAAGCAGTAGAGAGGGAAGGGAGGAACCAAATCTGTTGAACAAAATCTGTTGAAGGTTCTTGCTGGCCATTACCAGGGGTCACAGCAGCAGCAGAGACCCCCATTAGGTAACACCCCACGTCTTGTTGGGCGTTGCACGTGAAAATGTGAAGAGCTGTTCCAGATTTCCTACATAACTCCAAAGGAGAGATGTTCAAGTTTTTTAACCTGCATCTAAAGTCTCAGCCCTCAATTTCTTTTTTTTTCCCCCACAGCTGTGAAATTACTATTGAAAACTTAAAAGGTTTTGGGAAATAGCACAAAAACATTAAAAAGGACAGTTCAGGGAAGGTAAAGGGTCTGTAACAGCTAAAAGTTGTGAGTGTGTATGACTCAGAGACACCCATATTGAGAGCACCTCTGCTCTGTGGGGTGTTTTGGAAGCATTTTCCTTTTAACTGAGAGCATGCAGCTCAGCCTGCCCCTTCCAGGGAAACAGCCAGAGCTGGACCAGAACTGATCTGGGGCACTTCATGAATAAACACAAGAGTATAGGGGATTAGAACTGGCCTTGTACCCACACAAAAGAAGCAGGGGAGTGTGAACAGGAACCCATGGCAGGCATGAGGATAAAGCCAGAGCATCAGCACTGCCACTGATAAACAGCAACCCAAAGGGCTCACAGCAAGACAGGCTGCAGACAGGGTGCAGAGACCACAGCACGGCCCCCAAAAAACTGTGTAGCACCTCTAAACATGATCCTCTGTCCCTGAAGATAATCCTGATGGGCAGCTTCACTACAGCTGGTGCAGTATCACTGGAAAATTTCTAGATAAAGACATAAACCCATTCTGGACACCCCCACCCCCTGCAGCTCTCACGTTCCTCATTTATGTATTTGACATTTTTCAGCTCTTCGGACAGGGATTTTTAAAATTATTATTTATGCTTTGCATTTTCTTGTTTTATTGATGGGAGATGAGGGGAAAGATGATAGCAGTCATGAAAGTTTAAAAATCCCCACACCAGTTCCAGAGAATCCAGGAAAACTGGAGCCTCTGTGTTTTTATCATCATTATCCTCTCAGTAGGTGAGAGAATTCACTCTTCAAGGAGGACTGTGAAAAGATACAGCTCCCAACTGGTTGTACAGAATCTTGAAACCCTAAAGAAGATTTTTAAAACAACAGCCAAGGGACATGGAGAAGCAAAGCAGCAGGACCTGCTGCAGGGGACAAGTATGAAGAAAGATGGTTATTCCAGCTCGGAAAAAAAAATAGATTAACTGTCAAAGGGGAAAAAATAAAAAGAGTCACTCTTAACTCATGCAAGGCCATGTCAGAGAGCAAAAGTCGTTTACCACATTTTCAACTTCAAGTGACTGTGCAAGAGGCAGGGGTGGATTCCAGGCTCCATGATTTATAGCAAGGCTTGGAGGATGAACAGACACTGATGGTGAAAGGCAGATCCAACACCAGGATTTCTTCTCATTGCCTTTGATTACAGCCCAAAACACAATGTATGCCCAACCACTCCTTTTTGTTGGTGGGGTTTTTTTGTTTGGTTTGGTGTTTATGTATTTGCATAAAAAGCACAATGTCAAAGGTACAAATCAGGAATGTATGCCTTGGATATGCTATCTTGAAGCCTCAAAAAGTTATTTTAAACTGACTGGGATTTGAATGCTAGCAATTAGACAAGAAACAGATGCCTCACTACAAGCAAGAGCAATAAGTGTAAGAACAATTACCATTTTGTGAGAGAGTGCAATGCACACCAGGAAAAAGCATTTTTAATTTGTCAGAGCTAATATTTATCCAAGTTGACAAATAATTTACTTGGTTGATTACAAACTTCTGGAGCCTTGGGTTGAATCTGTACACAGCGCAAAGCTCCCTTCAGCAGCAAAAGAATTTTCAGTGTCAACTAACAAATGGAAGGAAATTCAAAACCACAAAGATTTGAACAAGAAGCACACCATAGCAGAGGGCTTTGTTCTTCCTCCATATGAACCCTCTCAATAATCTCTACAGTTACCAAAAAAAAAAAAAAAAAACCAGACAACATGGCTTTCTTCTGAAGGATTTCTCAAATTCTCTGATAACATTCAGCCACATGCAATCAAGAGACTATCAACACTGATCTGATCTTGCCTGCACAAGGTTGTAATTTGTGCTGTTTGTCTTCTGGGTATTACCTACTGTCAGCACAGAACAGCTTTAGGTTTAAAATTACCAGCCTCACTTAGTCTCTGGGCTGTGAATGTAGACAGGCTAGTTATATCACAGTACAACAGCAGTAATAATAGTTGTAATGGCTAATATGCATTTAATTTTAGATTAAAGCAAGACATGACAAATATAAGTGAAAAAATTCCTGCCCTACTGAGAGAGCATTTGCACACCAGCATTGCTTGGGGTTGTTATTGCACATGCACAGTTTTGTCTCAAATACAGCTAGAGATGAAGGCGTTGGGTTTCTGTCACTGACTGTTTCCAAGTCAAGTAATTTACCTTTTCTAGTGGAGCACATTAACTAGCCTATCATGTATTATGCACACACCTTCCTTTTAGAACCAAACTGCAGCAATGCTTAAACAATTTTTTCTTTGTCATATGGTTCCCTATCCCTGTATAAATCCCCCCAAGTTCTGAATCCCACTAATTACTGTTACCTTATGGATTTGTGTAGAACATTAATGAATCCTGTCATCAAAACCACAGCCCAACAGCTGGGGCAATGACAACAATAGCTTAAATCCCTTATTGTCAATTTTCCACTTCATTGGATTTGATAGCACAAGGCAGTGGCAACCCTCTGAAACCAAGCAGGGTCATGCAGGTGCAAGTCCACACTGAACACAACATATGCAGAGGTCATACAACTTAGCTTGTCCCATTCCTTCCCTATTTGACACAAGCTGTTGTACTGTTTTCTTACCCTCATTTAAAAAAAATAAATTATCACCTTCAATCTCTGCAGCACCTTGACAATTGTAGCTCATCAGACATTGTGTATCTAAATAAATGTTTTAAAGTGTGCATTCAGAGGTATTAAAACAGAAGAATAAGAGTTTGGAGAGAGCACATGCATCACAGGTTATTCATAGACCAGAGGATAGCATGCACTATTTTTCACACATACTTCACAAAAATGTTAATGGTGCAATATATTTTCAACATCCAGTTCCTGGCTTTAGCCTATTTGCTACCTCCACCAAATCAAGTAAAACAAAGTAACACATATGAAAATTACTGTTCACTCCCTTTAAAGTTGCATTGCCTTCATTACCCCTAAGGTGAAACAGGTGTATCTAGTTCAGGATGCTTTGTTTGCTGAATATACTCAAAGTTCAACCAACCTTTGCAAGTCTACAACATAAAATCCTTCAGATATCCACATGTTTTCTTAAAAAGCCATTTTATAAAGGAAAAAAAACCTCCACTCACGCTCACTGCAGAATGTCACAGGTTCAGCAGTTCAACTAATTCCTTCCGTGTCTACTTGACTTTAAGATTTTAACACACACATGCACATCATGTAATTGTAGGTACAATACTTCCCCTTATTATTTAATCCCCTGAAGCTATAACTGAAAAATGCTAATATTACCTTGCATGCTTGAAGCAGCTTGTTAAAGAAAGGCAATTTTCTCATGTGTCAAAAGATTCCAGTCCCATGAGATCCTCTGGTTAATTCATAAAGTAATTTAATCATAATTAAAGCAAAATTGCATCTTACCCAACCATCACATTTTGCAAGACAGATTTAGCAAAAAAATAAAGCGTTTACACTGCCAGCAGGAATAAGGAAAAGGCACATTACAGGAGATGGGGGGGAATTAAAGGTGAGAGGCTGTCAGCTCTTCTAGAAGAAACAGAGAACCTCAGAGGGTCCAGGCTCTCCCCATCTCCCACCGAGCTCATGGCTACATGGGCCACTCTCATCTGTACAAGACAGATGACTTATGTGGCATGAAATGAAAATTAAAAACTATTTACTTGGGGAACTCGCTCACCCCCAATTAATCACAGCAAGACCAAAGCACAGCTTCTGCTGTTCCCCCCCAGAGAGCAGCCAGAAACAAGGTGGGCACTTGGTTTTCTGATGGGTTATATTCAACACTGAAGTAACCACATCCCCAAGGATGACATTAAAATCTAGATAACTGGAATAGGACCCAGTACCTAATGCTACTTTCCTGGATGGGGTGAATCAAAAATACAGCATGCAAGACAGCAAGCCTCTGCATTAAACCACAACACCTCATGAAGGGAAACAGAATAAGCTTTTTGTGATTAAATGTTGTGTTCTTTTGTTGCCATTTTGGGGGGGGTTTAAATTACTGAAAGCTGACATGTATTTCAAATACAGTAACTAGCTATAATCTTGTTTATAGAAAGTGTCAGGAGTCAGAAAATCTACATTTAAACCACCATGTTACTGAAAATTATGGTATTTCCCTCACTAGTAGCTACAGAAGACCGAAACCTCAAGACTACATTAGAATTCAGTGAAAGCAGATTCAAATAGAGCACCCAGAAAGATACAGGCTAGATAGGGAAATTCTGCCTAATTCTAATGCACACGCAGCACGTGGGTGGGGGTGAAAAACCCACAAAAAGCCCCAAATAAATACAGAAACAAAAATAAGAACCAATAGAAAACTGCTGTTTTACCTCGCTTACACAAAAGAACAGCAGCCATACCAGACAGAGCCAAATTTTATACTCACTAATAGCAGGTCCTTTCCAGACAACAGCAGCACAGGCAAAACTATATTATATTCCAAGATTCAACATTTGTTAAAGCTCCATTTTACCAATTTTTTTTTTTTTTTTTTGCAAGAACCCAAGCCTCAAACCACAAAGCTCCTCCTGGGAAAAAGTCAAAGCCACGCTTCTTCCCCATGGCTGCACCCGAGTCAGATGAACAAAGCTTCCAGAGAGCACTGATGAGACAAAAAGATCTGAACAAGAAACCAACCCATCAGCCTCTTGGGACCATCTCCTCAGGGATGCTCATGACAGAGGTCTCCCACACCTTAGTATTTTTAAAGCCCTCCCACAGACCTAGTTCATGCACCCATTAAGAGATACTCATTTTCCTAAACCCACAGACAGCCCTCACCTTGCTAAAAACACCTACAGCACCACAACAAAGACTTTAATTCACTAACAAGACTCATGTCCAGCTTTGGATATCCATTTTTTTAGTTCACCTGCCCCTTGTTCCTGGCTCATGCAAGATGCAGGAGTGGTGGAGGTTTAGAAGGGGTTGTGTTCTTTCCAAACAGGTGCCTTTAGATTCCCCAGCCACCCTCTACAGAAGGAACAGCAATTCAAGATACCAGGGCTTCAAACTGCAGCAGGGCCTTCCAGACATCAAGAAAAGCTTGTGCTTTGGATATCTCACTGTTTCATCAAGAATAGGATGCATTTCTGACTTTCCTTCTGACAACTCAATGCTGCATTCCATGAACACCAAGAACTTGAAGGGTGTAGTCCACAAAGAACTAACAACCATGGAAAAATAATACAGGATACTCTCACACTGCACACACTGTGACACTTGTGAAATGGACCAAAATGAAAACACCTTTCACATCTTCCATTATTTTTAAATAGAAATTATCCATATAAATTATTTTTTTGAGAATCATTGTTACGATTTGGAAACATTATTTACTCAGAGGTCTTGTTCTTCATGAAGATTTCAATATAAATCATTACTTTCAACTGTATCAACTCTATTCAGCTATTTCAACTATAATTTTTAAAGTCTTGAATAGAAGGCCAGCAAGCATTAAAATAACTGGGTCTGATGTTAAGCTATTCAAGTCTTACTTAATTTTTACTGCAAGGTTCATAGAGCCTGTTTCAGAGATACTTGGCTTCTTGAAAAGAAATCTAAAGTAAGTACTGTGGATATTAAACCTGTGCTATCTGCTACTTTCAGACTGATGACAACACTTCTGAAAAAATATTTAAAATATGTATCATTGTTATGACCCTGTTTAGAGTGGAGATGATATTTAGAGTTCAGGAATGGTGGCAAGCAGACAAAAGGGACACGAGGTCTCGGGCACATTTGCTGACACTGTCACTGACCCACCTGTAAATGTTCTAAAGGGGGCTCACTCCACCCTCCCTTGGGAGATTATTAGCAGCCCACCACACTGAAGGCCTACTAAATCACTGTCAGGGTATGCCTACAGTTATTCATCTTGTTTTTGTTGACATTTGTTCCATATTACCTAATAATCTGAATCCATCTTGAGTAAGTGTTCTAATCAGTCTTTTTTATGCTCAGCTGCTGCTAGCAAGTTAAACACTGCATTCATCCCAGGTCCTTGGAAGGCATTTCAACCTGACATGTCCATTTTCTGTATCGCTGAACGAGGGCAGGAACAAGCTCTGCCTACCTTAAGAAAGGAAAAGCACAGCCTCCATCTGGCTGAGACATGAGTGATTTGTTTTATTTTAACCCAAATGTTCCCTTTCAGATCAAGGTCACAATTCAAAAGTTAAAGATCCTGATTTGCCTGACTGGTAGATCTATTAAATCAATTGATAATTTATTAACATTGATTTTGGACCCAGGGCACTGAGCCTCTCTTACTTTTCAGAATGCATCTGAAAGATGCCAGAATGAAGTTGACATACACAACAGCCCTCCCATGCCAAGTGCTTGCACAAGGGAAATTTGACACAGAAACTTGGGAATATAGAAGAATTATCTCAGCAACTTGAAGCCTGAAAAGGCAAGGGGCCAGTCCTGTCTTTGACACATTGTTTAGTCAACACATATAGGATTCTTATTTCCAAGTCTTAACAGGACAGCATCATTAATCTACATTGGGAGGGAGTTACAAGTTTTCACATCCTTCCAGACAGACTACAGCACAGTTGCCCCTTCCCCTCAGGAGAGAACATTTTAAGCCCAAGCCTGAACTTTGTTAACATGGCAGTCCTCTTCACATAAAGAGCTAATCCCACAATGTTCAGCAGCAATACCACCAGAATATTTTTGCTGTAATAACAGGCTGCAGTAATTAGCTGGCAAACCTTAGCCACAATCAGACACAGTAAATAAAATTATGGCTCAGCAGTAGCCTTGTCACGAGCTTGGGCACTGGGAGGGCTGAGCTACCCAGGGGAACAAAGCCATGTTCAGTAACTTCATCCTTCCATCTGCAGGTACACTGTTTCAAAAGCTGAGAAGGTGTTCTGCCTTTACATTAAATGAACTTGAATGCCAAGCCTCTGTTTCCCTAGCAGGGAGACTCTTCCACACCTGGCTGTACCCATCTGAAGTTATTTCTCTTGGGTGGCATGAGGAAACACCAAAACCTTTGGACCAATTATGCTTCAGCAGTAGATGACAGATGACCTAGATGGGCTTTCAAATTAAGGGCTGTTCAATATGTTCAACTGGAAATGTACCACCAAATGATTACCACATCTTTATTACCAACAAGATACTCTGAAAAAGCCATATTTAACAGACTGGTTTACACAGTGAACCAGAATTGTGTCCAAACACAAAGAAAGGGCATATCAGCAACATCAAGAAAACAAAAAAAGCAACAAAAAAAGTATTTCCCCAAGAATATGGCATGTAAGCATCAGGAATAGCCAATGTCCATCTAGACAGTCCTAAAAACAAGTGAAGATTCCAGGCTTGTGTTTTTCATGTTTTTTGTTTCCTACTGCTGGCTGTACTGAAGGCCAAGAGAGTCTCAGATTGGGGCCAGAAGGGATCAGGCTCTGCTAATCAAACAGCCAAGCATCTCACAGCATATACAAGCATGGGCAGGCTGGTGCTACAGGATGTCATTTGCTAACTGGGAACCAATGTGCAGAAGGATAAAGCACCTTATTCATCACACAAGAAATCTGTGACAGTAACAAGAAATGAACCCAGTTTACTGACCCGACCCTAACCCTGAGAAAGCATGTTGGGACAGATGCAGGGGTCTCCAGGTTCTTCTACTGAACTGAAAACAACAGGTAATGAAAGCTTTGAAAAGGAAAAATTAGACATTTTCATTTAAAGCAAACACCCATACAGGTTAGGTAACTAAAGTGAACTCAGCAACTGAGGGATTAATCAAAGGATTTATTGGCCAAAAGATCATATTAAACATTTGGACCATTCCATTAATTAAACTAGTTTAGAGAGCATGACAATGTCCATATTTCATCTTTATGGAATATCATCAGCTGTCATCCAGAATTTGAGGCTACATGATGTTTCCAAACCAAGTTTATTTTAGGTGTAACACTTGCTCTGGGTTTTGGTCCCAAACTAAGTGCCCAAAGCACTTGACACCAGACATGGGGATCATGAGTGTTTACAGAAACCAGTTCAGCCAAACTGAAAATAAAGGCTCAGAAAACAGTAAAAACCTGCATCACTTCATGTTCTGTAATTTACTGTCACATGAAAGTACCATTACATCCTAAACCCGTATTTTTCCTATGCAAAAAGCAAACTGACAAAGTATAGGAGCCCTAAAAACAAATGCACAAGTGCCTGAGACTTTGCAATGGTCCCTTGTGCACCAGGGTCAGCCAGTGGGGGGGACTCAAGAGATAACCTTTATAATTTACAACCCCATCCTTTCTCATTAAAAAACAACCACAGAGAAAGGATGGTGTCCAAATACACCATCCAAGCCCCAGTGGCAGCAACCTGGCCATCATCTCTCAGCTCAAACCCAGCACCACAGGCTGCTTCAGCTGAACTGGGAGAACCCACACCTCTGTAACCCCCACTGGACACACATCTGGCACCACACACAACTTTTAAGATGTATGTAATAACATGCCTTGCTTATCAGCATAAATGCTGGGCTGAACTGGATGATGAGCAACAGCTGCCAAATCTGTGCCAAAATAGTGGCACAAAATAAATATTTAGTGATTAGCCCTGTTCCCTATAAGGAAGAAAAAAAAATTACACATTTGTGTGAGCAGGAAGCTTTCCAGGGCTGACTTCTATCTTAAAAATACCAACCATTTCTATAAAACAACATTTTGAGACTCTAAAGGTCTTGTCTTTACTGCTAGCAGTGTAGTACAAAACAGTTTGTAGGAGAGTAAAATTATGGCAAAGAAATGTTGCTGTACCAGCTGGGACTTTCCCAAGCTGTTCTGCAATTATCCCTGTACTGAACCTTGCTGAAATCTTATTTTCTGTAGGTTGGTTTGCACTGGGGCTGCTGCTGACAATAGAAATTGAGGTTTCAGAAGTAAAACAGTATCTAATTTAGGCCCAAAGACTTTACTATGGATTGTGATGCACAAAAATGAGAAAACACAGCTTGACTTTAAGAACATATTGCAGCTTTGCTCAGTTGGCAGTATCTGACACATTTTTCTTTTTTCCTAATTTGCAACCACAAATGTCTTCTTTAATGGAATTCCAGTGGTTATTTTAGTTAGAAATTATTTTAGTTATCACTAAAAAAAATTGTCCTCTCCAATGAATGTTCTTTAAAAACACTCTGATGATCAGTCTTTCCCTGGTCTCCATGCAGGATGAAGACACAAGTTACACAGAACAAAGGTTACTGAAATCAGCTCCAAATTTTCCAAGGTCTCCACATGATAAAAATCACTGAAGCATGCTAGAGTAAGCAGATGGTGGTAAAAACAATTTGGTTTTGCTTCTCTTTTGATCAAAAGATAAAGTGGCGTTTGGTTTGAGTTTTTTAAAATAAAAATAAGTGGGACTTGTACAACATTTCCATACAATCAGTCTTGTACACACAGCCTAGATAGCTCATCAAAGGACATCTACATTCCTGTTGGGATACAAGACAAGGCACAGCCACTCTCCTTTGCTCTCACAGTGCCTTGAAGGAATTTGGGAAGCCCTGATCCTCCTCAGTTACTGCTCTCCTTACACAGCAGTGCACTGAGCATCTCCTGCCACTGGGCTAACTGCATCCAGAAGCAATGCTGATGGCAGGTGAAGAACTCCCAATTCCCAAGAAAAGATCCTTAAGCAAATGCAGGAGCTGGCTCTTTTTCCAGCTGGCATCTTCCAGCCTTGCCCAGTGTAGATGCCCAGCAGGGTGGGCAGCTGCAGCCTGAGTTCCAGCAGAGCCACTGCAGACACGCACCTGCCAGTGCTCAGGCAATGCTTTCCCCTTGGAAAGGCCTGCGTGAGGATGCTGATATCAGAAGCCTTTCCTTGTTGTCTGCATGAAAGCCCTTTGCAGGGGATAGGTGCTGAAATGATCCTTTTTAGTATGCTGTTGAGTATTTTGTTATGGATCACACCATCTGTCCAAGCTAGTGAATGCAAATGACTCCATCAATTTTTCAAGTATAAGCTTAAAAAAAAAAAGGCATGTGATAGTAAAAAATCCCATACAAGCACTTTCCACTGCACAGCTATTATTTGAAATCTACCACTGAAAATGCAAGATTGTTTCAAAAGCATGCTCCAAATTCCCACAAAAGATCCCCATCATTTCTAACCTCATCGGTCTTTGCATGAAAACAATACTCTTGGCTTTGTCATCTAAATATTAGCAGATATAGTAC
The DNA here is from genome assembly GCF_012460135.2 of Molothrus ater. Classification (NCBI taxonomy): domain Eukaryota; kingdom Metazoa; phylum Chordata; class Aves; order Passeriformes; family Icteridae; genus Molothrus; species Molothrus ater. The sequence goes on along the minus strand of NC_050483.2, from coordinate 1,719,245 downwards.
AAAGTATTTTGTTGATATTAATGTGCTTACAGCTTATTACGCTGAGTTAATTAAAACCTGAATAAAATAAAATCTGGAAATTCTGCATATCTAATTTGTTCACTAAAGCAGCTTGGGTAATAACACCCAGCTCTGTAAGAGCATTAGGCTATCACAATGCAGCATATGATTCTGTTCCAGCTCTATTCATTTCCCAGAGAAATGGGAAAAGCTGCATGGCTTTATGGACAAACCATTAGCTCGTCATCTCTAGGGAAATGGTTCATCAAAGCATTTTGGCTCCAGACAGATTAGATCTCAGTCTGCTTCTCCTTCAGCAGAATGCAGCAGCACAGAGACCACAGAAGGGATGTCCCATTTGGGGCAGCCAGAACCTGAATTTTCTGGGAGTCAAAAGCTAGCAGCAGCTTATAAGCAGCAGCTTATAACAACCACAAGGAGAAAGGTGCTGTCAGAGGGCTGGTACGTCCAGCAATTCAGTTCCTGTAGCATTCAGCCTAAAATGTGGGCTTCAGGGAGCTCTGCAGCACCAGGCTATGCTTCCAAAGGGAAAGACAGGGAAGGGAAGTGTACCAGCCAGACTGGAACTTCAAACAGGCATGCAGAAACACCAAACACCTCAGCCTAGAAGGGATTCCAACTGGATGTGGCATCTTTTCTGCTCTGCCTTAATGCCCCACTCAGAGAAACCCTTGGAATGCCCTTCTGTGGTGACACAGCCACATCAAGTCTGAAATTCCTGTGTTTAATGCATGAAATACATTTTAATACGTTAAATAATTGTGTGCACATGTGAACAGGCAGACAAACACTGAACCATGCTGTCCACCCAAGGTTTTAACAGTCTTGGAGCATCAGCTGGGTCCAGCCTGACATCACTCACTTGCATTGATAATTCACACCAGCTGAGGACTGATCCCTGGAGAACCTTGATTGCCATAAGTTATGTTTGCTGCCTGCACCCTCTCCTACACTGCTCTTATCCAGCACGATATCTCACTACTGCCATGCCAGCCCCACCTTGCTCCTAAGACAGAATTTGGCTCCAAAAAACTATAAATAGTCCAAAAAAAGGTTCAAATTAGCATCTGAATGATATTCAGTTGCACCTGTATTGTAACCACCTAAAAATGACTTTATGAAATTCAGTCCACATAGAACTATAAGAGGAATTTAATATTTCCTTCAGAGTGAAACAAAGCAAAATAAGGAAAATTCTCCTGCTCACCGTGTTATAGTCAGAAGAAAAAAATATTTAACCAAAGCTCAAATACCTCAAATTTAATAAGCCCAAGTCTAAAAGCCTTGGACCATTTAATGAGTTCTACTCCTGACTAACTGAACTTTATCCTTCAAATTTTCAGAAATTAGAAGGAGAAAAAGGCAAGAGCAAGCGTGATTAAATGACATTTAAACTGACATACACTAGTGCTTTTAATGGATTTTATTTCTCCCTAAATTCCACTCCCAAGTACTCCTTCAGCATGCACTGTGGAGACAGAGTGAAAATCCTGATGTATTGCTTTGGAAAAGCTTGGTCAGAACATTTCAGGGATACGCAGGTTCAAATAGTGCACACCAACATCAGATCTCTGCAGTCAGAAAGGAGCTGAAAACCCAACCCAGCTCACAACAATTTCTGCCAACATCACTTCCTACTCTCCAGAACACAAAAAACCCCACACTGTTTGTAAGCAATGATTAATTCCAAAAGATGGAAAAGGAATAATTGCAGTAGGATCTACAAGACATGAACAGAAATATTCCCATACTTAGTTTCCTACCTCTCATACTTGCTGCATCAGCTTACCCAGGACACCAAGGTCATGTGGCAGCTCCTAGAGAGTTAAGGTCCGTGTGTTTTTTCAAATTCATATCCCACTAACCACAAAAATGATCAGGAAAAGCTAATACAACTTTGTAGAAAGCATGTACATCACAGCAAGACAAGAACTTCAGGCATTGCTCCTCTGCACGGGGTAGTACAAAGAACTCTGACAAGCTGATGATTATAAATATTCTCTGCAGCTACATCTCTCTTTTTCCCCCCAGAGATGCAGGAAGAGCACCCAAAGAGAAACAGAGACAGACACTGCAAGTTGCCAAGATCCTTTTGAAGGTTGCCAGTTGCCATCAGCTTCTCAGCCTCAGGCCTTGCTCTTGCTGTTGGCAATTAAGTTCATTTAAACCCAGAATAAAAAGAGGCAAATTTGGATTTTTGAATTGCTTTTGATATAAATGCTGCAGTGAAATACATAGGAGCCTCCTACTGGTCAGTTGAGATCATTCTGCTGCTCTGAATGGTATCAGGTTGCCTCTTCTTTCTAGGTTTCAGATTAAATTTACTGACAGGTAATTTATTCCTTAATTTCTCCTCTAAGAGGATCAAAACTTGCCACAGTCTTTCCAATGCAACCTCATGGGAAGGCCTCCAGCACACAGAGGTTCAAGCAGGAGAACAGGAATCCTTGGGAAGCTGTGGTTCAACAATGGCCTCTCCCAGCACCAGCCCAGCAAGTTTTCCCTCCAGGAAGGGACTGGATGAAGACAGGACCACAGAAAGGAGTGAAACTGAAATTGGACCACGGAACTGAGCGAAACTGAAGCAAGGACAAAAAGCCGTGAAGAGCCCTAAATCCTGGGCACACCAAGGTTTACAAAGCAAAATGTCACCTGGTGGTAAATAAAGAAACATCCACAACTCTTCACCTTGGGGAAAAAGACTGAAGATAGTACATGCCATCCCCAAATTCTGAGTTCTTCAGCTGCAACTACAGTTCACTTGCATTTTGGAGCCAATTAGATAAGGTAGGTGTAAAATTCAAACCCAGCATCTGCATATCTGATCAACCACGAGAGACTTAGCTATTGATTACATGTAGATTATTATTTTACTACTTATCATTATAATGTTCTATTACATTATCATCATGATCATCCTCTCTCTCCCTCCTCCCAGTCAATAAAATATCGTCATCTAATCATGCCATAGAGTAAAAACTGTGCCGGGAAAGGAACAAAGGAATAAAACACCCTGCTCCCTCTGAGTGCTGTCTGTACATCCTGAGCATTGATAAAGGTGCTGATCCTGTATTACTTGAAGATAATGTCTAGTCCTAGACACTTTTTTTTTCCAAGTCAGCAGAATAATGGCTCATGATGTGAGTGAAGAGTCCCCTGTGGCACCCTGAGGACCCGCTGGCTGTCCCAAACAAGTCCCTCTCTCCAGCACAAAGTAACACCAGCCCAGCTTTTCTAGACTCTTCCAAAGCCAGACTTGAACAGGAATGAGCCAGAGCTCAACCTGCTTGGCTCAACAAACACTATTCAAAAGAAGGCCAAAAAACGCCAGCCTGAATTTGTTGGGGTTAATGCACATTTTTTAGCTCAAGCTACTTCAACCAGGCAGTAGAGAGGAAGCTTTCCAGGGGTCTAGGAGAGGCAGGGTTTGATGCACAGTGACAGAGAGCTCACAGGTAAAATTAGAAGCTCTGAGCAGGACTCTGGAGGGACAAGCAGAGCTGTCTGGGTGGTACACTGCAGCAAAAGGGTCCTCAGCCACAGCCTTGTCCACCAGGGATGTCAGGACAGCTCGTGTGTCCAAGGACTAGCTGCAAGCCCTCTGTCACAGCACACAGGAGGGGTACTTGCTCTTGCTGCAGATAGTCTCCACACATCTGTCTCAGTGCCTCTGTCTCACTTTGCTTCAGAGAAACCAAGACAAATCTCATCTCCCTATTTTTTTTATCTGGAGTGGGGAGGTAGGGGCATTTAAATTATGTCCAAGATGCATTGGTTTATTTCACAACCAAGCAATTCATGGCCACTCTCTATTTAGATAAGAATATCTGAATTTTATTTTTTTTTTAATCCAAGTCATAAATATTACACAATCAAAGATCCTGCAGTCCATTATTACCTACTAACTCTTTGTATGCACATCTTTTTTTTCCCCTACTGGTACTATAGCAGTTCTTATGTGGTCAAGCTGAATTTTGACATTGAAATAACTGTATTACTTCTTAACATCAAATCCACAGGATAGGAAAAAAAAAATAAAACAGCAACATATTACAAATGCATAGGTGCAAACAAAGCCAAGGCAGAGGCTTCTCACACCACATTTTCTAGAATTAGCTTTGTTTGCCATTAACATTGTTGATTTATGGTCAATGTCTTCTCTGTGCTGTTCTGATTTAAACATCATTTTAATTTAACTACCCTTTTTTTCCATGGGGATTTCTTGTTAAAATTCCATTCACAACACAGCAATTTCTCTAAATTACACTGATGTAGGGATGAACCGATCTTATCGGCATCACTGAACTAGCAGAGCTCTTAATACAGGGGGTTTCATTATTTTTGCTGTGACATGACTTGCATCAAGCCTATTTACAAACACTAAACTGGTCTGAAGACCAGCAGCCAGACAGGTTGGCAGAAAGACTTGACAGCAGAGCCTCAAGCTTGTGTCTCTGCATTAGAAAATACAAGGAAAGCAGAAGAAGCAAAACACACAGCATTACCAAGAGAAGAGCAAGCAGTTAACCAAAAATTACAGAATTGGAGATGTACAGTTACCCAGATAAACCAAACAGTTTACAAATAAAAATATTCAATAAGACAAACATAAGCCTTGTGCATAGACCCTCCTAAAAGAACAGAGGATTTTCTCAGCAGAAATAAGAACTAAGGCCTCCACCAAGTGTTATTTAATATTCCCTTACAAGTTCAGATAGGCAAACAACAGCAAGAGCCAGGAAGGAAGGGACCTCCTTTGATATCATAAAATGGGAAGATAGGGGGGTTTATATCTTGCAACTTGTACAAACTGATCTTGGACATCAGCAGAACAGACTGCAGTGCTTACTCCTGTGCTCCAAACATGATGCTTTCTCTGCTTGTCAGGCAGGAATGAGATAATGCAGAAAAAAAGACATTTGTTAGGGGCTTTGTTCAATCCACTGCTGTTTCACACATACAGGTTTTTCTTCTACTTTTTTTTTCTTTCTAAACTAAGACAGTCACCTTTTTTTTTTTTTTCAAAGCAAAAGGAAAGCCAAGTCTTAGGTAGATAAGCAGAACACTCACTCAACCTCTCTTTTCTAATATTTCATGGTTCACAGTTGTCCTCTGTGGATGCCATGGGACAGAGAGAGAGAAATGGCAAGCATTTCTCATAGCGGCTTGTGAGAACTTTTAGGGAGTTGGAAAGATAACTTGTTAAGTATAAACAATTTGCAAGTGGTGTTTTTCTACTTTGTCTTTCTGTTCTTCTCAAGGACAGTGTGTGAGGAAGATGTTTCTGTTAGCCAACTGAATAGAACCTATCATATCACTCCATAAAAACTGCACATTTCCTTGGAATAAAGCTTCTTTGTCTTTTCTGCCTCCCACCTGTTCCTGTCTCAATCTCGGCACAAGAGTGACAGTCCTAGGGTGACTTTATGATGCTCATATCCCCAGTTGTGTGTTCTGTTAATGCTGGATATGACATTCTCTGCCTTCAAGACTGGTTCTGAGAGCAAAGGTGGGGAGAAGAAGAAGCAGGGAGTTTGTTATCACAGGCTGCACTCACTCCTCCACATTCTGTGCTGCACTGTGTTGGCTGGGCACTGATGGAGCAGAACAGAGCCCTCCTTTGCTTTTTAGCTGGTTCAGCTGGCTGAGGCAGAGTTTTCCCTGGACTGTCTTTTTTCTTTCCCTTTTCTTGGACCTGTTCAAACCTGCTCTGGTCGGGGAGCTGGGGAGCACCGAGAGCTTGCACTTTGTGGGGGCCTGCTCTGGGCAGCAGCCTCTCCCAGTGCCAGAGGGGTTGATAACAGAGCGAGCACCCACAGGAGAGACTTTCTGCATTTGTCATCTCTTCAGAGCAGCCAATGAGCTCTGTCATCTGGTATTGTTCATTTCCTGTGCTGGGGAGTGCTTTGCCTCTTAAATAAAGGCTTTTTCCACTTCTCTCCCAGGAAATTTTTCCCAAACCGGTTGGGGAGAGGAGCCATGTGGGTTGGCTTTCTGCGGGGGCCCTTTTGGAGGTTTTCTGCCAAATTCACCCTAAACCAGGACAACAGTTTACAGTCATAACAGGACTTTGAATCTCAACAGCAGCCAGCATCATTCTGGTACTATTTAAAACCTCCCTAATGCCAGCAGGAGGGAGCTAACAAGAACCCAGGTGTTTACAGCCCAGAGCAGCGAGGAAAGCATTGGAGCAGAGAGCTATTCAGCTGCCACACTCACCACCTTTCCTGCCTTATCAAGAGGAGAGGAAAGATTAAACAGAAATTGACTGGTGGCCTTCAAGTTTCCTAGAAACATCTCTTCAGAAGCAATTGCAATGATGTTTCAAAAATGTGCCCTTGGAACATGGGTAGAACAGTGATGTTTTAAAACCATGCCCTTGGAAGATGGACAGGACAGTCTCTCAGCCTCCCTCTCCTCCCATAAGTACAATTCAAGATAAATAATACCACATGATTGCTTAAGAGGAAAGAAAAGGCAAAGCTTAAAAGGTCTATCAGTTTTCAGTACAAATCTGCCACTAGAAAAAAAAGGTCTTTCATCTTGCATGCAGGTGACATTTGAGAGACAGGTACACACTAGGTATGCAGGTTAAAGCTCGCCTCATTAAATTTCAATTTTTGGCCACTACTGACTGACAGTATCCAACTGTTTCTATGCTTAAACTCAAGCCACCCAAATCAGCAGCAATTTCATAACATATGCTCCAAGTAAAGGTCTACAAGTACTCCCACAGTCAAGCTAAGTCTGGCAGGAGTTGTGAATTCTCTTTTTTTTTTTCATCCCCAGTTTCACCTTGAAAGCAGCTGAATATCAATGAAATAAAAATATCATAATCCTTTCTATTTTCTGTACACATCATGAAGATTGAGAGGCCATTAAATAAAAATTGCCAATATGACTAAAATAGCTGTGTTAAGTAATGCAGAAAACAGACCAGATAGAAACATCTTGCAATTTTGATCAATAGCAATTTCCTCTTTATGTTTATCCATCAATGTTTTTATTGAAAAAGACCTTTCTTTAAGATGTTCAGTCTCCAGTAGAGAAAACAGTGCATTTAATTTTAGTAAAGTGTAAACAAATCTCATTTACTAGACACAGGAGGCTGAAAGGGAATTTGAGGGTTGGTTGCAGTAAGATCTAAGATGAGCAGTCATGTTAACTCTGTAAGACAATTAGGCTGAGACTCATTCTCATCTTCCAAATTCCACTAGAAATTACCATTCCTCTTGAAATGCTTGATACAAGAGATCATTAATTCTGACTTGCTGTGGGATTTTAGAAGTGACCCTGACATCCATCAACCTGCACCCTACTCAGCACTTCTCTTCCTACTCTGCAGTGCCTGAACCAGTTATGGGCATTAACCACACACCTTAATTATGCCCCCAGACTGAAGAGAATTGGGCTGAGCAGATATTTACTATTTACTTAGAGGAAAGTGTGTTAAAGGATTTCTCTTGTCTGAGAAATATTCTGTAGTTTCAAATACAAGGATTGCAGAAAAAATGATGTTTTTTTAAGAGTACCTTGCTATCCTGCAGTAAAACGAGTCTGTCAGCAAATCAAACTCAACACTGAACTTCAAAGTAACTGGGTACTTCAACAGAATAGAAATAGCATTTATTTACATTGATACATAAAACAAACATCTCGGACTTGTTGGAGGCATTTTAACATCATTTAAATAGAGGCACTTTGCAATCTTAGCATTTTGCAATGTGTTAACAGTACTTAGTAGATTCTTAAAAAGACAAATATAAACTATTAATATTTTATGTGCCAAGATTTTCAGAAGTCTTTGGGGCTATTGATTACTTAAACCCATTAAGTGCTATTTTGATCTTAAATAGCTGGAGATATCTGCAAAGACATTCAAGCTAAGTGGTAATGGCTATTTTGAGAACAGGCAGTTTTCTGGCAGCTATCATTACTTATAATGAACTTTTCACTTTAGAAGCCACTAATCAGTAAACAATAGCTGTTAGGGCAGTTTTGTCCAGTTTTGTCTTTTTTTTTTTCCTCCTGATTCAAACATGTGTGAGTCTAGTTCTTAGCAGGAGCCCAGACCAAAAGACAGCCATAAAATTTATGGCATGAGTTTTCTAAATGTGTCATTTCTGATTACAATTCTAGAAATGGCTGAAGATAAGACTTTAAGTTTGCTTTCAACAGCAAAAACAGATCACACCACAACAGGGATGAAGAAAGGAGTAGCTTACTTAACTATTTTGTCTACCAATTCTTCAATATTTGCTTTAAAAGAGGAAAAAAAAAATGAATGCATTTCCACCTGGTGAACAAAGAATCATAATCTAAAAAATTAAAAGAGCATTAATTCAAAGAATACACTGAATATTTGTAATTTACATCTTCATTTTCATATTCATGCCAATGGTCAATTCAGAAAGAAATATGGTACATGCATGGACCTGAATGCAAAATACTTCTATTCCTTTGAGAAAATGAAGGCAGCAACTGCTGCCCATGCTTTGACCTGGTAAATATTTAGTCCTGCAGTTAATACATGAAGAAAAATTCTTTTCACATTCTCAAAATGAAGTGCCTAAAGAGTTAAGAGAGAATGGCACAGATTTGGTGTTTTGTGCTTGAGGGTTTTCTGTTTGTTGGGAGGTTGTGTGGTTTGCTTCTTTTTAAGAAACCAGGAGCACAAACCAAATTTCATTGAAAGAACAGAAAGTCTGCCACCTGCCTTATTGGGAGCCATATGAGGTCACTAGTGTTTATCTCCCTCCAGCCTTCAGTGAAGTCAAGGTAAGCACTTGAATCTCAGGAGCTGGATTTTTTTCTATATAAATCCTTTTCTATTATCCACAGAAGATTGCATGTTGTACATGGAATTAAATCAAGAGTGTGTACTTCATCAAAATTGTCTTTTGAAGGGAAAAAACCAATGTGAGTGAAAACATATTGAAGCTAAAAAACTACACAACAAACAAACCTAGATCTTTCTTCTACAGACAAGAATTATTCTGAAGGTAAAGGATCACTACAAAGAAACTAGGAAAAAAATGAAAACTTGCATTATTTTGAGCAGTACAGCCTTATTGTTCTGTATCTGATCCACAACTGATTCCTGGTTGCTACACAAGACAATCTGCAATCTCACATATGATTTTACCAGCACAAGAAATGGGACTAAGTAATTTCCCTACCAAAAAAAAACCAAAAACCCAACAGCACAAACAAACAAGCCATCCCAAAAAGACATTAATAGTGAGATCAGCTTAGGATTGCAAGAACACAAAAACTGTGTTACAGAAACTTTAATGTGAAGGATCTCCTCTGAAGTTGGCTCAATTTGTCCCACTGAAAGGCAGAGGAGAACACTCTGCAATGTGGTGCAAGCAGAGGTGCTAACCCCACACCACCTTAAAAAAAAACAAACAAAAACTAAAAAACCAAACCAAAACCAGAGAGAAAATTGCTTACTCCTGATTATTGATTGTGCTACAACTGGATTTGTTTAGTTTATGCAACAGAGTGAACTGATGTAGTAAGCAGCATATATCTCACTAAGATGAGTATTCAAAAGGTAAAAAAGAAGGTCACTTCATAGTCACCATTTATCAGAGTAAAGCAAAAAAGGAGTCTATTACTACAGCAAAATAACATCACCTATTTCTATACCAGGTTACAAAAAGACCTTGATTTTCTGTAGGTGATGTATTTTAGCAGCAATGCTGAGGATTGTGTTTATCCTCCAGTTGAGGATTGCTTTAGTCACAGCACAACATGCATTTCAAACACCTTCAGAAAGTGATTGATGATATGAAATTCAAAACCTTAACCCTCAAAAAACAGATAATATGCTTACTGGCTTAAAAAAACCCACAGCAGCCCAGAAGCTGCCTCTATGACAAGAGCAACTGCATTTTCTTTTTCCTCACCCAGCTCTGAGGTGCCTCAGATTCTACTGGGAATATTAACAAAGCAGTATTTACAGCTGCTCCACACCTGTACACATGAAAGTAGCTCAGTTTTTGTTTTACAATTACCTTTCAGAATAACTGTTTGCCTGTGTCCTGCTCACAGCTGATTCATCTCATTGATCACACTGCACTGTGACACTGACGACTCAGTCCCATTGTGCTTCGGACTTCTCATTAAAAAACTGAGTTAATTAATGCAAAACAAACTACTCAGGAAGCCTCCAGTTTATAAGGTTAAAAACAAGGACTTGAAGAGACTTTTTTCTGGTTGGGCTTAAGGTGGAATAAAGGCATAGCATTGACACCAAGTATGTTTATTGAAGTTTTAAACACAGAATCTGTTAAAAATGTTACCCCACTACATCTTAACTGCAGGCACTCAACACATAAGATTTGTATTTGATGTTCTTCTAGGATGTACAATCCTTCCTGCAAGTCCCTGAAGGCATTTGACTTCAACACCTAGTACCCATCTCTTTCAGAGTTCTGCCTAATATGAGAATCTTCACCTCATCTGAGAAAAAGGCAGCCCTGATGTCCCAGCCCCCATTTCCCTTTCCCAGTTTCCCTCCCCCAGTGCCCTTAACAGGACCAGCTGGCTCAGAAGAAACCACAACACAAGCTAATCTGCTCCAAGTTCAGAGTGTTTGACAGCAAAACAAAAAAGAACAAATTGAGCTATAATTCCCTATAAAAATCCTGCAAAAAAGCCATCACTTGAAATCACTTGGAAATGGTGATTTTAAAGGGCATTTCATGGATGCCGAATAAACTCAAAGCTCTGTTTCTTGCAAGGTGTTTTTCTGGTGTTTCTCCTCAGAGATTGTGGCCCCTCCTCATGCCACAGAAACCCAACCATCAGAGCACACTTCCACCTGCAGCAAAATCTCAGAGCAGGACTGAGCTTCACTGCAAGCAGCAGCAGCAGGGTTTAAAAACCACAGGTCTGTTATTGCAACCTTTGCTGCTCGAGCCAAGAGGTTCCCATGCCCTCCCAAGGAGCTCCCTGAGTTATCCAAGCTGGCAGCAGAACACACGAGGAGGGTGCAGAGAGCTGCTCAGGTCAGGTTTTCCTTCCATGCAGAGGCAGCCTGGAGAAGGGGGGATGGCACACAACAGGGCAGGAAAGGTCAGGAACAAGAGAGCTCTGAGATAAATTGGCTTCAGGCTCCTAGAAAAGAGAGAAGCCACCTACCAGCACCCCTGGGAAGAAAGAGGAGGCTGGATTTTAAAAGCACTTTTAATCCTTGTTAATGATAATTGAGCTATTTATTATATGCATATATAAAATTAAACAAATCAGGGCTCACAAAGCAAAGACAAACTGGTCTAACCTCCATCCCCATGTAACCTCAGATATAATTAGTACCATGGGACTTTCCTAGCTCTCAATCAATTTCTTCTCCCAGAAGGGCAGGGTGCTGCTCTTTTTAAAATAGTGCATAACAGAACATTTGAAATATGTTCTGACCAAAGACAACACCTTTAAGTGCTCTGAAAGTGCTAAGCATTATTTTCTAAAAGAAATAAATTCCTAAAGGAGGGGGAAAAACCCCAAATTTTCATCAAAAAAGATTAGGAAGACCCAAACCCTTTCCACCAAATCAGTAAGCACTGAGACAGCAATAAGAGAAAGGAAATTGAGAGTAATTTCTTGTACAGGATTGCTGTTTTGCTTGACACACAGGAAGCAGGGAAATGCTTTTTATGACACCAACAGGAAAGAAGAGAATAACTTTTGATGCCAGGTACTATTGCTATTTTCACTTCTATTAATATAATGGACATAAATTTGAGACATTTAATGATTCACTAAATCCCACAAAAGGAGGCAGCCTACTGCTCCCAGCAGCAGTGCTTCCCTAGAGCTTGTGCCAAGCTGTTAAGAGAGCAGCAAATCCAAGTGCTTTATAAATATTTCTGCAGGACTGTAAATACCTAGTTCAGTGGGGAATACCTGTGTACACACAGGAAATACCAAAGCTAATGCAACATAAATTAGAGGAAAAAACCCCCTGTGTTACCCAGAACTGCTCTGTCTCAAATGCTCTCTCTCAGGTGTCCACTGTGCATCTACTCTGCACAATTCCAAGTTAGATACAGGTAACTTAATTTGGAGTATCCCCAGTGCTGAGTCCAGCTTCTGATCACATATCCTCATCAACCCAGCTCCAGCCTCCAAACACCTGAGGTTTTTTCATGCTGAGATGTTCTAGGATTCCTCTTTTGTCAAGAATTGAGGGCCAGGACAGTGGTAAAGGCCAAGGGGAAGCACCAGCATTTGGAGAACTTGCAGCCATTCATTCACCTGCCTCATCACAGCCCAGGCAAAAACAAAAAGTATGAAAAAGCTTTGAGAAATGTGTTTCCCAAAACAATGCTAATTTATACTGACTGCTTTAAGGTTATTTGGAATCACGGGGAGGGTGTAGAAAAAAAGTGTCAGAGAAGCTGTTCTGTGTTGGGAAAGGGGTCCCTTCGTTCAGATTTTTGCAATATCAACACCGTGGACCCTTGACCATCATCTCACAGCAGGGACTACACAAGAGAATGTAGCAGGACTTTGTATTTCCAGTATTACAGCCCTTGTTTCCAGTTCCTTCTTACCTTAATCTCTAGCTCCAAAACCACTAATTATTTACAGTCATTCCCTGACACCTGTAGTGTTAATATTTCTATTCACAAGCTATTGCTAACATCTTCCAACTTATCTTCTCCTTAACCATCCATCCTACATTTTAGATGTAATCCACTACATGGAAATAGCTGTTCTGAGTGATATAATTTTCTCTATTTGTGTTTACACAAAGGACTGTTCATTTCACATTCAGGATCTAACACACAGATAAGACTTACTGCAGAGGCATAGCTGGGAAAACTCACTAAATAAAGGACCTTGGGATGCCTGTGCTGGTTTTCTCTGGAGTAGAGTTAATTTTCTTCACAGCAGCTGATATGAAGGTACAGTTTGGATTTGTGCTGGGAACAGTGCTGATAATGCAGGGATGTTTGAGATGCTGCTGAGCAGTGCTTGCACAGAGTCAAGTTCTTCCTGCTCCTCCTGCCACCCCACCAGCCAAGCAGGCTGGGGGCACACAAAAAGTTGGGAAAGGAAACAGGTGGGACAGCTGATCCCAGCTGACCCAAGGGACCTTTGGGTGTCATGCTCAGCATATTAAGCTGGGGGGGGGGGGGCACATTTGGAGTGATGCCAGACAGGAGCAAAATTTTTCTTACGAAGGAAAACACAAAAGTAGAGCGCTTACCCTACTTTAAATCATTGCTGTACAAAGAGACATGCTAAATGTTTCCCAAAGTCATCATTCAGCCCATACTGGAAAGAATATTAAGCACACAAAAGATGCACCAGCCCAGTTCAGACTTGGACGTTCACTCACAGAAGATACACTGTAGATAAAACTTGGACTTTTCCATTACCTACAAGGTTAATCTCTATTCCACAACCCCATTTATAGGGTTAGCTATGTGAAAAGTAACAAATCTCATCTAAAAGAGACATCCAGGAAGAATTGGTTTCTTATTTTGCCCTGAAAATAGGAAATTCTTGCCAGAAGAGGCAAGACAAGTGTTAGTTCTTGCTGGGGACTGCAGTAAGTGCAGAGCTACTAGAGGTACTGTAAGTAAGGCACACTGCAAACACATGCACCCAAAACTGCAGTGGTAATCAAATAAATGACTCATGCACACCAACAACAACAGAAAATAAAATCAGAACAGCCTCTGGACCTCCCCTTGAACACCAGACAGATCCTTGCACAAGCAGTGAGTCCCTATTACAGACAACAAGCTTCACAAGAAAATGTGTGCCACAACAAGTCACCCACACTGTGATTGTTGCCATTTCCTTCCAGGTTTCCCCATCTTTTCAAACAGGAATCTACATAATTTTTTTTATTTACAAGAAGAGCAAACACACCCCATTAGCAAAACTATCAATGACATCATTAGTTTGTTTCTACAGCCCATAATTATGTGTACAACAGACCACAGGCTAGCACCAAAAGCAGGAGGTCATGGATTCCAGCTTTTATACTTTTGGCACCACAAGCAAGGAAAATACTGGGGGAAAAGACCTTTCCAGGAAACCCTGAGCAACCTGAACACAAAAAAACCCCAAACCAGTATCAGCAGGAAGAGACAAGTAACTGCCTGAAAATAGGAAAAAAGTTCCTGAAATAATATTCTGAACTTTGAATTGCCTATAGCCAGAAAGACCCACTCCAAAACACTACTCCCACCTTAGTCACTGTAAGTGCATTTATATAAATAAACTTAACCATTTGATTGGTCATCTGTGACCACTACAATAAGACTTATTTTAACCTTTTAAACTTTGGGTTTACTCTTCATCACTGAGAACGTGTCTGAGCTTAATCTGAAGTGAATATTAGCCCTAAGCTTCCAATTACACTGTCACACTCTCAGTAATACAGCTGGTGTTAAAACATAAAGGGCTAATTTTGTATGGAGGGAAGTTCCAAAAAGGCACAAACAAGTCACAACCCAAACACCCCACTGCACTATCTAAATTATGAGTACAACTCAACAAGCAGTCATTGCACATCAACCCACTGTGATTCTTCACAAAGGTGGGCTCTATTCCACAGAAGAATTCCATCCTTAGATCTTACACAAAATTAATGGAAAAATAAAGCCTCTGCACAGAAGAAATACAAAAAGTATCATTAAGGATACTAGAGGCTCTTAAATTTTGGACAGGAGTGGCAGCAAATTGAGCATTTTTCTATTTAAGACATAGCACTTGTCACTTCATTGTACTTGTGGCCTACATGACTCTAGATGACTATCTTCTTCTTTAAAAAAAAAGATTTTCAAGTACAAATTTAAATGGCAAATGTGTTATTTTCATTGCAACCATAACCTTTAAAATAAGTAGGTACTTAATGACAGAGCAACTGTCCAAATCTTCTAGTGACACTGGAACGAGGAAGCAACAAGCTACAGTTTGTTGGGTTTTTTTTTAAAGCTCATTATTTCTTCCAGCATTTGAAACAGCTGGTAAAAGTAATCATTTGGCAAGGTCTGTCAAGGGATTTTTAAAATAGTGTATTTGCTGTGGTAGATTACATACCTCAAACCAAAATGAAAGGCTGAAACATACAAATATTTATGAAAGAACAGGGGGTTTCAGAGTTTCAAATTGTGCAATAAATATGCATGCACACACATTAGCTCAAATGAACACATCCCTTCCATTTTATGCTCCACTATTTAACTCTTCTCATAGATCCATCTTCACAGCCTTAGAGAGTCACTGAAATGCTGTGGACACACAACACAGTTCTGTATATCAGAAGAATAATAATAATGTATTCATTTATTAATAATAATTACTACTAATAATGTCAATACTATCAATAAGAATATCAATACTATTCATAATCATATTAATCAGTAAACCCCCCACCACCCACTCCCTGAAGATCTCAGGAACAAACATGCTGGTGCTCTACACTGATGTGAGAAAGCCCACACCACACAAACCACCCAAGGAGACTGCTTTGTTCCCATGTGCACATGCACAAGGACAGCTTTCAAGACTTGCTGGCATTGTTTGAAATGCTTTCTAAAGCCATGCCATGGAAACTCAGCATTTTCTTTTCTTCTGGAGAGCCACTATTTAAATTTCATCTGGGATAGCGATTTGCACAGACCAAACAATTTTTGGTGCACAGAGATTATGCACCTCTTTGTGATAAGAGGGGAAGGAAGACAAAAGATTCACCAGAAGGCATTAACCACTTTAGAAGACATACAGGAGGAATTACTGCAAGCCCTGGATGAGCTTGGAACCCAACTGCAATAGGAGACACAAACAACATGGGATAAGTGGAGCTGTGTATCATTAGCCTCATTGACAGACACTCAGTTTAAAAACAACACCAAGCCTGGTAAGCAAAATTTTAAGTTTCTGCTTGTACTTAAGAGAATATCACTAGAGAGTTTGCACCAACTTGTTCTCCAGCAGAAGGCTACAAATGAGATGTTTTCCTGCTCTCAGAAGTCCATTGAAACAAAATACTTCTTCAGCAACATCCTTGTCACACCATTCAAGGAAAAGACATCATTCCTAAGGACACAATGACACTCCCAGTCTTATCCCATCAGTTCAGATGAGCATTAAAAAGTTTTGACTGACTTGGATGCACCACTGAGCAAAATCTAATCTTAAATGAAAAGATAGAGAAAGAGGAGTGCTAAATAAGTTCTCACTCTGGTTCATTCCTTGCCATTACAGAGCCATGGAATTACAGGTATCAGCTGACCCCTGGAATTCAGAGGTGCCTCAGAAAGCCTTATTTCAGACTACTTAAACATTCAAACCTTGCAGTAATGGCTACACTGGGAACCTGAGTGGCAACAACCACAGATTAAGTGTTTCTAGATATGGGGCTCTGATCTTTCCATACATCACCCTTGTACTTTGAATGCTACTTAGCAAAATATTCATAATCTTTCAAGGGCCTAGAATGATGATCCAATAAAACCAGAATACAATTAGGAAAGAAACTAAATAGCAAAGACTTTAGTCTAACCTCAATATATCCAGCATCTACTAGAAGCAGCGTAATAGATGGGCCAGAAAAATACTTTTTATGGCTTTCTCCTAGGAGCCCACAACTCCTGGATCTGTGCCTACACCAGACCTCACCACCAAACAACAGAGGTGCAAGATCTGTATGTTAAAGCAGGTGAGAAGAGCCACAAGAATCTGATGGGGAACCTGCTGACAGTACATGATCAAAATTGCACAAATTGATAAAACTGTCGGGCTAACTTTCAAAATGCATGTTCAAGGACAAGTCATACACGTTTTTCTTGCCTAAGACAGGTATTTCAGCTACCAACCACACAGGTTAAGCAAGAAGGAAACACTTCTTTATCTACTGGCTTTTTTATTACTCACTCACTGGTGTGTATTTTAAATCAACTGGTATTACTACAATGGATTCCTTCATGTGGTGAAATAATATGAGCAATAACACACAAGTTTCTCTGCTAGAATAGCTGCCTCTAGTGCAGCCATTAGAGTGCTCAAATTGGCAGACACAGTGCTCATCTTCCAGTGGCATCCCACCCATCCCTTGAATTCACTAAGAAAAAAAGTATTTCTTTAGGAAAACAGACCCTGTCAGAATCAACATCACAACTTAGCAATGCCTTATTCAACAGGGAATCTTGTCAACTGAATGAGGATTTCAGACTAAGCCATTAACTTGTGAAGGCTCAGAACAGAGAGCTTCCCAGTGCCACATTTAAAGCAGTGTGACCATCATGCAATTTGTAAAAGCAGTGCAATAGGCCAGTTCTGCTTTCCAAACCACTGCCAGACTTGTTCCCATGCACAGCAGCACTCATCCCCAAGCATTTTAATGAAAAATCAACTATTTCTGATGGAAAAGATATGCACTGTTCTGTGGCTGATATCCATAGGATTTCTCATGTTATTCTGTGCTTCACTCCTTGCCTCTAAGCCATTAATTACAAATGACTCTGCTGCTGGGAAAAGTGCACCTTTGGAAATGCAAGGCTGGAAAACCCTGGAGTTTCATGGAAAGGATTTCTCTATTTGCATAGTAGCAGGGCTCCAGCAAGCATGACCACTGGGCATCACCTTTCTCAGGCCTCTCTAAATGTATCTTAGGAGCTTACCCTGGTCTAAAACAGCCAGGATACTTCAAGGACAAGTTCAAAAAGAACAGGAGCAAAAATAAAGCCCCTTATGCAAGAGCTCAAATGAGAAAATCCATTTTTCATTGGAGCATATTAGCATAATCACAAGACCTTACTTTTGTTGGACAGAAAATTCTTCTGTTGATCACAGAAAGAAACTCATGGCAGACTCAGAAGAGTCTAACTCAGACTTATAAATTCCAAGTCCCTAGGAAATAACACAGACTTTAATATCACCACTGCCTGTCTCCAGCAAAATGCAAATTAGGTTGTGAAAAAGAATACAAACCCCTTTCCTTATCTGAAAACCAACAAAACCTGACAATTTCTCAGCTTTTTTGTGTCTCAGCTTTTTTTCTTTAGTTTACTGTCCTCTGTTGCTTAGGTTTGGATGAACCACTGGGGTCATGGAGTACAAACACAACTGACGTTTGTCAGCCAAAAATTAGAAAGATCATACCTAAAACCCCCAATAGAATACATGCTGAAACACAGTGAGCCATCACAAAGCTGTTCCATGCCAAGCTTCTTGGTTCCCTTTTCCTTGCTTCAAGTGGAGAAGGAAGGAACTGAGGCAATTGTTGTTCCAAAAACATTGGTGCATCTTTATAGGCAGAAAGATCCAGGCAAAACCAGCACCTTTTGTTTCTGGTTTCAGTTTGGTGTGCACCTTTCCACAAAGAAACAATGGAGTCCCTATGCCAGAGCTCTCATCATGTATTCAGACAAACAAAGATGGAGTTTGCAAAGATACAAACTTTCCACAATTTAACACTGCTTTCCATTTGCCTTGTGTGAATACTTTTGAAATGCAGGTCAGAGTCAAATAGTCAAGGCAAAAAGAAATAACAATTTGAGCTTTTTTAGTGAGAGCACTGTATTGTTTCTCTGCTGTTCTTGCATATCTGCAAAACTTGTTCCAACTGTGTTTTTCCTCCATGAAGCACAAGATTTGCTTCTCAACAACCTTCCCATTCCAAGGCTGCAGAGAGAAAAGAGTAAATTTGTATCATTCTTCCTTTGAATGAGGATTTCCACAGTGGTGTGAATTTTGTTTAAATTCATTTTCAAAAAAAATTTCCCTGCTCCTGTAGCCCTATGTGAGCTCATCCCCCAGCACGCAGCAGCTTTAGAAAAAACTTCTAGAATATATCACCTTTAGTACAATATTCATAGAAGGCTTAAAATACTTAAGAGGAAGGAAGGAATGAAAGGCTTTTACATAGTCACAGCCCTGTTCCATTGAACTTGCATCCTTCCCATCATCATCTCATAGCTCAGTTTTACTGAAATACTCCTGCATCTTCTCTGTTGGCCTCTGCTTTTATCCAGAGCTTTTCTGGATAAAAATCTCCTCTGGTTCTGGGGGAACAGATATCCCCCTCCTGCCTAACCACTTACATCACTGAGGAACTCATCCCCTTGATTGCCCTAACAGCACATTAGCAGTTAAAAACATATATATTCTACTACTTAGGCTTGTGTGCCTGAAAGAGCAGATGATGCCCACTTAAGCAGCTTTTCTACACTCAGATCCCCCATCAATTTCAATGCAAATTCCCCACAGAGAATGACTACAAAGACTGGGCTCCTGCAAATATTTATAGCATAATTCAACACTGTTAATGAAGTAACCGTGACACAAACCAGAAAGAATACCAGTTTAATATGCCAGTCCTTAGCCACATGAATAGAAATTAATATATACACATAGATATCATCTAGATCATGAAACAACTACAGGCTCTGCATTGCTAAACAGTGCAGCTGTAACAACACAAAAAACCCTCGAATCTTGAAAGGTAAAGATGTTTAACAGTAGAAAAACAGATAAAAAACCAGTAGAAAAGCTGCATTTCACTTTAGGGGGAAAAAAAGTGGAAAATCAGCATAGGTGACCTAATCTATGGTTCAGTTTTTCTTGAGTAGATACAGTGATATGTAACCTACTTAAATGCCAGCAAAAATGAAAAAAAATAAAATTCTTCAGGTTAAATGCCATTGACCAAAAAACTAAAATACAGCAATTGAAGGACATGTACTCACATGAAGGGTATCCAAGTATGATAATAGTACCCACCTCCTAATTTCCAATAATCAGTTTTACACTTTTTAAACATTGCCTGAGAGGTAAGTGCCTAGTACTGAGTGCTTATCAGTGCACACATTAGCAATTTCAAGCAGTTTTGCTCAGGAAAAACAAGATTTCTGAGCTGCAGTCATCTCATTTTTATAAGCATCTGCTATCTTTATTGCTTAAGGATTTAACATTCAAAAGGGTATATACAGCATCTAGTGATTTAAAAGATTTTCTTCTCACAGGAAAATCCTTAAAAAATATGCTTCTGTATTCATATGCTTGCATTGCAGTTGTATTATGGAAACTGACAGAAATTAACCTAAAACCTTATATTCTACTCTCATGACTTCATAAAATTCATACTTCAATCTACTACTCCTATCCCTGCTTTTCAAAAAAAAAAAAACTTGAATTATATACAATGTGTGAAGTCAATGATATTAATTCCCTAATTAGATATTCTTTTCCCATTACCCAAAAAATTGCTATTTGATGCAATGGAAGTGTGCACAACACATTATTAATCACTGTCAACAATGTGAAAGGTTGCAAAGATAACTACTCATCGGTATAGAATCTGGGCACGCAGCCAGAAAGGAAAAAAACCCACACACATGGATATCATGGATATTAAGTTATCATCAATGGCTACGAACAGTTCTTGGCTTCCAAAGTTCAGCACTCCAACATCTGACATGCAGCCTGGATGTGCCTCACAAAGGCCTTGATTTCAGAGGGGTTTGACTGCATGATGCTCTCTGGGAACAAGCAGAGCACTGCCACATATGCTGAGCGACAACGTGCTTGGACTGCAGACACTCGAGTTAAGATATCGGAGCCTAAGACTCAATTTTGAACCATTTGCTGAAGTGCACAGTCACAGTTTCCACTCAGACATTAAGGATGAAATGAACCTATTAAACAGTCACCACATTGTTTTATGGCATTTTTGACATTATCTGCAAAGGAGACAACAGTACATTAACAAATAAAAACAAACAATCCTTATCCAGCCATTAAACACGAATCAAGACTGAATGCTTCATTATTTAGAGGCTGTAAAAGAATTCTAAATTGAAATCCACTTTCTAGTTTAATAGGAATGGATATAGAAATGGAAAATAACTCATAACATAAAAAGCACTCTAGATTACTAATCTTAATTAGCAACAAAAGATTATCACTGAAGTTCATCATAGCAATTGACTTGCAATAGAATAATTTCAGAAGAAAACTGGCCATTCTAAACTTCCAGATGAATTTGGTCACAATAACTGGACACCCCTTAAGTTGGCTAAAAACATGTGCAAGCTTTAAGGAAACATAATTATCCCCTGTTGTACCCTCTGAGGACCACACTAACAGACTTGACATCACCTCTCTTCAAAATGCCCAAACGCAGCTGGGACAGCAGCTCCAACACACCCTGGGGCACTTGTGGCAGGGTGGGGCTGTTGGCTGGTGTCCATGGGGGGGTTTGTCAGGGATGGGGGCTGTCCCCCTGCCCCCAGGAACAGATGCACCTGAGGAGCTGCTGGGTGCATGAAGCACATCCACCAGCGTGGACTGTGGGGCACACAGCACCTGCCAGGCTGAGGCAGCACAGACTCTGTCCTCCTCTCTCCATTCCCTGCCTTAGACTCCCACACCCCAGACAAGATTCACTGAAAAATAAGAAAACCCACTTTTCTCTTCCTGAATATTTGAAATACACCTGCTGAGAAGGCTTACTGTAGAAGTTGCTATCAGAACCACTACTGTAACCCAAAGAAGCAGGACATGAGAGACCTTTATACTACGCTCTCATCTAAAATCATGAGCTCTATTAAATAAATTAGTGGTTTATTGGAAGATACCTAGCAAGATAAACTTATCAGCATCTATGATTTGTTTATACACACACCCCTCTTAACACATTCAAAACATCCTGGAACAAACTTAATCCTAAATCCTTCTGCATTTGATAGTGACCAGCTTTATCAGTCATGATCCATCACCCTATGGCAGAGGAAATGACAGGGAGGAGAGGACAGCAGTTACTGCTTCATCATCTTCAAAACCATGTACACCTGATGTAGATTAGACAAAGTTCTTGAGCTGTCCTTGCTCCCCAGGAGCACAAGGCAGCAGCAGAGAGGGATCACCTCCATTTCCACACACACCTCTGGCTCTGTGGGACATTTCCCTCAGCCCAGTTTTTCTTTTCAGAGCACACCAAAACTCTGTACAGACAGGAATTGTCTGCACCTCAATGCACACCTAAAAAGCCACTATGGAACAGTAAAAAAAAAAAAAAAAAAGCTACTATGTATGGAGCAGCACAGTCATTAACAGGCTGCAGAGTATTGTGGTTTTGTTGTGGTTTGTTAGAGGTATTTTTTTGTTTGTTTAGGGGGTTTTGCTATTGTTTAGAAATAAGGACACTTCAATTTTGAAGCAGATTTCCTCATATGAGGTGAATGCTTGCATCATACTTGCTTTTCATGTGTCTTGTGTTCTTTCCTGCAAGATTCAAAGAAGTACTTTTCATCATTTATCAAGATTATCCATTTCCAACTTCAGTTTTACTAACAGCAGCAAAAATCCCAAATAAAAAACAAAATCAGCACTGCAAGAACAAGCCAGTTCTCCTCCAGCTTCCCATCCTTCATCACTCTTCTATTGGCTGATCTTTGGCAGAAAGACCTTGGAGCTACACTGCCTAAAAGTCACACAAGGCCACGCTGACAGCTGGATTAATTTGAAAATTATGCCCAACTCCAAAAGGAAAAAAAAAAAACACACACACACAAAAAAATTAGCTTAATCCAAGAGGAACCCAATAGTGGGAGCTGTGTGTCTCAGATATTCTCATCTGCACAGGGCAGCACTGAAGGGGTCACCCAAACAAGTTAGCCCATGAAATGTGAAGCTGCAGCAGCAGGACAGTGGCAGACAGATCAGTCCAACCCAGGTGACACACTCAGATTGTGAAGGGTTCTTTTGGCTGAACTTTTCAGTAAAGCTCCAGAGATGTTCTCACTATTGGAACATCCCAGGCTGGGCCAATTATCACCACCCAGCTGCAGCACTTCCCAACCCAGATCCTGCCAAAACAACCTAGAGAACGAGGGAGGGAGGATTTTCTTTCATACCTCAGCACCTCACACACTCCCCTCCTGAACCACCCTTCCTGCTATTATTTACAATTGCAAACTAACTCTCTCCTCTGTAGGACTGAGGGGACTTTTGGGGTCTGTTTGGCCAGCTCTGGACCCCAGCTCCAATGACAAGGACAAAAGCAAAAGGTGGAAGGTGCTCTTCTTCTCAGGACCATTGTCCCACAACTTTATTGTGGAACACCTCCGGGGAAAAGAGTATTTAGTCAAGCATCTTAAAGGAAAAGGAGTTTGAGGACAGGCTAGTCCTATTGCCAAGCCTGAGCTCCAGCAGTCAGCATATTAATCAAAATGATGCCAGTCTGGAAGGCAAATTCAAGAGACAACAACCAGGGAGGTATTGGTGTCCAGGAGGAAAAGAGGTTGTCAGACACGTGGCAGGAGATTTAATGGGATACAACTGATAGAAGGGGCAAGGGGAGGGAGGGCAAGACCACCACCACCAGGGCTCTGGGGGGAGAGAGGAGAATGGAACAAACCATGTGATACAAACAAACTACTCAGTTTGCAATATAAAAACTACTCAGAGCAAAAATCCCAATCACCCAGTGCAAAGCAATAGCTAAAGAAAGAACTTAGTGCAATACAACAGTCCTCTGTGAAGAGATATGCTTGTATGCATGGAAAAATCCAGCAGCTACAAACCAAAAATATATTACCTACAGATAAAGACAGACAAGTACAGAAGACTTAAAACATTGTGTTTATGCCATTATTGATCACAATGGACGTTACAAAATCTGGATTTCCTGCTAGTGTCACTCAGTATGTGTCTTCTTCCTCATTGTGATTCTGTCAATGCGTTAGACACATTGACTTCACATTCAGCCCCTGTAAATACAGTGCATGACATTAGACCACCCACCATCAATTCCAAGTTCCAGGCCCTTAGGAAAGCAATCATCTGCCTATCTATGCAGAAAGGTCCTTGCCTGTACATGCTTCCATCTACTTTGGCATTTCAATGTGCTGTGCTGCACTTCAGGTTACTCCATAGTTTACACAAGGTGAAAAATCTCCCCCACACTCACCTTTCATCCTCTGCCAGCTGGTCTATTATGCCATGTCATCTGAGTTTTAAAAGGATGCACCCATGTATTTATTTTCCCCACCTGATAAATATTTATGAATATTTTATTCCAGCCCTGACATATACACACTATAACTAATCTTCCTTTTATTTAGTCAAGCATCTTAAAGGAAAGGGAGTTTGAAGACAGGCTAGTCCTATTGCCAAGCCTGAGCTCCAGCAGTCAGCATATTAATCAAAATGATGCCAGTTTGGAAGGCAAATTAAAGAGACAACAACAACAACAACCCAGCACGTAAGATTAATATGAGTTTCACATCAATAGAGTGCAGTATTTAAAACCTGCAAAAATTAAATGTTTATTTCAAACATCTCTTCTGGTGTTTTGTGGTGATTTTCTCATTCACAGAATGTGAGCTATCAGCCCAAACAACATTAAAGCTCAAACATTATGCAATTAAGAGATAGCTGACACAACTTTCATTCATTTCTATATCTTATGTTGATTTTGATCAAGGCTGATATGGGAAGGGCACACTTTCAATAACTGAATTAGCACCATCTAGTTTTTGTTTGATCAGTTTAACATTCACGTATCAACCAATGGAGCAATAATAGAACAACTGAGGTCCAGTTAATGCTCATATCACAAAACAATTTTACAGCAATCCAACTCACCTTACCCCAAGCTTTACAATTCTGTGATTTCTCCAGTTTCTAACCACTATCATTCCTACTGTGGTCACAGGTTTCACTTAAAAATGTGAGTATCATAGTACTAAATTGACAACATTTAAAAAATTCACTACCTTGTTTGACACAATACAGCAAACATCAATGAAGAAAACAAGGCATCTGAATTAGGAGACTTCAGAGAGAGACCGTGAAATAACGCAGGCAATTCCATCTGCCTTGTTACATTTTTGGAGTAGTCATATTGGATGTATGCTGCTTATCCAAAACAAATCCTCCAAGTTACTGAGGATCTGATAGTCACTGCTGTCATCACAATGAAGAACTGAAAGACTTTAGAAAATAAACTGCAAGCTAAACGCTTGCAGCACGTAGAATTCTCATTTTCCACCTATAAGTGGAAAGTTTTTCATAACAAGCCTACCTTGTCTCTATTGATTTCTCAACTGTTATCAGATGTCAGAAGCTACTCTCTTGCCCCTCAGCTCCCTTGAATACAACTCCTTTTTTTAGTGCAGAATACTTGAAAAACAGCTACACAAGTCTGAGTACATATTTATTACCATCAATGTGCAATAGCCTCAAGAGACATCCACGCATCATTATCTGTTAGCAAGAAAAGGAATCACAGTCTTCAATACCAGGCTATTTTTTCCCTAATGCTGCAAGGACAAGCTAATTTGTAAGCCAGATCATTTCTTTCTAAAGGATGAATGACAGTCTTCTGCAAAGAAGGGATTTTTACAATTCTACCACAAAAAAGGGAAGATTTTTTTTCACTCTACCACAAAGTCATGTCCACCCTCTCACTGCCTTTTACTTCCATGGGAATGCTGCAGGAGTCTCTCAGTCTCCCAGAAATGGGTCTGGCTCCCATCAGAAGCTGCAGCAGACTCCTGAGCAGCTGGGGAAAGGTTGAGGTATCTGCACTGGCTCCATCTCCCCATAATGCTGTGCACAGGGACCGTGGGTCACTGTCACACCCTTGCTCTGGGTTACCCTGCATTGCCAGATGAGGAGCAGAAACAGAGAGTGCACTGACTGGCAAAAGGGTTCGTGCAAGAAAAGGCAAGAAACTCAGATGTATTATCCCTTCCAGTCCCTCCTCTGCACAGGGAAATTGCCACTTGATCTAGAAAACAATAATAAGGTTCTGCATTACAAAGGGAATTCAGCTTGGAGAATAAGGTCACTTAGTCCAGCAGCCTCCTACCAGTTATTTTAGAGTTAAACCAATGACCTTAAGCAATTTTAGAAGAAAATACCCATTTTCATCTGTAACATACCTATTTTCCTGCCAGGTTCTGTTACATTTTAAGTATTCCTCTTAACAATCCTTTGAAAGTAACACATGAACATGAATGGAAACACAGACATATGATGCTTTTCAAGCAGGAATATCTAAGAAATACACATTTGTAACACTCCCCAAGAATTTCTTCATCTGCACTACACCACTAGATATGCTTATAAAGTTATATGCTTAAAGTTGTCTGTTGTACTGGATCTACACCTTAACAGAGAACCCTAATTTCTCTGTTAAAGAATATACTAGAACTTTGCTGCTACTGGAAGATGTCACTAATATTTGCTTCCTAAAGTTATGAATTGCTGCAGTGTGCAAGCATAAATAAATCTATACCCCATCTGTCAAACTAGACTATAATCAACCAGAAAAACCCCTAACACCAAGTGTCTAAAAATAAATACTGACAAATGCATGTCTATCTCTCCCTAATGCCTTCCCTTCTGGAAGACCTTTGAGTCTGGAAGACTTCAATATTCGTAATACACCCTAAAATTAGTAAAGAAGTCTGAATTATCACAGAGACTACTTCCTGTACACTCCTTCCTCCTTTTCCCCATTCTCTTTCCTCCCACTCCCTTCACCAGGAATATCACAATAGATAGCAGACCTCAGGGATAGCAAATTTGCTCCCAGGCACAGACATAACGAGAGGCAATGTCTGACTGCTCAGTCTGAATTTCCCAGCCATTTAGGTTTTGAAGTATTTTATACCATGGCCCACACATTATTCCAAGTGACAATTACTTCAAAGCCAGAGGGTAGCCATTTGCATAATAATGAACATTTTTCTAAGGAGGTGTGCAGGAAACTACACACTAATGAGTTAGTAGGTATATTATCTGAAAGTCACACTTGCTTTACAAAAATAATTAAAAACACAGCCTCTAGTGTTTACCTTCTTGTACCTTTTATGTAACAGAGACACCTGTCCTGTTAAATTGAGACACCTGACCATTAAATGCACAGGACATAGCAGTAATTTTTGCAACACTTATTGCTGGCCAGGGGTCTGTGTACAAATCACCAACAGGATGGGACTGCTGAGGAATGCACCTCTGTTTCTTAAAACCTCTAATTTCAATGTTTCCCACAACACTGAGGCATGTGACACAACAGTAATTTCCACTGGACTTTTCCCAAGTGTAAAGGCTGGGAAGTGGGCTGGCTCCTGAAGCAGTGCATCAGGTGAAATGCATCCTATGGCACAGAAAACTTGGTTTGCTGCATCTTAATCACAGAAAGAATGAGGGAAATGCAGCAACTCCTGGTAAACCACTGTAAAAGAAGGGAATGAGAGACAAAGTGAATTTCACAGCTGCAGAAGCATCTCCAGGAATACTCAGGTATTGGGGGTAAGTTTTCTTACAATCTAACTAGTAACAGAAGAATTTTTTTACCAAGTAGAGAGCTCTCTTTAGCATCCTACAACCCTTTTTAATATCAGAAGTTCACTTTCTTTTGAAACAAGTGCTCTTATATTCCAAAGAATACACCCTATACTGCATTGCACTTACCTGTATTTACTGCTTATGCCTTTTGGTTTCATTATCTTTGAAATTAGATTGATGAAGCCATTAGGATCACAGCTATAACATCTTCCTTTATACCACAGGATGTGGAAAACTGGAGTAAGAAGCTCACTAATGCACTGAGCCACAGTTACAGCATCATGTCCAGCTTTCACTCTTTAGCCCCCATTTACAAGGGCCACAGACAAGGCACCCCAAAGGCAGCTAGAGGAGACAGAATATATAATCCACCCCAGACTGGAGATTTTCCACAGAATCAAGACGTCTGGCTAAATTTTGAAATATCCCAGCTAATTTATGACCATTAATACTCACAGTCATCCAAAGTAAGAACAATAATCATACACCATGCCTTAGGGTTTGAAAGCCTGTTGTCAGCAGCAGCAGCTGGATTTCTTCCCTACACACAAGGCAAGCAGCTGATGCATCACCATATTGCTGGCTTTCTGTCCAGCCCTGAAAGATCAGCTATTGATCAGTGCCACTGGCACTACAGCACACCAGACACTGCTGCAGGATTTGAATGAGCAGGTCACACCAGTGCAGTCTTAATCTACCATCAGAGAAGAGGGGGGAAAAAAAAAATCAGTTTAAAACTACATGCTGTGTAGGTACACACAAATGCAAGTAGGGGAGTTCTTCCAGGCACGAGCAGAGTCAGGGGTGCCATATAAACTCCTTATTATCACTGATCCTCACTTCTTTCAGACTGGAAATAGCCAACCGTTCCATATTGTGCATGACAATTTCAGCAAACAGAAATAACTTCTGACTGATTTTGTACTGTTCTATTAAGAGCATCTGCACTTATCTGCTGTGTAATTTGTTTACCATGCAAACATTTTCAGAGGCATGCATGCCAGAACTTTGGAATAAACCCTCAAGAATAATTGTTCTGCTTTTTGTTCACGTGGGAGAAGGTGAATATCAGGCTCCCCCAAGCATATTGTAAAACAAAAATAGAGGATGGGAGTGACTAAGGTAGAGACCCAAAACTCTGTGTCCTGCTCAAGGAGTGCCATCAGCAAATTTGCAAAAGGTGTCACAGATGTTTTCCACAGAGATTTCCAGAGTCCTATCCTTATAGATTGATGCTTCATTCACATTTCTCCCATCACTTCAGAGCCACGGCATCAGCAGCAGTTGTTGATGCATCTCATCAGCTCCTTGCTTTTATCTCCTGATCAACCTCATTCCCTCCCTCCCTCCCAAAGAGGCTTTAAGCCAGAGTTCATGTGGAAAGCCATGACTGTCCTGCATGGCTTAAGCCACCTCCTCGCCCATGGGCATTTCTTCCACATTCTTGGAACTTCAGCTGAAACTCCTCAGTCAGGAAATTTTTGAGATAATGAACTCCACTTGGTATGAGGAAGAGAAAGAGCATATGTACCTGTGCCACATATAGTTTACTCACTGTACAAAACAGAGGTAAAGCTCAAAAATGTGGCCAAGCCTAAGACCCCAAGAAATCACACAGGAGCATTTTTCATTGCACAGTAACACAGACATGGGGAAAGGTCAGGGCAAAGAGATGAAAGACTGACAGAATTACATGAGTCACTTCTAGTGGAGACTATGCCAGAGTCCTCAGGCACATGAAATCCACTACTTGCAGTCTAATCTTTGGTTGATATCACCACAGATCCTTTGTATCACATCCTAACAAACTTACACAAGTTGGAGAAAAATCACCCTTCAACCTTAAAAAGTTTGTAGATTCTTTTAACTAGACAAACATTACAAGAGACATCAGCTGATAAGCAAGATCCTTTGTTTATATTATATAAACATTTTTGAGCATATGGAAAATTTCTTCATGACCAGGGTCTGATTGGGAGAGGGCTGGCAATACCAAATCACACTCCTATGACTCTCTCATTAAAACCATTGTAGAAAGAAGCTCCAGATAAAATAGAAGAATGAAACACCTTGTAGCAACCGTTAAGGTGAAAATCTGCCTCACTAAAACAAACACAGCTACCTGGTTTCTTTGAGCCAATTTCTCAGTGAAGAGTGGTTTAAAACTGTCACAGACGACACACCCATAAAAAAGGGTTACAGAAGGATCTTTTAGAGCAGGAAACTTATGAGCTCAAAGCAGAAGCCAAGCCCTGGACACACCACCAAGGCACTTCCATGTAACTAAAATCTCCCAAATCTGATTCTATGATTATAAGGTTTAAAGTAAATTTATTAGCCATCTTAATTACTGTAATAAAAATATAAAATCCTGCCATGAACTAAAATTCTACAGAGATTGTTATGTTTAAAGAAGGTTTTAAATATCTGAAAAATCAAGGAGAAGCTGACATTTTCTCTGTTCTCCCACTCAGTGGATTTTTATTGCATGTGTATTTCCATAAAAACCCAGTTAGTTAAATTATCAAAAACACCACAACACAGCTTGCTGTAATTTCATAAGCTAAGTCTTGCTGCAATTTATAAGTGGTTACACTTGAGTGCTTCCACACTGGCTCAGCAGCACAGCACCCAACTGCATTAATGTTTCAGCACAAAATTCTGTTAATAAACACAGTACTCAGCCACCATTACTCTGCTGTAAAGAGCACAAGCTCTCAGTATAAGCAGGTCAATACATGTGAGACTACTTATGCTCTTTAAACTGACTTTGATATAAAGGTAGCAGCAGAGCATCCTCAAACAAATGGGAAGTTTATCAATAATAAAGGCAGGAAAAACACAAACCCAGGAGAAAGCTAAAGCATATGGCTTCAGTCACGGGTATCACAACGACTGCTCCAACAAAAACAAGTCAAGAGAAAAAGACGCCCCCTGAAAACAGTGTTAGTCTGCTTGTAACACTGTAAAACTGCAGCTCACACATTCTTCATTCAAAATAAAAAGAAGAAAAAAAAAAAAAGAGCTGAGGGTGTTTACTGTCAAGTAGCAAAAGGGGGAAAAATACTAGAAGACCACCATCAGTTTGGCTTTCCAAGTCCAGCACCAGATGCACTCTGCCTCTGTGGCAGCATGCCCAGAGAGCTTGAACTGATATTTCAAAGTCCAGGGTGACAATTATTTTACTGTCAAAACCAAAAATGCCCCTTAACCCACACACAAAAGCAATCATAGAAGCCTGTGAGGTGCACTGATCTCTAAGCCTGTGAGGTGTGCTACTACCACACCACTTTCTGTGCTGCTGACAACAAAACACAATCCTTCCTGAAACAGACCAGCCCAGGACACCAGGCTAGAGCAAATAAATCTCTAATAAAAAATTAAAATCACAAGTCAAGCAGAGACAATTGTTCAGTTAGACAAAAGAGCACATCTAAGCATAAAATAGACAGAGATCCTTCCAGAGTGTGAATGCATTTCACAATTCCATTTTACTCATCATTCAGTCAAAGAGGGTTCAGTCAGGCAGAGCAGAAGACACTTCTGTCACTATTGCACATACACATTTCTTTAGGATGTCCCACTAATTTAGAGCTATGGACCTGAATGAAAAGTCAAGAGGAAGGAGGAATGAAGGATGAAAATCAACTGAAGAAATTCTTCATTTCAATCATGAGAAGAAAATGCATTTAATCAGAACACAGGGCAGCACTACATTTTTCATAACACAGAACATGAAAATGTACCTCACTAGATTATTTTAGCAGCAGTTTTTACCTTTTCTTCTTCAAAGAAAAAAAAAGTAAATACCTGAATTCACTGCTCACAAGCAATCATCCATTTTATACCAAAACAATACTCTACATACAAACTTTACAGACAAAAGGTCTGTAGCATCACCTGTATTACTCTTGTATTTAAAGACTCTCTTGCCAAGGTCATATCCTGGCATAAAGCCTGCTCACTACTCACATTAGTATTCATGTTGATAATCCTGCTACCTTCAGATGGCCAGCTTACACGGTTGTTAAACCTGATCAAATTCTTCACTTGTACATTACCAGTTACATGGAATTTAGCTATGTAATTCCCACTAGAACCAACTTAAGATATGTAGATAGCTGAACTGCTATCCCAAAGATGAATATGAGTCCTCTTAAAGTCAGCCTGGGAAGCTGTGATGACTGAAAAGAATCTGCTTTGGCTGATTTCAGCAAAGTCAGAGGCAGCCTGGTTTTGAGTTCTTGAAGATCAGCCAACGCATAAAAAGCAAAACCCCATCCCTCTAAAAAACAAGCACAAATGCTAAATCTTGTCTTTGTTTAATCAATATAGCTACTAAGTTGATACTTAAAAATACACTTAAAAAAAAACCAAACAAACAGGAAACTAAGCTTTATTTGTACACCACAAATGCAGACACAGCATTCTATACTCTACTTGGGAAAGACAAGCCAGATCCATCATCGAGGGGTGTACATACACAGACAGATTCTTGCTGCTTCAGAAACACTGAACAGTGGTTGACTTTATGTCCATTAAATATATTGGTGATAAAAAGGATAATGTACTCACCTGATTAAAAATGAGCTTGGTCTTTTTTCTTCCAGCACAAGCCTCATTTTCAAGAACAAAAAAGTGTCTATTGATAATTAATTTTAATGGCCTTTGATCTCACATACACCTTTCCCTATCAGAAATCTAAGAACTTTAAGCTTAGAAACACTAAAGTTTACATTACTATTCAGTTCCATAATAACAACAACTGAGTTGCATCAACATTATCATTATTCCAAACTGATTTTTCCCAGTAAGCAGAAGTCTAAGCAAAGCTCTCATCAGTAACCTTTCCCTGAAAAATTCTATAGGAAATGAAATACAATACTCTATTAGGACTTGTTTTGCAAACAGAAGTGAGAGAGATCACCCAAGCATGCAGAGTCATTAAAATGGATCTTACATATATCATTATAAATTTAATAATCTCCATGACGGCTAGAGTTCAAGTTAAAATGAATGTCAGCAAAGCATGACCAATTGATGTTATCCCAGCTGCCACTGAGCCTCACTTGGGGTTATATTATACATTCAGAGGCCCCGTGCTACATGTGCACCAAACACCCAGAGCCAGGAGCAGATGGGAGATGTAGGCTCCCATACCTATCAGCAAGGAGAGACAGACATAATTGCATATTAATTTTGGTGCATCCAAACAATTACAGCATACTTCGCTGTCACAGGTCACAAATGTTTTTCCCATCACACCCCAAATGCAGGACAATGTTGGACACTTCAGAAGGGGGAGGAAAAGTGTTCCAGCAGCCTCCAGAAATTAAGTCAATAGACGGATTTTGTTTCAACCCTTATTGATTTACTTCAGTCCCAAAATGCTTCCTTGAAAAAAGCAGAAGGAAGACCTCGGCAGCTTGTCAGTTAATAGATCATGCTTGCTGCAATTAAGATACATCCAGGAGTTTTATTTTGTTCCCCAAATGCCATTTCTCTCCAAGCAAGCAGCTGCATTTTATCCAATTTCTGAAAGTTTTCCAGGCTGCTTAGATTTCTAATGGGGTGACAGAGAAACCACTTTTATTCTTCAGCAGACCTGATGAAACTGACACAAACCTCCCTCTCCCTGAAATTAGACAATGCTGTTGAACAGCAAAATAATAACTGATGGTCAATTTCTTTGTTTCTAACTCAGTTTTCAACTGAAATAAAAATCATACAGGGGAAAGGAGCTCTCCACACAGAGCTGAACACAGCATTTTCTATTGCCCATCAACTCTGCATGGAGGATGACATCAATGATTTATACAGCAGAAACATGTCAAGCTGTAGTGCGCTTGACTGGTGCCAACAAAACAACTTCAGAGTCCCAGTTGTTCACAAGCTACAGCTTTGTCTGGGACAAGGACTTCACTAAGGTCAATTTAGTGCCCCAACCCATTAGGATGGGATAACTCAGCACCACCCTGTCACACAGAGCTGCCACAAAGCACTTGTGCAAATTAAGGGCCAACAGCTGACATTAAGCACGTTCCACCGTACATTTTGATTCAAGCCAAAATTACATCTGGCAACTACAGCAAAATGCAAACAGTTCCACCAGGACAATGAGGACACTGACAAGTGCACAACATCCTCAACAAATGAAAGCACCAAACACCAAGAAAGCATTTTTCAAACCACTCCACTAATGATATCAACAGGAAAAAAAGAAGCTAAACTTACAACAAATCAATAATCTGACCAGACTCAGTAACAGTCAGTATACTTCATTTGCACTGTATGCTCTTCATCAACAAACAGCCAGAACTGTAGAGAACTCTCCCTTCTTTCACTCATACCACAATTTCCTCTTCCCTCAGCTCTTTGCTCCATACATTGGAAGAAGAGAAAGACAAACATTTTCCAAAACATATAATCAAGAGATCTACAGCTGGCTGAGCATAGCAAGCAGCATGTACAAGTGATAAAAGCATTATGAAGAGCTATTCTGCCACTTGCAACTCCTTCAGTAATTTAAGCAGAAAGTGCTCCCACCTTTTGTCACTTACCCTTTTTTGATCTTCCAGTCCATGTGTCACAATCTTTCTTTTCTGATGTTGGCTGGATTCAGATCCAGATTCCATTTCCCTGCTGCAAAGACTCCTCCAGCCTCTTTAAGCTTTCTCTAAAAATCCATAGCATAAACAGCAAAAATCTAAAAATAATTTAAAAAAAGGCGAGACAATTCCTTCAAACCTCGTCCATTGTCTTTCATCATTCTTCTAAATTCCCATTTGCCATCACTGCTCATTATCCTAACAAGCAGCCATTCTGGGAGCCTCTGTATCCTATAGCAGCTCAGATGAAGGTTTCCATGTAAGTGCCTTAGAGGACGATGACAGAGCTGAATCCAAACCCACTGGTTTGTGCCACATTACTGCTCCATCAGCAGCCTTTTCAGTGCATTCCTGGCACAGATAATTTATATGTCAATAAAGGTGTAAATGTGCATTTAATCCACTGTGTTGATATTATCAGCATCCCTCTCATGGGCCGCCTTCCTCCCATAAATCAATGTAAACACTTCGCAGTGATAATTGCCTTTTGCAAATCTAGCAGGTGTTAATTACGTAAAATCATCCATGCACACTTGTCATCTTCTTCTATGTATTCAAACAAATACCTAAAGAGGGAGGGGGGGGAAAAAAAAAAAACAGTTTTTACCAGCATGAAAGAAAACATAGCTGCTGATGTTCTTTGTCCACCACCAGGAGCCCCAAGCCAGAGCTGATACAATAATTTCCATGTTTTGAACGTACTACACTCCTCACCCAAGCTACTCCAAATGCTCTGATGCCTGTTTAGAGTGTTACCTTGCCTTTGGGACTTCTTGCACAAAACCAGCCCAGAATGACAATACTGTACATCAGAGCTGAACCTACTGCAACAACACTGACTGAAGCCTGCAAGGATCAACTCAAAACTCAGCTTTCCAGGGTTCAGAGGCCCAGACCTAAAGCCAAATCCATTATTCTTCTCTGGGGTCTCCTACCCAGGGATCTTTCTCCACAGCCTGTAAAGTTAATGAGTGCCACCTCCCAAAATCCTGAGCATGATCATGCAGGAACAAACAGGTTCTATTATTGCTTGGGAAGGAAAACTGAGCAGAGCCTGAAATCACAGCTTAACAGGTCAACCAGCTTAAAATGCTGTTCTTTTTGTACTGGGAAGCACAAGTTGACTAAAAGAGACAAAGAGTCTCCTGGCTTAATTTGTAAGGTGGGATCAATATCAGCAGGCTTCAATATGTAGGCACCAGGAAAAACACATTTACTACACTGAATTCCATACTAAAAAGGATAAACATTAAATCAATTTCAGCCACCTTAGCTGAGCATGGTAAAAGAGCACATACGTAGCTGCATGTTATAAACCTGGTAAGCACCAAAAAATCCAAACCTGTGTCCTATGTAACAAAGGAACTAATAAATAAGAACATCATCAGACACTCTCCCCACCACTGAAGGATAAACAGCATAAAAAATAGATTTCTCACAAGACAGAGGAAATGCTTGCTCTGCATGCTGACGTCCCTTGTTATGCCAAGGCAAAGATCTTGACAAGACAACAGGTAGAAATGCTGCTTTTGCCTCTCCCTGCTCCTCACCAGGAAGGCAGTTCTCTTTCTTCTAAAGAGCACAGGAAAGAACACAGCTGATTGCAGCAATGCTTTGCCATTTGAAAGTAATCTAAAAACACATCTAACCCATTTTACAGAGAAACAGGAGCTTTCCAATTCTATTTTGAACCAGAATCTCCTCCTGATGTGTGGTTTCAAACCTGCCAATAGCCACAGAAATCAGACATGTACCTTGAAGGCACTTCATGGCCTCCAACCTTAGCAACAAATATCACAAGCAAAAAAAACCCCAAATTTTATAAATATCCTTAAGCCCCACCAAGGAAAACTTTTCCCCTCCAGTGACTTCACTGTGATGTGACACATGAGACTGCATCAGTCACATCGTGTAATGCCATGCTGGAATAGCATGACATAACCAGTGCAACTAAGGACAACACGAAAGGTCCCCTCAACTAGGGGAGGGGAAAAAAGAAAAGAAGAAGAAAATGCAGTCTCTGGAAGTTCCTGTGCATTCAATGTTCCAGCTTTAACCATCATAGAAGCAGCCTCTCTAGGGAAACACATGAGGATCTATTTGTACGTAGTACTTAAAACATGCCTGCAACCTCAGACCATGTGTTATTGGTATTTAGTGTCACTGCCTTAGTTAGCTACATTAAGCTTCATATATTAAAAAATATATATTAACATGAGGAAAAAATGCATCCTGAGGCTTAAAAAAAACATTTCAAGTCAGTCACAAACCAAAACATTTTTGAATATCTAGACTTAATTTTATTTTTACTACCTCCAGTAAAAATAAGTTTCACTTTTTAATCTTTGTGTATATCTGACTGTGGAAATTGATTTAATTACAAATTTAATGTAACGCCAATTAATTAGCATTTAATACAAAACAAAAACTTCAAGAAAAAAAGGTAAGGTTTGCTGGGGCAATCACCACATAGCCAGAGACACTGAAACTAACAAAAAACCAAGTGACCCAAAACCGGTGTTCTCCCATCACAGCAACATCGAAAGCCCCCAGTGGGGCTCTAGACCATCCTCCCTGAATGAGCAGCTCTAGGAGCTGAGAGCCTGCACCTGACCATGGCTTAAGCACGTTAACAGTCTCCATGAACCACAGGTGAGCTGATACTCTTAAATTTAAGCCATAAGGGCTCCACCTGGGTATGTCCTCCCAGGGTCCATCCTCAACACACACGCCCCAAAAGGTCCCCACCTGCACAGAATGTCGCTCGCATTTACCTCGCTGGATACCCAGATCCTCAAGGACGCCGCCTGGCCGCCAATCTTCCATTCAAAGTAACGCAAATTAACACAACTTTTGGGGCTTTTCTAGTTAAAATGTAAGCAATCTCGCAACAGCGGGAATCTTTAATTCCCGCAACCGCCCGTGTTTCGGGAACAAGAAAGCAAGCAAATCCACAAGTTCTTTTTTTTTTCCCACACGGGGAGCAGAAGCCCGGCAGGCTGTGAGTCCCGCGGCTGCGTGAGGGGCCAGACAAAACCCCGCGGGTCTGGGGACACCCCGGCCGCGGGCGCCCCTCTGCCCGGCACACAGCCACAGCTAAAGCAGCAGCAACAACGTACAAATAATCACAGAGGGCAGCAGCACCACCCGCCCGGTGGCCGGCCCCGCCCGCGCCCGCCCCGCCAGACCGCGCTGAGGGAACGACCCCGACGCCGAGCCCGCAGCGCCGAGCCCCGCACAAGTTGCGGCCCCGCCGCCGCAGGGAGCGCGGAGGAGCCGCTCCCGCGCAGCGAGGCGGGCGGTGCCGGCCCCACCGAGCCGCGCCGCGGATGGGGCAGAGCCCCCCGGGAACCCCTCCCGCCCCGAGCCGCTCCCCGGCGGGCAGGGCTCGCTGCCGGCCGCCGCCGGGGCGCGGGGCTCCGCCCGGCCGGGGCCGCGTCCCTCCCGCCGCCGGAGCAGGCGCGCCGGGACAAACTTTCGCATCCCTCCTGCGCGCCGGGCCGGGCTCCCCGCGCCCGCCGCATCCCGCCGGTACCTGCCGGGGCTGCCGCGGCGGGGCGGGCGGCTCTGGGCGCTGCTGCTCCCGCGGGCCGGCGGCCCATGCGCCCGGGCCAGGGCAAGGGGCCGCCCTGCGCGCCCGGCTCCGGCTCCAGCGTCGCCGCTCAGCGCCGCCGCCACAACTCACTCTGGCGTCGCCAGGACAACGAGCGCCCGCCCTTCGCCGAGCCCCCTCCCTCCTTCCCTCCCTCCCGCCCTCCCCGCGGCGCCGCCCAGCGCGGGGGCTCCCACGTGGGGCCGCCACGCCAATGGAAGGCGGGTTGCGGCCGGCGGAGAGCCGCTCTCCAGGCGGGAGGCAGCGGACGCCAGCCCCTCGCCGCCACCCCTCGGCCACCTGCCCCTTCGGCTCGCCCGCGTCACCTGCCCTAAGAGAGCCCTGGAGGCCGCAGCGTCGGCAGCAGAGCGCCGCGGGCAGGCTCTGGGACACAGCGTGTGGTGTCCCTCGTCTGCCCAGCCCATGTCCTACAGCCCGTCCCCGTGCCTTGGGATCCTGCACTGCTGCAGGACCGCGGGCACACAGGTCCGGGGGTGCTGGGCTGCCTGGAGGCCACAGCAGTAGGATCCTGTTGAGGAGCTGTTGATTTCTGAGGGCAATGAGCTGGTTGTGCTTCACCGCCTGCTCTGACTGCAGCCCAAGGAAGCGAGAGTGCGATACCACATGGCTGTGCTGGTCACACAGCACTATTAATGCAATATATTGGTAGTAGCAAACGTGTCTTGATTAGGTGTGTATTCAAAAATCTAATGTAAACGTGCTATCACCCTCTCGTTAGTGCAGGTCCTTGCATTGCTTGGAGCTGGGCCAGCTGCTCCAGAGCCTCACAGGCTTTAACAAGCCAGAGCTAATAAGCCAGGCTGGGTGTAAGTTCACTCATCACAGAGCCACTTAGGAAGCTCAGCACCAGTTCTGGAAATAACAAGTAGCTGCACTCCAGAAGGTTCAGCAGAAGCCTTCTTTGGTCTGACTTGATTTTCTGGCCCAGCAGCCTTGGTCACCCTGCCTGGCCCACACATCTTCTGTGGGGGGAGCAAAAAAGGAGTGCTAGCAAATATTATCACAGATGCAAAATAAAGGGGGGTTTATAATGAAAGATTTGGCCCCAAACTGAAGTGCACTTTTTGTAGTGGGAGTGCTGTAACACACTGTGTTAGGAGCAGAATGTTACTGTCCAAGTCTGGGCTGGCTGGAGGCCACAGAAATAGGATAATGTTGAGGGACTGTTGATTTCTGAGGGCAAAGAGCTGGTCGTGCTTCACCGCCTGCTCTCACTACAGCCCGAGGAACCAAGAGTGGCTCCTGCCATCCACTCTCCACCAGAAACCAGCAAGAAAAGGAGTGGTTCCTGTTCTATGGCAGTATAGATTCAGAAGCATCATCACCTTTCACCCTTCCTGTTCTGTTGTTATCTTATTACAAAAGTTTCATACCTTCTTAGTGATTTAGCGTGGGCAGCTCCTCACAGCACAGCCAACAAACTCCAGCTCCCTCCTCACCCAGCTAACCCACTCTTTTATAGCACTCATCTTCTGATTGGACACAGCTGTGGCCTGCTAAGGGCAGGCCTGTTCCTAATCTTTGGTGATTAGCACAGCTGCACCTCCTCAGGTGTGAGACTACCTTCTGCACTATCTTTCTTTTCTTACATTCTATCCCCGCACACTAGCTTAGATAGGAATATCACCAGTGCAGCTTTTCAAGGCATTTTCCTCATTTTCTCTCTACACTTGCTAGTTCATCCTGTGACTCCTTCTGTAGCACCTCTTTCCTGAGCAGAGAAAATTCAATTCTACCCTAAATAAAATTATGGCTACAGTCTTGCCCTGCTTTTAGCTTTATCCTCAAAGCCTGATTTATCAGAGCTTTCAGGCCAGTATTTGCTACATCTACCAGTAAATAAAATTTACATTTTATTCAGACCATTTCTTTAGTTCTGTACTTTAAATGTCAAAGTACGTGGCCTCTGTAAAAAGTAACCTATGAATTTAGGTTGCCTGAGGTTTTCTTTAAGCTTACCTGGAAAAACAAGATGTCACAAACACCTGGGCTGCTGTGGCTCTTGGGACCTTTGGGGACAATGTGTCTTGCAGAAAGCTTCTTTGCTGTGACTCTCAGTCTGGCCCATGTTCCAAGGCCTTTTCAAGCATTTTAAGGGACTTGCTGACTGCCAGCTCCCCTGGAAGATGGCATTTCTGTCAATGTGTGACCCAACTCCCATTTTTTAATACCAATACAATAGGGATGAGAAATTAAGCCAAACTGGTTCTTTGGCAAATTCAGGTGGTGTTTTAGTATGGTAAGAGATGGTTTATAATACATTACTTAGAACCTCTGCCTCTACTGTAACATTTTTATGTTTAGAAAAATCTTCTTTTAAAATATGTGGCTAGAGGTAGAAAAGAAGATTAGAACAGCCTTGTCTGTGATAAAGGAAAATTTCAATTCAACAGGACTGCTGTAAAGGCCCTTATTTATTTTTCTCAGCAGTTGCATTCACTCGCTTGCCTGCAGCTTTAGTTGTTGTGGAGGTTTTCTTCTGTAAATTCTTCAAAGTGATGGATTTTCTCTTTGAAAGAATGCTTGACTGTAGAAAACTACAGAAGTGTAACCTTTTTTTTTTTCTCTGTGCACATGTGATGCTTTGAGCTTTGAAAAGACGTGTGTACTGCCACCTCTTTTGTTAATTTGCATGCCAGGAGCCTAAAAATTTGCATTACTGGCTTCATGCTCCGCAACTGAAAGCAAGGACAGTGATCTCCCACTCTTTCCAGTTAAAGGTCATCTGAAATACATGTTCCTCTCTGGCTCAGACTAGTGAGACATTCAGCATTTCATTAATCAAAGAAGCACAAGGCTTATTTTTATTGATTAAATGCTATGGTTGTAACAAGAAGCACTAGTGTACAAGGTGTTGCACATATGCACCCTCCCCAGTGCTTACAATTTAGACAAAAGGCAAGAGACAAACAGCAGGATTTTAATCTCTGTTTTAGAAGCAGAAAGCTATGGCACAGAGCTGATGAGGAGAATTTGCCAAGATCACATCTCCCAGCTGAATCAGC
Source organism: Molothrus ater (assembly GCF_012460135.2). Classification (NCBI taxonomy): domain Eukaryota; kingdom Metazoa; phylum Chordata; class Aves; order Passeriformes; family Icteridae; genus Molothrus; species Molothrus ater. Next base: position 1,678,668 of record NC_050483.2, on the reverse strand, counting down.
ATCTTAACCACAAGCTATTCCTGCTCTTGCTGGTTCTTATCCTTTTGATGTATTCCAGCTTCTTAGATAGGTAAAAGTAATCATGTAAAAAGTTACAGCCTTGGACTCTAAAAACATAATGATCAAAGTCCAAGTTCTCATTGGACATTAACACAGAAATAATTCTCTTATTTAAGAGTCCATACACAACCAAAGGTAACAGCAATTGTCCTGTAAAAGTCAGCAACAAAGCACTTTAAATGCACACCTTTAGTCCAGGGATAATGTCAATCAAATCCTAGTACAATTCCTATGAAAAAGCCATTTAGTATTTTCACAGAAAGGAAAAGATTGTGCAGCAGCCTGGGACTCGTGACTCCTGAATTTGCCAGCTCTGTGTCATCTAAGCTCACCCTGGGTTCTGTGGAAGCACACCAGGTTCCCACAGGATAAAGTCTAATGCCAGCCATGCATTGTAAATGTGTTAAATCAAAGGTTGCCTTTTACCCCCAATTCTCTAGAAGTTGTGCTGAACAAGGCCTTCCTCTTGGTTAGAGCTCAGAGGCAGCAGGTCCTCGGTGCCTGAGTGCCCACTGGCACTGGCCATGCTTTGGGGCTGTGATCTCAGCTTGGACAGCAGATCTGGCCTGATGCATTTTAATCACCATTGCAATACAAGGCTTCTTCAGTGCTGTGGAAGCTGTGGTGCCATAAACCCACGCTTTGCCATGAGCATTTAGAAATATGAGGCTTCCTCTGCAAGGGCCTTTTTCCTGACACTGCTAAATGTCAGAGAAAGTTCAGTTCTAACACATGCCTTAAAATACTGAATATTATTCATACTCTCAAAGAACTAGTTTTTATTTTAAGTGAAAAATGCTTCATAATTAGAAAACAAAACATTCATGAAGAGCTACATGCAATTCATCATCTGAAGAATTTAAATCATTTAGCTTCAGATAATTCAGCTTTGATCCATAGACTGTAAGAATCAACATTTCCTGAGGTGTTTCCACAGACTTTTGAGGACAATGTTGAGTTCATTTCTCTGTGTGTCTGCTGCAGGGTCTGGTAAAACATTCTGTTACAAAACTGATGGCTGCAATGGTAGGAGCATTTAGATAGCAAAAAACCAGGGATGTTAAACTAAAATAGCAAAGCTTTTATTAATTTTTCATGCTCCCTTATGAACCTTTTAGCTTTTGGCTGTAGCTAATCAATTTGAATGTTCATATAAGTTCCAACTTTAGGCAATGAATTTTTAAAAATGTCTTATTTTGCATTATTAAGTTGTTATTGTGTAATGCATGTACATGAAGAAAAGTTTTCGCTTTTGCAGATAGAATGCATCTTTAGAATCTATTTTGCCTCTCTCACACCAATATAACCTTTGAAAGATTAACTCTTGAGATAGCTAACAGGTTTCCTTTAGGCAGCCAGATCCTGTCACTCTTTATCGTATTGTTTGGCATGAGGGGGATTGGTTTTCCTTTTTAAATAGGAAAGATTTCTTTAAATAACATTTAGGTTTGGAAGATGAAATCATGTGCTGATCAATTGAATGCAACAGGTATATAATATCCTAGAAGCTGTTTCACCCATTTACCTCTCCTGTGATCTGAAAACCATTTAGACTAAAGAGAAAGTTCAAGCACTAAATTTAAACAACAGCTTTGAAAGAAAAAAAACAGCTGTTCTCTAAGAATTATGTCCCCTATACTTGTTAAAAGGTGGGCTCGTGGACCTTCTTGGTAAGAAATAATTGTTAAGAAATATTTCTTTGGTAAGAAATCCTCACTCATGGCTCTTAAACACTACGAATTTATTTCACAGTGCCTTATATTTCAGTGTAAATATTCTAGGACAACCCTCTATCTGCTGTTCTTATTGTTAGCTCACATCTCTGTCATCCTCAGAGTTGTTAGTGTGTATTTCCATGGTTAGAATGTTTATTTCTTCAAAGTAACTGGCTCCCTCCATGGACAGCCAGCACCTTCCATGGTCACTCATTACTGTAATGAAACACCTTTGCAAACATTACGTTAGGATTGTGCTGAGCTGTATTTTGGATTTGTGCTGAACATGCAATAATATAGATATTAATAGTAATATTGATAATATAGAGGTATTTTTGTTATGCCTGAGGAGGGCTTACACAGAGACAAGGCCTTTTCTGCTTTTTGTATGGCCACGCTGGTGAGGAATTTGGGGAGTTGGGAAGAGACACAGCCAAAACAGGTGACCCCAACTGACCAAAGGGATATTGCAGACCATGTGAAATTGAGCTCAGGATATAAAGTGGGGAGAAGCAGGAGGAAGGGAGATGTTTGGGGTGATGGGGTTTGTCTTCCCAAGTAACTGCTGCACACGATGGGGCCCTGCTCTCCTGGAGGTGACTGAACACCTGCCTGCCCATGGGAAGCAGGGAATTAATTCTTGTTTTGCTTTGCTTGTGTGCATGGTTTTGCTTTCCCTAAGAAACTGTCTTTATCTCAACCCACGAGTTTTTACTCTTCTGATTCTCTCCCTGATCCCACAGCTGGGGCAGTGAGGGGCTTGGCTGCTGACTGAGGTTAAACCACAACAGTCCTTTTTCTCCTCACAGATTTCAAGATTTGAGCTCTCTGTTTTGCTTGAACAGGACACCTTCAGAGTGCCCTGGGAGTGCCACATTCAAAGGAGTTCTCCAGAACACATTTTCTGTGTTTTCTTTTATCTGAATGAGATGTGCCTCAGAAGTTAGTCACGTATGCTGCAAAAGGCCGTAGACTGTGTACAAACATGTTTAATGAAGCTGAATACTGCAAGCATAAGCAGCAAAAATATTTTGTTTACTTAACATTTATACACACTCAAGTAAAAGCTTGTTACATTTGGTTGGCTAAGCTTGTTTTCAAAAGGGTCCTAGAAGGCTGAAAAAGTTAAATAAATCAACATATGCATAACAACACAATCATTCATATTAGCAGTCTAGTTAAGTCAATGATTAATTCTTCTTTGAGGATGAAGTGGTGGTAAAACAACCCTAGCCTAATATCTAGTAGCAATATTACAGTCAACTCAAAATTCCAGATTATATCAACACATGCCTATGTAATACAGGAGAAACTTTCAGACCTGAAGTTTAAAGAGAAATCTGAATAACCATATGCTTATTTGAGTATTTAAATATAGGTTGAAACTAGCTGCTCTCCACCACTGGCTTGTAGATATCTGCTCTATCTGCAAATAAAAAGGTCAGTAAACTTTCCTACTGACTTTAAATGGCTGAACTGGAAGAGCAGGATAGTGTCACAGCAGCAGCAGAAAGGGGAATTCCTGAAATACATTGGCTCTTGTCAGAAATGAATATGAACTGCAGTGGGAAGATGAGAGACACTACAACAGCATCTTTTTGAAAACATGACTGGCTGCTCTGTCTTGGACAATCTGGGTATCTGGAATGTTGTAACTGAGCTTTGAATGGTGAGGTTTTTCCCTGCTGATGAAGAGTTCTCCATCCTATTTATCAGTAAAGATTGCAATACCAGAGAGCATTGCCCAGCCAGGGGCTGTAAGATCAGCACTGGAGAGAAAACTGAAACCTTCTGCAGCAGGTCAGTCTTTCCATGCTGACTCAGAAGACAGGAAACTGAGCCTTTCCTCTTGGAGACAGTGAAAGATGGCATGGGATGCCTCATGTGGATCCAGAGGGTGATCACAAATGCCTGGAAAAAGCAGCTTTCCCCAGATTTCAGTTAGTGGCTACAGCCAAGAGGGAATTTCTTCTTCAGCAGGCCCGGAAAATGGGACTTCCAATATCCAAACCAAGAAGTTGAGGTGGCAACCCTTATATCCTTGCTCTGACTCTGTCCTCAAATATGTGTACTCCAAGGTTTCCAAAAGGCTTACTTTACAGTTCCATGAGGCTTCTTAACAGTTCTTACTCTGCTCTCCCCTCTGTCCAATCTTCTTCCTTGCAAAAAAGAAGTTGCTGAGATTGACCTGGACAGTCTTACAGCTTCAGAGATGGAAACAGAGGCAGCTGAGTTAATGGATGACCTAGTGGCTCCAGATGGAAGTTGGTAGGCAAATATATTCTATGCCTGGATAAATCACTGAGAAACCTGATCTGATGTCCTTGTGTGGAGCAAAGTTTGGACTAGAGATCTTCTGAGGCCATTCTAACCTGAGTTATCCAATCATTCTATGAAAATGAGGAATCTGCTTTACAGAAACCAGTGCAGATCTTAGGGTAGAGAAGATGGTTCCCATTTAGAAAACAAATTATGTATTTTGAAAAGATCATATTAGGCCAATTATTTTACAGTCTGAAGTGATACAAACCTGATGGAGGAACTTCTGTTTTCCTAATGTGAGCCTATGGAGAGAGCAGTGTGAATCTTTCAGCATTGATGCAGTCCTACAAAATTCAGCTGGATATAACTAGGACCACATTTTTAATTGGGGAAGCACAGAATAGAAGATTAAAAACATTGCTAAGAAGTTTTTACATTACCTTTGTTAATATGAAAAAGATTATTTTAAAAATTTGCAACCTCATGTTATCTGTACATCAAAGGAAAATATATTTGCCTTGATTCTAAGGTAAGTTTATATGATTATAAAGATCTTCATGAACAGGTGAGGTAAAAAAGAGAGAGGTTGTGAGTTCACATTTTTGCTTTAATATTTTCCACTTCTATACTCTCTTTTATCTAAGGATTTCAAAGCACTCTGTGGACATTAATGAATTAAGCCTCACAGCAGTCCTGAGAGAAAAGGTAATGATTTAAAGATTGAAATTCAAAGAGATGAATGGATATAAATGGGAAATAGCCTTCTTAAAATATCATATACTATTCAGACCATATGGAAAATCCTCTGTTTTCCTCTTTCTATCTATCCCATGTGCCTTCAAGGCAATTCACAGTACTGGGAAAATTGGTAAGAAGTGTTTACAACTGTTTATATACAGACAGATTGGATGCAATGACAACATGATAGCAGAAATAAACAGGGACTAGATCAGACTGAAAAAAAAGTGTTGTTTTGAACATGTTAAACTTAATTTCGGCCTTTAGAGAGAACAGATTTTACAGAACACTTTTGTACTGAAATGGATTTCCTTTACAAATTACCACATGCAGGACTGTATGAGGCCACTTAGCCAAGACAGTAGAGTTGGAGAAATGCTCTCCTGCTCACAATCAAATCCAGTCTCTGAACACAGAGGGCACAGCAAGGGAAGGAGTCCTGGTTCTCACTGGAGTGCTCAATATACAGGACATCTAAATGCACTTACCTCTTTAATGGCCAGCTGCATTCCTGTGCCTTTGCTAACCTGACAAGGTTTGTATGTAAATAATTCTATGGATAGCTGGCAGAATTAATCCCAAAGGATGCAGTATCACGTGCAGTGATAAAAACAGCATCTTTCAGAAAGGAGGCAAAGTCTTTGATGCACAAGGACATGGGCTTTCAGGAGGTCTGTGAAGTCTTGCAACTTTTCTTCCCCTTTTATGTTTCCATTGGTCACAGATACACTTTCCTCTCAAGCCCATTTGCAGTTCTCCAAGCTGTAAAAATTCATAAGCAGGACCCAAAGGGGAAGTGCCTTGTATCTTCCAAGGAGAATATGTCCTGTAATCATGTAATGAGAGATGCCTCTTGATGTACAGCTTTCATTCAATGCAAGAGTCAACAGTCATGTTAAGGGCATGTAATTTCCCAACTCAGAAATTCTTGCTGTCCTGAGGCACAAGGAAATTGACCTCTTTGCAATTCAATTTTTTTCCAAATTGTTTTTTTTTAATTCATACTTTGAACAAAGCTAGAAACTGAGAAATATCTGCTTACAGAGAAAACAGCTTCACAACAATCAAGAAAACCTGCAATTACCAGTGAAAGCTCATTTCATACTCTATAAAAAGCAAACAAGACCGAAGTTATAATACATGCATATTAGCCTTTATTTACAATTATAATAATCAAGCTTCAAGATAAACATCTAGGAGCAATTTTTCTTTCCTGTTGGAGAAACTTCTGAACTATCCCTCTGAAACTTCTCTAAAGTCTTGGAAAGTAAAAGCACATGTACCAAGTCATGCCAAAATACAGTTTTGTTCAAAGTCCTATCCCTAGCAGAGCTCACTAACCAGCCTGTGAGGAGATAAAGGAGCAAACCAAACACAGTTATATTTATGTACTGTATAGTCCCAGCTTCCAGCAATTTGTGGCTCATAGCCTGAGCCAGGCAATGCCTCTTGTTCTTGTATCAGGAAAGAGAGTAAGTGAATACTCCCAAGGCTTTTTCTGAAAATAAACAGCTGGGCATCACAGGCACCCAGGCATCCCACACCATTTCCTCATCTCTTTCCACTGAAATAGGTGAAACTGTGTGTGAATTCCCACAGGGATGCAGGAGAAGACAAAGCAAAACTCCTCTCATCGCTGTCCAGGGAAAGGACAAGAAAAAATGGGCCTGAGCTGAAATACAGGAAATTCTGGTTCAATCTTAAGTCTTGGTTTGGTTTTCTGGGGTTTTTTGTTTGTTTGTTTGTTGGATTGATTTTGCCTTTTTTTTTTTTTTTTTTTTTACCTAAAGTGTGATCAAATGCAGGAGCAGGTTGCTGATGTGGCTGGCTCTGTTTGAGCAGGGGGCTAAACTAGATGAACTCCAGAGATGCCTGCCACCCTCACCTTCCACTCAGTGAAATACCCTTGGATAGCAAATAGTTGTGTGTTGCAAAAGGTCCAGACTCAAAGAATTTATATTCTTTCTGGCTTGAACCAGAACTTGAAACTTCAACTTCTGCAGCTCAAGCTCTTGTACCCTGTAGGGTTGACTGCTGTTAGGCCAGAAAGTCACATAACCTGAGTCATTCTCCACAGCTTCACAATTAAGACATTCCCCCAATATGTGGATAAGACAATTACCTGATATGTTTATCTTTAGTTGTCTTGTATGAGCAAGACAACCATCTTTGAAATAGGGGCTGTCCCAGCAAAAAGGTCTCCTTTTTTCCCCCAAAACCTTTTGTGTAACAGATGCTTGTGCACCAGCAGTTTGTCATCAACAGAACCTGAATTTTTCTGCTACAGAAGTACAAGCAAAAACTTGAACTAAAAGTTTTAATGACTGGTAATGAATATAAGATCAAAACAATCTCTTTGCTCCTGCAGTATATAGATTATAAGTAGGCAAAATAATACAGAGAGAAGGAGAGAAATGGAAGCTTTTGAGAGGTCTGCAAAATTCAAGCACCCAAACTGGGCTTCACCACAAAAATCTTGGCTGCTGGATAACTCTGTGACCCTACAGTAGCACACACAAATAACTGAAATGTGCATCAAAGACAGTTTTAATCAGATTTGAAGAATAAAGGAATAAAGGTTACATGTTTGGTCCCAAGACAGGTTAGCTGGATATTGAGTTGTCTTCTTGTTCATTCCTGCTGCTGTCAAATCCACCTGCTATGGTCTTTCCCTTTTTTTGTAAATTGTAAAATCATCAATGGTTGCTAGTTATTACACCTTGTCCTACTTAAACACCATATAATCAAATTTTCATTTCAGTTAACAGGAACTGTCTTTCCTTGTTCGTGAGTACCTGCTCCCATGCTAATTGAATCAGTTCATGCAGTTACAGAAAATTCAAGCCCCTCCGAATATTAACCAGAATTTACTGAAGTGCCAAACAAACCTAATACATTTCTTTTATACTGGCAGTCCTAACCTGTGACACCTTTAAATGCAGAAGATATGCAGGGAGGAGGGAAGAACAGTTGCAGGTGAACCCTGGCTGGGAAATGTGCACTGAACACCTCTGTGTATGAACCAGCTGTTACCACAAGAGCTGAGTGAACCAGGAGCATGAGAAAGAGCAGGAGCCAGGGCATGGGCTGGGCCTGCCCTCTGCAGTGCTCATCACCCCATGCCTCAGGGGAACATCTTTGCCCTTTCATACACTGCTAAGGCTGAAGAAAAGTAGGAAAAAAATCAAGAGAACCTCAAAGTCCAAGTTAACCACAACTGGATGATGTTTATTTTGGCTAAGTTCTTCTTTACAGTCAATGTCTGCTAGGCTTTTTGAAGGAAGGAATCTTTTTCTTTCTTGAAGATTGAAATAAAATTAATACCAATAAAAAGTCCCTATATTTCTTTGGTAATTTCACTTGAAATTTAACTGCTACTGCTTATGCCTTGTAGGGGGGGACATTTCTCTATGGGAACTGCATGCAGAGACCAGGTTCTTGAACACAAAAATAATCCATACCCTAAATTGCTGGATCAATCCTGTAAATACAAACATGCTTGCTTTCCCCACTTCCAACTTAATTTGTTCATTTATTCTTGCTTAATTTTATTATTTTTCTGTCTGGGTGGGGGAGAGGGGGAGTGGAGCAAAGAGTGTTATGACTATTGACCTGAGACGGTCTCCTGGAAATAATCTAACAGCAGGGAACAGCAAGTCCTTTTCAAAACCAATGAAGCAAAAAAATGCTGTTGACCAAGCTATTGTGGGAGATTTGAGGAAGGGGAGGGGGGAAAAATTATGAAAAAGAAGGAAGTGATAAAACTGCACCTTAGACTCATACTTACTATCTCCTTTAGAAGAAGCCCACATATTTCCGAGGCCATCACTTTTATGGGATCTCTGTTGTAACTACCCCTTGTTTCAAAGAGATGCTGTTTTTAGCAGGAGTCAGATGTCATGCTTAGGTTTATGAGTGCAGAAGTTTTGCTCACAGTGTGTAGTGCTCCACAGCCTTGGATTTTCCTTGATCTGTCTCTCCTCACAACGCCCCATGGTAGCTTGGAAAGACAAGACGGTATTTCTGTAGAGCTAATATCTGTTTATGTCCTTCTTCAGGGGAGCTCCATGGATTCTCACTGCCTGAGACATGACAATTCTGAAGTCTTCACATGTTTATTTAAATGCTTTTTAATTTGGCAGAGCTAATAGGAACAAACGAGCAAGCAAACAAACCATATTCCCAGTCCTAATGAGATCAGCAGCATTGCCAGGACCATGTTCCCTGTGAAATTATGGCCTTGGAGAGGCCCTGAGGGTGAGGAGGACCTTGCTCAGATATGTTTTGTTACTTTAGGATGCTACTGCCAGTCCCAGCTAGGCCACACACTACAGCAAAGTTGGTCTTAGGAACACATGTAATACAGATAATAACAATTTGCTTTCTACAGATGCTTTTTTCTCTACAAAAAACCCTTTTGTTTTAGAATTATAATGGACAATACTGGTATGTTGTTGAATCTGTACCTAACATTAGTTAAAAATATAACAAAGTACCTATAAAAGTTCTCAAATAAACAACACTCACATTCTTAAAGAACTTTAGAAAGACTGTAAGTGATGGTTGTATGAGAGAAACTTCCCACTCAGGATTGGGGTTTTGTTTGTGTTTAATGATCTTTGGTTCTTTTTGCTGATCCTTCATTCTTTTTGTGCATGTGCACAGGCACATGGAATGTCTTCTCACTCAAATACAAAACCCTTGATGTTAATTCATCTTTTGAGTTAATCCATTTCCACTGAAAGCCAAGAGACTGAAATTATTATTGTTGGGGATGACAGTTGGGGGCCCCCTTCAGGAACCCGTAGCAGTGGGTTTGACTTTCCTGATTCCTCATCATTTTCCCCAGATCAGGCCCACTAATCTAAACTGTACATAAACAAAGGGAGGTTATTGTTTGTGAGCATTAGAAAGTCCAAGGCTGAAGCTGTGTATGAAGTCTGGCTTTTATTTATGGTATTTGTTGGTGAAACAGACGCTGTTTTCCCACCACTTCATAAAGGAGAGTGAAGTCCTGCTCTGAACTGTCAGAAATCATCTATTCTTTTTACTCAGATACGTGTAGCCACTACTCACACAGAGAAACTTTGTGAAAAAGTTAGCACATTTACATTTTTAACTATGATATCACACTTCAGGATTCTTTTTCTAAGGACAAATTCCATGCTTATTTCAAGAAGTAAAAACCAAAACACAAGAGGTAGGTTTTAAGAACTTTATATAGTTATCTATAACAGGAATTTCCTCTACTATATCAAAGGCAGATGTTCTGCAGAAACACCAGCACTAATGTGAGGGGAAAAAATCTGAACTATTGATGGAATAGTGAGGATACTTTTTCCTATGTTTAGATATCAAATAAATAGCCAAGAAAATGTAATGAAAAAAAAAAGAAAAAGAAAAAGACTAAACAAAAAAGCCACAAACCACCTTTTGGAAGGAAAGCAAGCATGTGTAATGGAAGCCCAAAGGGTAATATATTCAGAAGCTCTAAGTGCTGAAAATGAAAGCTTAGAATGAAAGCAGCTCTTCAGCCATAACTCTACTGTCACTAACATACTAACATAAAGCTATAATCTTTTTTTCCTATGTTCTCATTATTATCCAAGCATTAAGTGTCAGTTAAGAAGATGTAAGAGAGCAGGAATTTTCAGTGGGGTGGAAATCTTTCGTCACCTGTTTTCTTATGTATAGGAATGTTACAATTTTGTCATGGCTTTTAGCTAATCTTGGGTTTACTGCTGCTGCTGTGACAACCTTTTAAGGAGGTAGAATGTGAAATGAAATGATACTGTTACACTCTAATAGACTGAAAAGACTTTTTAAACCCAAAATAGCAGTTTCAATATTAACACTGGAAGGGTTGAAGCCCATATCTGTGATGAGTTTGTGAAAGAAGAAGAAGCAAATATGCTAGCAACCAGGAAGAGACACTACTTCAAGCTTCTGGTAGGTAAAATGCAACTGCCTGGAGTCAAAGAATTAATTTACTTACAGATTTTCTCATTAGTACTAGAAGGAATATTATATTTTTACCTATTTTACAGAAGATAAAATAGAAGCATTGCGAAGGGAAATGATTTATGAAAAAGGTTCTCCTCATCCACCATCTGTCATTCTTTCATAATATAGCTCCTGTAACAATAGTCTCAGAGGTGTTCAAAACACTGTTTAGGAATAAAATATTAATCAGAGCAAGAAAGAAAACAAAATATATCCATGAGTTAGCAGTCAATTTCAACCTGTTGTTTCTTTCACTGCGTAACCAGATGTTTACAAGGTTTCAGAGTTAAGGCAGATTATGGATTTTAGTAGGATACCTGAATTTTGAACTGACCAGAGAAGAAATTTGGATTCACTGTATCCATTTACTTCCTCTTAGAGTGAAAAGACTGTTTGGCTGCAATTGCTAGGATGTGTACAACATTTTATTCTTTTTCAAAAGGATGCAGGAAATGATAAATATTGAGGTACTTTAATTTAAATACCATTTCTTCACTGTTTCCATGAGACATAAATGTACTTGACCAGAAGGGAATAAAATGGCTTTCCCTGTCCTAGAAGGATACAAAGTTGAGTTCACACAAAAATTTGTAGCTCAAAATAAACCATGTCCTGCTCACTCAAACAGACAAAATAGAAATTGTCTTTGGGGGTAACTTCTTACTAAGTTTCTATATTCAGGGTCTCCTACCTTGTTTAGTTGTACCTAACACAGGACAATCTATTATATTTTACTGCAGATACTAGATTTTTCATCCACTATTTAGGACCCTAGTGCACAAGAACTAATACCTCATTGACAAAAACTCTGTTTACTGAGCAAACTTATTTGGTGCTCTTTTACATGGCTCTTAAAGGGACAAGGGGCCCTTTCTTCTCCATTCCTCTCCCTACAACTGGAGAAATCATTAATACAGCAGAAAATCTTCAAAAATAAGTTCTTCTGTATGGGGAGAGCTGTTTGCATAGCATGAGCTGGGGGATGAAACAACCTAGTCCTTATTTAACCACAATCATTTTCTAAGAAACAGCCCAGATCATCGTGTTCAAGTTGTCATCACTCACACAAGAAAAATTACATTACACCTCTTTGAGAGAAAGTGATCTAAAAGTATCAACAGTAGAGTCTCAACTACGTTAACAGCAAAGACTTAACTGCTTATTATACATTAATCAATCTTACACAGGGCTTTGGGTCGGGGTTTTTTTTTTAGTTAAGAGTAAAATGAAGAAGTAAAATTTAGCACCCAAAGTATTCTCATGGCAGAGTTGCTTTGCTCCCTCCTCTGCAGGTAACCAGGCAATAAAATGCTTCGGTCACCCACAAGGAAAGCACTCAAGGCTGCAGTGGTGCATCCATGCGTTCGGGTATTGTGTTCCAGTTCCTCAATTTCACACTTTGCTAGAAGCACGCAGTGACAGCAAGTTTCAATTACTCACATCTGAATCAATATTGATGAGCCTGAACTGCAGCATTTGGATCTGCACTTCTGATATGGAGACAGTATCCTTTTGAATGTTCTAATGCTGTCAGGTTATCCTTATTTTGAACCCAGCTTTCTGCACCCTACAGAGACACGTTAAAGCAGGAACACGGCAACAGACACATTGCTTACTACAAATCGTGTAAGTGTGGTAGCTTTTCTTAGCAAAGAAAAGGCATTTATTCCCTTAACCTTAGGAGAAATGAAATGCATCCCCTGCTGCCATAAGTAATGACAGAAAGCAATGTTTTAAGGTACTAAGTGGTTGCTCTATTTATTCATAACCATGGAAATTACATGTTAGCTTGCTATGTGCACAAATGGATTCACATCCATAAATCACAAGTAATTCAGCAAAGTTTACTGCAGTAGAGTTAACTCATTTTGGGGGCTTGTCAGTTGTGCTAGCATCACCCCCATTGCCTCATGAGAACATGGGAATCAGTCCAAAGGATCATCCAAGGAAGCACAGTCGTGCAGTGTATTACTACAGCAGCTCTTCAGTTGATACAGCAGCAGCTAACTAGTGTAGACTTCCAGCCTGGAGCCATTTCGACATGAATACGGGTCTGAGTTAATACAGCCTGAGCTAAACTCGCTCTTATCTCACCCAGAAACAGCTGAGTGGCCAGGAAGTCCTAGGTCCAGGACTAGGTTTTGTGTTACATTATGATCAGGAAAAGTAACAGCCATAGTCAGTATTTAATGGTCATCTATTCTCTCCCATATTCCCCTTGCTCCAGGAAAACAAAGAAACATTGAAACATGTCTGCTGCTGGAATTCACTCAACATTTCTATAATTATCCCTGCTGAGAAACTCATTTTAGAGAGGGTTGGGGTTTTTTTTTCCACAGAGAAGGGAAAACAGATTAATTCCTTGGCAACAAAATTCTAATTAATCAAAAATGTGGCTCTATTCATATTTAGCTTCTTCATTACAATCAAATATCAGATGTTTACTGCTGAAATTATAGTCTTGACTCAATGCAGAATCAGGTGGCTCTCAAGATTTAATTTATAAAAATAAAAATTAGATTTATTGACTCCGTACGAGTGTTTATCTTGATCTGTGATTCACTGATTACAGACAGAAATTATTCAACATGAGGCAGGACTGTCTGCAAACAACTGGAGAAACATGCTTATCTCCAACCCAACAGCCTGTCACTCACCCTGGCAAACCACCCCCTTGGACTGGCTTTGGACCCGCTCAGCCTCATTCCAGCAATTAGGTGAAGGAAAACAAAATTTGCAAGAGCAATCTGGCCTGAGTGTAAAGGCCACTTAAGGCACTACTAGCACTGCCACCAAGGTAATTGGTGTGATTTTTTTCTACACAAAACTTCCATCGTGCCTTTTCCAATACAGAAGTAGCTTTCCATGCCAATACCAACCCATAGTGAGACTGCATTTCCTTTGGGAGCACATCTCTGGTCTCTGAATAGGGAGCTTTTGTCTTTTCATAACTTTTTCATAACTGAATGAACCCGACCTTGCTTCCACGCAAATCTCCTGCTCTAATCAGGACATTGATTCATGTATTTAATTGCTTGAAACTTGTCTGTCAATGCTTGTTTGTGCATACTGTAAATTCTAAAGGAAAAATACTGAGTTTTGCTTACCTGATAGTGTCTCTCTTTGACCATGTCTTCAGATGAAATCCAGCTGTTGAGATGTGAACTAAAAACCAGCAGTGGTGCTGACTTCCACTTCAGGGTTTGCTGAATGTGTTCTTCCACAGATTTGTTGAATGTGGAGAAACAGAGAGATGTGTCTGAACCTTGCAATTACCCCCCCTCATCCCCAAGATAAAAAGCACTTCAGAATTTACCTTTTCTTAATATAAAGGCAGTAATTTAAATAGATTAAGAAAGCAATAGGTATCTAAGCTAAATGAATAAAGAGGACATATTCTTGTTACTACAAGCTCAAGAGATGGTAAAAAGCTGAGGTCTTAACATACTCAGTAAGCTGAACCCTAACCCTCCCAGGCCTCTGTAATTTTGATAAGCAGCACCTTCTTTCCCTCAGGATTTTTTTAGTCTTCTAGAATGAAATACCTCTGCACCATCTCACAAAACTCATCTAGGGAAATCCTCCCTGGTAAGACAGTTAAAGTTCTTCTCTACACTGGGACATTTGAACTTCTCTGTCCTGTTTCCTTAGGACGGCCTTAAGCACAGGAGGACATTTTTCTGTCGCAGCTCTTTCACGTGTAGAGCATAACTGACTTTTTATTAGGTCAGAGAAAGAAAAGCATTGCAATGAAAAAATGAGGGAATCCACGTGCCATTCTTCTCTATGCTAAGCAGGTATTTTGTGTGAAGTAATGACTGAAGGCACCAGGAGTCCGTTCTCACAGGTGAAGGTGCTGTGACACATTCTAATTCTTTTTCACTCTTTGTCCCAATAGATGTTTGCTTATCTATAATGCAGAAAGTTTAAAATAATCCCAGGCACAGCCAGAGGCAGCTGTCTGGGGAGGCTGGAATGAGAGAGAAGCTGGAATGGGCTTGGCTAGGGGGAAGGGACTCAGTACCTAAAGTCCCCAATCAACTGAAGAGAGCAAGGATTCTAGAAGATCTAAGGCCATCTTTCCAATAAGCACCTGGTTGCATCCTTGTGTATTTGTGGTCGTGAACACCATATGAAACAGACTTTTTATTTCAGCTGATGCTCCTGGATGCTGCTGTAACTGGACAAGAAACAGCAGGAGGAAACAGGTGTAAAACTAGCTGATTGCTGTCCCAGCCTGGTGACAAACCACACGTTGCAGAGCATCATTTCGTGCCACAAAGTTCTCTCAAGAGGAGCTTCCCTTCATTAAACTAACACGAAGGCATTCCTGGCTGGTGAGGATGCTCGGGAGGATAGATAGTCCTTGGAAAAGGTGTCTGCCTGCCTGTTAACAGCCCATTATGCATCATCTTGGAGCTCAGCCTGCCGAGTGTCTTTCCAGGCCCCTGTCATTTTAATGGACAACTCTCCATTGTGGCTAAACACTGTATCAGTCCCTTCAGGGGGAAAAGGAGCCGAGGCTGCACATCGGCCCTACCTGACTGACAGGCCCCATTCTGGAGCACAGCCAGCAGGGAATTGGCAGTGAAAACCCCAGTTCATCATAATCGTCACTGGATGCAGATTTTCCCCGTGTCAGATTATTCAGAAGGCAAAAAAAGGCTCTTTGTTAGAGCACCACACATTTTCCTGCGTTCTCCGAGGGGGAAGAAACAAAACAGAACAAGATAGCTAAGAAATGAATATTCAAATGCATTTAAGGCTCTTGGTTGTTTTTTTTTCCTTTCTTCCCAAGAAAATATCCTCAGAGATTTATCATTTCTGTGAAGAACTGGAGGCGCTGCCAAGCAGAGCAAACAGGATTTTATTTTGATGGGCACACCACAATGTGTATTTGTTATCCTCTGTGCCTTCCTGGAGCACAAGTATTTTACTGCATTGTACTGCCTATGCCAAAAACCTTATCTGGAATATTGTAATGCCCAGAGAAAATCCTTAATGTATTTGTCTAGTTATTAGCTTTAATTGCTAGCCTTTCAGCAGGAATATAGTGTAAACATAATAAACACAAGTTTCCTTTAATAACAGAGGACTGTAGTTGTCTTTTCATGTAGTTTTAGGTTAATGTATATTTGATGATGCACTTTTTTTCCAGTACAAGTATTTCAAAAGAGTGAAACACGGCTTTAATATTAAAAAAGCACTACCCTTTAAAGCTTGATATTAACAAAATTTTTTATTTCTCTTGACTTCTGTGATATTTTTATCAAAATCTTTACTTCAAGGCATTGGTAAATGATATTTTACAGTTATTTTACATAACTAAACTTGTTAATTAATCATGACATGAAGTTAAACTGATTTTAACTGCAAGAATTACTAATAGGTTTTGAAAAATAGCACTTGAAATATTTTGTCTACAAAATATCATTCAGTCATTGTATGAACTGGAGCCCTCAGGAGCCCACTGCTTGGGGGTCATGTACCTTTAAAAAATCCATGAAATTTAAATATCAAGTTAGTAATTCTTGCTTGCTCTCTTGTCCTCACTCACCTCTGCCAGTTCTTCTAGTTAAAAGTAAAGTTTGACTGCCATTAGAATTCAAAGCACTAATTTCATATTAATAACACAAAGCTCTGCAAAAATTCTTAGTCCTCTCATAGGTTAGAATCGCTTTCAAGCAGCCTAACAGGCTTCCAAGCAGAGTGTAAGATCCACTGGGATTTTAACTAGAACAACACAGACTAGAATTTATGAGTAAAGCCCTCCTGACCATCTTCTGTTTGCAAGGGTGGACGCATGTGTCAGCACTTGCTATGCCAGCAAGTGATACCTTGGTTGATTTATGCAGCAAGAGATTCAGTGAGAAAGTTATAATGAACCTCTGAGCATATTTAAGGAAAAGCAACTGCCAGAGATTAAGGCAAAGATAATTACTGTTGACATGTTTAATCCCTTCATGGCAGATGAAATAATTCAGCTTGGTTGACATGCTACATAAAGAATATAGAGGAGTGTTTCAATAGAGATGGCATTTGGAATAGAAGATGGCAGGTGCAAGTAAAGTTTATTTCGGGTATTATGGGCTTTGTGGTGGATTTATTGCACTCAAGTAGCATTCTCAGAGGGGAGAAAGGAAAAAGGTTATGTGTGCAGTGCTGAACAACTCTCTTTACATGCAAAAGACATGGAAAACTAGCTAATGGTGAGAAAAGTCTGTGTTCAACTCATAACAGAATTTTGCTTTTAATTGCACACAGAAGAAGCTCGGAATCCCCTATTCCCTTTATGCCATTATAATGCATGCCATTTCCAAGAAGCCAGGAATTTTTATTACCCATTCCACAACGTGGAATCCACAGCACAGACAAGCTAAGAGTCTGCCTTTCATATCTACTTATTACAAGGAAGTCTGGATACAGGGCATATGGTGCTGAATAACTTTGGAAAAGCAGAAGGTCATTCTGTAGGCTATCCTTTCAGCTGGGAAGATGCCAGAAGGAAGGAAAGAGGAATGCTGAGTCCTTGTCCAGTGTGTTCAGCCATACATCACAAACTTAGAGATGATCACAATGCACACTCGTGTCCCTGGGTGGGTGTCTGCCATGTACTTGTTGTAGGCAGCCTGCAGGAACACACCCCTTGTGGGTGGGAGTACCCAAGGGCAGGCTTAAAAGAGGGGCAGTGTGGAACTAATGAGCCATCAGAAGTTAGAGCAAGAGAACCTTCAGAGCAAGAAGATGAAAAGGTGGCCCAAGTTAGAAAGGCAGAGCTGGACAGAAGGTTTAAGTGAGACATGTAAAGAGCAAACTCAAAGAAACAGCTTTCAAATATGATACAGTACAGAAACTCAGGAAAAGGAGAATTACACTGACATGGAGAAGAGTCTTCAAATAGAACATACTATTAATGTTCTCAAACTAAATTCCTTCCTGATGCAAATCCTCTGAAACCAGTCATTTTGCAGTAGAGGAAAATGTCTTGATGTGAATGTAACATTATTCCAACTCAATGCGTTATGGCAAACAATTCAGCATGAGAATATTGAGAATCTATTCAGTTGAAGCACAGGAGAGAAAAGTGTCTGTGCAATGTCAGTGTAGTCTGTTTTGTTAATCCCACAGTACAAAGTATTCTGCTATTGACATGCCATTGAAAATTACACGTGTCATTTCTCAGCTAAAGAACTGAGAGGGGAAGGAATTTGTGTAAGAATCTGCATTTTAGACAAACATTAACTTTTGGATGTGTCTGTGCAGTAGGAACCCTCTTAAATAAGAACTTAGATGCTGCTTGTTGGCAAGAACAAATTGAGATCAGGTCTTAAGAAAAAGGCTTCATAGGCTGCTTTAAGAATCCATAATGGATTCCACTACAAATAAGTGACAGAACAAATACAAAATAAATTAAGCATTTTCAGTTGCACATCACTTAGGGAAAGAAGATCTTCCACAGGCTCCCACAAATAACAACAGAATAGCAATCTTTGGTTTTTTTCCTACACATAAAAAACTTGGGTGTATAAATAATTTTTTAAAATGTAATCTTCTACTTCAAGGACATGAAGCAAGCAGACCTTTGCTCCGACTTACCCTTTCAGGAAATAACTCTTGTGAAAGACTTGTGTGTATATTTCCCTTTGGTAAGCAGAATTCCACTTAATTTCTCAAAAATATTGACTCATTTAAATGGCCATGAGTCTTGACTCCTAGTGGAGATAACTTACCTCTGAAACGTTGAAACAACAAAATCTAAAGTACACTAAAATAATTTAGATGGTATTACCTGTGAAATGTTTGACTACAAAAAGTAAAATGCATTTGAAATACAAACATGCTCTTTGCTGAGTACTCTAAACTCTTAGTTCTAGATGTTCCAGAGCTGAGAAAGTGCCCTGTGTTTGATCTTAATAAACACATTTCTGAGCTGTTATCTTCCTTTCCTAATAATTCATCCTAGCAGGAAAAATATACCTACAGAAGTGAAGCACTGAAACACTGTATCTCTATTTTTCTTCATACCATACTATTAATATTCTTGCAGTGTAGTTTCTGGTGCATGCATTAAGTTTTAATTAGCATTCCCTGAAATTAGCATGCCTGAAAAAGGCATTTGTTTGTTTAGGAATCCAGGTTTTCATAATGTTTTGGGTTTGTTTCCTTCTCAGCCTTCACCTCAGAGCTTGACCAGATGATTTAATTTGCCTCATTTTAAAAGATAGTGTAACAACTGAAAGCAAATAAACTCCAGTTCAATTTAATCAGCCTGTGTTCAATAATATGCCTTAATATGATTTAATTTTATGCAGACTAATGAATGCAGAATTAGGTAGGGCTGGAGCAGAGCACTCCATAGGGCCCTGTGGAGCAGGCACTGCCACCTCCTGACCCGGCGCTGTGCCCTGCGCTGGGAGCTGCTCCCACACCCGGATTTGGGGCTGCCAAATGTTCCTCCCCCGTCACTTGTCCCTGCCACCTCAGCAGCTGCCAGGCTGGCACGGGGCAGCAGTGATTCCTCTGGGTGCCTGCATGCAGCTACAGCTGTGTCTGCCTGCTGTGGGGCTAACCCCACAGAGCGCCCGCCCGGGATATGCAGCTGCTCTCATGGAACTGCTCCAGGCCAGGCTGGATGGGGCACTGAGAAACTGGAGAGTGTCCCTGCCCATGGCAGGAGGTGGAACTGGATGAGCTTAAAGGTCCCTTCCAAACCAGACCATTTTAGGATTCTGTGACAACGTGCTGCTGCCTGTGGAGGTACTGTCTGACAAAAATCCAAATTGCTTTTAGATGTTGTATTTTCAGTCTGCCACATGTCATTTATTTGCCATCATTTCCCAGTTTTATCTTTAAAAGGTTTGGGGTTTTTTTTTTTTTTGGTTTTTTGGTTGTTTGGTTTTTGGGTTTTTTTTTTTGTTTGTTTGTTTGGTTTGGTTTTTTTGGGTTTTTTGTTTGGTTTTTTTGTTTGTTTGTTTGATTTGTAGTTTTTGTTTGTTTCCTTTTTTTAATCATTTAAAAGCCACTTAGTGCTGCTTTAGCCTGTACAGAATTACAGATGTCATTTTGCTGGGTAAATACCATGATGGGAGCACAGCCTGCCAGCACATCTCTGTGAGGAGCAGCAGCCTCTTGCAGACAGGGAGGAGTAAAACAAGTGTGACCTCTAGTGAACCCAAGTGCTTATGCCACTCCTGCAAGAGGCACAGCCTGAAGTTATCTGCACACTCTGCAAAACTTTACTCGTAGCTCAGAAATGAAGATATATTTTTGTTACATCACAGCCCAGAATGAAGGCAAGGAGAAGAAAAGGATACATGTTATAATGCAGATTTCGTCACAATTTTGAATTGAGAGATTAACATTACAGCAGCATGTGAATAAGGAAACACCATGGTTTCTGACCTCTACCTTGTACTCCTGAAACTACTCTGCCTTCTTTTCATTTTTATTGAAGGCAATCATTTCATTATTTATACTTAAAATATATGAAATATTTAACCCAATCTACTGAGAGATTTATGAAGTATTTGGGGGTTGCTTATATCAGTAACTTCTTGCTTAGAAGTACATACCTACAGAAGGCTGCAGTTTCTCCTTGAAACCCATCAGACATTAAAATTAAGCTGTAATAAATGAAAGGTATCAACTGCCTTTTAAAATTAACTTGAATAAAATAAACATTATCAGAAAACATGTCATTTGAAAGAGACATATGCAACAAGCAGCATCACTTGCCAGGGTTCCCACAAGCAGTGTTTCAACAGTGGAACTGGATGCTGAACTCGAGGCGCTTCCCTGCAAATCTCTGCTGGCAGCTACGATGTTCAAATTCACAATTCCAGCCCTAGAAAGAGAAATAACAAAGTAGCTCCTTGAGGAAAGCAGCCTAAAATAGCCTGAGCTCTCTGACAGCAGGGCATAAAGTCACAGAAAGTTCAGCTTTCTGAAGGTTGTAGAGATCACAAAATATTTTCAATTCAAATTACTATCAGTGATTTTTTTTTTTTATTATTATTAACTGGAACTTTACAACAGAGTATGCTTAGAAATGTGGTCACTAAAGCCCCTTGCTCAGGATCACATCCAGAGCTTTTGAGTAACCCCCAGGATGAAGATTCCACCTGGGCATTCTGTAAATGGCCTTATACATGGAATTACCTAATAAGAATGACTCCAATAAAATTCAGTGTGAGCCATCAATTACAATTCCTCTTGACAAAAGTGCAGCACCACATCTAGGAAGCACACCAGCACAAGATGCTGAACTTTGCTGCCTTGTGATCACACTGAAACAAATCCATTATTGACAACATGTGTTCATACAAGAAATACAACTCGAGCAGTGCATGCAGAGCAAACCAGATTAGTGCTTTCTTTAGCCCAATGCATTGCTAAAGCTGCTTCTGGGAGAGGAAAATTTCTACAGGCAGATGAGGAGGGATGCTTAACTAGAATAGAGGCACTGGAAGCACTTAATTTCACAAATTCCTTGCTTATTTACCACTTTATCAGTGATTTGATTTGACCAAACCACTAGGATATGTCAAACATTCTCTTTAATCCACATGGCAATGCTACAAGTAACTCTTTAGCTGAACCAGCATAGATAAAATCACCTATCACTCTCCAGCTCTGATTTCTGGCATCAGGTGCTGTCTTGATTCAGCACAATACCTGAAAGCAGCAAACATCCCCGACAAAGACCATCACACAAAAGGCTTCAAGGTTATTCATTAAAGGGCCCATTATTACCTAGCTGCTGGTGCTTTTGGTTGCCATGTCAGGGACATGAAAATTTTTAATCTTTGTTCTTTTTCCTTAAAGAGTACCTGGCAGAGAACATAATTGCAGTTTCTTATGCAAGTCAAGCAAGAGCAGAGGGAAATACAAACAGTTTCAGTTGGGGGCTGCAGGTGAGAATGCCCTTTATTGCTCCATGTAATTCCATAATCTCAGAAATGCAAAGGCACTTTCATGGTAAGGGGCATGGTAAAAGAGGCACAGAAGTTACTAACAGAATAATTATCTCAGTGGATGTAATATCCTTGGAAATTCCTTAACCTTTACTTTAAAATGGCTGATACTGTTGTAATGGGCAGCTTGTAAAGCTAACTCAAAGGAAAGAAGTCCCCTGAACAAAGGTCACAAGAGTGTGCTGTTTGAACAGAGATAATGGCTTCTTGATTAGGTGATAAAGGTAATTTTCAAAGCTCAACGTAAATTAAATAAATATTCAAATGACAGCTTGAATGTTAAAGCCTGATTTTTTTTGCCCCCTGGTTTGATTTTTGAAATACATGAGTGCTCCTTATTCAAGTAACTCAAATTCCATGTAGTCATGCTGGCGTTGTGGGGTAAAGAAAAAACACACATTATTTTTTTAGTATTTACATTTCTACTTCTTGTGAGTCACACACCAGCTCTGGGTTACAACAATCACACCTTCTAGTGCACATTTTATAGAAAGAAACCAATACACAGTAATTGTAACAGAGTATAAACAAGGAGAAAGAGCAAATGTCCACTCAAATCCCACTTTTTAAGGTGTGGCTCATGGGTACTGCAAGAGAATAACCCTTGGCTGCTACACGGCTGGTGACACCAAGGAGTGATGATCCCTTTGGAGTCAATATTTTCATTTGAGTTTACAAGCTTTCAGACTTCCCTTTCAGAAGAAATTGCAGAGTTACATCAAAAGGCTTGGAAATCCTGGCTCTAGTATCAAAACCGGCCGAGACGAGGTGGGTTTAAATCCCAGACTCCTGCCTGCAGAACAAAAGCATTGTAACCTCTGCAATAAGGTCAGGGGCACCCTTATCACGCTCGACAGCTCCCTGAGGGGAGCGTGCAGCCCGGTGGGCTCGGGCTCTGCGCCCAGGGAACAGGACAAGATGTCTTAAGATGCGACAGGGGTTTTTGGTTGGGCATTAGGAGGAATTTCTTCACAGGAAGGGCGATCAGACATTGGAATGGGGTGCCCAAGGAGGCGATGGAGTCACCTGAAGGTGTTTAAGGAAAGCCTGGACGTGGTGCTCACTGCCGTAGCCACGGTCACTGCCATATGTGGGTCATAGATCGGACTTGCTGATCTCAGAGGTCTTTTCCAGCCTAGTCGGGTCTGTGATTTTACGATAAGCGGCACCAGACGGCTGCGACCCTTATCTGGGGGGCAATAGGACCCCTCGGCCAGGGGCGATCGAGGCGCCTCACCTGAGCCCTCACCGGCTCAGCTGCGCGGGGGAGCCTCTCCAGCCGCTGTCCATCCCCGGCCCGGGCTGCGGAGCTCAGCCTGGAGCTCCCGGCCCGAGGCACGGGCACACCGAGTGCGGTGTGGTTTAACCGCGAAGCGCGGCGTGTTTTAAACACGACGTGTGCGGTGCGCTCCGAGGAGCGCGGCGGCCGCGGGGCCCTCGCGATCTGGCGCCGGAGCGGCGGGCGGGACCCCGTGAGGGGCGCGAGGGGCCCGCGGCCGGCGGGGGAAGGCGCGAGCGGCGCGCGGGGCCCGCGCGGCCCCTGACGGACGAGGACGGGACGGGGCGAGGCCCGCGGCAGCGGCGGGTAAATGGGCTCCGCTAAACCGCCCGGCGCCCCCCGCCCGCTCCGCCCCGCGACGCCGCGGCCGTTGGGGCGGGAGGGCGGCAGGGAGGGAACCCGCCAAAGCCCCAGCCCGAGCCCCACCGGAGCTCGCCCGGCAGCGGGAGGCGGGAGGAGGAGGGAGAGGCCGCGCAGCGCCGCGCTCCCATTGGCCGCGCGGGGAGCGGCGCCGGGAGCTGATTGGCTGCCGCGCCCGCCCCACCCGCCCGCGGCTGCTCCGCGCGTTGAATTCAAATCGGCACCGGGAGCGGCCCCGCGCTTCGGCCGGGCCGGGGCGGGCGGCGGTGACAGTGCTACTCCTGGGGGCCGCCGGCGCTCCCGCACCGTGGGGTGCGCGGCGGGAGCGGGAGGCCGCAGGGGTAGCGTGTCCCCGTGTTTAAACGCGCCGCCGGCAGTGCCGATGGGCGGTGCTAGGCCGCGGCGGGCGGGGCGGGGCGGGGCTGGGGCCGTTGGGCGGCGGGCGGGCGCGCGCGGGCCGGGCCGGGAGGCGGCGGGACGAGCCCGGCGGCCGCGGAGGGCAGCGGGAACCGGCCCGGCGCAGGGCCCCTATCCAGTGCCTCCCTCCCTCCTCCCGCCCTGCAGAGCCGGCGGGACCTGCAATGCGGAGCGGCGCGGCGGGAGCGGCGGGTGTCGCCTCCTGAGGCGGCGGGAGAATGCGGCCGGCGGGCGGGGAGATGGGGGCCGGCGACAAGGTAATTCCTCCGGTGAGCGAGAGCAGCCGCCCCCCGGGGCCGCCGCTTCCCGCGGGGCGGTGACAGCCCCGCTGCCCGCGCTCCGCCCGGCTGGGGGTGAAACCGCTTCGGTCGGAATGATCGCGCGTAGAAACCGCGGGATGGCAGAAACCGAGCGTGTTTTACCTTCGCTTTAATTTCTGTTCTCAACAAGAGCTCCTGAAACTTCATCTCTCACGACCTTTATCCACGGTGTCCGTGAAGAACTTCTTCCTCCTGGCTGTCCTCTCCTCTCTGTTTTTCCCTTTACGGAAGGTGTGTGTGGAGGAGCAGGGATAGTGATGTTCAGAGCGCGTTTGTCTTGGGCATTCTGTGGTGCCCAGACGGAGAAGCTGCGATTGGGAGAGGGTCCCGCGGAGGTGGGGCGGCGCTGCACCGAGCCCGCTTCCCTCACAATTCCAGGCTGGCCAGCCTGCCCGGAGCCCCGGGCACCGCCCCGAAAGGGGCTCCGGGACCCCGAAAGGAGCTCCGGGGCCACCACAGACCGCAGACCCATTTCTTGGAGGGCTTTGCGGGGCCGACTGCGCATGCGCGGAGACGCGGCGCGAAAAGTAAAGGAGGAATAGGAGGGAAAGGACCGGGAAGCGGATCAGGGAAGCGGATCGGTCCCGATCCAGCCCGCCCGGGCACCCCTTCCCTTCGCTTTCCCGTCTTCATCCTCTCATGTTCTGTCTCGGCAAACCCCGCGATCACATTCCACCCCTTACTCCGCTCCGAAGTTTGTTAGGAGCTTGTTAAAGTTCACTGTAAAAGTTAGGAGCTTGTTAGCCAACAGTTCCGTGACTACAAATACCGGGCTGGTCGCCGGAGTTGAGGGGATTATATTATAATTATAATTATTTATATATATATACATATATATATATATTATATATATATATAATTAATTATGTTATAACAAAGATAAGTGTTCCCTGACACGCAGGCTGGTGTCTATTTAGCTCAATAAGAATTTATAAGCAACATCACACCCGCTCCCGGGTCATTACATGTTTCAGCTATTATTTATAGCTCTCTGCTATGCATTAACGTATGTTCTGATTGTATTTGCCTCAGAGGAAGGAAAAGGAAAATCACCCGAGGAATAAATGCCAGGGCACCCGAGCCTTAAGCTACAGGCACAGAAATGGTTTCAGGGAAGGGACTTATTGGTTCAGAGTAGGACTGGAACCCTTGACTTGGAGCTACCCAAAAAACACGATGGATCTGTATCCCCCTTTGACTATTATTGATACATGGGTCATGGTACACCTGGGCTTTAACATCACCATTGTTCTTTTCATTGGTATGTAGGAAAATGAGCATTCTGAGCCATGCAAAAATGTCCTGAAAACCCCTTTGAAACAAGCGTCTACCTCACAGTTGGTACTGACAGAGAGACAGCCTGACTGTCAGCCTCTAACCACACCCCCAAAACCGAAGGAAACCCCTCCAGCAGATCCCTGGACACCTACTTCCAACCTGAAAATGCTGATTAGTGCAGCCAGTCCTGAGATTAGGAGCAGAGAACAGAGAAGGCAACTGTCAGACAGTTCAAGTGAGGTCCTACAGACAAAACACTGTTTGCAGGTATGTTGAAAAGTCTTTGTTTTATCTTTTTTTTTTTTTTCTTTTGTTAAGTTAGCTGAAGGCTGTTTATTCAGTATAAAAATTATACATTGACACAGCATATCTTTTTTTAAAGTTTTGCTTTTGGAGCATTTACCAAATATAAGTAATGATATTGACTAGCTACATTCAACAGGTAGTGTTCTGGTTTTATTTCACAGCTGCTGAGGACAAAGAGAGAACACTGGCCCTTTGACAGTGCTCACTGTGAAGCTGTTAAATATCTATGCTTACATAGTGTCAAAAACCTCACAATCTCTTTTCCTTATTCCCATGTAGGAGCACTTATTGGGGGATGAATATGAAAAATCTCAGCCAAGTCGGAAAGAGAAAAGTCTGGGATTACTGTGTCATAAATTCTTAGCTCGGTATCCTGATTACCCCAGCCCTTCACAGAAAAGTTACATTTGCCTTGATGAAGTCACTGAAGAGCTACGTAAGTTGGTGTTCATCCTATTAAATATTTCTTCATGCAAATTTGCCTATAAGCTGCCATTTATGTTAGTATATTTTTGCTCCATACAATTTTGGATGCTTACTCTGATCTCAAATTTATTTAAACCCAGTTTTAAACTGCTAATTCCCAGAGCAATTCTTTTAGAATGCTGATGTTTCCTCAGTGAATTGAACTGAGAAATTCTGAATTCTGTTTCATATTGAACATCTAAATTAGTGCTTATACCACAAATAACCAGTTGCAGGTTTTTAAATTCAGAGATGATACCTAAGATTAGTGGTTAGATTTTTGCAGCAGGAACTAGCATTTCTCAAGCTCAGCCCACACCTTCCTGTCCGATCATGACATCAAAGCAAGAATCTTCTTTCTGTTCTTGATGGTATATTAACTTTCTCATTCTATATCACTATTTTTTATGTTGCACCAATAATTTCTGCAGAGTCCACGTTTCCAAGATCAAGCTGAAAGTTTTTTTAAAATCAAAAAAAGTTATGGAGTTACAGTATTCTACAGCTTATATATGGATAATAGTTTTAAAATTTTAAAAGCTGTATGATTTACATTTTTGTATACTTTGTACAAAAGGACATATATTTTAGGAAATGTCTGGTCAAAACCAAGAATTTATCAGACAAATGAGAACAGAAGAATGTCACCGTGATATTTTATGAAAAATCCCTTCGCCAGGATTTCTTCTCCTGGGAAGCTGGGAAGCTTCAGCTTCTCCCTGTTTTGTTGCTTTGGAATGTGATTTGGAGAATTGTTTTAATTTAATGACCAGTCCCAGTCCAGCTGTGTTGGACGCTCTGGTCAGTCATGGGTTTTTATTATTCATTATTGTCTAGCCTTCTGATGTATTCTTTTCTCTATAGTTTAGTAGAATTTTAGTGTATAGTTATAATATAATATAATATATAATAATAAATCAGCCTTCTAAGGAATTTGGAGTCAGATTCATCTCTCACCTTGTCCTGGAGACCCTCACAACACAACAGAAGAGTGTGCTAATAAAATGACATGTAAAAAGAAGTTATAAAACAGTTTCCTACCATGAGTTTCTAAGGTTATTTTAGGACACAATCTAGAATCAATGCAGTGAATAATTAAAAATGCTCTGTTTCTTCTAAAGCTGGATTGAAACCCATGTAATGGCTCTTCTGGCAACAGTAAATTTTATTTCTTAAGAAATGCTAAAAGCCAAGTATAACTCTGGAACAGCAAGTCCTTGCATATATGAAGCAAGATTTGTTTTCCTTGCTGGCAAACCTGGGAGGGCTATTTTCAGTTTATGCTGTGGAATTGGCAAAAATGCTTTGGAAGTATCCCAAGAGGAAGGACAGGAGTCTGTGCTGCAGGTTATGCACGAGGGCAGATGCGTTGCATGGCAGAGCTGTCAGGTTCACCTTTCCCCTGCAGATGTGGAGCGCAGGCGCATCTATGACATTGTGAACGTGCTGGAGAGCCTGCACATGGTGAGCCGCCTGGCCAGGAACAGATACGTCTGGCACGGGCGCCACAACCTGCCCCAGACCCTGCAGGCCCTGAAAAAGGTGGGGGAAGAGAACAAATACATACAGCAAATCCAGATGATCAAGAGAAGAGAGTACGAGCATGAATTTGATCCTGATGGTGAAAGGAATGAAGAAATGGCAAGTTCTTTTGGCTCAAGTGAGCAGTCAGAAATGTCTTTTGTCGAGCTCCCAGGAGTGGAATTTCGTGCTGGTAATAATTCTCTATAATTACAAGAATAATATTATAAATTTCTATGAACATGGGGGAAGAAAA
This sequence comes from Molothrus ater, assembly GCF_012460135.2. Lineage (NCBI taxonomy): Eukaryota > Metazoa > Chordata > Aves > Passeriformes > Icteridae > Molothrus > Molothrus ater. Next base: position 1,650,715 of record NC_050483.2, on the reverse strand, counting down.
CATTTATTAGCCTTCCTTTTTTTTTTCTGAGGTGGTGCTGCCCCAAAGGCACCACAACTGTTTGTAGTGAGGAAAAGTGCTCTGCACTCTTTCACTTTGTCTTATTCATTCAGTTCTTGTAATTTGTTTCTACATCAGGTGAAATTATCAAATACACCAACGTATAATTCAATTGCCATTACCACTGAATTGTTATAGAAACCAGAAGTTACTACTGAATGTTATAGAAACTTGAAACATAAATTACTCAATTTGTTTTATTAATTTAGCTTTAATTCATGGAAGAAATTTTAATTAAGGGTTAAGCATCTTTAAGAATACAAGTTGTCAGGCAATGAGAAATGTATATGTGGGATACATCACTGTCTCTTCTTTGTAGTTAGACTTGGTATCCACCCAGTCATCTGTTTCTTGTCACGTAGAAACATGATTCTGGAGTCAGCATTGGCCCTAGTCTCTGTTATTCTTACAGTTATTATTACTGACAAATTTCTTCACTGTTTGTGTTTGTAGCTGGTGTGTCCCTGAATACTTTAATCCTTTTTCCTGTCTGCTGCAGCATCAGTGAATGGCAGGAAATACAAGTCCTTACGAGTGATGAGTCAGAAATTTGTGATGCTGTTTCTTGTATCAACACCTCAAATAGTGAGCCTTGAAGTTGCTGCTAAAATCCTGATTGGAGAAGATCAGTTAGAAGACTTAGATAAAAGCAAGTTTAAAAGTAAGTACAACAGCCAAGTGTAAGCTAAATGAATTATCCCAGTACTATTTCATATAAGGAAAAATACGGTCTTATTTTTCCTGCCACAAATGTTTATTTGAGCCTCCAAAAACTCACCAAACACCTTCTGCAGTTTATAATTTTTGTGTGGCTATTGATGCATAATGCCCACCTGAGAGGAAAAGTCCATTAAATCCTCCCTCCAGAAGTATTGTCACAATCCTCCATATTAGGAACAATTTCTCTTTCCTCAAGCAGCCTGTCAAAGTTTTCAGCATAATTTCACCAAAGATGCCCCAGAATCATGCAAAATCTGTGTTCTGGCCCCATAACTAATTTGGTAGAAATCTAAAGAAATTCTGTAAAAGTCCTGTGACCAACTTGTGTGTCAGAGGAAGTGAAACCCTTTGCTCTAACTGCCAATTATTTCTTCACTCTTTTACCCTTCTCTCAGTTCCCTGCACACTTCTTCCTCTTCCTCTCCATTCAAATGAATGGTATTTCTAGGTCTAGGTCAGTAGACATATAATAATTAAAATTGTGCTGCTTTTGAGGGATAGTTGTGGGTTTCAGTGAAAATTCTTCCTCAATTCTCAGATTCCTTTGCTTGTTTGGGTTATTTTTTGTTTTGGTTTTGAGGGGTTTTTTTGTGGAATCGTGTCTATGTGAATACTGATCCTTGCTGATTTCAGTTCATTATTTCCTTTCCACTGCCTCACAGCAACACAGAGATGGTGGGTGGCTACTCAGTAGGGTTATTGCTTGCTTTTATTCTTCCATAAGAAGAGCCTGTCTCACAATAAAAGCATTTTCAGGATGTGCCATCTGTCTACTTGTATTTCAAGTATAAATCTCATGTTTTACCACGTCTTGGTTACGAAGCAAAAAATTCCATGACCTAAGCACATTCACTCTGCTCTAGAATTCACTTGAAGTTTGACTTTTACCTGAAACTTTTCCCTAATAGCTCAACCTAGAGACAGGGAAGATATGCAGGATGGTTATACTGTTGGATTTTAATGTGTCTCTGCCCTCTAGTTCCCATGTTTGCCGTTGCATGTGTGTACCTGCCTCTTAATCTACTTATATTTACTACAGAATTTGTGTAGGTTTGATCATTGCACAGAAACTGACTTGTTCTGAAAGCATTCTTTTTTCCATATTTAGTATAATAAACTTTGCAGTGTCTTCTAGCTCTGTATCTATGTCTTCTGTTTTACATGTAAACTTTGTATCACAATATTATTTCATTCTATAAATACCTGTTCCACAAAACTGTTCTTTTGATTGTTCTAAAAGCTTTTTCCTTTTAGCTGCTTAAAGGGTGTTACAACATTTCTTTTCTGATACATGCTACTTGTTAATTGCAGTTGCTACACTTTCCATTTATTTCTTTTATTTCAGCCAAAATTAGAAGACTTTATGACATTGCAAATGTTCTCAGCAGCCTTAAGCTTATCAAAAAAGTTCACGTTACAGAGGAGAGAGGTAGAAAACCAGCATTCAAGTGGACAGGACCTGAGGTCTTGCCAAATACTCAGGGTAGGTGTATGTGTAATTTCCTTTTGTTCTGCTGATGATATTGATTGTTTTTTTCATTTTCTCTACTAGAAATTTTTGACCAAAAGACAGAATAACTAAGCAGAAAATCTTTTACTAGTCACATCACTGTCCTTATCAGCACAGCCACCAGTATCTATTTGCACACAGTGGATGTTCAGCTATTGAGATTCTTGAATTTCCATGTTTGCTGCTGTTGGTACTTCAACAATTATCAGCCAGGCTCAAATAATTGCTTTTAATTACTGAATCTGCATATGATACATATTTTCTTCTTTTTCCTGTTTTCCAGATATAAAACTTGAAGCAACTTCTACAACCTGTTCCCCACCTATTTCAGAATCCATCACTTCCAAAGAGCAGTGCTCAAAAGCCCTTTTTCCTTCAAAAGGAAAGCAAAACTTCACTCGGCATTCATCTCTAATCAAATTAGTTAAGAGTATAGAGAATGACAGAAGGAAGATCCAGTCTGCTCCAACCAGCCCAGTTAAAATAAGTGCCAGTACATATCTTTTAATCATTTTTCTTTTAGAGACTTCATTTTCTTTGTTTTTAAGTCAGATGTAGTATTGCATTAAATATTTGGGCTTGCCCTCTTCTCACAGGACACGTAGATGTGTGGGTGGTGCCTCCTTTCAAAAAAATCATCTTAAGAGCTGTCAAAAATGCAGGAATGGCTACAGACTTTCTGTTTGTCTAGAATCACTGAATATTGGATCTTCTCTGAACCTTCTTTGTTGTAGAAACTCTGCTTTGGATCATACTATCTAAGCAGTTCTGTATTCCAAAACATGGCCAGAAAATTACCTGGCCGTGTTCATGTTCTTGCTTGGGATCCTCTCTGGGGCCTTTAAAATTTGTTTACTGTAAGCTGATGTCCATTTGACCAAATCAAATCTGTGCTGAGTTTGAGGATAAGTTATCTCATTAAATGTTACATTACATAATGCAGTCTCCTCAAGTTAAAGTTAAATTTTTACTTTGAATTGATGAACTCACTGTTTTGATTTGGTGTTCTTCTCTTCCAACCAGGTACTTATCAAAGTTTACCAGTTTTCCCAAATACAATAGCTCAGTTTCCAGCAATCACCAAACATCAGCTGGAAGGACAAGCCAAGTAAGTTTGCACAAGTTTACAGGTGAGAACAAGTTAAAGTTATGCTCAGTTTGAGTAGGGCAATAGCCTGCAAAAACCAGTAACCTTGAGTACTGCTGCAGGCTAGTTTTTCATTTGTTTTCTCTTTAGTGGATTGAGAAGTACAGGTTTATGTTAACTCTTTATATTACAGAAGATAATTTGTCAGAACATTAATTTCTGCATGAAGGAATTAAAACACATTTGGGATTTTTTTGTTTTGTTTTTTGCTGAAGGACAGCAGAAGAGATGCAAATGAAATGTGCCCTGTCCTCGCCTGAGGCTGTCCCCAAGCCTGAGCCCTCTCAGCAGCCAGCTCTGAGCCAGCCCCTCGGGGTGTGCCCTGCAAGCCACAGCTCTGTGTCACCAGTCATCCTACCTCATCCTCAGTCTGGGGTTTCATATGCAATCTATCTGCACCCTTCCCAAGCCCACACGGTGACAACCTACAGCCCAGGCTTCATGTTGCAGCCTCTGCCATGTGCTAACGTAACTGGAATTAAGAGTAATAATTCAAAAATATTAAATATAATGACCACTGAGGAAGGGGACACTCAGAGAGGTCAGGATGAGCCTACAAAATCCTTGGCAGCTGAAGAAAGACCTGAAATGAAATCAGAAACTTCATCTCAGCGATGCCTTAAAAGATCACAAGCACTACCAGAGAGTAATTTAATTAAAAGGCGTAAAAGCGATGAGGAAAGCCTTGATACTTCTTTGGTAAGTTAAATTAGTTTTAAAATGCCATTTTATGGCTTAGTGATGTTGCCACCTACTCATTTTCAAAGTGATGAAGGAGCCTGCCAGTGAGTGTAGGCGTTGTAAATAACATCAGGCTTGAAGAGATGGTGTTTCATTTGCTATGCCTGCTGATGTTTGAGGGGGCTGGGGTTTGTATCTAAGAAGACAAAGTGTACAGGTGTAGTGAAAATAAAGCAGCTCACAAAACACTATGTCAAAACTTACTTACTGATACGTGATTTTGGAGTAGGACAGGTTGAGAGCAAGGTTGGAAGCGAGAGATCTTCAAGGTCCCTTGAATTCTAGGATTCTGTAAACTTGCTGGCATCCATTCTTGGCTTTAGAGGTGTTAGGAGGGAAAGTGGATGTATGAAAGTCACTGGACAGGGAACGTCCCAAAATCCTGATGCCGTCTAAATATTCCCACCCAGTGTTGGTTTGTTGTAGGCATAATAGAACAGCACATGAAGAGAATAAGAAGTTCAGATAAACTTGATGTATATGGAGAGATTGGGGCTGGATTGCTTTCTACTCCTCAGTTGCTGATTATTTTAGCATCTCTGTAAATTATAAATCTGCTGTAAATTCGGCTTGCTGAAACAGTCATCATATGTTATGGGTGTGTTATGACAGCACATGCTATCCAACATCCACCAGCTGGGAAGAAACAAGATGTGATAACATGGACCTGGCTGTCCTAGTGACCAGAAACTTTTAAAGTACAAACTTGGGAATGAGGAGGAAGTAAAAAGCTTTCTTTCCAGTTTTTAAGAATATGTAACTATTGTTGTAGGGCTCTAATTGACATTGTTAAGCCTTACAACACCTGCCTTTCTTTTTGTATGTGCTTTCTTCAAAGGGAGAATCCACTAAGAATGAAAAACCACCTTCCAATAGCTCACAAACTAATCATGAAATAGACAATGTCCAGGAAGAGAGACAGAATGAAACCAAAACAGTAGATCAAAACATTGCAAGGTGCTGTGACCAATGTACAAAAGAAAATATTCCAGAAGATGAAGATAAAATCAAAACAAAACAAGACATACCTGTGGCATTTGCCATTCCTGCTCCTGAGGTAAGATTTGTCTTGCCATTCCCTGGGAAAACACTACTTGGAGTCTCTGCAAAAGAAACAAAACTACAACGAACTACACCTACATAGGTTGTCTTTGGCTGAATTCATTTTGGTGTGCTGTTAAAATCTTATTTTGTAGGAATGTAGGATTTCTGTTTCTGCATTGAGTACACAAAAGAGAGGACATAAAGAGGCTTTCAGGCTTCCATTGGAATGAAGGTCACACTAAGGAGCTGAGGGCAATATTGAGATCCCTTACCTCCCCCATCCTTTCTTTGCATATACTTACTGTCAAATGCTTTGAAACAGAATCACATGAAACTCTCTTCATCAGTAAAATTCAGTATTCTGCAATCAGTTAAGACTGATTGCTGTAGAGAACCTGAACAGTTCTGTTGACAAAAACAGAATATGTAAATATAAAAGTTTTGTTATCCAATATTTGTTTTACGAAAAGTACAATCCAAAAATGAGGTGATGTGATGATTTACTGGGTCCAGAATGTTTCTTCTGGAAAAATAGCATTCAGTATCAGGGTTTCTTTTCCATCTGGTCAAATTGCACTGTGTTAATCCCAGGTGGAATTCCAGTTCCCCACCAAGAGTATCAGCTGGAAATGGAGCCTGCTGACTTCTGAGTGGTTTTAATTGAAAGAGCATGTCCTTGAGTGTGTTGTCTCTTTTCAGACAGAGAGTAGTACAGGCATGGGATATGGCATCCTGGGGACATGGAGGATAAAGAATAAGAACAAGGCAAGGGAGGGTTGCAGTTTTGGAGAAGACTTTTGGGGTTTGTTTATGACATGTTTGGGCTAAAGGCGTGCTGTCTCTTTCTTTCTCAGACTTTTTTTCCATCTGGTTATCTTATTCCTCTGACTCACTGCACCCATGGCAACAAGGCAGAGTGCTCCACTAAAGAGAAGGCTGGGGTGTGTTCTCTGCAGCACACAGCCTACAGCTCTCCCATCACTGGTGAGTGTTCAGGGAGGCAGGCACAGGGGGCCAGCTCAAGGGGCCAGGGCCAGCTTGTCCTGATTCCTTTCAACACTTGATGTTTCTGTTCCAGGTGTCATTCCAATGCCAGCCTCAGAACTGAAGACAGTCAATATTCCTGCTTTTCATATAACACCCTTGAACATAATGCTGTCACCAAATTCCATAGCTGCTGCACCTGTACTGAGCAACTCCTGCCTCAATTCGAGCAGTACCAGCTCTGCCCCAAACCCAAGCTCTTCAGCTCTCAACTTTATGCTGCAACACATAGGACTAATACCTGCTGGTGTGCAAGTTCCTGCAAATCCCCCTCTACAGCACGTGCCAGTCTCTTCCCAATCAGAAAATATCAGCCATAGCTCAGGGAGCACAAATGTGCAAGAAGGGAAGGTGAGTTAAAACATTGCAACTCCACCATGGTGGGATGAGTGGGAAGTGCAGTGCAGTCCCTTACAGCAGGTAAAATTTATAAATAAACATTTCTTTTTGATCTTTAGAAATCAGCACTGCCCAAAAAGAGCTAGCAGTGAAGGCCAGCCTAAGTACAGTAGAAATGAGAGGTTAGCAAGGAAGATAAATGACTTATTTGTGGTGGAAGTGGAGCCAGCTGGAAGATGACAAGATGTGAACAAACAACTGTTTTAGAGGGAGGATTTTACATATCTGAGAGATATTTTAATAATCACAAACTGCTATTGTACTTATTAAAAAATTGTTCCTTTGTTATTTTCTATCCTTCTTGTTACTTCCCTACTCTACCCTCAAGTTCTTGTGTTTCATAATAGCTATTCATTTAATAGGATAGGACTCTACAGGATTGTAGGTATTTCCTCCCCCCACAGGAAGTTTCTCTGTGTATTTTATGTAATACTGTATTGCCTAATATCTGTTTGTGTTAAAAAAGAAGGGGTTTAGAAAAACTGTATTTTTATGTAATAATATATATATATAAAGGAATGCAGGTATATCCTTCTCAGTAAAACGTTCAGTTTTTAAATTTCAAGGGAAAAAAAAGTTTGCTAATATCCTGCAGAAATTTAGAAGTAGTAGAATTTTCTTTTTATTCCCCCATAAATGAAAGTAACTTTGTCTTTTCTCTTCAGTTCCTTCAGCCAAAGGAACCTCAGGAGCCTCAGGCAGTTACAGAGAATTTTTTCCGCACACCAGGAGGGCCAAACACAGAACCTGCACTATCTGCAAACTCAGATGGTACCCAGAGAACCTCTCAAGGAACTTTATATATTCCTCAACGAAAACTTGAAGTTTCAGAAGACTAATTTTGGGATAGGGAATTTCTGATTGTGTTAGCAGGCAAAATTGCTGGTAACACACTGCACACATCTGGCATTGTATGATGGACAATGGTTTGGACATGTATTGCCATGACCTCAATGCTGGAATAGCCTTAATTGATGCTTTAGAAAATAAAACTGACTCTTAAGGAGAAAGTTAATGCCTAATGAATTTTTCCAAAAGGCTTACCTGAAGTATTTTAACAGCAAAGTTATGTATCTAGTGGGATTTTTCGTGAGTGTGTGTTGATTTCTTCTATGCAAAGTAAGCTGAAATTGTCTTTGTACAGAAAGGTACAGTCTATCAGTCAGTACATATTTTGCACCAAAAAAAAAAAAGTACTGTGAGTGTGTAAATATTTTATGTCTTAGCAAAAAGGCTACAGGTAAAATGTTTTGCTTCTGTGTTTAATAATGCTCTTTTGTAAAGTTAGTAAGAAGCACAAAAAAAACTCCCAAATTTTCTTAATCATTTTTATATAAGTTAAGAATTATTTATACTGTATTTTTAAATTGATTTGTTCAGATTAAACTTACATAAAACTCTACAGTGACTTTTTCTGTTTGATCAGATTAGATTACCTAAGTTACACATTGCATATGCATATGTTGCATATTCACTGGCATCTCTTAATTCTTTTTTTGTCAGGCAGGGGTTGCTGTGTTCTGAAGAAGGGGGGAATGGTGTTTTGTGAAAAAGTGAATTATGTAACTGAGTGTAACTTCTGAACTCTTATCAGTAGATATTACAACTCCTAAAAACAAGTCAGAACATCAAGTCAGTCACACAGGAACGTGTGTCCAAATGTCACAGAAGTTTTAAATAGGTTCAATCAAACCACTTGAATTTAAATATGGTCAGCAGTGTCTCTCATACACTGAAGGAGGAAGATGACTCTTCATACAGTTCACACTCAGATAACAAGTAATAGCTGACACATTGAATAAAAATACAGTGTATCTGCCTTCCCAGGTGAAATGTGCCTGGTAGACCAACCTGGGATAGAAGAAATGGCAGCAAAGCCCAAGATTCAGGCTTGGACTGCACAAAAAAAATATTAAAACAGCTACCACAGTAAAACAAAAAAAAACCCAAACTCGTCTGCTCTTTAATAATGCAAAGTTCTAATATAAAATACACCTGACAGAATATTTCACTATTGAAATATTCCTAAATGAGGGGGAAAGAAGAATAAAAGCTGGAAGAGGGAAGAATTCTCACTAGAGCACTGAGTAGATTTTTCTTTTCCAACACAATAACTGATCTTCCTTACACCTGCTCTCAACTTCATTCTGGAAATACAAAGGTAAAGGTTTTAGAAACTTGCTTTACTCAGCAGAAACAAACCACCCTTTCATTTCTGAGCACCACAGCTGACAGACTAAGAAACTACAGTATTTAGGCTTGGTGAAATGGTCTTGTCACACATGGTGCTGAGAAAGCTGAGCATATTTTGGAAAGCTGAGCATGTTTTCTGACTTTCTGCCCAGTGTCCCTTGGCTCCTGACACACTGCAGTTGCTTTTTCACCAGCACTTTTCTTCCTGTGTGCTGGTTTTGCAGGCTGAAAGCTGCTGCTTTCTCAGCTCCAAGGGTCTCCTGTCCCCTGTCTGGCAGCCCAGCTCACTGCTCTTCCCACCTTGCCTCCCCTCCCCTGGAACGTGCCCTGAGTGCCTGATGTGCTCTGGGGAAGCCCCTCTGATCCCCAGGCTGGTTTGCTTTGGAATTGCTGTGTTCCAGCTCTCAGGGCAGGGTTTTTTAATCCCTTCCACTGATCTATAGAAAACTACTTTCTCACTCCAGTTCATGCATATGCAATTCCAGTTGCATATCTTGAGTCTTTTCTTCCAACCCCAGGTCCTGCTAACCACAGTTGACCTGGAATGATAGGTAATCCCAAGTAACCTGTATAGATCCAGCTGTTCCTTGGAGCTGTAAAGAGCCTTTCAACAATCCTTACAGGGGCACACAGAAATTACAGAAATTACAATCCTTACAGGGCCACACAGAAATTACACAGCAGCACAGAAATCAGGCAGTACCCAACACCAGGAAAATTAAAAGTTCATCACCTGCATTTTTCCCTTCAATCCTCTGCCAAAACCAAAGGGAAAATACTTACATTTTGGGGCAAAAGCTTTCTTCACAGAGTTCCCTGCAGTTGGGTATGGTGCAAATCCATCCAAGTACATGATCTATAAAATAGGAGTGAACATTACAGAAGGTTCATCCCTCTCAAATGTCAGGGGACCTAACGTAAGTCACCAAGGGCACAAACACAAAGATTTAAGAAGCTTCTCAGTGCTTCCCATGTATTCCAAGAGGGAGTTCAGGCCTGCCCCAACTCCCTTGCTGCCCTCTTACAAGGAACCCTCATACCCCACACTGCACTGTCCCCTCTGCATTGGGCTTTATCTGATATAGAATAGTTCCATTAACTATCTGGGGAGAACCACCCAGAAGAGATGGAGTTCAGCTCCTCCGCTCAGGAAAGAAATAGTCCTTCCATTTTACACCAAGGATCTGTCTCTGCATTATAAAACCTGTGCCAGACTCAACAGCAAACAGATTTATAACTTCCTAAGATTTTTCTCAGCAGCCTCAGCTAACAGACCCCTAAATTCTAAAGTCTGATGTGGATTTGGCATCTAATTTTCTTATGCTTCCATGAAAGTCCCAAGTTGAGACTTTCAGCTTGAGAGTTCTGGTGTTTAACCCCTGGGATGGGCCCTTTCATACACACAGCAAAGTCCATGATCCTGAACAAAGTTGCTAAATTCAGGCATCTGCTCAGAAAAATGAGAATTAGCTTCTAAACCTCAAAATTAGAGGTTTAGAATTAGCTTCTAAACTTTTTTTACAGGACTCTTAAAATAAAGCCCTGTAAAAAAGTTCTTACTTTACTGCCCACACCTCACACATCTGCAGCCTCATCCATTACCAAGGGGCTCAGTCAGGCGTGGCTGAGATAACTGCAATAATTATACAGGCTAAATATTATACATATTATCTACCCACCTTAATGCCTAAAACCAGTAAGAAATGAAAGATTTAGGTAAAAGCATAATCCCCTGTATCCTAGAAGGCAAACCATTAGTATCTCTCAAACCATGAACTGTAGAATGAAATGCTATTTAGTTTAAAACTGTTGTTTTCCTGGAGGTGCTACAAACAAGTATTATTTTTAACAATTATTTTGGTAAATTACTTTTGGCAATGTGACCATTAATAACAAAATCGTCATTTCAAGAACTGTTGTTTTATGATTTACATTTAAGCAACGCAGTAGAGCAACTATAAAACTTTAATCTTTATTTCTGATTTGTTAGGCTGCAGTCAGGAATGTCCTTTAGGTGTAACCCGAGGGGCTGCATTGTTGTCCACCTACTCACAAGCAGACATAAGGGAACAAAATGCCAGGCTTTTGTCAGAGGCTATTTTCAGCTTGGTGATAGCAATGGCATTGCTCAGATCACTGAAACTCTCACTCCCCTCCCCTCCCAGCTTATAGGGCTGGCAGAAGTGGTCACTGTATTTAAAGAGAGCAGGAACCCCTCCTGTTCAAACCCTTTGAGACCCAAGAAAAGAAGGAGAAAATTCAAGCGACTCCGGTGAGTAGAGTCCCACGGGTTCTGCCAAAAAGGGTTTGGGTATTTCTTTATTCCTAACAGATGATAGAAGCATTTGGTGCCTGACAAAGAAAACCACTTCTGTAGGTATAGTACAGAAATATGAGTCCTACAGAGCAGTGTCTTATGTTTGGAGTAGCCAGTAGAAGGAGAGATTCTTCTGGCTCAGCCAGGCAAGCAGCTATGGGTGCTGCAAGAGCAGGGCTGGGGGGATCCTCATTAGAGACACTCGTTTGGACTAGGCAAGACTGGGTACCAGAAGTTTCAGAATGTTTGAATATTTTCTTACAAAGCTACAGAATTATTTGTCTGCTGCAAACAGTCAGTTGTTAGAAAGCGCACGTACACAGCATACAAATTTGTGTGCTTCCATAATGGTATCCTAGAAGTAAAAAATCAAAACAAATCCCCCAAAATCTTCAACATATTTAATGGTTAATTGGTTGGTGACCAATTGGTTTCATGTCAAATAAGAAGAAAACTTCTGTGCAGACCTGACAAGAAATGGCTAGCTAAGAATGCAGGATGAAAGAATTATTCCCAAATCCATCACTTAAGCATTCTAAGAGAGCATGATTGGTCAAATCTTCAGGAAAAAAAAAAACAACAAACAAAAACCAAAACCAAACTTCAAATAAAGAAATAAATAAATACATATGTGTTTTTACTATGAAAAGTTTTCTGCCTAAAGGTGAAAGTATTTCAGAGAATAAAGCCCTGCACATAGATAAAATAATTCTGTGTCTTATCTCAGTCATCACAGTGCTATTTTAAAGTCTGTAACAGTTTTGCCTGGCACTTAAAGAACTTAGTGCAGGGATAAGCATTTAGAGAAGGATCTTGTGGAAGGAATAGTGAAAGCTGATAGCCCAGGATTAGGCCTGGAAAATTGAATGTGTCACTTGTACAGCAGGATGCAGCTTTCCACAGCCACATGGATCAGACTGAACCATGAGTGTCAATGTACAAGCATGTGAATGTGGGGTGTGGCTGATTTCTAAGTCAGAATGAAGTATCTTGGTCTAGTGTCAGATACTGTATTTTTTGGAGGTGCAATCTTAAATTTCTGCAAAAGTGTGCATCGAAGAAGTTTCAAAGGAAATGTGGCATCACTAGGCTAGAAAATAATAGAAAAAGTGGGAGAACAGAGATGAAAGCAAGGGAATGGGGCACTATCAGCTCTCAGCCAGGAACGTGTGCTTCACATCAAGTCAGTTAAAATCTTTTGTTTCAAAGTGCCACATGTAACTTAGCATGACCAGTGTCAATGAAAAAAATCAGTATTTACTTTCCAGTGTTGGAATTCCCATACCTTGACCTCTCTGTATTGCTTTACTGCAGCTGTAAGGGGAAAATGCTGGTTATTATGAGATCATGGTGGAAGCTCAATGTATGACACTGACTAATAAGATTTACCTGTAGCCACAGCCCGTGAATGCATTGGAATATCAGAAATACGATTACAAATACATAACAAGATCACATCTCCATCAAATGAGCTCAGGCATCAAACACAAGCCTTCCCCCTGTTGTGAATCTCTCCTGCTGAGGGAGAAGCATGTTCCACAAGAGGCTGGATTTTGACAGAAACACCTCCAGGCAGTTCGAGATGCAGTGGCATCTCAAATACAGACACATCAAAAGAAAACCTCACCGTGAGTGTCAGTTGCAGAGAAAAGCCACAGCAGCATTTTATTGCTATTATATAAAGGAAGACATATCTTGTTATCCCCACAGTGCTGGTGGGGTGAGTACCACTAGGGACGGTCAAATGAGTCATGGTGGTCACAGGACAGGTCACAGCAGAGCTGTGATTAGATACCAGAGTGAAGTTCTGGCTGCACTGGCATTCCCACAGACTTCAGCTGGGAAACCAATTTCAAATATGGCCTTGATACTTTGCATTTCAATGTAGACAGCGATGTGTGAGTTTTGTATTTTTATTGCTTGTGTGTTAGGTAAGGAATCAAGGAATGAGTTTTCTTATCCTCTGAGTCTGGACCAAGCAGCTTAGCTGGGACTAAAACACAGAGAGATGCAAGGCACACCCTGCCCACTGCTCCCCACTTCTACTGCCAGTGGTCACAAAGATCAATATTCCCCATTCTGTTTATCCCCTTCAAAGCCATCCTGCAGCACATGTGGCAAAGAGATAACTCTGCCAGTCACACAAAACACAACTCTGCCAGTCACACAAACACAACTCTGCAGTCCATTCAGATAAGACCTGAGCTCTAGACTGTCAAATGCATGAGCACATAGAAGAGAAAACCTTGTGTTTAGCAAGGAAGCACCAGAATTAATTTCAATTAATCCATTAATTAATTACATTTTTCACCTGCAGCTCAGTCAGGCATTAGCACGGCCTTTTACTCCTCCACATTTCATCAGGCCCGCACTACATCCACCACCCGTTTAGATCAATGGATCAAAATACAATTTTGGATTTTATCCTTATCAATGGCACTTTGATTAGAGAGAGGCCCTCTGTGGCAGTGATGTGACACCCAGATTTGCACAGTATGACTAACAGCCCAGAAGAAGACAGCTCACAACTGTGCAGAGCATACCAACACTTCAAAGGCTTCCTTGCTCCAAGCCCAGCCTACAAAGCAGTGATACAAGCTCTAAGAAATGGGAGGCATGAATCCTTGGCTGCACATCTGATGTATAAATTCTGCTCCATATAGAAGCTACATTCTGAAGAATGACACAAGCTGCTGAACAGCATTTGAGCAAGCCCAAGAACACTCCTCCAGCTTAACAGCACCCTGAGTGCCCACACATCACAACTAACACTCAGAAGTTTCTGTGTCACACATTTCTTACCTTTAGGATCAGTCTGTTCTACTTCCCACCTGATCACCAGAATATTACAAGTACCATGTGATGAGCAGATATGAAAAACTAACCAGATTAAGACAACAAAGTTCAGGGAATTTCATGGGGGTTTAGACACTAACACCCAATGAAATTATGGGAAGTGAAGACTTTGGATCTATTTTTTTCTGATGACAAATGGGAGACTGAGTTCTATTTCTATTGAAAGGATGGAGCTTTACCCACTGTATAATTTAGATGAGTACAAAACTGTGAGTGCCACACCCCCTGTGGAGATTACCTTCTCATGGTGACCCTGCTGCACAGGCAGCATCCCCAGGGGTGGCCAGTCAGCTCCAGAGGGATGAGTAAAGACCAGACAGGAAGAGCACGGATGTGCCCTGGTCCCTCACCCAGCTGTTCCTCCAGCCAGCACAGACATCATGGATGCACTGCTGTTCTTACACCAGCATCCTTACAGAAATATTTCTGCCATGCCTTTCTTCTTTCTCCTACAGCTTCCCATCAGGTGATGCCAAAAAAACATGGAAAATGTGTATGCATGCCCAGTCATGCTACTATAATTAGCCTCAGGAACCATGATCCTTCTAAGAGCTTTAACCACAGCTCTTGACAGCACAAGGTTCACTATCACACTTTATCAGACTTTTTCAGAGATTATTTTTTCCCCTTCAGCTGATGATGTAATTGGAGTTACTTTCCAACAACCATCCTTGCTGCCACAGTTTTGGAGGCTTGGTGTGCCTTTGGGGAGACAGAAGAGAGAGGAAAGCAGCTTTACAGAGACCAGAGGTACAAACCACTCTCCTCCCAGCCAGCTGTCAGTGCTGCCTCAGCTGGGAAGGGATTCCACTGGAAACCTGATTTGAAAGCGAACACTGTAGACACAAAAATCTCATTTTAATTTTCAAGGAAGTGTCACAAAAGTGTTTTTTATCCACAGTTGCTCTTCCTTCTTTTAAAATGTTTGAAGCATCATTTGAACTGTTTTCATAAGAGAAAGAAAAAATGGCATCAATACAAAAGTGCTTTAAAAACAGAAGAAAATATAGAATGGTAGTGTGAGAATAAGATTTTAACTACGTGAAAGATTCCTTTATCTCATATTGAAAAGAAATTGAAAAACCAATTTAACACTGCTGTTCAGTGAAGGCTTCACTTGAGTGAGAAAGATCAAATTCATCATCTGTTCATTGTGTCCAGTTAGTTTTCTTCCTTATTTCAGCTACATCAGGTTTTTTGCTTCTCAATTGCTACATTACAGATAAACAGAGTTAGAAGAAAGCTGAGTTTTCATTTCCTTTTCTGCGCCATTACTGTTTTGGAACTGCCAGAGCAGTTCTGCTCCTGAGCAGCCTCCCAAGAGAGCTGGGAGGGTCTGGAAGAGATTCATGATGCTGCTGCTGTGTGACAGCAGAAGGCTAAGGCTGGGCTGGCTGAGCTGGGGAGGGTGTTCAGCTGAGCAGAAATCAGCCCCACAAAGAGGAGGAGAGGCTGGACCTTGCACGAGGATGACAGGCACACTATCTAGTGAAGGTAGCAGTCACAACAGTGACTATTTAATGACACAGGGCTAAGGATATGCTAATAACTGCTGTGGTGAGGCAGAGATGTTTGGATGTGCTGGTATCTGCACAGTTATCAAACACAGACTGCAACACCTGCCTCCATTGCCATGTCTCCAGTGCTATTGTCTCAGTGTGTGTCCCTTCCTTTTGCTGGACAGACAACTCTTTCCTACCACTGCAGGATTTTTGGTCTTAGCTGTCAGAAAGGATTCCCTCAGGGTGCAGAGCTAGCATGTAGACATTGCTCATTTCATTCTGAAATTCAGAAGTGCAGAAGTCACTGAGATGATCATAAGCACAGGACATTAATCCAATGTAAATATATAGTAAAATGTTAGTCTAAAATGCAACTAATTGAAAATACCAGCTCTGTTACATTACTGCTGTGATAAATTCCCCTCTCTCTATCACCTGACCTCAGAAGAAAATTCTCAGGTAGCAGGCCTGATTCAGCCTTCAAAATCCTCCTCTTAGTTACCTTTTGGTGAATTTAATCAAACACAAATAGCACAAGCAGGCTTCAAAATAACTATAATAAGAAGGTGACTGGTTTTCCAAGAAGGAGGAGGAAGGCCCGTGCCAGGAGCTTGGAATAACCTGATAATTTGGTGTGCAGATGACAAGATGACGTCCCAGTCTTTCCAGAAACGATGACTCAAACAAGAAAACAGAAGGGCAGACTGGGGGCTGGGGTTGTTCCAGGTGTGTGACAGCACAATCACAAGGAAAAGCACTCAGCCTGACATCAGGAGACCTGGGCTGGGTTCCTGCCCTCCTGTGTGACCTTGGCAAGGCACTCCAGTGCTAACTGGAATAGCAAGAACTGCAACAGAAACCATGGCTCTTTTTTTCTCTGTTCAGATTTTAGATGCAATTGACAAAGAAAAAAACCCACACCATAAGCACCTCAGGATCCTGTCCATTATTACTTTACAATGGCTGTGCAGCACAGAGACCTTGTGGCTGTTTCATGAGGAACTCAGAAAAGGTTATGTTGGAGTACAGGAAAGGGCAATGTTGAAAGAAAATGACTATTTGATGGAAAACAAACCCTAGATCCTCTTTCCCAGAAGAGGGTTGAATGATCCTAGCACCTTTTCACTGAAACACCTTGCACTCATTCCACATATTTACCATCACAATATACCAAGCTAAGAAATATCCTTTTTTATGAGAGGGATTTACAGGGATTTAGATTGTCCCTGTCCCCAAAGCACCAAGGTAGCACCCTCACTTCTGCTACCACACAGGTATCAAGTATATTGCAAGTATGCAGTAGCAGTTGACTGGAGAAGGAAGAAAATAATTTTTTTAAAGTCAAGCTGTTCCATTTAAAAGAATTCACATTTGCTGTTGCATTTATTTCTGTAATTTGATTTCCTAGGTTAACCCTTCAGCTCAGGATGCCGAACTGGGGCGGAGGAGCCAAGTGTGGGGCCTGTGAAAAGACAGTGTACCATGCTGAGGAAATCCAGTGCAATGGAAGGAGCTTCCACAAGTCATGCTTCCTCTGCAGTAAGCTGGGCTGAATGGTTTCACATCACAACACCCCCATAGCTCTGTATAACTCTTCCATTAAAGACAGAACATTTGTTTTTGTATTACTTGGCAGGCAGTCTTGCTGCCTTTTACCTGGAGCAATCTGCCTCTTGGGCTCCTGGCTTTTCTTTGTCCAAACATGAGAGGATTTTGTCAGGGACATGAAGGTGCTGCAGAATCACAGTATCTAAGTCCATCTCCAGGACACCCTTCCTTCTGTCCCACAATGTGGCACACCACAGGTTTGCTTTGGGTTAAAAAGCCCAGCAGAACTAAACAAACAGCACTCATCAGACAGAAGGATGATTACTTCTTTACCTTTAGGAGATGATTACTTTAACAGTGAATCCTGACATTAATTTGTTTCACACCAAAAAGCTGAAGGACCCTGGTGTCATCAAAACCTCCCACCAACACTCTGCACGTACCTCAGCCTCCTTCCCCTGTTTCATGTAGTCCCATTTCACTTACTCTTCCCCTCCACACTCCTCTGTGATGTTTGGCTTCCAGGAATTTTGCTTTCTCTGCAGAAGAGGCAGAAATTTGTAAAAAAAAAAATCATTTCAGAGAGAAGGTACCAATTCAGCTCTGTTTGCCCTTTGTGGAGAGGGAGAGAGCAAACAATTTGCTAAGAACTAAAGATAGCTGAAAAGTTTATCTTGCAGACAATACTTGGGATTGGTACCTTTGCAGTACGACTCCCAGCGGGACAGTTTAGGAGCCACTGAATCCAATTTTCTCCCTCCGTTTCTGGAGGGACAGACACTTCTTATTTGGAGGCATCAGACTAATTTTACATGCTTAGCTGATACAGAGCAGCTCTTTGCAGAATGAGACCAAAGGACACACCTGAGCTGTCTTTGCCTTTCTCCAGGTGCCCTAAAAGCGATGCCTAAAAGTCCAAATGATGCCTTTAGTGATGCCTAAAAGGCCAAGTAAGAAAGGATTCCCTCAAAAAATTTTCAGTTAACTGACAACCTTCAGCCAATTCTTACAGAATGGTAAAAGGAAAATCTCAGTCTCAACTAAAACCTTCTTAATGCTTCCATGTTCTGCCTGTAACAATAAATAGTAAATAAAAATAAAGATCTGTCCTAATAGAGCATAGTTATGAATATTTCTCAAGTGTAGTCTTCATTGTTAGTACAACTGAATTATTTTCTTTTAGTGATTCATGATAAACAACTTACATTCATTAGCTCTATCAAATATTTGGTTTGTTGTGGTGCTTTTCTTGGTTTGTTGTGGTGTATTTTGTTGTGGGGTTTTTTTTGTTTGTTTGGTTGGTTGGTTGGTTTTTTTAATGTTCCTTTATTTGCCCCTTATTTTAAGTCTGAATTAATTATTAATAGGTTAGACACTTAAAATAGTATTCCCATAAGAAATATTTTTAAGGTCAAAACCTGAAGATGCATCTAAATTGCCCAGCTGGCATATAAAAGGTATGTTAATTGGCTTTACTTTCCCCCATGATTCATATACACTATTCAGTAGCTCTGGATGCCTCAGGATCATGTATCACATTCATAGGCTTTTCTATGAACCATTTATAGGATTTCATTTCTCAACAGAAGGAAAGCAATTCTCCCCAGCCTAAACTCGGGCATGGAAACAGTTAGTTTAGCTGTACTTTTGTATATTTCTATATAAAACTATTTAAAATATATCCTCTATTTCATATTGTATTTGACCAGGTACACAAAGCACATCAGTATTTTTTGACCAAAGAGTTCAATTTCAGCAGAATTATAAACTACTCAAAGTAACCTGTTAACACAGGAAGAATCAGACAAGCTAAATTATTTATAACACTCTCCACTCCATAGTTTTTCCCTACAAGTATTGCAAGAGAGAAATTTGTTTCCAGCAGTCCCTCCTTCCCGTGCAGACTCCTGTTTACCTGCAGATTGATGTTTCACTGACAGCTTTTACCCAAAGTGCAGCTGTGGGGGACATTTGGCAGGATCTCACGCCATCAACCTGGATCTCCTCAGCGCGGGCGGGAGAACAGGATCTGCTGGCAGATGACAGGTCTCAAAGTTATTTCAACAATAGCACTTCAAGAGCTTTTGCTCCATCTGTCGTGGTGAATTGATACCCTCTCCCTAAGGTACCAGAAATAGAAACACTATCTACTGCTAGAGTTTCCATCATCCCTTCACTCCCTTAGCAAATACAATTATCATCTCAAAGCAAGAGTGTAGTACAGAAGTGCCTCATTTTACTTCTGTTAACTATAAAGGTCTTTGCAAATTATTTCTCCCTCCATGCAATACAAGGAGGAGGAAAGCCACAAAGATAACCAGAGAGCTGGGGATGTATAACTAGTCATACTGCCCCTTAACAGCAACCTGGTCTGGGGGTTGGAACTGCATGATCTTTTAAGTCCCTTCCAACCCAAACCATTCTAGGAGTCTACAATTAAAGCTGCAGAGGTTCCAGGATGTAAATTCCCTGTGGTGGATAAATTGGATTCAGAGGAGGACATTTAAAGTAAACATGGGGGAAAGGGGCTAATCAACCCCTCAGGTAGCTCCCCCAGAGCTTGCACTTCAGGCCACTTTCAATACTTCTGTATTTCACAGCTTTCTGTTGCAAACGTGAACTCAGCAACTTGGTTTTCCAAGCTATCAATAGCCCATGACAGGAATGCCTTCTGCAGGGTAAGCATTTGTTCTAAGGAACCTGGAGAGAAAGTTCTTGCCTATTTTTCCCCCACTTCTAATCAACCACTGCTGAACAGTGAACAGTTTGTGAGAAGTACTGAAATAGTAATTTTTTAGCATACTGGAAAATCCTGGTTTTCAAGAGAGACTCTGAATTGAAACATCTTCCTCTCTCTGTGGAGTGGAGGCTGTCTCACACTGAGTTCCCCAAGTGGTGCAGCAAACACAGGCACACACTCCTCACTAAGTAGTGAGGAGTGTAGCTACTGTATTTTTTCCCCCATTCATTATTAGAGGACATAATTTGTAATTTGTATTTGTGTTCCCTGATGAAAGCTGGGCATTCCTATGACACCTTCTGTCCAAAAGTCTGCCAGACCTTTCTTAGTGAGCTAAGCTAAGCTGTCATTCTCTGTACCAAAGATGATTTGAAAGAGCACTGTTTGGGAATAGCTACAGCCACACTCCTGTCATCCTGGAGGAAGTCTGACAGAGCTGACACTTGCTTTGCCTTGGTGCCACAGCTCCAACAAACAAATAATGATTAAAAAACCCCAACATGTCCTGTCTGACTCCAGACAGGAGTCGAGGTTAAACCCTCTCTCAGAAACACACCGTGTCAAAACAGCCTGGGCTGAGCTGAGAAAGCCACCACAGACTCAGAGCAAGTATTCTGAAAGGGCCAGATCAATGTCCCTGCAACCTTCTTTCCCCCCTTTTTTAAGGTTTGGGAGTTTAGGATGGCCAATTTCAATCTCAAGCCCATTTTAAGCTTCACAGATCTAGATTTCCCTGGGGTTGCAGGATAACTTCAGAGGGGCAAAAGAACAACAGGTTATGTGCACACACACATACCTCCCCCTTACTTCAGCAACAGCTCAGTTTTATACTGACAAGTTTTATACTGACTGGCTCCTTTCCCCACATTTTTAAATCTAAACAAAAAGAAATACTAATTGCAGTTATTTTAAACCACATAAACTCAAATTTGAAAAAGCAAATGCTGATATGTGCCTTTCTCTCCCTGTTTTCAGTGGCTTGCAGGAAGGCTCTGGACAGCACTACAGTAGCAGCTCACGAATCTGAAATCTACTGCAAAACCTGTTATGGGAGAAAATACGGCCCCAAAGGGGTTGGCTTTGGCCAAGGGGCTGGATGCCTCAGCACTGACACCGGAGACCACCTGGGCCTGAACCTGCAGCAGTGAGTCAAACCCCAGGGACAGCTCCTTTTGCTGATCCTACTTGTCTCTTACCAGGGTGTTTTATATATTGCATTCTGTTTCCATAACAACATCCAGCATAAGGAGCAGAGCAGACTTTCCTACACCCTTTCCTTCCATAGACACTGTAATTTACAGTTTTTAATGATGCTCAGTCTCTTTAAACCTCCTTTACAAATTATACTCTCCTTCAGCAGGTAATTATTCTGTAGAAGCAGCCTTTATATGCCACCACACATGTAAATATTCACTGCAATTGCAATCTGCCATTTGTAGCATAGTGGTAAAGTCACATCGACCATAGAAAAAGATTTTTTTCTTTTTCCTGTTAGAGGCTAAAATATAGTTAACGTTTTACTCTTAGAGAAATAATCACACTACTCCATACTTTTAGCACTCCTCTCAATGGGGGAAATAACATTTCTAACATTTCTCAATGGGGAAATAACATTATCCTCCCTGTGGTTCTAATAACACTTACAAACACACTGAGAATGTGTTTGAACAAAAAAATATTCTAGTGGGATACCATCTTCCAAAAGCACATAATTAGCTCTGACAGTTCATTTTTATAGGATTTTCCTGCAACTCTCAAAGCTGCACAATTCTACATCAACAATGCTTCTTCTTCCCTCTGGTGGTCTGCTATAAAGAAACCAATTAACCAATATACTGTGCAGGAAATAAAAGCTTAAACAATGTATTTAACTGTAGCTCCTTGTGCCATACAAATCCATTATGGGCAGAGCTCTGCACCCAAAACTGTTGCATCCTGTGGATAAAATGAACTGTTTCAGTCCGACTATCTGATAATTCAGAAATCATTCTGTGAAAGGCTTTATGCACAAAGATTTAAAGCACAAAGACTAGAAATAAAAAACAAAGCTACTTTTCTGACGTCCTTTTGACCCCAGGCCAGGTAAGAACCCCAATTCCCTGTCCATATGTTTCACTGCCTAATGAAACTATGGCATGCAAAACCTGAATTTTTATTTTCAGTTTCATGAGTACCAGCAGATAACAAGTGACAAAGACTAGAGACATCTTTTCCTTTTATTTTCCCTGTTGCCTCTCAATGAGAGAAAATTGGTTTTTACTTCAGTTTTCATTAAATATAATCTTTTGTGCACGTGGCTGCTGCCAGCTCCATGCATTTAGCCCAGAACAGGTAATATCAGAGCTTACAGTACCAGCTTCTCAATCATACAACACAAAATTCAATAGAATACTTTGATTTTCTTCTTTTTTTATCCCCTTTTGCATGTCAGAGATGAGCAATTCAAACTAAAAAAATGATTAAATGAGCAATTCAAACTAAAAAAATTATTAAATCCTTTTTCTAAAGAAGATAACATTTTTAAGCAGCTTTAAAAACTTCTGTTTTAGGGGGTCACCAAAGCCTGCTCGCCCCTCAACACCAACTAATGCTTCAAAGTTTGCCAAAAAGATGGTAGATGTGGATAAATGTCCCCGTTGTGGCAAATCAGTGTATGCTGCAGAGAAGATCATGGGAGGAGGAAAAGTAAGTAGTGACTTCAGCACTAGTAAAAAAACCCCACAATTTTATAATGGTGAGAAACTATAGCTAAAGGTCCTCAATAATTTAAATTTTCATTCATAAAGAAAACACATGGGCAAATTTGCAAATTGCTACAACAGGTTTAAAATCTTGTACTTTTTGTGAATATTTTTCAATTTCTTGCTTCTTACTGATGTCTGAGGACCAAGCACAGATTACTGTACAAGCTGGCTCTTCCTCCATCTCTGGGTATATTTATAAACATTTATGTGTAGTGGCAATTGAAGATATATCAGACAATGTAACTGAAAACAGGCTAACCCAGAATGACTAAAAATGGAAGCCACAAGATCTACAATTGGTTTTTAACCTTTCCACACCACACAAAGCAGTACTTGTTTCTTGTACCTGCTGGCTGTGCACTTTCTGTGCCACACAATGAATTGTCTCCCCTTGCTCAGCCTTGGCACAAGACCTGCTTCCGCTGCGCCATTTGTGGGAAGAGTTTAGAATCCACGAACGTCACAGACAAGGATGGAGAGCTCTACTGTAAAGGTGAGAGTCAATCTAAAGTTAGTCTCTTTAGACTCAGGATTGCCATTGTGATTTACCTTGCTGTACGCTTAACACCCCCAGGGAATTTCATTTTTGTCTTTTTTTAACAACCTTCTGAAAGCAAAGAGCTACGGTAACATTGCAGTTGCAGCTTCTATTAACATTTAAATTTTAAAGCTATAATTTTTCTACAGATGGCACAACCTCTCAAATCTGTTCAGACCTTCTAACAGAGCACTGGCCATATCTGCTGGGCAGGCTCTTGTACCTACACAGTCTTACTCAGGAAAATAAAAAATCCACAAAGATACAAATCTTTCGTCCTCCAAATCAGAATTCTTACCAGTAAAGTTTTAAAGATATTTCCACTGCATTGGTGGCATAAAAGATAATGCAAAAATGGTAAATTACACATCTAGATGTTCTTCTCAGATTCACAAAGTTCACAGAATTCACTTGACTCCTAGAAATAGCTTTAGGGTAAAAAAAGTATGTGAAGCTTTTGTATACAAAGCTAAACTTTACAGAGAACCCTAAAGAAGAATACTGAAGTTCTGTGACTTTGGGTACAGTCTGTCAACCACAAGTGGATCAAATTGGCATATTTGGAGAAATATGCTCACCATCATCACCTAGCAGAGTTGTGATAAACAACTATGCACACATTAACCAATAAGAGTTCAAATGGAATTACTTAAATGCCCATCAATAGTTTCTGGATTCTGCTCCAGTTCTTCTTAAAAATCTCTGGTTTGCTTTGTATTACTCATCAGACCAAGTTTTACTGAGCATTTTCAGATAGGAAAGTAGCTTTAATGAAACTATTACTTAGATCTGAAAAAACAGATAATTTCTTAACTTTCTTTGAAATCAGCAGATGCAACTTCTGTCTAATTCAAATTGTAGTACCAGTCTCACTATTAAGACCTGGATAAACTTATAGGAAATACACTATTTCAGATTTCCTTCCTTTTTATCAACTTAAATCTGATAGTAATTTAAAAATGAAAACCAAAAAGACATTTACCTCTGAGAGCCTTCAGAGTACCATTTACCTCCCACTCCTTCTTTTGCAGTTTGCTATGCGAAAAACTTCGGTCCCAAAGGAATTGGGTTTGGTGGCCTCACTCAAGTGGAAAAGAAAGAGTGTGAATGAGAAGAAATGGATGCAACAGACTCAAACTGCTGTTGATGACACCAAGTGATAGCTGTCAAGTAAAACATTAAACAACACATATTGCTAAGTACCTAGGGCATTTGATTAAGATTTTCCTCCCTGCAGGAAAAAAATCATGAGTTGTATCTTAAGACATTCTTAGAGTAGATTAAAGAGGTACTATGATAACAGTAGACTCATGTTTGTGTTTAGTATAAAAAGACAAGGAACCTCATGGAACGTTATTGCTTCTTAAACTAGTACTTGTTACATTTTAGACTGGAATTTTAGACTCATAGTGCCCCATTATGATAGGGATCCCTTCTGGAGTGAAGGGCCCAGGTGTTCCCAGATAGATTGTATTTTCTTTTTTTCACAATGTTAACCTGTCTGTATTTCCACCAGCCTCCTAGCTGAGTTTTGAATATGCTGGCAACTGTGTTAGAATAAGTAGATGTTATTTGCTTTGAGACAATTAAAAAGGATTTGAAACTCTCTTTCTCTGAGGGAGGTATTTCTAAAAAAACCCAACATTTTCTCAGGATACAGTGTTATAAGTTCTGTCTGTTTTCAAGCTACAATAAAGTACTTACTGCTTCACATTATTTTTATTTGTGTTTGCTTGTGATTACACATTCTACAATGCTTCAGATAAATGGATTTCACCAAGATGAATGAAACCCGTCACAAGAATTGCATTTCACTACAGTACTTACAGTCTATTCTAGATGGTATCTGGCTTTAATTTCCTGATCTTGAACTCTTTTCCTGCTGGTTTTATTGTTACCTACTTTGACTTACATTCATATCACACTGTATAGCTGGCCCCTCCTCTTCTTGGGAACGTGGCTGACATCAGCTATTACAGATGCAGTGGGGAACAATTCCCTCTTTTATGTGCATTGCTCTCTTCCATCATAAACTTACCCATTTTCATACCCTAACAGGGCATATATACGTGAAAAACATAAGGCAAAGAGTCAGGCTCCTTCTTATGGTTTTGTGCCCACCCACTCTTAAATGCCTCACTGGTCACATATCCCTTGACTCTATTTCAATCTGCAAAAATACACTCACAAGTATGAAAGCTCTATTTTATTACATGTAAACTCTTCAAATACAAAGACTTAATAGAGATTTTCACAGCATAAGCAATAAAATTACAATATAATTGTAATATTAAGTTTTTAAACATGGACGTTCACCTTAATTTTCAAATTTGTCTTTTGTTACCAGAAAAGTAAAGCAAATGTTACCAAGATAATTTTGAAATTCTGCCCCAAAAACTTACCTTTAAAAATATATATATTTGTGCCATCTCCTCGCATAAAATTTTAAATAGTTTCAGCTCAAACTATACATACACAGACACACAGTGACTGTTCCATATACAAATCTGCTGTATCTTATGTAAGTTTAATATTTGAAACAATAATAAAAAATAAAACCAAGCAGCTTCAGAAGAATTTGTAGAAATTAACAAAATATCTAGTTTTATTTAGCTTTCAGCTCAACCGTTTTAGAAATTAAGCAAAATTTTACACAGAATGAACATTTTTCTCTTTTGCCGGATGAAAAAGTTTGTATTGCTTGGTCCAGTCAATGAAGTTGGGTTTGAACATACCAAAGCAACTGCACTGAAAAAAGTCTGCAAGATTCTGGAAGCATCCAAGGCTGAAAAAAGAGAAGAATATGCATTCATAAACCTAAGAAAAGAAGACTGCAAGCATGAAAAATACCACTTCACCATGAGACAGCACTTGAGATATTAACCTGTCAAGCAGACAGCTCAGGAAGAAGAAACAGAAGAGCTCTCAATTAAGCATTATTCCTTTGCTGAACTTTTACAACACGTTTTAGATTAACACATAAGAGTAGATTAAGTTGAACTCAAATAATGCCCCGCAGTTAGTAAGATCCCATCTGTTAGTACACCTGAGGAAACAGAGAAACCTTGGTACTGATTTCTCTATTAATAGAGCTAAATACTGCAAGAGAAGTCAGAAAGAGAATTAAGGTATGAACTGGTCCCTTTCTGATCCTACACAACAGACACAGAGACTGATGAACAAATTTTTGGACAGCACTCCCTCGCCCCAAAACCAGTGGTTTTGCATTTATGAAGCAGTGAAGCAAATCGGTACTGAAGA
Organism: Molothrus ater; assembly: GCF_012460135.2. NCBI lineage: Eukaryota > Metazoa > Chordata > Aves > Passeriformes > Icteridae > Molothrus > Molothrus ater. The sequence continues at coordinate 1,624,351 of NC_050483.2, read as the reverse complement.
GATAACATGTTTAGAATAGAGTGTTTAAAACACTCTATTCATTAATACCCACTTGTATGGAGTCCTCCTGAGTGAAACAGGATGCTTAGAGGATTTTCTCTGTATCAGGAGATTCATTCTTTCATGTGAGGTCAACCCCAGGAACACAATCTGATTGGGAAAAAAACATAAGTAATGGTTACAACATGAACATCACAAATTAAAATCCTAGTGAGCAAAAGATACTAATAAGAAGAGAGTAGGGGGGAAGAGCCTGGACATATCTAACAAATAAGTAACCACTGCTATAACTGATGACTGAAAAGTATGTCTTTAAATGTCACTTGGGTTAAAACAGAACCTGGCAAGGACCAGCTTCCAGAGAAGGCAAGCTTAGTTGGGATGTCTGTGAAGACTGTACTTTCACAGATGTCTGCAGAAGTATAAGATCTATCACAGTTAAGCACCAATCTCCTCAGATTTTTGTCTACATTCTACCACACAAAATGGTAGAAAAAGACACCTTGATCCACAATGACACTAAATGCCATGCAGCAGTATGTTTTCAAATCACTGTGTATGAAACACAGTAGTTAAACTGTGTTAAGTAGTTAATCCTCCCTATATTTTTCCAGCATGATATCCCACTGTCTTGAACATTGCAAAATTCTAGCAGTACATGTCTAAGATTGTGGAGCTTTTTGGTTTTTGGGGTTTTTTTTACTGAACAAGATTAAAACAAGTCCTTAGCTCAGTGTGCTTAACACGTATTTCAAAGACACCTGTTTCCTAAGAGCTGCTAAACAAGCTGTTTCACAGATGTTTTAAGACAGCTCTTCTCAATTTTGTTTGCATAGCCAAGCTTTTCTCTGAGAAAAACATAAACAAGAAATTTGACAGCCCTCATCAAGATAAAATCCAGGTCATATATTTTTACAGTAGCAGTGGGATTTAATACAGTCTAATAACACATGGCTGAGCTCTGCCACAGAATTTTCAACTCAGGAATAATTGTGTTACTGAGATTTCGTGCAGTTTTGGGGGCATTAATACCAGTTCTATTAGTCAAATAAATTTCTTGTCTTTAAATACAACTTTTTATAGGCTTGGAATTTTGAGTAATAAACCCAGAGCTCAGTTATAGGAATGATTTGCAGACTGTGATTCTACTTCCAACAGAGAAATGCTGAGTGCACAAGCTGAACCTGTGAAACTTCAAGGTCTGCCTTGAGATTTAAGAGAAGCACCTTGCTGTGACAGTAATCAGGGAGAGCAGGCACAGAGGTTTTTATGGGAGCAAATCATCCAGGGAAGAGCTTTAATTTGTCAAGAACCATAAACTGAAGGAAAATATTACCTGATAAAGCTGAACAGTGAGCCACATAGAGGCCCACAGGGTGTGGAAACAAGCTACTGAGGAGATGTAGGAAACCCAGGGAGAGCAGGACACTGTCTGGGTGAAGTACATCCATGCCCCATCTTGATGGAAATTTGCTGCACAGTGGTTGGACCAATCTGACAAGACACACAATCAGTTAATTGTGTTTTTAAGCCCTTAAGAGCTGAGGAAAGAGTATCTGCATGAAATTAATATTACATAGCAACATCCTCTAGAAATACCATGTTTCATCTACCCCGCTGCCACCTAAAAGCACCCACACAGATGTGTGAGTGCTTGCTATTCTGGCTGCATAATCTTTACACTCTGTGCTCATGATCCACAGAAAAACATCTTTGTTTTTAAAGGCTGGTGCTATAGCAATTCATCCTCAGCAACTAAATTATAAGGGTTTTCCTCTCCTTTCCAATAAATTTTTTCATTTTAAATTAACGAGATAATATACTTTTTTCCTCTTCAGAATTAAACTACTTTAAAATCAAAAAGAAATGCCTGCATTTAGTATGGATATTTCCAAACTAAAAAGAAAAAAAAAACCACAATCTTTTGCAATAATGTATTTACAAACTTATTTTCTGTTACAGCAAAGGGGATCCAGATTAAAACCTGTCATCTGACCTTCTGCCACATGGCTTCCCCATTTCCTCTCTAACAAAAATGCTTCCTGCTATTTCATTTTCCATTTCCACTACAGCAGCATCTTTGTTATTGCTCAACACAAATGGAATCAGGTATTTGACCAAAGACTTAGATAGGATGCATTTTCATTTAAGCTGCACAATAACATCACTGCTAAAATAAGGTATCAGTTGTGCAGGTTGTACTTGCTGGAAATGAAATGCTGAAAAATAAAGACCACATAGAGATGGATTTGAAAGCTAAATAAAACTAAATTCATGGATACATACACTGAAGAGTTCCATAAAGCAGCCAGACACCAGTCACTGTCAGGAAAAACAGGAACAACAGGTAGTAATAATGGTTCCCAATGCCTGAAATTGAGTGGCAAAAAAGGAAAAAATAATTTCAAGTTGGACATTTTAAAATTCAGCAGTACTTGCATTTCTACTAAAGTTAGCAGGAACAAAAAGAGTCAAAACCATTTCTTATTTTAACCTCTACCATCCACAAGAGAGCTTGGCAAGGCTGATCTCTCTCTCAATTTTGTCCTGTAAGCCATTCCAATTTATATAATAGAATTAGTTCTGATAAAGTCAACCAGGATTTGTGTCTCCTTCAGAGCATGCCTTCAGCTGTTTTAGTCTGGTGAGACCTAATTAAGCAACCACAACTCCCTCCCATGCACAATAAAATTGCCTCATATACTGAGAAGTCTAAGCTATTCAATTTGCTGTACCTTGTGTGCTTCAGAATTGAAAACATACATGTAAAAAACCCTAGACCTCTGTCAGAAAAACTGTTACATGAAGGTATTTTTTTTTCATTCCAATGATATTGCTCAAAGTTTTGAGACAACACATCAGAAGGATGTCTCAACACCTTGTAAATAGCAAACATTGCAAAAATAGCATTTAACCCAGGAAAAAGGCTGTTGGCAAAAAAAAAAAAGTGAAAAATATATTGTCACAAATGTGAAGCTCTCACCTTCCTATCTTGATCATCACCAGAAATAAGCCAGAAAGGAAGAGAGAGGGTGAGATGGAAATGCCCTGCAGGGTTATCTCAGTGGCACAGCTGCTCCACTCAGAACTGTCCCTAACAGTGACAAGGGGCAATGGAAGTTCAGGAGGACACACGAGTCCAGCCCCTTCCTGCAGCTCATTCTCCTCATCCACAGCTACTGCATTAAAATGTCAGACTGTGCACACTTGTCTGCTTCTTTTAGTGTCTACTCCTGGACAGATTGTCCAAAAAAGTTTGTCTAATCCCTTTCTGAACCTGCTGACATTGCCTGTGTCTGCAAACCCTTACAGCAGCAAGCTCCAAAACTTCCCTGCCTGCCATGTGGAGACATTTTTCCTTTACCAATTTTAAATCCCTAGTTCTACTATGACATGCTTGGCTAATAATTCTGCATTCACTTTAGCCACCATGTTAATAATTTTTTTCTTTCCCTTTTTAAAGTTTCAATCATATCTCCTGTTCCTTCCCTCTCCAAAGAAAGAGTTACAGATTGCATGGTGTGGGTTCTTAGGGTGGCCACTCTAACAACCCCTAAATAATCTTATTTGCTTTTCTCTCTTCCATCTAATTTCCCTCTGGCACCTATCAGAGTCCTTCAGTATCAACAGGATATTCTTGTGTCATGTGTGCTCCCTCTTTAAGGGGATAACTGTTATCTCTGCAACTTTTAAAATATGTGGCAATTTCAAATTTGATAAAACAACACACTCTCACCTACACACTGTCCAGTCCACAGAGAATGCTGATCATATCTGGCTACACATGCTTGGCAAGCAAGGCAATGCACAGATCTCAAAGGCTTCCTTACCTAGGTGAGGATGAAGGGAAAGAACATACTCATAGCAGAAGCATCTACTTTGCTCAAAATTTAAGGCATCATCTTACAGTTACCACCACATTTTGCATAATTACTGTGCCACAGACCTCACAACACAGAACATAGATGAGAACCATACACCTTAACTAGGAAAAAAAGTATTGAATTTTTAAAAATTAAGATTAGAGTCCAAGGATATCAAAGTATCCCTTATCACCATAAAAGAAATGAAGAAATCTAAACAATATATAACAAACTACTTGTGTAACACTTTAGTGACAAGCAGTGAGGAAAAAGGATTTTTATGGCAGTATTGAGTAAAAGGCAGGTTCACAAAAAAAAAGTACAAAAGCCCTACTTACAAGACATGATGTGCAAAATGTTCTGAAGTCCAAGCAACCAGCTTCTGCAAGAGCTATAATGTTCTGAAAGATAAAATATTTTGTGCTTGCATTTGGATAACATTTCCATAGGTGCTATGAATATTTCTACACTAGGACTTTTGCAGTTTGTAAGTATTTTTAGTGCCAAGCATGAACAGGAGTAAGAACTCACTATTTAAAGAGATGCGCAAGAAAAAACAAACCAGTGAAGACTAATGCAGCTTCACCCACACAAGATTACTCAGAAAAGTATTTCTGTGTTGCCAAAATTAATAAATGATGTGAATTAAATATTCCTTAAAATGAGATGGCACCTCTCATATAGTCAGCCAGACTTCAGGGAGATGAAGCCTGCTCCTTTACAAGGACAGAACATTTATGAGTCCTGTGGCAATATGTTAAAACTGCAGTTTGTTCTCCCTGGCAATTGGAAGAAATACAACCTCAATGAGAGCCATGAGATCACAAAGAAAATGCTTTCCTTAACCCATAGGCTGGAGAGACCAGACACTAAATTCTCTACTGACTGGCTGCCCATGATTTCTTTTGGCTACTATAAAACAGTAAGGAAATAGCACGTGAGTTGCACGATGCTCAAGCACAAAAAAAAATTATACACATCCTCAAAGCACATGATAATATTTAAATAATTACTAGCATATGATATATAGGAAAGCACTGGGACTATTTCTTTCTAACCATAGACAACTGAAACAGAAACCATGCAAAACTAATATTTTTTATAAGTGAAGTTCTATGTGAATTCATATCACAGATAACACCAGTGGGTCTGTACAATCTTTGGCCAAAGCTCATATTTCAATGAGAAGATAGAGGCAAGGAAATTATAGCAGGACAAGGAAGATAAGAAAACAAGCAGTAGAAGGAGAAAATCTCCAAGATCTCTGTTGTTAAACAACATTGCTAAAACCTCTTTAAGGAAGAATATTTCATTGCTTTCCAGTTTAACAAAGCTGCACATGATGACAAGCAACCACCAGAAGTTGCTGATACATGTTGCACCACCCCAGCCCTTCCATTTGTTTTTACAAAATCACCTACCTCTTTTCTTTCTTCTTCTGAAGTCTTTATATATCCAGGATCAGTACTCCAGGTTTTATAGAAATAATAGAGAAGACCCATCATGCTGAACACAGCAGTGATTTTAAGAATTACATTTGTGTGTGTGGTATGTGATAGTCAGGTTAAGGACTATATTCTTATAATTCAGAACACCACTATTTGTCAAACTAGCAAAATATTCTAAAATTAGTTAATACTACTTTACAAGCAAGACACAAGAAGGAAAAAATTTACTTTCACTTTAACAGTGGGATCCTCTCTGTCCTTCCAACACCATCTTAGAGAAATGGAATATTCTGTCCAGTTTGAGTGCTGAAGAAGACTTTTACCACTGTATAAACCTGCCTCACAATATGGCTCCATGTCATCCTCCTTAAAAGTCCTCAAGAATTCTGCTTTTGAATATTTCAGAGGTATGAAACAAATTTGATTTCTTTTTTCCCCTCTGGAGCTTTTGTACTTTATTTAATCTTTATTTAAACAATACCAGTTAGACATGCAGAGCTATAAAGCTTCTGGTAGCTGTGAGATTCGTTTGGCTGCTGCACCACCCCTCACTCAAACAGGCTCTTATTCAGTCTTACCTTGTCCCATTCATTTCAGCCAAAAGCAACTAAATATACTCATTCAGAAAAATGTAACTGAAAGTCATCCTGAAACTATTTTTGTCACACAAAAAAAAAGCCCAAACACACACTGCTAAACACTTCTGAAGATAATGGGACATTAGGAACACCATTTTTACACTATGAACTAAAACCATCTGTGTATCAGATGACTGGGGAAGAAAAACATGTCAAGATAAACTGTCTCTACACAGCAACAGAGGAATATGCAGCAGGACTAGTTTAATACAAATTAAAGTCACGCATCAACCTTAAGAGCTCAGGCTGCTAAAGAACAGTCCCTGCTGCCACCAAGGACCAGCCAGACAGAGAGCTCAAGTCTGGATTGCATCTCCAGTGACTCCTCAGTCACTTCATGAACTCCAGGGAAAATAATTTTTAAAAATCCAGGATGGCAAGCTCAAAAAGATGTTAGCTCATAAGACAAAACAAAAAGTTGTTTTGTCTTATGAACTAACAACACTGCAAACAGTTCTAATTAAAATCGAGGCGACAACTTATGAAATACTGACACAAACACCAGCTGTGTTTGTTACAATGCAGTTGCAGGGTGCAATTATGGAAGTCAAAATTATGGTGTGTTTCTTGTGGATACTACTGGTCTATTTGCACTGGTATTGGTTTTTTGGAGCTCAGAGAAATCTTTAGTTCGAATGGCTGGATTTTCATTCAGTCCAGAGGAAGTCTGACAGACAAATATAGCTAACTAAAACCCTGAAAACTTTTAAAACACTGTGACCAGCTCCAGAAGGAAAACACACTCATGAGAACAAGGGTTGGACAGTGAAATGGAAACCTATCCCCTGGCCCATCTCACCAAGCTATGGTTAGTACTTCAAGAATACTGCTATGCTCACCATCTTCAGCAGTGTCCAACTCAAATCCCTACCAGTGGAATTTTTTTTCCTTTTAACTTAGATTACACCAATAAAACAAAACTTAAACCTTCACAACAATTGAATAACACCATTTCCATTTATACAAACATGTGTGCGAATCCCCAGCAGGAATACACTTCATCAGTTCATCAAAGTTAATCCTGATAATTCCATTAAGGACATCTTAATTTGGAACAGTACAAGAGAAAATGTAATTTAAAGGCTGAATTAAAAATTAATTAAAACTGTGTAGCAATACATTGTAGCTGCTTTAGTACAAAATTATTTGCAGTTCTAAGTATCTTCCTAAAGGCTTTTTCACACAACTTAATCGATAAACGGATGCCCACTGTGTGACAAAAGAACAGGGCACTGGAAAGAGAGCACAAACTACTAAAATGTTTTTGTACTCATCACTGAGAAGCCTCTTCAAAGCAAGTAAATGTCAGATAGAAATTAATTCACTTTATACTAAAGATTCAATGTAACCTGTGAATAAAGACAGGAGACTGGACAGTCTACTTTGCAGGAACACAAAGAAATTTCTTCTTTTTTTTAGGGAGGTGGTGGTAGAGGATGTTGTTTTTAAAGGCAGGAGCATGAATACCACCAACTGTCAAATGCTTATCATTTTAGAAGGAAGAGATGCTTTCAGTATTATTATTAAGATATGTGTTACCCAGTTATAGCACATGACAAAATACATCACTGTACAACAGTCTCAGTGAGGAAGATTTAAAGAGTGATGTGTAGATGCTAACAGAAATCATTAGTTTTATAACACCTTCATTCTGATATTCCAGTAACATATGAAATAGGTCAGGTTATAAAGAAGACAAAAATCTATAGACAAAAGAAGGTACAGAATTTTAGTCTGTGTATCATTTTAAAATCACTTCGCCCCTTCCCAATGGGATTAAACCAACCTTACTAGACATTAACAGTCACATGGAATTCTCTGGAATCTCTCATCACAGTTTGCACAACCAGGTTTAGATTTACAAGAAACTCCAAGCAGAATTGCATTTCTTGAGTATAAAGGATATCAGGCAGGAACCAGAAAAACCAGGTCATGGACATCCAAAAAACTGAACTTAGCAGAAATGCTGTGGGAAGGTATCTTAGATTCTTGAGCCCCACGAGTTGCCTGAAAGAACATTAAAAGCATACAGATAGGGGGTTAACAAAAACAAAACTGAAGAGTGCTCTGCTCCAGCACAATATTATATATCTGAGAAGTGCAGTAGGACTGGTTGAAAAGTCCCATCTCTGTCTATTTGCACACAGATAGCATTACCATATCAGTGACCACTGACTTTGGCAGGATAAGTGAGAAACAGCTCAGGATAACACTGGGGGGGCTGGGGAGCAGGAGAGGGGATGGCTCATTAAAACTCATTTTGTGACAGAATATAGCAGGAAAAAGTTGTGTTAAAGGACATTTCTGAGCAGATATATCAATGTCTGCCAGATACAGACCATCAGTAACACTCTGACAATAAAACCAGCTAACAGACTGGGTTTGGGGTTTTTTTTTTCAACTCCTTCAGTGACAAGAAACTATTATTGTGTGCACCTAAATACATTCAATTATTATGGTCACTCATTCTAAAAAGTACATGCATTTAAATTCTCCACACATCGTACAACCATTTCTCAGGAGGTATCTTTTATGTTAACTGAAACTAAACTTTGAAAGAAGAATTATGCATCAGATGCTTTTTAAAGTGTCTTTGCCAAGTAAGTACATAAACAGAGAGAAAAAGCCACAAACCTTACAAACAGAGACATCACAAATAGCAGGCTGAGAAGCAAACCTCCTTTTAAAAGCCAAGAATCAGAACTTAAGTCCATGACGTATCCAATGGCCCACATGAATGTCAAGGAAGATGTTAACATCAGGAAGAGCTGTTAAAATTATTATTGTTAAAATATGACAAAGTACTCAAGCAGGTCTTACTTAAAAGTATTCAGTTCATGTAATGACAAATGCTGAAAGACAATAAGATAGGACAAGGTGACACATTAATACATCAAAAGCAGGGGTGAGGTATGACATAAAACTCTCACCCAAACCACTCCAATGTGCTTTTAAAGAATTCTATTTTGTGCACCCAAATTCATAAATCACTCTCGTTAGAGTTAATTTGCATGTCACTCTAAACACAGCATGCTCTTGTTTTATTTCTACTAGTTATTACTCAGGAAATTACCTCATATTTCTCTACTATTTTCAGTAACCTGTTATTTCTCCTGGTTCTCATTTTTTCTTCCTCTTGTAGCATGTAAACCATGAAGTGATTCTGACTTTGGTAAGCAATGTCAAGCGGCCTCTCTCCCTTTAACAACAAATAGGGTTATTTATTTATTCATTTATTAATTACTTTACACATAAATACTCTCACTTTTAACAAAAGCAAGAAATTAATATAGTTAAAACAAGACTAACTGGGCAGTTACTTCCCAGCCCCACCTCCCCCCCCGCCACTATTTTTTTTTTAAGGTAAAGGTAAGCTAAATTCAGAGTACTAACATGCTTAAATCAGAGCTTTGTAGCTTTGAAAACTGATACTTGTAGATAGACTGCAGCTGTTTATCTGTTGGACTGCTTCCAATAACATATCTATATAGTCATGGGAATCTATACTTTCAACATTTATGCTATCAGTTTCTACAAATATTAAGTTGAAGCCTTTCATATGTGATAACCTTTTGAATGTACAAACAGGCATTGCCAACCACCAGCTTTCACAGGAGGACATTCAATTAATTTGAAGTCTTTATGAGTCTGACTAGACACTAAGAAATGTATTTTTTAAAATCTGCCCAAGTCCTCATGACAATGTCTTTAAGTAGAAAACAGCCAAATGGATAAATGAAAAAGAAATTAAACAAGGTCCTGAGAAAATGAAACTAATTAAACACCCCATGAAAATGAAACAAAAAAGGGTGAGGGAGCAGAATCAAGTCAAAGGACACAATTACTGTTCAGGGAACACAAGGTGTGGCTGTTCATTACACAAAGGTTGCAAAGAACCTCTGCATTCATACTTTGAGCCACACCTCAAGAAAGGTACTAACTCCCTTTTGGGAACGACTAAGAACACCTGCTCTTAGCCAAACCCTGCTGCAATTTACAGCCAACATGGAGAAGATTGAGATTTTTCTTTACATTCATTTTATACATTCATGCTACATGGGATAAAATATCACAAAGGAAATCCTACCTTAACATTTTTTATGTCCAGGCTGGCACCAGCTTCCAGCAACAGATCCACTGCACTAGTATTTCCTGAGGCTATTGCCCAGTGCAGTGCAGTATTCTTTTGAACATTGTCTACAGCATTGAGAGAGGGGTTGAACTTTAGGAGAAACTTCATGGGTTCTGGTCTAGATGAAAATAAATTATCAGAGTTAACAAACAGGAGATAATCTAGACTGGAAATGAAACTTTTCAACATATAATGCCTTCTCACAACCAGCTCATCAATGGTACGTCCATGTTTAGAATTTCTCACCTGCCCCAGAAGTAAGGTAACATCATCATTTCTCCAGATGATGTTACCCTACCATTTTAACAAATATGAGGTACATAACACAGGTTATATCTTCTACAACACCATAGCTTGTATCTCCCCATTTATTAGTTCTAAATGCATTTTACTGCATCCACACCCATTTGTTTTCATTTTGCAGAAAATACAATAAGGCTGCAGATGATTTAGCCACAAAGCTAAACTTATTTAAGAAATTCCTTTCACTTTCTTTGCTATATCCAATGAGCATTCCCAACTCTGGATCTCTGAAACACCTCATATTTTTGTACAAATGGAAGGGAAAATAATGTCAGTTAAAAAAAAAAGTAAGGAAAAATTCACCTCACTGCTTCTTGAGTACAATACAATAGACTTTTCTTCAGTTATTCTCTACTTACCCAATGGCTTTTTGTGCTGTTAACATTAAAGGTGTTTGTCCATTGAAGTCTGTTGTGTCTATGTTCTAAGAATAAGAAAAACATAACAAGCAAGTGATTACCAGTGATCTCAGGAAATGGTGGAATTTGGAGCTATATAACTGATTTAGCTTCACTAATGAACAGAAAAAAGACAAATCAAAATATATCAGCCAAGAAGCCAACACTTATTTAAAACTTTTTCCTCCTTCTATAAGTCTTGCATGTAATTCCTTTCAGAATATTCTGAGTTTCTATTTAAGGAAATTTTTTAAGGGAGAGACTCCACTAAGGATATTTTTAAGTGAATCACGTCAATTGTATTTCTTGTCCTCCTTGCAAAGAAATACTATCAATAAGAAGAACCTTGTAAAGCAATGCTAACCATATTCCTTGTGTAAATAGATGTACATAAAAGATGAAAAGAAAACACATAAAACAGATTTATTAAAACAACAAAGAAGGACTACGTATCTCAAGACATAGGTAAATATCTAGCCTAAATTTTCTTCCTTCTTCACAACCAAGGTTTCCTTGCTTTCTCCCTCCATCCATCATTACATTGGCGCAGATTTACTTAAAAGAATTATTCACATGGATATTTTTAGTACAAGATAGGTGGGCCAACAACTTTATTAAGCCTGTGATATACACCACTGCACCTACATTCCTGAAGTCAGTTACTCTGCCTAAAAAGAACTTCATGAGAAAGAAAATAAACTTAGCAAACTTTTAAATCCTAATGCTAGATTGTTTCTCAGAATCACTCTAGATCATATAAGAACTCTCTTGTCATTTTTATTAGCATGTTGTTATACTTGCCATCAATTCTGCTCATTTCACATATAAGCTAAGAGACATCAACTACCATGGATATAAACCAGAAATTTCTAATGAAAATTCAGACCTAGTCTGATCATTTTTTCTGCATTCTTCAATTTATGGAAAACTGCATAGATTATTAGTTACAAAGCAGTAATCAAATCATAAATACTTCATGATGTCTACACATCATATGCTGCTCTGTGTTCCCATGTTTAAAAGCCATTGGTGATTTCACAGCACCACAAATCCACACGACCTTAACAACACTCCTAAAATGTAGGTGAATCTGGATGTGGGGGATGACAGGAATAGGGAAGAGCATTTAAAAAAATTATATATACAAATGCCTAAGTTTGTCTGTGCTTCTAGCACATACAAATAGGTGTAAAATCACTGTTTTTCATCTAGGGAAAAAAAAACCCAGTTAATTCTGGAATGCCTCCTATACACAGGCAGCTACTCATAAGCAGAAAAGAACATTTGGGGCATCAGCAACATACCTGGCCTTTTGCTATGAGGTAAGCTATGATGGGCATGTGTTGGAACAGCACTGCTAAATGAATGCTACTGAATCCTTCCCCATCAATCAGACTGGGATCCGCTCCACATTTCAACAACAACACGACCATCGGAAGGTGTCCTTGTCTACAACAATATGTGAAATGAAACTATAGAGATGATTTTTAAAATGGATATTTTAATGAAAGCATCGCCTTTGTAGTTCTCACAGGCATCCCACAAAATATTTCAGCTTCTCATGGCTTTATTTAGGAAATCATATTAAATACATACAGCCTAATAAATGAGCCTAGGGTGAAGCGTTAATTTAGACTACAGTGCTTATTCTACAGTAACTTCTCCTGTGAGCAGTCATCCAAGCCTCTGGCTCTGGCAAAAGACTGACAGTCCAGAAGAAAGCACTCATCTTCCAGCAGGAGACTTCTCACTTGGAGAAGCTTTCCCAGAATAATTATTTCAGGTTATGTTTTCTCCAGACAAGCAGTGCTTTGCTCTCTGAATCTCAGAAAATGCTACCACAGCTTTAAATACCGATAGATTTGCAGTTAGGGGTTGCAAGCAGCACTACCTGGTGGCCCAGTGCAGGGGTGTAGAATTCAAATCTCCACCAAGCTGATCCACTACGGCACCTTTGGAAATGTAATATCTGTGTAATAACAGCACAATAAGGTCAGGAACAGACACAATAAAATAGCAAAACCTTACACTAAAGATAACATAGCTAAAGGAGTAAATGACTCATAATAAAAAATTCACTGGAGAAGCAAATGGACAAAAGTGGTTTAGCAGTAAGTAATGCTGTTTCAAGAAAATGTTGAAGAAAAAATAGTCATTAGCAAGGTACTTCTAAAATCAGCTTTCATCTTTGTTACAGAAACAAACCCAGGAAAATCTAATGATTTCATGTACTACGTGATTTCACATATAAAGAAACGGGCTACCTTTACATTTCAGTGATATTTTCACTAAGGTAAGTGCATTAAAATTTGAATTCTACCCTTCTCTTCTCAAAGTGATTATAGGTACCAGTGGCAGAATACACTGTGTTACTGTCACAGGGACTCCCAGCTTACTTTACCAGCTCCTGTCTGTTGTTTATTGCTGCCCAGTGAAGAAGAGTCACATTTTCTTTGTCTGGTTGTCGAACATCATATCCTGCTTCTACTAGTTCTTTGCATCGTTCTAGCATTCCATACCTTAAATGAGAAATAAAAAAAATCAATTTACTTATAATTTTTCAGTATTCTTCAGTCTGGAGACATTTACATCCTAAAGAAAAAATACATCTCAGTAAGCATCACCCAGCAGATCCTACTGGAGCAAATTCCACATTGCATTCAATGGAAGTCTTGTAAAAAGAGTGGGGCTGTGCCTTGATGACTAGAATTTTCTACTTAAACAAAGCTGCTCGAAATGTTTTTATTTACAGTAGCAACAGTAAGTTATTTTTCTTCTTCCACTACAGGGAGAAAATGAAACTGAAAACGTTTCCTTTGTAAAAATATCCAGCCTGGCTCATATTTGAGGACACTCCCATCTATTTCAACACTCTGCACACTCAGAACATGTACTTACTGTGTAGCCTTGACAATATCACAGGTGCTGGGGTCTTCAGCAATGGGATATGGGCCTGGGAGAACCTTATCTTCATGGACGCTGTGGCTCCTGTGCATATGAGGTCGATGAGGCCCATGGCAATGGCTTTTACACTGATGGTTAACAAAACAATTATTACCCACTGTTATTTATCGGCTGCACACCACACACACCTCCCCCTTTACCAGAAGCACTCACTGGGCGCGGTAGGTTCTGTTAATACAAACGAAGATGTTAATTCAAAGCACAGTTAAAGCCTCCTGGCAAGAGACCAATCCTTTCATTTGCGGAGGACAGCAGGGATGGGGTTAAGGTGCATCAGGATAAATTACAGAGGCGTTCAGCACCCTGCAGAGCTGGTTCCCGACACAGCAGCCTCCCCAACAGCGCTACACTCCAGAAACCACAACCTAGGGCCTTGGGGAGGGTTTGAAACGCACTTGGCAGCCACGGTGCCACCCGTGCAGCCAGAAACCCGACGCGAGGGAACAGACAAGGCACACGCAGGGCACGACACGGACGGCTCTTGCCCGGGAGCCCCCGCCAGACCCCGGCGGCACCGCGGCCGCCTCGGTGCCACCCTCGCCACCTGCCCGGGGCCCGCGGCCGCGCTCCGCATCCCCGGCCTAGGCAGCGCCGGCTCCCAGCCCCGCTCCAGCCCCGGCGCTGCCTGGGGACTCCCCGCTCACCGCCGGGCCGCTCCCCGCCATGCCCGCGGCCCCGCAGCTTCCTGCTCCCGTTTCCTGGGCACGGCTGCGGGGCGGGGCCGGGCAAACACGGCCCGGGTGGGGCGGCTCCGAGGCGGGGCCGGGGAAGCGCGGGGAGGCCCCGGGGAGCCTTCCCTGAGGCTGTCCCTGCCGCTGAGGAGCCGCTTGGGCGAGCGGATCGGCGGCTCCCGTGTGCCTGAAATGGTTCCTTCCCTTTTACCCAGGCAACCACACCGAAAAACTCTGTTTTCGCTCAGGATCCCCCCCGGGTGGCGGACAAGGCGAATTGTCTGCTGGCGAATTTTTCGGGGCTTGTGCCTCAGAATGTGGAAGCGATCCCTCGGTGAAGGCTCTGGAGCACGTCTGATGAGGAGAGGCTGAGGGAGCTGGGGGAGCTCAGCCTGGAGAAAAGGAGGCTCAGCGGGGACCTTGTGACCCTCCACAATTCCCTGAAAGGAGTAATGTCACCTCCTTGTTGGCCCGGTTCCCAGAGGAGTTCAAGGCCATTTGGGACCATTTCCACCCAAAGCTGAGCCCCAGTGTCCCTTCATAATGACCGCCAGGGTGAGGGAGGGAGCCGCCATTTTAGGGCAAGCTGTGAGGGGCAAGTGGTCAGCCCCCGAAGAAATGGGGATAAACTGGGAAAACACCCAAGCATGTCAAACACCCACAAGCTTCCCAGGTGAGGTGGGACCCTGGCAGCCCTCGGAGTGATGCCATCTCTTCTGGCCTGAGGAAAAATCCCAGCATGGGGTGACGAGAGACCTCCAGCTCTCAAACATCCTGGGGCTGTGGGGACACGGGGACCTCCTGCTCCTGGAGGAAATGTGACATGACCTTTGGACAACTGACAGTCACCACTCACAGGTCATCACAAGAGGGATAATTATCACTCCCAGCTCAGCCTCCAGACCAGGGCTGGCACACAGAGCTTTTGCCATCCTATCACAGTGGGGTCCTGGCTGGAAGGATCACAGCTAAGGTCAGGTCTTCAGGGAGAGACTGGGAGAGCCATTCAGGGCACAAGAGTGTCAGCAGCCTTCACAAAAGGGAAGAAAACTGAAAGAGCAGGCACATTAATGAAAAAAACCCCAACAATTATTTCAAAAACCCTGTTTTGGTCGGTCAGAGCAGTAGGCAAAAGGTAGCATAGGTTTATTAGATGGCAAATAACAATCAGGTAGGAACCTGGGTGCATTCCTGTGACTGCTTACTGCATTTTCCATCAACATCAATTGTTTTTAAGGCAGAGGAAGATATTTTTCAGGGGGGACAATAATCCCAGCACCACGGGAGTGACTCTGGCATCTCAAAATCTCCGTTGCGCTCCATGCACATGACTTAGGATGCTGCGGACCTAGTTGGTGAAAGGCTGAGCCTGGCTCCCATTACAGGGGAAGAAAGAGGAAGAGTTCATCAGGGCTCAACCTGAAATGACATTTTCTCTCTTTTGGTTCTACTCACAGCTTTGGTAAGAACGCAAAGTCTATGTTCCTGACCCACACAAGGCTTTGAATGCACACGGGGACCCCATGTGTCACTTCAGGAGAAGCCCTAGGCACTTTCAAAAAGCTCTTGTCTCTTTCAAGAAGCCCTTGTCACTTTCAAAGGGCAGCTGTTGTTTCACTGTTGCATTTCTTGGCTCGGACAAACCCCTCCTAGCCGCACTAGGGCTTGTGCTTGGAGACACAAAAGTAGCAGCCTGGAGGGAAGGCATGGAAAGCTTGACAAAGGCTGAAGGGAGCCCTCTGATTTGCCCTTTTCCCAAGAGGTTTCTTTAGCTGAAGTTGCTGACAGGGACCAGGCTTGAGACGCCGCAATGGGTTTGTTGTTGTTTTATTTCCCGGGCCCTCAGTCCTGCGTGGGATTCTGTAAGTGGGTGCTGCAGAGGCTGCGGCAAGGCGTCAAAAACGCCTGCCCTGCACCCAGGGGTGGCGCAAGATCTCCTCCAGCTCCGGCCTGTCCGCAGGGGTTCTTGGCCAAACAGCAGCGGATCAGGTGCTGGCACTCTGGGGAGAGAAGGCAGAGAGCGCCGGTCACTGGCAGAAGGCTCCTGACCAGGTGCCCCCGGCGTCCACGGGGCCCGGGCCGCTCTGCGTGTGCTCGGGGCTGCGGCGGCCTCCCGAGCCGCTCTGCCCCGCGGGAAGAGAGCGGCACGGCGGGACACGGCCGCCTCCTTGGGCCGCAGGGGCCACGCTGACCCCTGTGGGCACGGGCCACCTCCCGCGGCCGGCCCTGGGGGCAGATGGACGGTGCGCGGAGCTGCGCGAGGGCCGCGCCGGGCTGCGCGCCCCCCGCTGCCAAAGCCGCCTTGTTGGGGCCGGAGACCAACCTGGAGAGACCTGCTGCCAGAAGAAGAGCTGCCCCAGCACGATGGCATGGTCGTCCTCAAAGGGGAGGGTGCCACAGACCATGACGTACAGCAGCACGCCCAGGGACCAGACGGTGGCCGCATGGCCGTGGTAGCAGCCCAGACAGATCCACTCGGGCGGGCTGTAGGCGTGCGTTCCTAGGGGAGACGGGCGGCGTTGTCCAGGCGCGGGCTGCTGCCTTCCAGAGCCCGGCGCCAGGCTCCTGGCTGAGGCAGGGGCTGCACCCGCGGCCATAGCTTCCCCCCCGAGGCCACCCCGTGTCCCCCAGCCAGCTGGCCAAAGCCAAGGAAGCATTCTGCCAGGCCAAGAAGGCCAGCGGAGCGGCCCGGGCCCTTGCTGGCCTGCCCAGCCGGGAGGCCCGGAGCCGGCTTTTGCCGCCCCCCTCTGTGGGCAGGGCCGGCAGCCAGCTCGCGGGGCACGGCGTCTGCCCCAGGCCAAAGGGCAGCCGGCTGAAGGCCGCAGCCCTGCAGCCCAGCAGGGAGTGGGCTCCTGCGGTGCCTGGCACGGGGAGCAGGGCCCGGGCCCTGGGCTCACCGGCAAAGCGCGTGTAGGCCCGCTCCTGGAGGAAGGTGCCACAGCCGAAGTCGATGAGCTTCAGGTCGCCGCTCTCCGGGTCCACGAGGAGGTTCTCCGGCTTGATGTCCCGGTGCAGGACGCCGCAGGCGGTGCAGTGCCGCACGGCCTCCAGCACCTGGACGAAAAGCCAGCGCGCCATCTCCTCGCACAGGAACTCCTGCTCCAGCAGGAACTGCAGGAGATCCTGCCATGCCTCCGGACGCTCCAGCACCAGCACGAAGCTGTCAGGCAGCTCGAACCAGTCGAGGAGCTGGATGATGTTGTAGCAGTCAGAGCCCACCTTCTCCATCAGCACGATCTCCATGGGCACGCGGGTGCCGTCGGGCTGCGAGGAGGAGAAAATCAGTGCCTGCGGCAGGCCTGATGCTGCCCTGGGGCTGCTGCGCTGCGGCCTGCCTGGGATGGCCCCGTGCCCCCTTGTGCAGCCTCCCTGGTGCTGGGGCTTCCTCCCGCCCAGGGGATGCTTGGGGGGTGCCCCTGCCCGGCCCCGCCGCCGCTGTTTGGCCTGGCCGGGCCCGCCATGCTGCGGCTGGAACGCTGAGCCCACGCCCGCTGTCCCCGCCGTGCCCCGCCTCCCGCTCCCAGTCGGCGCCCCGGGATTCTCCCTGCCCGCCCCGGCCCGCTCTGTCCCGCCGGCCCCGCTCCCTCACCAGCTGGTCCCACTGCAGGACGCTCTCCCGGGCCACGCGTTTGATGGCCACCTGCAAGCCATGCAGAGAGGAGGGCTGAGCTCCAGCCCTGCCCCTCCCCAGCGCTGCCCCTCGTCCCAGGCCCGGCCGTCGCGGCCACTCACCGGGCTCCCGTCGGAGAGGCGGATGCCCGAGAAAACGGTGCCGCAGCCACCGCTGCCCAGCTGCGGGCCCAGCTTGTACAGCTCCTGCAGCTCCTTCTTTTGCCCTGCCAAAGGCCGAGAGCGAGCCATCAGCCCCGCGCCCAGGAAGCCCCCAGTGCCCGTGAGTGCAGCGGGCCAGGCCCCCGCGGGCCGCGCCGCTCTCACCTGCTCCCTGCTGCGCGCCGGGCAGCGGCCACTGCCCCGCAGCCGACGGGCTGGCCAGCGGCAGAGCCGGGCCCGGGCAGCGCGCACAGGCGGCTGCAGGAGCCCCGCTGCAGCGGGGCACGGCGGCACCGTCGCTGTCCCCGGCCTCGTGGGCTGGACTCTGCTCTTGACCACGGCCGGGGCTGCAGCCCGAGGCTTCCTCGCCCAGGGGGGTGCTGGGAGCAGCTGCAAAGCCAGCAGGGCTTTCTGAAGCCGTGCCATCAGAGGCACTGGAAAGAGCCAGCAACCAGGCTGCTCCCAGGGGCCCTGGCCTGGCCGTGCCCCTCAAGAGCCCCGGGGGAGCCTCAGACAGCGCCTCGGGAGATCTCACCTGCTATTGGAGAGCCCTTGCTGGCAGTCCAGGGCTCTCTTGGAACAGCTTCCTGGAGATGGAGGAACCTCCTTGGTGTCTCCAGGCTCGTCTCCAGCACCAGGCTCGGGCTGTCGCCGGCTGGCACAAGCGGCACAGCGTCCTGGCAGCTGTGGGATGAGCACTGCTGGCTCCAGGACGCTTGCTGCTCGGCCAGCTTGTCCCGAGAAGGCTCCCCTGGATCGGGCTGGGCTCCCATTTGGACTGCTGGGCTTTCCCCGGCCACGTCAGGGGTCAGGGTTGCGCCCGCCTTGTTGAAGCCCGTGAGTCCAAGGGAGCTGGGAGACCTGTCCACGGGCTCTGCACCTTCTGCAGGCTGACAGGTCTCCCTGAGCCTCTGCGAGGGATGGAGGCTGTCAGAGATAGCAGAGGCTCCTGGCAGGATGCAGGGTCTCTGACAGCCTGAGGTTCCTGCAGGGATGGCGCCTCTCCCCTGCTGTGCCATCCTTGCAGGCCTTGAGGCTCTCCCAGGGATGGAGAATCTTGCTGGGAGCAGCCTCTTGAAGGGATGGAGGCTTCGGGAGGAGCTGGTCAGGCCACAGCAGGGCAGGTGGCCTCGCTTCACCAGCTGCTGCAGTTGTTTCCACAGCGCCTGCCACATCCCCGAGTAGAGCGGCGCCCGTGTCCCCTTGGGATCCCAGAGCAGCCGCATCAGCTCCTGCAGCTCCTGGGCCAGAGCCACGCAGGGGCCGCAGCTGCAGGGCCTGCCCAGGGGGCTGGCGGGAGCACGCGGCCGCTTGCGCCGAGTGGCCCGAGGCCTGCAGGGCCTGGGAGCCGCAGGGGCTCCTCGGTTCCTGCGTGAGCCTCCGGGCCGGACCCCGGGGCGCTCGCTCCTCTGCGCTGTCCGTGCCCGCCGGCTCGGTGGTTGCCGGTGGCCAAGGGCCCACCAGACAGCCCCAGCGGCCAGCAGCAGGACAAGCGCAATCCCCAGGACGCCGCCGTCACACATGGCTCCGGCACGTCCCATCGCAACTGCACTGGAGGCTGCGGGCGTTGGCCCGGCTTATCCAGCGCCAGCGTGGTGATGTCACAGTGCTGCGGCCGGCACAGCCCTGGGACATCACAGCCCTGCATCACGCCAGCACTCAGCCCCTCTGTGACCTCATAGGCCAGCCCGTCTCCGGGAGCAGCAGAACCGGCTGGTGGCTGAAGATGGACATGGCCAGAGAAAGCTGCTGGCAGCGAGAACGGGAGCTCAGCCTGCTGCAAGGCATCGTTCCCTGGAGCGAGGGCCGCGCCTGGAAGAGCGCTGGTGCCAGCAGCGGCAAGCTCACGGCTCCCGGGACGCTTGTTCCCAGCTGGAAACACCCACTAGTGTGTGCCTGAGAGGATAGATCCTCCAGAGACAAAGGGAGTTGAAGTTCCTCTGTCTCTGGGGAGCTCTCCTGAACTGCCTGTCGAGGGCAGGAAGAGTTTCTTGTTAGCAGCTCACTGACTTCTGCTGTGCCTCTGCTCTAAATAAATCGGGCTTTGCCAAGGAGCGCTCATTGTGCTCCCACTGCTCTAGCTTGGACTGGGATGCAGTTTCTTTCTTCCCAGTAGCTGGCATGTGTTGCGTTTGGATGGGAATGCTGTGCCCCAAACAAGGGTGCTTTGGTTTCTGCTGAGCAAGGCTTGCCCTCTTCAAGGACTTTGCAGTGTCCCTTGGTAGACCAGTGCAATGGTTTCCACTGGGAAGGGAAGGATGGGTGTCGAAGACAGAGGCAACTAATGCACCATAAACACCTTTGCTGTGTCTCTGTCCTTGTTTGGGAGGTGACCATCCACACCCCAGAAGGGAACAAGATTATTTCAATGTCATTTCTGCAATGGGGTTTTTTTCCCTTAATGTATTTAAAACTTCTCTTTTTATCGTGCCCTGCATTTCTGGCCACCTTCGTCTTCCGTTGAACTTGCAGCACATCAAATTTCTCCCTGCAGTGGCTAGAAGCATCTGTGTATTCTTGCCCTGACCTGGATTCCACAGGGCACACAGCTTCCTTTTCCATCCTCTTTCCCAGAGAAGATGCCTGTCAAGGTAAGCCAGCCTCGTGCCTTGCCTGCTTGGCTTCTGACATTTGGGCATCGCCTGCTCCTGTGCCTTAGGAGATGTTTCCAAAGCGAGCAGCAGTGATGGACCGCAGTACCTTCCAAACCATTTCCCCTGGGAATCTTGCTTAGCAGTTCCCTGAGCAGCCTGGAGTCTGCTCCCTTCATGCTCCAGGCTGAGGCTTTGCTGGCCCTTTTCCTCTTGTCAGAGGTTTGAGCGTCCAATTTCTTTGTGGTGGCTGTGGCCAAGAGAGTCCCCAATCCCCGCTTGGCCCAGGGCACGTGGGGCTCAGAGGGCAGCCTGGCTCTAGGGGGGCTGAGCTGGATCGTCCTGGGCTGTGGGGGGCTCCTCCCTTTCCTGGGAGGAGTTTTCCTGGGGAGGAAGAAGGCTCTGGCATGAGCCACGAGGCCCGGTGAGCATTTGCCTGCTGCCGATGGGAGGGAAAGAAAGAGGAAGAGTTGATGGGGGCTCAACGTGAAATGAGGTTCTGCTGCTTCGGGTTCTTCTCAGAGCTTTGGAGAGGAGGCATCTCTGTCCCTGATACACGCTGATCCTTGCAATGCCCACAGGGAGCCTTGTGTCACTTCAGGAGACACACCAAGAAGCCCTTGTCACTTTCAAAGGGCAGCCGTTGTTTCACTGTTGCATTTCTTGGCTCGGTCAAACCCCTCCTACCTGCACTACAGCTTGTGCTTGGAGACACAAAAGTAGCAGCCTGGAGGGAAGGCATGGAAAGCTTGACAAAGGCTGAAGGGAGCCCTCTGATTTGCCCTTTTCCCAAGAGGTTTCTTTAGCTGAAGTTGCTGACAGGGACCAGGCTTGAGACGCCGCAATGGGTTTGTTGTTGTTTTATTTCCCAGGCCCTCAGTCCTGCGTGGGATTCTGCAAGTGGGTGCTGCAGAGGCTGCGGCAAGGCATCAAAAACGCCTGCCCTGCACCCAGGGGTGGCGCAAGATCTCCTCCAGCTCCGGCCTGTCCGCGGGGTTCTTGGCCAAACAGCAGCGGATCAGGTGCTGGCACTCTGGGGAGAGAAGGCAGAGAGCGCCGGTCACTGGCAGAAGGCTCCTGCCCAGCTGCCCCCGGCGTCCACGGGGCCCGGGCCGCTCTGCGTGTGCTCGGGGCTGCGGCGGCCTCCCGAGCCGCTCTGCCCCGCGGGAAGAGAGCGGCACGGCGGGACACGGCCGCCTCCTTGGGCCGCGCGGGCCACGCTGACCCCGTGGGCACGGGCCACCTCCCGCGGCCGGCCCTGGGGGCAGATGGACGGTGCGCGGAGCTGCGCGAGGGCCGCGCCGGGCTGCGCGCCCCCCGCTGCCAAAGCCGCCTTGTTGGGGCCGGAGACCAACCTGGAGAGACCTGCTGCCAGAAGAAGAGCTGCCCCAGCACGATGGCATGGTCGTCCTCGAAGGGGAGGGTGCCACAGACCATGACGTACAGCAGCACGCCCAGGGACCAGACGGTGGCCGCATGGCCGTGGTAGCAGCCCAGACAGATCCACTCGGGCGGGCTGTAGGCGTGCGTTCCTAGGGGAGACGGGCGGTGCTGTCCAGGCGCGGGCTGCTGCCTTCCAGAGCCCGGCGCCAGGCTCCTGGCTGAGGCAGGGGCTGCACCCGCGGCCATAGCTTCCCCCCCAAGGCCACCCCGCGTCCCCCAGCCAGCTGGCCAATGCCAAGGAACCATTCTGCCAGGCCAAGAAGGCCAGCGGAGCGGCCCGGGCCCTTGCTGGCCTGCCCAGCCGGGAGGCCCGGAGCCGGCTTTTGCCGCCCCGCTCTGTGGGCAGGGCCAGCAGCCGGCTCGCGGGGCACGGCGTCTGCCCCAGGCCAAAGGGCAGCCGGCTGAAGGCCGCAGCCCGCAGCCCAGCAGGGAGTGGGCTCCTGCGGTGCCTGGCACGGGGAGCAGGGCCCGGGCCCTGGGCTCACCGGCAAAGCGCGTGTAGGCCCGCTCCTGGAGGAAGGTGCCACAGCCGAAGTCGATGAGCTTCAGGTCGCCGCTCTCCGGGTCCACGAGGAGGTTCTCCGGCTTGATGTCCCGGTGCAGGACGCCGCAGGCGGTGCAGTGCCGCACGGCCTCCAGCACCTGGACGAAAAGCCAGCGCGCCATCTCCTCGCACAGGAACTCCTGCTCCAGCAGGAACTGCAGGAGATCCTGCCATGCCTCCGGACGCTCCAGCACCAGCACGAAGCTGTCAGGCAGCTCGAACCAGTCGAGGAGCTGGATGATGTTGTAGCAGCCAGAGCCCACCTTCTCCATCAGCACGATCTCCATGGGCACGCGGGTGCCGTCGGGCTGCGAGGAGGAGAAAATCAGTGCCTGCGGCTGGCCTGATGCTGCACTGGGGCTGCTGCGCTGCGGCCTGCCTGGGATGGCCCCGTGCCCCCGTGTGCAGCCTCCCTGGTGCTGGGGCTTCCTGCCGCCCAGGGGATGCTTGGGGGGTGCCCCTGCCCGGCCCCACCGCCGCTGTTTGGCCCGGCCGGGCCCGCCATGCTGCGGCTGGAACGCTGAGCCCACGCCCGCTGTCCCCGCCGTGCCCCGCCTCCCGCTCCCAGTCGGCGCCCCGGGATTCTCCCTGCCCGCCCCGGCCCGCTCTGTCCCGCCGGCCCCGCTCCCTCACCAGCTGGTCCCACTGCAGGACGCTCTCCCGGGCCACGCGTTTGATGGCCACCTGCAAGCCATGCAGAGAGGAGGGCTGAGCTCCAGCCCTGCCCCTCCCCAGCGCTGCCCCTCGTCCCAGGCCCGGCCGTCGCGGCCACTCACCGAGCTCCCGTCGGAGAGGCGGATGCCCGAGAAAACGGTGCCGCAGCCACCACTGCCCAGCTGCGGGCCCAGCTGGTACAGCTCCTGCAGCTCCTTCTTTTGCCCTGCCAAAGGCCGAGAGCGAGCCATCAGCCCCACGCCCAGGAAGCCCCCAGTGCCCGCGAGTGCAGCGGGCCGGGCCCCCGCGGGCCGCGCCGCTCTCACCTGCTCCCTGCTGCGCGCCGGGCAGCGGCCACTGCCCCGCAGCCGACGGGCTGGCCAGCGGCAGAGCCGGGCCCGGGCAGCGCGCACAGGCGGCTGCAGGAGCCCCGCTGCAGCGGGGCACGGCGGCACCGTCGCTGTCCCCGGCCTCGTGGGCTGGACTCTGCTCTTGACCACGGCCGGGGCTGCAGCCCGAGGCTTCCTCGCCCAGGGGGGTGCTGGGAGCAGCTGCAAAGCAAGCAGGGCTTTCTGAAGCCGTGCCATCAGAGGCACTGGAAAGAGCCAGCAACCAGGCTGCTCCCAGGGGCCCTGGCCTGGCCGTGCCCCTCAAGAGCCCCGGGGGAGCCTCAGACAGCGCCTCGGGAGATCTCACCTGCTATTGGAGAGCCCTTGCTGGCAGTCCAGGGCTCTCTTGGAACAGCTTCCTGGAGATGGAGGAACCTCCTTGGTGTCTCCAGGCTCGTCTCCAGCACCAGGCTCGGGCTGTCGCCGGCTGGCACAAGCGGCACAGCGTCCTGGCAGCTGTGGGATGAGCACTGCTGGCTCCAGGACGCTTGCTGCTCGGCCAGCTTGTCCCGAGAAGGCTCCCCTGGATCGGGCTGGGCTCCCATTTGGACTGCTGGGCTTTCCCCGGCCACGTCAGGGGTCAGGGTTGCGCCCGCCTTGTTGAAGCCCGTGAGTCCAAGGGAGCTGGGAGACCTGTCCACGGGCTCTGCACCTTCTGCAGGCTGACAGGTCTCCCTGAGCCTCTGCGAGGGATGGAGGCTGTCAGAGATAGCAGAGGCTCCTGGCAGGATGCAGGGTCTCTGACAGCCTGAGGTTCCTGCAGGGATGGCGGCTCTCCCCTGCTGTGCCATCCTTGCAGGCCTTGAGGCTCTCCCAGGGATGGAGAATCTTGCTGGGAGCAGCCTCTTGAAGGGATGGAGGCTTCGGGAGGAGCTGGTCAGGCCACAGCAGGGCAGGTGGCCTCGCTTCACCAGCTGCTGCAGTTGTTTCCACAGCGCCTGCCACATCCCCGAGTAGAGCGGCGCCCGTGTCCCCTTGGGATCCCAGAGCAGCCGCATCAGCTCCTGCAGCTCCTGGGCCAGAGCCACGCAGGGGCCGCAGCTGCAGGGCCTGCCCAGGGGGCTGGCGGGAGCACGCGGCCGCTTGCGCCGAGTGGCCCGAGGCCTGCAGGGCCTGGGAGCCGCAGGGGCTCCTCGGTTCCTGCGTGAGCCTCCGGGCCGGACCCCGGGGCGCTCGCTCCTCTGCGCTGTCCGTGCCCGCCGGCTCGGTGGTTGCCGGTGGCCAAGGGCCCACCAGACAGCCCCAGCGGCCAGCAGCAGGACAAGCGCAATCCCCAGGACGCCGCCGTCACACATGGCTCCGGCACGTCCCATCGCAACTGCACTGGAGGCTGCGGGCGTTGGCCCGGCTTATCCAGCGCCAGCGCAGTGATGTCACAGTGCTGCGGCCGGCACAGCCCTGGGACATCACAGCCCTGCATCACGCCAGCACTCAGCCCCTCTGTGACCTCATAGGCCAGCCCGTCTCCGGGAGCAGCAGAACCGGCTGGTGGCTGAAGATGGACGTGGCCAGAGAAAGCTGCTGGCAGCGAGAACGGGAGCTCAGCCTGCTGCAAGGCATCGTTCCCTGGAGCGAGGGCCGCGCCTGGAAGAGCGCTGGTGCCAGCAGCGGCAAGCTCACGGCTCCCGGGACGCTTGTTCCCAGCTGGAAACACCCACTAGTGTGTGCCTGAGAGGATAGATCCTCCAGAGACAAAGGGAGTTGAAGTTCCTCTGTCTCTGGGGAGCTCTCCTGAACTGCCTGTCGAGGGCAGGAAGAGTTTCTTGTTAGCAGCTCACTGACTTCTGCTGTGCCTCTGCTCTAAATAAATCGGGCTTTGCCAAGGAGCGCTCATTGTGCTCCCACTGCTCTAGCTTGGACTGGGATGCAGTTTCTTTCTTCCCAGTAGCTGGCATGTGTTGCGTTTGGATGGGAATGCTGTGCCCCAAACAAGGGTGCTTTGGTTTCTGCTGAGCAAGGCTTGCCCTCTTCAAGGACTTTGCAGTGTCCCTTGGTAGACCAGTGCAATGGTTTCCACTGGGAAGGGAAGGATGGGTGTCGAAGACAGAGGCAACTAATGCACCATAAACACCTTTGCTGTGTCTCTGTCCTTGTTTGGGAGGTGACCATCCACACCCCAGAAGGGAACAAGATTATTTCAATGTCATTTCTGCAATGGGGTTTTTTTCCCTTAATGTATTTAAAACTTCTCTTTTTATCGTGCCCTGCATTTCTGGCCACCTTCGTCTTCCGTTGAACTTGCAGCACATCAAATTTCTCCCTGCAGTGGCTAGAAGCATCTGTGTATTCTTGCCCTGACCTGGATTCCACAGGGCACACAGCTTCCTTTTCCATCCTCTTTCCCAGAGAAGATGCCTGTCAAGGTAAGCCAGCCTCGTGCCTTGCCTGCTTGGCTTCTGACATTTGGGCATCGCCTGCTCCTGTGCCTTAGGAGATGTTTCCAAAGCGAGCAGCAGTGATGGACCGCAGTACCTTCCAAACCATTTCCCCTGGGAATCTTGCTTAGCAGTTCCCTGAGCAGCCTGGAGTCTGCTCCCTTCATGCTCCAGGCTGAGGCTTTGCTGGCCCTTTTCCTCTTGTCAGAGGTTTGAGCGTCCAATTTCTTTGTGGTGGCTGTGGCCAAGAGAGTCCCCAATCCCCGCTTGGCCCAGGGCACGTGGGGCTCAGAGGGCAGCCTGGCTCTAGGGGGGCTGAGCTGGATCGTCCTGGGCTGTGGGGGGCTCCTCCCTTTCCTGGGAGGAGTTTTCCTGGGGAGGAAGAAGGCTCTGGCATGAGCCACGAGGCCCGGTGAGCATTTGCCTGCTGCCGATGGGAGGGAAAGAAAGAGGAAGAGTTGATGGGGGCTCAACGTGAAATGAGGTTCTGCTGCTTCGGGTTCTTCTCAGAGCTTTGGAGAGGAGGCATCTCTGTCCCTGATACACGCTGATCCTTGCAATGCCCACAGGGAGCCTTGTGTCACTTCAGGAGACACACCAAGAAGCCTTTGTCACTTTCAAAGGGCAGCCGTTGTTTCACTGTTGCATTTCTTGGCTCGGTCAAACCCCTCCTACCTGCACTACAGCTTGTGCTTGGAGACACAAAAGTAGCAGCCTGGAGGGAAGGCATGGAAAGCTTGACAAAGGCTGAAGGGAGCCCTCTGATTTGCCCTTTTCCCAAGAGGTTTCTTTAGCTGAAGTTGCTGACAGGGACCAGGCTTGAGACGCCGCAATGGGTTTGTTGTTGTTTTATTTCCCGGGCCCTCAGTCCTGCGTGGGATTCTGCAAGTGGGTGCTGCAGAGGCTGCGGCAAGGCATCAAAAACGCCTGCCCTGCACCCAGGGGTGGCGCAAGATCTCCTCCAGCTCCGGCCTGTCCGCAGGGTTCTTGGCCAAACAGCAGCGGATCAGGTGCTGGCACTCTGGGGAGAGAAGGCAGAGAGCGCCGGTCACTGGCAGAAGGCTCCTGCCCAGCTGCCCCCGGCGTCCACGGGGCCCGGGCCGCTCTGCGTGTGCTCGGGGCTGCGGCGGCCTCCCGAGCCGCTCTGCCCCGCGGGAAGAGAGCGGCACGGCGGGACACGGCCGCCTCCTTGGGCCGCGCGGGCCACGCTGACCCCGTGGGCACGGGCCACCTCCCGCGGCCGGCCCTGGGGGCAGATGGACGGTGCGCGGAGCTGCGCGAGGGCCGCGCCGGGCTGCGCGCCCCCCGCTGCCAAAGCCGCCTTGTTGGGGCCGGAGACCAACCTGGAGAGACCTGCTGCCAGAAGAAGAGCTGCCCCAGCACGATGGCATGGTCGTCCTCGAAGGGGAGGGTGCCACAGACCATGACGTACAGCAGCACGCCCAGGGACCAGACGGTGGCCGCATGGCCGTGGTAGCAGCCCAGACAGATCCACTCGGGCGGGCTGTAGGCGTGCGTTCCTAGGGGAGACGGGCGGTGCTGTCCAGGCGCGGGCTGCTGCCTTCCAGAGCCCGGCGCCAGGCTCCTGGCTGAGGCAGGGGCTGCACCCGCGGCCATAGCTTCCCCCCCGAGGCCACCCCGCGTCCCCCAGCCAGCTGGCCAAAGCCAAGGAAGCATTCTGCCAGGCCAAGAAGGCCAGCGGAGCGGCCCGGGCCCTTGCTGGCCTGCCCAGCCGGGAGGCCCGGAGCCGGCTTTTGCCGCCCCGCTCTGTGGGCAGGGCCAGCAGCCGGCTCGCGGGGCACGGCGTCTGCCCCAGGCCAAAGGGCAGCCGGCTGAAGGCCGCAGCCCGCAGCCCAGCAGGGAGTGGGCTCCTGCAGTGCCTGGCACGGGGAGCAGGGCCCGGGCCCTGGGCTCACCGGCAAAGCGCGTGTAGGCCCGCTCCTGGAGGAAGGTGCCACAGCCGAAGTCGATGAGCTTCAGGTCGCCGCTCTCCGGGTCCACGAGGAGGTTCTCCGGCTTGATGTCCCGGTGCAGGACGCCGCAGGCGGTGCAGTGCCGCACGGCCTCCAGCACCTGGACGAAAAGCCAGCGCGCCATCTCCTCGCACAGGAACTCCTGCTCCAGCAGGAACTGCAGGAGATCCTGCCATGCCTCCGGACGCTCCAGCACCAGCACGAAGCTGTCAGGCAGCTCGAACCAGTCGAGGAGCTGGATGATGTTGTAGCAGCCAGAGCCCACCTTCTCCATCAGCACGATCTCCATGGGCACGCGGGTGCCGTCGGGCTGCGAGGAGGAGAAAATCAGTGCCTGCGGCTGGCCTGATGCTGCACTGGGGCTGCTGCGCTGCGGCCTGCCTGGGATGGCCCCGTGCCCCCGTGTGCAGCCTCCCTGGTGCTGGGGCTTCCTGCCGCCCAGGGGATGCTTGGGGGGTGCCCCTGCCCGGCCCCACCGCCGCTGTTTGGCCCGGCCGGGCCCGCCATGCTGCGGCCGGCACGCTGAGCCCACGCCCGCTGTCCCCGCCGTGCCCCGCCTCCCGCTCCCAGTCGGCGCCCCGGGATTCTCCCTGCCCGCCCCGGCCCGCTCTGTCCCGCCGGCCCCGCTCCCTCACCAGCTGGTCCCACTGCAGGATGCTCTCCCGGGCCACGCGTTTGATGGCCACCTGCAAGCCATGCAGAGAGGAGGGCTGAGCTCCAGCCCTGCCCCTCCCCAGCGCTGCCCCTCGTCCCAGGCCCGGCCGTCGCGGCCACTCACCGAGCTCCCGTCGGAGAGGCGGATGCCCGAGAAAACGGTGCCGCAGCCACCACTGCCCAGCTGCGGGCCCAGCTGGTACAGCTCCTGCAGCTCCTTCTTTTGCCCTGCCAAAGGCCGAGAGCGAGCCATCAGCCCCACGCCCAGGAAGCCCCCAGTGCCCGCGAGTGCAGCGGGCCGGGCCCCCGCGGGCCGCGCCGCTCTCACCTGCTCCCTGCTGCGCGCCGGGCAGCGGCCACTGCCCCGCAGCCGACGGGCTGGCCAGCGGCAGAGCCGGGCCCGGGCAGCGCGCACAGGCGGCTGCAGGAGCCCCGCTGCAGCGGGGCACGGCGGCACCGTCGCTGTCCCCGGCCTCGTGGGCTGGACTCTGCTCTTGACCACGGCCGGGGCTGCAGCCCGAGGCTTCCTCGCCCAGGGGGGTGCTGGGAGCAGCTGCAAAGCAAGCAGGGCTTTCTGAAGCCGTGCCATCAGAGGCACTGGAAAGAGCCAGCAACCAGGCTGCTCCCAGGGGCCCTGGCCTGGCCGTGCCCCTCAAGAGCCCCGGGGGAGCCTCAGACAGCGCCTCGGGAGATCTCACCTGCTATTGGAGAGCCCTTGCTGGCAGTCCAGGGCTCTCTTGGAACAGCTTCCTGGAGATGGAGGAACCTCCTTGGTGTCTCCAGGCTCGTCTCCAGCACCAGGCTCGGGCTGTCGCCGGCTGGCACAAGCGGCACAGCGTCCTGGCAGCTGTGGGATGAGCACTGCTGGCTCCAGGACGCTTGCTGCTCGGCCAGCTTGTCCCGAGAAGGCTCCCCTGGATCGGGCTGGGCTCCCATTTGGACTGCTGGGCTTTCCCCGGCCACGTCAGGGGTCAGGGTTGCGCCCGCCTTGTTGAAGCCCGTGAGTCCAAGGGAGCTGGGAGACCTGTCCACGGGCTCTGCACCTTCTGCAGGCTGACAGGTCTCCCTGAGCCTCTGCGAGGGATGGAGGCTGTCAGAGATAGCAGAGGCTCCTGGCAGGATGCAGGGTCTCTGACAGCCTGAGGTTCCTGCAGGGATGGCGGCTCTCCCCTGCTGTGCCATCCTTGCAGGCCTTGAGGCTCTCCCAGGGATGGAGAATCTTGCTGGGAGCAGCCTCTTGAAGGGATGGAGGCTTCGGGAGGAGCTGGTCAGGCCACAGCAGGGCAGGTGGCCTCGCTTCACCAGCTGCTGCAGTTGTTTCCACAGCGCCTGCCACATCCCCGAGTAGAGCGGCGCCCGTGTCCCCTTGGGATCCCAGAGCAGCCGCATCAGCTCCTGCAGCTCCTGGGCCAGAGCCACGCAGGGGCCGCAGCTGCAGGGCCTGCCCAGGGGGCTGGCGGGAGCACGCGGCCGCTTGCGCCGAGTGGCCCGAGGCCTGCAGGGCCTGGGAGCCGCAGGGGCTCCTCGGTTCCTGCGTGAGCCTCCGGGCCGGACCCCGGGGCGCTCGCTCCTCTGCGCTGTCCGTGCCCGCCGGCTCGGTGGTTGCCGGTGGCCAAGGGCCCACCAGACAGCCCCAGCGGCCAGCAGCAGGACAAGCGCAATCCCCAGGACGCCGCCGTCACACATGGCTCCGGCACGTCCCATCGCAACTGCACTGGAGGCTGCGGGCGTTGGCCCGGCTTATCCAGCGCCAGCGCAGTGATGTCACAGTGCTGCGGCCGGCACAGCCCTGGGACATCACAGCCCTGCATCACGCCAGCACTCAGCCCCTCTGTGACCTCATAGGCCAGCCCGTCTCCGGGAGCAGCAGAACCGGCTGGTGGCTGAAGATGGACGTGGCCAGAGAAAGCTGCTGGCAGCGAGAACGGGAGCTCAGCCTGCTGCAAGGCATCGTTCCCTGGAGCGAGGGCCGCGCCTGGAAGAGCGCTGGTGCCAGCAGCGGCAAGCTCACGGCTCCCGGGACGCTTGTTCCCAGCTGGAAACACCCACTAGTGTGTGCCTGAGAGGATAGATCCTCCAGAGACAAAGGGAGTTGAAGTTCCTCTGTCTCTGGGGAGCTCTCCTGAACTGCCTGTCGAGGGCAGGAAGAGTTTCTTGTTAGCAGCTCACTGACTTCTGCTGTGCCTCTGCTCTAAATAAATCGGGCTTTGCCAAGGAGCGCTCATTGTGCTCCCACTGCTCTAGCTTGGACTGGGATGCAGTTTCTTTCTTCCCAGTAGCTGGCATGTGTTGCGTTTGGATGGGAATGCTGTGCCCCAAACAAGGGTGCTTTGGTTTCTGCTGAGCAAGGCTTGCCCTCTTCAAGGACTTTGCAGTGTCCCTTGGTAGACCAGTGCAATGGTTTCCACTGGGAAGGGAAGGATGGGTGTCGAAGACAGAGGCAACTAATGCACCATAAACACCTTTGCTGTGTCTCTGTCCTTGTTTGGGAGGTGACCATCCACACCCCAGAAGGGAACAAGATTATTTCAATGTCATTTCTGCAATGGGGTTTTTTTCCCTTAATGTATTTAAAACTTCTCTTTTTATCGTGCCCTGCATTTCTGGCCACCTTCGTCTTCCGTTGAACTTGCAGCACATCAAATTTCTCCCTGCAGTGGCTAGAAGCATCTGTGTATTCTTGCCCTGACCTGGATTCCACAGGGCACACAGCTTCCTTTTCCATCCTCTTTCCCAGAGAAGATGCCTGTCAAGGTAAGCCAGCCTCGTGCCTTGCCTGCTTGGCTTCTGACATTTGGGCATCGCCTGCTCCTGTGCCTTAGGAGATGTTTCCAAAGCGAGCAGCAGTGATGGACCGCAGTACCTTCCAAACCATTTCCCCTGGGAATCTTGCTTAGCAGTTCCCTGAGCAGCCTGGAGTCTGCTCCCTTCATGCTCCAGGCTGAGGCTTTGCTGGCCCTTTTCCTCTTGTCAGAGGTTTGAGCGTCCAATTTCTTTGTGGTGGCTGTGGCCAAGAGAGTCCCCAATCCCCGCTTGGCCCAGGGCACGTGGGGCTCAGAGGGCAGCCTGGCTCTAGGGGGGCTGAGCTGGATCGTCCTGGGCTGTGGGGGGCTCCTCCCTTTCCTGGGAGGAGTTTTCCTGGGGAGGAAGAAGGCTCTGGCATGAGCCACGAGGCCCGGTGAGCATTTGCCTGCTGCCGATGGGAGGGAAAGAAAGAGGAAGAGTTGATGGGGGCTCAACGTGAAATGAGGTTCTGCTGCTTCGGGTTCTTCTCAGAGCTTTGGAGAGGAGGCATCTCTGTCCCTGATACACGCTGATCCTTGCAATGCCCACAGGGAGCCTTGTGTCACTTCAGGAGACACACCAAGAAGCCTTTGTCACTTTCAAAGGGCAGCCGTTGTTTCACTGTTGCATTTCTTGGCTCGGTCAAACCCCTCCTACCTGCACTACAGCTTGTGCTTGGAGACACAAAAGTAGCAGCCTGGAGGGAAGGCATGGAAAGCTTGACAAAGGCTGAAGGGAGCCCTCTGATTTGCCCTTTTCCCAAGAGGTTTCTTTAGCTGAAGTTGCTGACAGGGACCAGGCTTGAGACGCCGCAATGGGTTTGTTGTTGTTTTATTTCCCGGGCCCTCAGTCCTGCGTGGGATTCTGCAAGTGGGTGCTGCAGAGGCTGCGGCAAGGCATCAAAAACGCCTGCCCTGCACCCAGGGGTGGCGCAAGATCTCCTCCAGCTCCGGCCTGTCCGCAGGGTTCTTGGCCAAACAGCAGCGGATCAGGTGCTGGCACTCTGGGGAGAGAAGGCAGAGAGCGCCGGTCACTGGCAGAAGGCTCCTGCCCAGCTGCCCCCGGCGTCCACGGGGCCCGGGCCGCTCTGCGTGTGCTCGGGGCTGCGGCGGCCTCCCGAGCCGCTCTGCCCCGCGGGAAGAGAGCGGCACGGCGGGACACGGCCGCCTCCTTGGGCCGCGCGGGCCACGCTGACCCCGTGGGCACGGGCCACCTCCCGCGGCCGGCCCTGGGGGCAGATGGACGGTGCGCGGAGCTGCGCGAGGGCCGCGCCGGGCTGCGCGCCCCCCGCTGCCAAAGCCGCCTTGTTGGGGCCGGAGACCAACCTGGAGAGACCTGCTGCCAGAAGAAGAGCTGCCCCAGCACGATGGCATGGTCGTCCTCGAAGGGGAGGGTGCCACAGACCATGACGTACAGCAGCACGCCCAGGGACCAGACGGTGGCCGCATGGCCGTGGTAGCAGCCCAGACAGATCCACTCGGGCGGGCTGTAGGCGTGCGTTCCTAGGGGAGACGGGCGGTGCTGTCCAGGCGCGGGCTGCTGCCTTCCAGAGCCCGGCGCCAGGCTCCTGGCTGAGGCAGGGGCTGCACCCGCGGCCATAGCTTCCCCCCCGAGGCCACCCCGCGTCCCCCAGCCAGCTGGCCAAAGCCAAGGAAGCATTCTGCCAGGCCAAGAAGGCCAGCGGAGCGGCCCGGGCCCTTGCTGGCCTGCCCAGCCGGGAGGCCCGGAGCCGGCTTTTGCCGCCCCGCTCTGTGGGCAGGGCCAGCAGCCGGCTCGCGGGGCACGGCGTCTGCCCCAGGCCAAAGGGCAGCCGGCTGAAGGCCGCAGCCCGCAGCCCAGCAGGGAGTGGGCTCCTGCAGTGCCTGGCACGGGGAGCAGGGCCCGGGCCCTGGGCTCACCGGCAAAGCGCGTGTAGGCCCGCTCCTGGAGGAAGGTGCCACAGCCGAAGTCGATGAGCTTCAGGTCGCCGCTCTCCGGGTCCACGAGGAGGTTCTCCGGCTTGATGTCCCGGTGCAGGACGCCGCAGGCGGTGCAGTGCCGCACGGCCTCCAGCACCTGGACGAAAAGCCAGCGCGCCATCTCCTCGCACAGGAACTCCTGCTCCAGCAGGAACTGCAGGAGATCCTGCCATGCCTCCGGACGCTCCAGCACCAGCACGAAGCTGTCAGGCAGCTCGAACCAGTCGAGGAGCTGGATGATGTTGTAGCAGCCAGAGCCCACCTTCTCCATCAGCACGATCTCCATGGGCACGCGGGTGCCGTCGGGCTGCGAGGAGGAGAAAATCAGTGCCTGCGGCTGGCCTGATGCTGCACTGGGGCTGCTGCGCTGCGGCCTGCCTGGGATGGCCCCGTGCCCCCGTGTGCAGCCTCCCTGGTGCTGGGGCTTCCTGCCGCCCAGGGGATGCTTGGGGGGTGCCCCTGCCCGGCCCCACCGCCGCTGTTTGGCCCGGCCGGGCCCGCCATGCTGCGGCCGGCACGCTGAGCCCACGCCCGCTGTCCCCGCCGTGCCCCGCCTCCCGCTCCCAGTCGGCGCCCCGGGATTCTCCCTGCCCGCCCCGGCCCGCTCTGTCCCGCCGGCCCCGCTCCCTCACCAGCTGGTCCCACTGCAGGACGCTCTCCCGGGCCACGCGTTTGATGGCCACCTGCAAGCCATGCAGAGAGGAGGGCTGAGCTCCAGCCCTGCCCCTCCCCAGCGCTGCCCCTCATCCCAGGCCCGGCCGTCGCGGCCACTCACCGGGCTCCCGTCGGAGAGGCGGATGCCCGAGAAAACGGTGCCGCAGCCACCGCTGCCCAGCTGCGGGCCCAGCTGGTACAGCTCCTGCAGCTCCTTCTTTTGCCCTGCCAAAGGCCGAGAGCGAGCCATCAGCCCCACGCCCAGGAAGCCCCCAGTGCCCGTGAGTGCAGCGGGCCGGGCCCCCGCGGGCCGCGCCGCTCTCACCTGCTCCCTGCTGCGCGCCGGGCAGCGGCCACTGCCCCGCAGCCGACGGGCTGGCCAGCGGCAGAGCCGGGCCCGGACAGCGCGCACAGGCGGCTGCAGGAGCCCCGCTGCAGCGGGGCACGGCGGCACCGTCGCTGTCCCCGGCCTCGTGGGCTGGACTCTGCTCTTGACCACGGCCGGGGCTGCAGCCCGAGGCTTCCTCGCCCAGGGGGGTGCTGGGAGCAGCTGCAAAGCAAGCAGGGCTTTCTGAAGCCGTGCCATCAGAGGCACTGGAAAGAGCCAGCGACCAGCCTGCTCCCAGGGGCCCTGGCCTGGCCGTGCCCCTCAAGAGCCCCGGGGGAGCCTCAGACAGCGCCTCGGGAGATCTCACCTGCTATTGGAGAGCCCTTGCTGGCAGTCCAGGGCTCTCTTGGAACAGCTTCCTGGAGATGGAGGAACCTCCTTGGTGTCTCCAGGCTCGTCTCCAGCACCAGGCTCGGGCTGTCGCCGGCTGGCACAAGCGGCACAGCGTCCTGGCAGCTGTGGGATGAGCACTGCTGGCTCCAGGACGCTTGCTGCTCGGCCAGCTTGTCCCGAGAAGGCTCCCCTGGATCGGGCTGGGCTCCCATTTGGACTGCTGGGCTTTCCCTGGCCACGTCAGGGG
Organism: Molothrus ater; assembly: GCF_012460135.2. Taxonomy (NCBI): domain Eukaryota; kingdom Metazoa; phylum Chordata; class Aves; order Passeriformes; family Icteridae; genus Molothrus; species Molothrus ater. Next base: position 1,589,176 of record NC_050483.2, on the reverse strand, counting down.
TCAGGGTTGCGCCCACGTTGTTGAAGCCCGTGAGTCCAAGGGAGCTGGGAGACCTGTCCACGGGCTCTGCACCTTCTGCAGGCTGACAGGTCTCCCTGAGCCTCTGCGAGGGATGGAGGCTGTCAGAGATAGCAGAGGCTCCTGGCAGGATGCAGGGTCTCTGACAGCCTGAGGTTCCTGCAGGGATGGCGGCTCTCCCCTGCTGTGCCATCCTTGCAGGCCTTGAGGCTCTCCCAGGGATGGAGAATCTTGCTGGGAGCAGCCTCTTGAAGGGATGGAGGCTTCGGGAGGAGCTGGTCAGGCCACAGCAGGGCAGGTGGCCTCGCTTCACCAGCTGCTGCAGTTGTTTCCACAGCGCCTGCCACATCCCCGAGTAGAGCGGCGCCCGTGTCCCCTTGGGATCCCAGAGCAGCCGCATCAGCTCCTGCAGCTCCTGGGCCAGAGCCACGCAGGGGCCGCAGCTGCAGGGCCTGCCCAGGGGGCTGGCGGGAGCACGCGGCCGCTTGCGCCGAGTGGCCCGAGGCCTGCAGGGCCTGGGAGCCGCAGGGGCTCCTCGGTTCCTGCGTGAGCCTCCGGGCCGGACCCCGGGGCGCTCGCTCCTCTGCGCTGTCCGTGCCCGCCGGCTCGGTGGTTGCCGGTGGCCAAGGGCCCACCAGACAGCCCCAGCGGCCAGCAGCAGGACAAGCGCAATCCCCAGGACGCCGCCGTCACACATGGCTCCGGCACGTCCCATCGCAACTGCACTGGAGGCTGCGGGCGTTGGCCCGGCTTATCCAGCGCCAGCGTGGTGATGTCACAGTGCTGTGGCCGGCACAGCCCTGGGACATCACAGCCCTGCATCACGCCAGCACTCAGCCCCTCTGTGACCTCATAGGCCAGCCCGTCTCCGGGAGCCGCAGAACCGGCTGGTGGCTGAAGGTGGACGTGGCCAGAGAAAGCTGCTGGCAGCGAGAACGGGAGCTCAGCCTGCTGCAAGGCATCGTTCCCTGGAGCGAGGGCCGCGCCTGGAAGAGTGCTGGTGCCAGCAGCGGCAAGCTCACGGCTCCCGGGACGCTTGTTCCCAGCTGGAAACACCCACTAGTGTGTGCCTGAGAGGATAGATCCTCCAGAGACAAAGGGAGTTGAAGTTCCTCTGTCTCTGGGGAGCTCTCCTGAACTGCCTGTCGAGGGCAAGAGAGTTTCTTGTTAGCAGCTCACTGACTTCTGCTGTGCCTCTGCTCTAAATAAATCGGGCTTTGCCAAGGAGCGCTCATTGTGCTCCCACTGCTCTAGCTTGGACCGGGATGCAGTTTCTTTCTTCCCAGTAGCTGGCATGTGTTGCGTTTGGATGAGAATGCTGTGCCCCAAACAAGGGTGCTTTGGTTTCTGCTGAGCAAGGCTTGCCCTCTTCAAGGACTTTGCAGTGTCCCTTGGTACACCAGTGCAATGGTTTCCACTGGGAAGGGAAGGATGGGTGTCGAAGACAGAGGCAACTAATGCGCCATAAACACCTTTGCTGTGTCTCTGTCCTTGTTTGGGAGGTGACCGTCCACACCCCAGAAGGGAACAAGATTATTTCAATGTCATTTCTGCAATGGGGTTTTTTTCCCTTAATGTATTTAAAACCTCTCTTTTTATCATGCCCTGCATTTCTGGCCACCTTCATCTCCCACTTAGCTTTCACCACACAATTTCTCCCTACATCCTGCACCATGCAGAACCTCATCAGCTAGCTGGCCAGTCCGGGCCACAGGCCCCTGAACACCAATGCTGGCCCATTTCCCTGGGAAACAAAACTCACCAGGCCAGTTTCCCGCTGTCACCATTGCAGGAGGCCCTTGGCACTGTCAAAGCAGCCCCAGTTGGTGATGGTGGCAGCTTGGGTCTGCCCAGGTGTGCAGTTGAAATACATTTTAATTTCTATATATATATACATGCCCAGATACATTGAAAATTGTTTTAGTGTATATACTTAGACGTGTTTTGGCCAAAGCAAAATGTAGGGGCACTTGGCTGCCTGCACAGTGCCCTGTGCAAGAAGCAGATGATGATTGGCCTCCAGGAGAATGAAAGCACAGAGGATACAAAGTGTGATGAACGGCTCTGCATGGCAGCAGGCTGCTGTGTGCAATGCAGTGGCTGTGAGAAAGCCTGGCTGCCTCTGCCCTTCCGGCCAAATGCACTGTGGCAAGTGGTAAGGAAGAGCTACTCCTGCTGCTGTTTCCTATTCCTCTTCCTGCCCTCTCTGGAAGTAATTGCACTTGCCTTTAGGCTCTGACATGCAACAAACACAATTGTAGATGCAGAGGAGAAGGGAAGGACACAGTGCTGGGGTGAGTTTGATCGACTTACATGGGAAAAGCCGAAAATGATGCCCTGCATTGGTTTTTACTTCAAGAGCCTTTTGCTAGGAAAGCAGATGCTGAAAGCAGGTGCTGCAACTGAGCTAAGTGGAAAATGAAGATGGAACTCCTCTGAGGAAGAAGGTACAGAGAGACAGGGTGCTGTTTCATAGCTCTTTGGAGAACGCCTACTTTAGGAATGCTTTCTGTTCTGTAGAACTCAGTAACACTGAGGGTGGAAGAAGAAGCTTATCCCCACATTTCAACAACTGTGTGTTACTTTTTGGAGCAGCAAGAGCATTCTCAGCTGGCTCCGATTGTGGATGAGCTGTGGCTGGAATTTTGCAATTAGGTACACTGCTCAAACAACCCAGGTGTTCGCCACTTCGTTCTTTGCCTTATGTGATCTGGACAGAACTGAGGCATGGCAAAGGCATTCAGCTTTGCTGCTTCACAGCATGTATACTACTCACAACCACTGTGTGCTCTGCACAGTTTTTTCTCAGCTTTAGGTTCACTCATATCCTTTTTGTTCCACACAGTCCAAACTCTCCACAGAGCTCTCGCTCAGTGAAGTCTAATGTCCTGATGTCAGTTTGCAGGAGGTGTTTGGCACTCCCAGGGCTGCCTGAGTTGTACGTGGTGGCAGGTTGGGTCTGGGATGCATCCTGTGCCATTTGGAATTTTAGGAGGTGGCAGCCCATGTAAGGCTACAGACATGTAAGGCTTCCCTGGACACAAACTCTGGCCCTTTTCCTTTTCAAACCAATCTCACCTCCCCAGTGAGTTGATGTCAGTTCAGAGGAGGTGTTTGGGACTCTAAGGACAGCCTGAGATCTTGGTTGTGGCTGCTCTGGTCTGGGAGACATCCTGCACCATTCAGAGGAGGCAGAAGGCCACTGAGGGTCACAGGCCTCTGGGTGGGGCACAAGTCCCTGGACACGAACACTGGCCCTTTTCCATGGGAAACAAGACTCACCCCCCAGTTTCTTGATGACAATTTGCAGGAGGCATTTGGCACTCCCAGGGCTGCCTGAGTTGTACATGGCAGCAGGTTCGGTCTGGGAAAAATCCTGCACTGTTGGAAATTTCAGGAGGTGACAGCCCACTCAGGGCCACATGCTCCTGGACATGAACACTGGCCCTTTTCCCTGTCAAACAAATCTCCCCCCTCCCAGTGTTTTGATGTCTGTACAGCCTGTATTCTTGGTGGCAGCAGCTCTAGTCTGAGAGAAATCTTGTGCTGTTCAGAATTTTAGGAGGCACAAGGGCCACTTGGGGCCACAGGCCCCCAGGCAGGGTCACAGCCTCCTGGGCATGAATGCTGGCCCTTCTCCATGGGAAACAAAACTCATCACCTTAGGCAAAACTCATCCTGATGTCAGTTTGCAGGAGGTGTTTGGCACTCCAAGGGCAGCCCGAGTTGTACGTGGTGGCAGGTTTGGTCTGGGAGAAATCCTGCACTATTTGCAATTTTAGGAGGTGGCAGCCCACTTGGGGCTACATGCCCCTGGAAACGAAGGCTGGCCCTTTTCCCTGTCAAACAAAGCTTGGCCCTTTTCCCTGTCAAACAAAACTCATCCCCCCAGTGTGTTGATGTCAGTTTGGAGGAGGCATTTGGCACTCCAAGGGCAGCCTGAGTTCTTGGTTGTGGCAGCTGTGGTCTGGGAGAAACCCTGCCCCATGGAACTTTAGGAGGCAGACACATAGGTAAAAAAAGAGTTCAAGGTCATCTTTAACTGGTTTTATAATTTAAATCCTGACTTAATTTTGACAAGATTTTAATCTCGCTGAAATTCCCTCAAAGAAGATTTCTAGTAAGGGAAATATCTGGTCTTGTTCTGAGGATTTAGGAGAAGGTTAGTTGGATATAATGTAGATATGTGAGGGAGAAAAAACTAAGTTCTCCATGTTTTTGGTATAAAGAACTTTTACTTGCAGACTTTAGAACAAACAGACAGGATAAGGCACTTGGCAGCTTTGGAATATCCAGACAAAATGAGACACTTGGCAAGGTTTTGAATCTTTGATGGTTTGAATTTTTTTTCCATCAGGCTTAAAATACATTTCAAAGAGAAGAATGTAAGGGTGAGGGAGAGGGTGAGAGAGAGAGATCCAGCGTTTTGTCAACAGCTTTAAATCTAAGGCTGGAGAATGTGCTACAGGACACACACCTTGCTGCTCTTTATCAGTTTCGGACCCTGGGGTCCTCTCCCAGGCAGGTCAATGGTAATTTCGGCTCCAAAATCTTGCATCTGGTGCATTACACATTCCTGGCAACATTTTGGGGCTTATGAAGGTCCCATGTGTTCGGCCATACCTGTTACAGTGCTCACCTGCTGCTGACTTCTCAAATGAACAATTGCTATGCAGCCAAGTGTGAGAGCTCAAAGAGCCAGGGCAGGGCTGGGAGGAGGAGGTGAGCTAACTGTCCCACCCATGCAGAGCTCACCCTTTTCCTCTGCTGCTTTCCCACCTTGTAGTCTTGAGCCACTCAGATTTTCCTCTGGTCTCTTCCAAATACACACTTGGGAATTTAGATTCATATAAGAGCTATCAAATGTGGCTATGACTGAAATACTTTTGAAAGAGCACAGGTGGGCTAGTATCTTAAGAATTTCAGTGTTTTCTCACATTTTCTGCATTAGGGAAACTTCCCTTTCAGACCATTCAGGAAGTGCTCTTGCAGTTCACACTACCACTACCAGATACTTTAACTGGTGGGACTGAAGCCTCTTCGTAGTGGGCAATGCCAATGAGCCTTGTGGGTGTTTTGGTTGACCCCCTTCACACCCCCACTGTCACACAGACCAGGTCTCTTTACCTGTTCAATGCTAGATTTTCCATAATATAGCATCAAACTGTTCCATTACACAACTCAGTCATGCCAGAGAAACACAGAAACAGCTCGAGCTGGGTGCCTCTGACCAGGGACCCCAAACAGAGGAACCCCTTGGTTTTTAAACCTTCACAGTCCACCCATGCACAAATTCCACTTTCCACTGAGACCTTCAATGTCCATCCACCTAGGTGGTACCACTGGTTTTCATGTCCTTTGCTATCCAAATGTAGGATGGTACATGGCTCCTGTTGTGCCTCTCCATGTATTCCTCAACACAGGTATAGCTGATAAAATACTCTCATGGGAGGTAAAGGCCAGCAAGATCATTATGTCCAGGGACCTTTCATGTGAGAGCAATTCAGTAGAAATATTCAATATTAGCTGTACACCAAATATCAAAACTGGGTGTCCCTTTCCTTGGGAAGGGAAACAACTGATCTGCTGCAGCTGCCCATCAAAGGTAAAGGACATCAGGTTGTTTCTGTCCTGAAAATTTTGTGTTGGAGCAATCCTTGGACATATTAATTACTGTATATATTATACAAATTTTGATGGTGTGCTCTTGAAAGTGTTTGAAAGTTCTTTTCCATAGGAGGGAAAGTATCCAGCTCTGGTGTTTCTGGCTCTCTTCTGGCTGTCAATGGAAGGTAAAGGCCTACTATACACTTTCTAACCTGGCAACCTTTTTGTGGAAGCAAGCCCTGGATTGTGTTCAGGAGGTGAACTCAGCTATAAATTTTGTTTGTTGAATCCAGGTATTGAAACCAAGCATCTTTCTGTCCTGACATGCTGTGTTTGAGTAGTGACGTTTTCAACTTTGGATCTGTACTTTGGGTTGCTTAGTTAGCCACTGTCCATTTACTTTTTTGCAAATAAACATCATCGTCTATTGTAACTGTTAAACAGCTACAGAGGCAGGGTAAAAGCCAAGATCTTTTTCTCCTGGCACCTTTGTTTGGGAGCAGTAAGTGGAGAGGTGCAGTTTTGGATTCTGCTTCCTTGGTTTTAAAGACTGAAAGACCGAGATCCTGCATATATCTGGGAAGGAAAGAGAATAGTCTTATTGTTGGCAGCGCAGTTTATAGGTTGAAAAAGAAGGGTTCAATCCAGCACTTGCTCTTTCTTCTGGACTGTGGTCTGAGACTAGCTGCTGAATTTTTTTGTTTTTAATCTTGTAACTAGTCTTTGCAAGACTGAAAATGTACAGTTTTATGTAGGACTGAGGAAGAAAACACACAGAACTGTGTGGAGCAGTTTATAAGCTGTAAGAAGAAAGTAAAAAACTCTGGCTTTTTGTTCTATGACATTTAGTATGGCAACAATTTACTAACCTGTTACATTTTGAAGTTGAACTCTGCAACAGTACATGCAGTCCAATAGGAAATTGCATAGCTCTGTGGTGTGGCTTAAAATTCAGAGGATGCAAGTTAAAAGAGGAGCCAGCAAAATTTTTCTAGTCTCTTTTTGTGACCAAGATTTTTGCCAGACGTTTTTGATTTTGTAGCTGGACTCTGCAAAAGTGAAAAAAATCTAAAGGTATATAGAGCTGGAAACAAAAACCACAGCTCCAGTATGTGTGTAGTACAGTTTACAGGAAAGCTGCCAGAGCCATTTGTTTTATGTGTTAAAAGAATGTGGTAGTACACATGGTAGGATAGGAAAGCTCAAAACCCTTGGCAGCGTGCTGTTGTTGATATTCTTTGATGTATGTTAAACCCAAAAACTGTTTTGTCCCTGTCACTGTTTGTGGCCAGAATAAAATTATAGGGCTGGGCTCAGAGAGAGAGAAAAAATATAAGAGTGCATGCAGGTGAAAGTAAAAAGCATAGCAACAATGTGTGTTGTGCAGTTTAAGATTGTAGGGGAAGATTGATGCCCAGCACTCTTTTTTGTTCTAGGACTTTTTTAATGGTGGCAGCAGTTACTGAACTGAGAAGGAATTTGCATAAACTCTTCACTGTCCATTTGAAATGCTTAATTTGCACAATATTCAAGGGGCAATATGAATTCCTCTCCAATTGTATGTAATATCAACTAATTTCACTTTTGAAGGCGCTAGCTACAAAATTTAAAATATCACACAGAAGCCTCGTACACAAAATGGGCAAGAGGAGAAAGCTGTTGCTGGCTTCACCTTTCCCTCACTCCCCTTGAACTGCACTACACACATTGGTGTTATGTGCTTTTCTTCTCAGCAGCACATTCTATCTTGTAGAAATGATACTTCAAATTTAAACCAACCAGCAAGTGCTCCCAAAAACAAGATCCTGGAACAAAATGACATTTGTATGTAGGCATCTCCTTTCTTTCCCAGTCCCTAATGTGCTCACATAACATGGCCTTATTCACTTTTCTCTCAGGTTTATATACCTCCACATTTCTTCTCCCTCACCAATGCAGGATCTGAAAAGGAGCTGCCCCACTGACTGATCCCACACTAAGGGTACCAGGAGAAAGGACTTGTTGGCTTTTACCTTCCCCATGCCACTGTCCTGGAGTGACTGATCACAGTGAGCCGAGCTACAGCCCACGAGGGGGAGCCTGTCATCTCTTCAGACCTGCAGGAGGTTTTATCGTTTAATATTGTTCAATTTTTGTGCTGCTGAATGCTTTGCCTGTTAAATAAACAGGTTTTTTCCACTTTTCTCCAAGTAAATCTTTTCTCGAACCAGTTGGGCGAGAGGCCACTTGGATTTGCTTTCTAGAGGGACCCCGATTCGGAGGGTTCCTCCAGAATGTGCCCTAAACCAGGACAGCTGCCTTTCAATAGCTCCGCTAGATGGCAGGGTGCACTTGCCAAAGAAGAGAATGTATCACGGTATTTTTAGACCACAAAACATGCAGATCCAACGTGGAGTCTTGTCACAGCTCTCAAACAAAATGTTCCAGGACAGAAGGATTTCACTGACATGACTCTTATTTTCAAGCACCTATTCCAATATGAAGTGGCACACACCTTTCCCTTGCAACACGTCAAGTGCACCCCCCTCACGGTGGTGTGCAATTTGCTCCTCAGCCATATGCAGCAGAATACACTTTCATATTTCCACAAGGGCTTTTCCATTGGAATGAAAGTGTGTAGCCACAGCGCTTCATGTACAGATTGTAAAGATTACATCTTTACCTGCCCTGGGAGGTAAAGATCAGCAAGACATTTTTGTCCTACCATTTTTGTGTTAGGACTGTGCTCAGACATGCTCATTCTTGATTGCAGTATCTAAGTGTTGGTGTGTGGCTTCAATGGGAAGACAAGCACGAAGCCTCAGTGTTTCACATGTAGGTTGTAGCCTTCCAGCAGGCAGTAAGTGCCAGCAAGCCACTTCTGTTCTGCCACTTTTGTGTGAGAACAAACTTCAGACATATTCATTACTGGAGGTGGTATCCCTGTTTTGGTGCTGGCCCGTTGAGAGTGTAAAAACATGCTTTTGCAGGGGAAAGGAAGGATGTCGCTGCAGTGTTTTAGGTGCCTGTTATAGGATGTTGAGATAGGTAAATGCTGAAGAATCACTTCTGTCCTGCCCTCTCTTGTGTAGGAGCAATACTTCCCAGTCTTTATCATCATATCATTGCTAGCCTGTTGAAACAGCTTTTCCTTGGGCAGGAAAGCATGTACCCACTGTGTTTCAGGTGAGTTAATAACCTGTCCATGGGAGGTAAATGGCATCAACCACTTTTCTTCTGTTCTCTGTTGTGTGGAATCCTTGGATGTATTAATTAGGAGGTTGTATCCTCATTTTGTGGTTTGCCTGCAGAAGTGTTGGAAAGGCCTTTATCCTGGAAAGGAAAGCATGGAGTCAGTGTCTAAATTGTAGGTTATAAGCTGCCCATGGGAAGTAAATGCTAACAAGTTCCTTTTGTCCTTCTCTCTCTTGTGTGAGAGCAATCCTTGAAAATATTGTTGTAAGCCAAAACCTAATTTTTGGCAGGCCTTTGAAAAATTCAGGAAGTTTTCTTGTATGGGAAGGAAAGCATGCAATGCCAGTGTTTCAGGTGGGGGTTATAGGCTGCCCAGGGAGCTGATATCAGGAGGACTTTCTGTCCTACCACCTTTCATGTGGGGTCTGTTTATTTGTGAGATCTTTATTGTTGGCAGTATCTAAATGTTGGTGATGAGCTCTTGCCAGAGAACATCAGTTCCACTCTTTAGGAAGGAGAGCACTTCAGTGTTTCTGGTGCAAGGTACAGTCTGCCAATCAGAGAAAGGCAAAACAGGGCAAGGTAAGGCTAGGCAAGGCAATGAGTCTTAGAAGAAAGCAAGGCAAAGCAAAGACAGGAAAAAAGAGGTAGGAAAGTCAAGGTGAAGTGTGACTGACTATGGCAAAGCAAGAAGATGGAGTGGTGGGAATGGCAAGGGAAGGACATGGAGGTGTAAGTAAGGAAATGCAAGGTTCAGATGGGAAAAGCAAGGCAAAGGAAGGGCAGACAAAGCTGAGCAAGGCCAGGGACAAAAGCTGTAAGCAAGTCAAGGCAGGAGATGGGCATGCAAGGCAATGAAGTGCAAGGGAGTGGTAAGAGGCCAAGGCAGTTCTAGGGTTGGCTTTGTCAGGAAAGGAAAGGTAACAAAAGCTGACAGGCAAAACACCAGAAAATTATGTCAAAGGAAGAAAAGGGGTGTTCCTCTGGGAGGGTGACATGGCTGACAGGCAGGCTGAGGTGCCTGCAAATCAACACACGCAGCATGGGCAACAAACAGGAGGAGCTGGAAACCACTGTGCTGGAAGAAAGTTATCACCTTGTTGCACTGCTGGAACTTGGCAGGATGAATCCCATGACTGGATTGTCACTACTGATAGCTACAGCCTGTTCAGCAGATAAGGGCAGGAAGGAGAGTGGAGGGATTGCCCTCTACGTCAAGAAGTGGATTCCATGTGAGGAGCTGTCTTTGAAGAACAGCCATGAGCAAGGCAAAAGCCTTGTAGGTAACAATCAGTGCCCAAGGCAGCAAAGGAACCTTGTGGTTGGTATCTACTACAGGCTGCCTGATGAAGGGGATCCTATTGACAAAGGCTTCTTTCTAAAGCTACAGGAAGCATTGTGCTCACAGGCTTTTGTCCTGCTGGAGGGCTTCAACCACTGTGCAGTGGAGATCCTTTCTTGACAGATGACTGAAACAGATTTTCAGTGACCTTTTCAGTTAAGGTGTGTCATATGCAAAGAAATGTTGCCTTTGCCATCACTAGAAATTAATGCCAGCTGTAGATATGAGAAGATCACAAGTCTCTTGCTCACTGAATATTTTGAAAGACAGCAGACTGTCTTCAGCAAGATTTAGGATCAGATGCAAAAAGCCACATCTCTTTTCTGATTAATTTTGTGGCCACAATTTCACTTCTTTTGACTCTTAACATGGATAGTCTTAAACCCTATTTTGTCATCATTTGGTCAGCTCATGAGGTTTTTTTTCTTTTTAAAATTGTATTTTCTCAAGAATGAGAAATTGCAACTATCTACCTTTGAGTAGAGGAGCATATACAAAGTGTCAGGGTGAAAGATTATTCATACCAGCAAGGAAAAGGCAGGTATTGAAGGAGACTGTTGAAGGAGAGGTAAAATCTAAATGCTAAAACCGAAGACAGAGGACCACTAAGCAAATAAAAGCTTTGTCTATTTGCTTTTAAACTGATACAAAGCAAGAAAAAGTAAATTAGTATAACTACTTTAAATCTAGTAAAAAATGTGCTGAGATGTGCATTAAGACAAAGGTGGAAGTTTACAAGTTACAAATGCTTAAAACACTTCTTGCTAGGGATTGCATAGCATTGCATCAGGCAGTTTACTAGTCCAACTGTTCTTGAAAGATTTGCATCTCAAAAAGATGCAGCATATGAATTCTTAAATTTGACCCATAATGACATACACACAGACAAGCAAAACATTCTCTCTTCTCCTCCCTTTCTTTCTGCTTTCTTGTCATGGAGTATGTGACTGAGGAGAAACTGAAATAATCCATGAGTGACAGAGCTTTCTGCAATCAATCCTCCCTGATGGAGTGATCAAAGGCCAACTGTCATGGACAAAACAGGGCTTTACTCTTTGAAGTATATTTTATTCTGTTGAGATCAGCACAAATATAGGGGATGAAACTGACTTCCCATGGCTGCCATCCAAGCTAGGAAACTGTAATTCAGTACTACCTGCAAACTTTTTTGCTTGAATCCCCAAAGTAATGATCCTCTCTATCTCCATCCCTGAAACTCCAATTCTGTCAGCTTTTCAGTGCTCAGAAATGGACTAGTTAAGATAGCAGTGAGGAAAAAAAAGAACAAAATAAACATATTTTATTGTGTAAGTAAGTAGATTTGAGATGGAAATACTAAAAGGTAAGTATAGATGGAGCCCCACGCACACAGTTCTCTTTTTACAGTTGCACTTAAGGATTGTACTTCAAATATGGTCACACAGCTATCTTCCCCCCACACACACTGACTGCCCCTTAATATCAGAAACTAATCAGCCACAAAATTACATGAAATAAAACAATCTGAGAAATATACTTGAGAATGTCTGTTGTTTACAAAGAAGGTAATTTATAGTATACAATTACTAGGTAGATAAGGTAGAACAAGAATAAGGTAGATAAGGTAGAACAAGAATTCAAAAACTGGAGTGCATTACAAAGCATTTCTTCAAACATCCATTTTGGATTATTGCTGTAAGGTACTAATTGATCTGTTCTAGACTAATTTACAGACATTCATAAAATAGTGAAAAATCCATGCTTTAGAAACCTGGGACATTTCATGCCTTTGTGCTAACAGAACATGAGATGGAAGTGACTGGCAGTTTTCAATGTAGATTAGTAGCATTTAGAGTTTTTTTTCTGGTTTACTAACTGATTCTTCGTATTTTTTCTCCTTCTTTTCAGGTGATTTTTTATCTTCAGGTGTAGTCCATGGAGGGCTGTGAAACTTCTGTAGAGGTAAAAACATGGTATATAGAAAACATATATACGTAAGCAGAAATAAAAGAAAGTACGTTAAAATTCCATGGCAATGGAATTATCCCTAGAAAAGAGTCCGGATCTCTCTTAAAGAAAGCATGATTAACAACCGGCACAGTGCAAAACCATACAAGTCTGATGCTGCATACAGCTTCATATCACTGCATATTATATATATATATATATATATATACCAATTATATATGTATTTAATATTTAATTATTTTGGAAATCTCTCCTACTCCTGCTTCCAGGGCTATAGACATCACACTATCAAATCAAGTAATTTGACCACCAGCTCTTAAAATATTTAAGAGTTTGCAAATTGTTACTAGCCAGAAAACATTTTGAACAGATGAACTGCAATCAGATGCAGTCAAAGTCTGAACTAAGTAGTCTTCTCTTTTGAGACAGAACTTGGTGAAGAATGTGTAAGTATACTTCAAGTAACTGCATTTCACAAGACCTTTTAGTAAAACCCAACAATTACTCAGAAAGGGAATACCTGAAAGCTTGTCCCTGTTTCTGCTGCCTTCAAACGAGATGTTGAATCATTGCGATTCCCCAAACATGTCTTGGCAACCTGTCAACAGAAATGGCAGAGATAACTACTTCAGATTTTTTCCAAAAACATTCAAAAAAAAAAAAAAAAAAATCACCGGGTCTTCTCTTAAGCCTAGTTGATGAAATGGAACAAGTTTTCATAGCTGAGCTTATCCCAGCTTCCCATATCCCTGTAATAGTCTTCAACAATACAGTCTTGTGACAGCCAGTTTAACAATTTGAAACTCGATACTTATCCAGCTTTTTTACTTCATGTTTAAATCTCATCACCAATAGTGAAGTTTACTTCTACAAGTGGTCCTAGGGAACAGAAAATTAATTACAAGTGTCTTTTATGAGTGAGGAAATAGTAAAAAACAGTAGAAAATCAGCATTACAGTTAGAACTTCTCTATTACTATTCTCTTGTCTAAACTCTAGATCTCTAAGGTATAATAATCCCTGAATAGGAATGTAAAGTCACTGAATGAGGAAATTAAATGAGTCTCAAGGTGAAAAATCTTGGTGTTTTAATTGCTGTCATTTTATTCAAGGAATAATGTTATATTCTTTGCCAATATGCTTTTTAATATCTGGGAAAACAGAGTTGCACAGCATAAATAAAATCAACTACAAGGTAGATTTTTAAACCAAGGAGATCTCCAGATATGAAACCAGAGATTTACTCAACACTGAAAATTCTACTGAACTTAAACAAAAGTCCCTTCAGGAGCAGGATTAAGGATGTCATAAGAAAAGGAGTTGAAACATGAAATACAGTCAAATATTCATAATACTTGATCATTACTCTAAAAGGAGTTCACATTAGAATTTATCAACTTTTTTTGCTATTAAAAGTGATACATTTAAATGGAGTGGAAATGACAGGGTTTTTATAAAGTTTTAAGTCATCAAGACTCTTTCCAATGTAACAGTGGGGGGTTTAGTAATGTTTAAGCTACTGAAGTCAGTCTCTGAGAGGATGCAGATGGATTTGATGTGGGGAACTCTTTTTCATATTTTCCCACTCTAGCCAGCAGCAAATAAGAGTTGGATTCATATAGGGAATAATCAAGGCAGTATTGGTTAAAATAAAGTCTATTGATAAAGCACCTACTCCTTTTATGACAAAAAAATCAAACAAAACATGTGGTTTATGTCTTAGATAAAGACTAAAAAGTCAGATGACAGAGTAGCAAATTTTAGTAGACTTTTAATACTTTAAAACTTTTTAAGTGTGGTCCTGTCAAAAATTCCATTTAAATTATTTACTCTTAATCTAGATTTTAAAAAATATTTCAAGCTGAAACATCTTCAGAAAAAATGAGGATTTAGGTGACTTCTAGGTGTACAGCTTGAGGACAAAAGATACTATAGGTCAAACAATCAATAGTATTGCAAAATGTGTAATGAAGAGGATAGAAATAATGCTAATTAAATATGATAATTTACATATCTAGAATTTTCTCTGACTGTACATACTAGAACACGAAATCAGGTAACCTATTTCACCAACATAATTTATAGGAGATAGGAAGCAAAAACTATTAATTGAATTAATAAAGCTAAAGGCCAACTTCTTAAGACATATGCAAAGGAAGAAAACAAAATCAGGTCTGCTTTAGAAGAAATAACAGCAAATGATAAAACAATGCTTTTTGGGTGAGTAGTCTTGCATACTCTTTTCATAGACCAGGTAAAAAAGGCTATCTTGATAGGAAAATAGAAATAAAAACTTATGTCTGTAGTATTTCATATTTGTCCACTCAGAGATCTTTTCTTTTTAGGAGCACACCATATGTTGGAGAAAGATAGTAGGGACTTTTTCTTAGGAATGCCTTTATGATGTTAAAGCATAACCTATTCATTATTGACTCCCTGTCACTGTGAATCATTGTGTATCATTACCAAACAAATTACAGATTGAAGAACAACAGTTCAGTAGCCAGGATTGTAACCAGTTCCTATGGGTGAGGTGTTAGACACACAGACAGACACACAGACACACACACAGACACACACACAGACACACATAGGACTGGGTTTAACAGAACCCAAACTGAATCCCATCCACATATGACCTCAGGCACATATATAAACACAGACACACACACCCCATGTGTGTATTCATGGGCTTTTATGTGTGTATATATAAATGGATATATAAACACATAAGTATACAAATACACACAACACACATATCTTTGTGTCCCTCAGCTGAAGATCAGTGCAGGAGTTTAAACCCAATGAACTAGAATACCTTTCAAAACGTTAGGTGACAGACAAAGAAAGCAAAACATTAAATGTTTGTTATTGTGGTTAGCTCCCTCTAGGCCAAGTAGTGGATTGGTTTGTATGTCTGTCTGTGTGACTCTCTGTCTGTCAGATTCCTTCCCATGAGAGGTACACTCATTACAAAAGACAGAATGAGAGCTTGACATGGTAGAAACTAAGAAAAAGCAAAAATAATTTGCTGTGCTGCTTTCATCAGCTTAGCATGCAGCCCAATCAACAAAGTATCTGTGTGTGAAATTCTGGTTATAAAATCTGCATCTTGATTGGTAATGTATAGAAAATTTGAGAAGTTATGGTATTCAATTGTCCTAGTAAACAGCACTGCAAAGCTGGAGAGTTTCACAGCTGGATGTATAAATGACAAAGGTGGATAATTAAAGGGTGCATTTTTATTTTAAAAATTTTCAACAAGCCAGTCAGAACTCAGCATGTCCATTGGCTATCAAATCATGCAACTTTATCTGTGAACAGCTGAACCATGTAACTTGAAGTATTTTCTGCTGCATCAACTCAGCAAATCAGAACTGGCTTTATGGTCGAAAAAAAATCATAACAATTTAAAGTCAAATTAATCCATTCCCAAGTGGACAGGAAATCAAGTTTAAATAAGTGGTATTATAACAGCTTTTGCAGTTAGAAAATAATTCTGCTGCTCCTAAAGAGCATCATACAGATTGAATTGACCAGACATTGGAGTTTCAGCGATCCTTTGCACTGCTACTCCTTTTGGCTCCATGGGGCACAAAAGGCAGATACAGAAGTTGTTTGTAGAGTGTGATGGGGAGAAAGTACTGAGTTAATTCTGAAGAAAATCAACCAGATACAGGAGAAAAGGATGGGGTGGTTAGGTCAGCTGACAAACTAGTTCTCCTAGTTGCCATTAACCAGGTTAGGCTCACTGTTTACTCAAGACATGTTTTATCAGATTTGCTCATGAATTTGTTACAGATCTCTACTGGAAGCTGCTCTAATTACTGTTTAGAAGATGCAGAACAAGAAGTATGTGAAATGTGCATGTACCTTTTCAGAAGACACCTCTGCAGTTTTTCATATCCTTTTTCTGGTTTAGATCACAGTGTGCTAAGGGGATGCTTAAACTCAGATGATGTAACTTCTTATGACCTTCCTAGTCTTCATTTACAGAATCAAATTTACTTTAAGGATTTTATTAGTTTGAAATTTTGTTATAAAAATGGCTTTTTTTCCTCTTGCTACACCCTTTGGAAAACAATTGGAGAGAGCAATGTGATCAAAGCTCTGAAACTGAAACTGATTTAAGGAAATAAAGCAAAATGCTGTAGTTGCTTAGAAATGTGTACAATTTTGGCTCCAATACTGAATGTCCTTTGTCACTGAATGAATAATGAACGTATAGTGTTTGTTTACTGCAGGAAATTAAGGCAGTAAATAAAAGCACTATCACTTCTATTCATCAGTGAAGATTCTATAAGGACAAAGCAAAAAATCTAATATGACAACAGAGAACAAAGAATAATTTTATACATTCGTTGATGTTTTAGCAATACCAAATAGGTGGTTTAAAGCGATATGTTACATGCATAAGAATTATTTGACATGAAAAAGAATGAAGTAAATTATGGTGTAAAAGCCAAAATTTTGGGAAGACAGAAAAAGGAAGGGATACAGGGGAAAAAGCTCTGCAGAACTGGTTCTGCACAGAGACTTTCAGGAGTCAGACATAGGAAAACATCTCTGGATAAGGCTAAGTATTGACAGGATGCTTCTAATAAAGTGAAAATAAACTAAAGAATGCAAACTTTTACAACAATATTGAAATTAATATTTTTTTGGTTTTTGATGAATTTCGGATTCTGTATCACAGGAGATTCTACCTACTTCTGGCTATTACTGGTCCTATGTCAAATTTCATTACAGATAAATATCAGCAGTGTCTAATTTCCAACTTTGCTACTCTGTATCCCATTTGTCAATACAGTTTCATTTTTATTTGTTATAATGTAAACTACACTAATTACTGTGAACAGCCATAAACCCCATAAATATAAAATTGCAGAAAGATCACAAATTTAAGCTAGAGATGCTTAGCCATACAGACTTAAAAACACCAGTTGGAACCAGCAAATAACCATTTTGCTTTATTTTTTGCCTCAGTACCTGTAAGATTGCATGTTCTTCTCTAGTTAGTCTTCACTACCTTAATTCTTCCAAAATATAAATCACATTTTATTTATCAGAGACACAACAAAAGGATCTTTGTAAAGTTCTGAGAAAGGATTGCTGAAATATTAGGTTTCTAAGCAACAGAGTTTTAAGTACATCTTCACTAATTTTTCTTAAAAATGCTGCATTACATCCTTAACCATCCAACCTTAATCTTCCTTCATTTGAAGTTAAGCTTCTGTAAAAACTTCAGAAAAAATTACACACAGACAAGTAATGAAAAAACACAATTAAAACTCTTCCTAAGTGTTGAATTTTCTCCAAGTGCACAGGTCCAAACTGCAGCTTTGTATTACTGAAGTAATATGATCCTTTGGGAAAATAAACTCCTTCCAGCTCTTTCAAACTTAAAGGTGGTATCTCTAATGCCAATATATGAAGCCTAACTGTGGGAAAGAGACATTTTTAGTTCAGTTCTCAAAAATAATAGTTTCAATTCTTCCTTGTGTCCTTCTCTCTATGTTAATGGGAGATGGTGATGGTGATGATGGTGATGATGAAGTAAAAGTTTGCTAGACCAATGTCATCACCTGCTCTATTTTTATGTCCATTTTAGCCTATGTTAAGATGGACAGTGTGTCCATCTGCTGACTGACTAAACAGTTCAAAATACTAGTTGCTAGAAGTACAAAAAGCAACCACCAGCTTATCTAAATAACTAAAACCTTGATTTTATGGAAAAGTGAATCTTTTAGGTGTCTTTCATCACAGTACTTGATACTGAAACGAAATACTCTTTTGATTTTTGAAATATATTAACAGTTATTTTCTTTTTCTTTCTCTTTTAATGTATTCATTTCAGTAAAAAAGAGTTGTTTGAACTTCTGACACAAGTATTTACCCTAAATTATTTCAGTCTCTTCTAAAAGTATTCTACATTTCATCAAGCCTCACACAACTTTTCTAAGGAATAACTAACCTCTAGTCATAATCTAAATAGAGTTCACTCCAACTTCATAATGTTACATGTTTTTCTTCCCCTCCTTCAAATTTTATTAACAACTGAAGTTTCCTTTACCTTTAGATATTAAGAAATGTGCAACAGCAAGGTAAGCACTCTTATGGGTATGCAATTTCTCCTTGTTCTGTGGAGGATGTGGCAGAAGGGAGGTAACTTATAACCTGAACAAACTTATAACACCTTTGTAATAAATGGATACGGTATAATTAAAAAAATATATTGTATACTGAATTATGTAAGATTTTTTTTCCAGAATTTTCTTCATACTGTCATGATCACTAACAGCAAGTTACTCAGTTACCTCCACAGGGTTTTATCTCAAGATATAACAATATATTCAATATATGTTGAGTATTTTATATATATATATATATATATATATATATATATTTTTTCACCTGCAAATTAGTCAGAGTATCACTATACTTTCTGAACTATTGAGCAGAAAATCCTCAACAGTCAGAGCAGACTCTCACAACAAAATTTGTCTTGCTCATTTTTTTCTGGTTTTTTTTCCTGTTCTATTTTTATCTTTATAATTACAGCCACAATCCATGCATTTGAGATTTCTGAGAAGAGCTCATCCCATGCTTTTTGACTGAGTGTATGGTCTCAGTAAAAGCAGCAGATTTAGCTTTCTGTCAGAGCCATCATAAGAAAAACACAGCTTTACAGCTTTCCTAGACTGGCAGTGAACGATATCACATCCTTTCAATTATTATGCTGTCATGTCTTACATCCTCCCAAAGGCTTTGCTTTGTTAAACAAAGCATCTGTGAAGGCTGTGCCTGACTATTAGAAATAAATAAATTAGTAATAAATATAATGACATGTAAACAAGGGTTTTCATCTCACTATAATGCAGACAACGCTTCACCCAGGAACAAACAGATTTTTGAAATGGTTAAACATCAAATGACACCGCTTTCCACCACTGCTCTTCCTGCAACAGCTCTACCAATTCCATTAAGCAGTTTTGAACAGAAACCTTGATGATATACATGCACATATTGACAGCAAGGAGCATTTGCTCCTCAGCACTTTAATACAGAACATAGTGGCTTTATAAATTAATATGTCTACCATCCTGAATAGGAAAAGTCCCACTGACAGTCACCTAAAGCATTCATGTTTTCATACAAGCTAGATTAGGCCTTATTTTTCAGGTGAGCTCATCTTACATCTTGAGAATCACACTCCTGGGTGCTTTGATTTTCTTCCTTTTTCGAGGCCAGATGAAAATTCCCTTTCTCTGCTGAAACATTTTGCCAGACCTGAAAAATAAAAATATAAAATAATAATTAAAAAAATTAATGTAATCGTGATAAAATTTTAAATAAGCTACATCTGAAAATTCAGGATAACAATGAAAAACCAAGAGGTCATATACTGCAAACTGTTAACTACTTTATATACTGCTTTTTCAGCAAATTTTATACAGGAAAGTTAAAACTTCAGACACCAGTTTTGAAACCCTTCTTATGTCACTTATACTGCATTGAATTACTAAATAATATAAATGATGATCAGAAATTATGAACAGGACAAACCAAAATAAGCAGGTCACTATTTACAATTTAACTTGAACCATGAAAAATAGTTCAATTCATAGTTGAAATAAAATAGTTCAAATAGTCTCTGATCAACAGAGTTCAAATAGTCTCTTCAATAGTCTTAGTTTTATAGAGCAACTGACTATAGAAGGAAGTAATGTGGAGATAAACAAATTTAAAAGATCGATATAAATAATTATTTTGTTAAATAGTAATAAATGCCATTTAACATCTGTATTGAGTGACCTGTTTGCTTGGACTGAAAGAAATTACAGTTCTTCAAACCTAAATTTC
The DNA here is from genome assembly GCF_012460135.2 of Molothrus ater. Lineage (NCBI taxonomy): Eukaryota > Metazoa > Chordata > Aves > Passeriformes > Icteridae > Molothrus > Molothrus ater. The sequence continues at coordinate 1,569,226 of NC_050483.2, read as the reverse complement.
TTCCCATTGAATAACATAAGTGTATGTTCAATAAATGATAAAACCTATGTTCACTTGATTTCTTGACTACCTGACAAAGTGAAATCCCATGGGATGCCAGCAAAACCAGACAGCTTTAAGCCCTACTAACTGAGGAGAATAAATGCCTATGCATAGTACTTATTTCAGAATTTGATTCTTGCTTAAGATTGTACCTGAGCAAATGATACACAATTTCTCAGCATGTTGTACTCATTTCTACAGAACAAGGGGAAATTTGAGATTTTAGGTAAGTTGTCATCAAAAAATGAATTCCAAGTGTCACATTTTCAGATGTTTAAAGCACTTCCTATTTCTAGGACACTGGAAAACAAGAAAATTTCCAACTGTCTCCTGTTTAACCTTCAAAAGATTGAAGTCCGTTATTACATACTAGAACTCTTCTTTTCTCTCTCCCAAAACAAAAGACAAGATTTTATGAGGTTTTTCAATTTCTATAGGATTGCCTTAGGCAGTAGGATCAGATTCTGTAACCAGCTTTTAAAATCACTCACCGGAGCTGCACTGCTCAGACACCAGCCAAACCTGGGAGCAGTGAGTGGGGCTGCTTCATTCCCTGTTTTCTAACTGATGGACACTGCATCCCTTCATCTATCACACAGCCACTATCTCCAATTACTTTTCATACTACTACCCTAAGGTGACACTGATCTGCATGTCTTAAGTTCAAGTTTAAAACGCCACCACACTTCTCACAAAGGCCAAGGGAAGAAAGCAGAACAAGAGGGCAAGACCCTGGCTGGGTCCCTGTCGTGGTTTGACACTGGCCAGGCACCTAGGAAGTAATTCACTTACCCTCTCCTGCTATAGCTGGGCAGAGGAAAGGGAAAAAAATTAATGAAGGGCTCATGACTTGAGATAAGGGAGAAAAACACTCTAAGGGCAAAACATTTAAAGGTATAAAGGAAATTTATTATTAAGAGATTCACAGGAGGATAATGAGAAGTAAATGAAGCCTTTAAAACATCTTTTTTTTTCTCCCCAGCCTCTCCCTCCTTCCCAACGGCAGCGAAGGGAGGCAGGATGTGGGATTTCGGTCAGTTTGTCATTCATGAGCTTCTGTTTGCTCATGGAGTCTTTGCTCTGCAGTTAGGTCCCTCCCACGGGCAAAGAGTCTTCCCAAAACTGCTGTGGTGTGGGTCACTCATCCACAGGGTGCAGTCCTCTAAGGACAGGCTGCTCTGGTCTGGGAGCAAGGGCTCTCTGTCTCTGGGAGCAGGGGCCCTCTCTCTCCACTCAGGTCTCCCACTGGATCACAGCTTTCTCCAGCATCCACCTGCTCTGGTGTGAGCACTTCTCCCACGGGCTGCAATGATCTCTGCATTCCCTGAGGACCTCATACATTTCAGGGGCCAGCTTGTTTCACCACAGTCCTCACTGCACAGGAATCTCCTCTGGCTGTACCAGTCTGTGGGTTTCTCTGGGTCTGGATTGAAGGCACTTGAGACACTAATTCATGTTCAGACTCAGGTGTTTATTATTTCTTATCAGTGAAACAGTCTCACTACAGTGAGTTCAGCAGCTTTTCATTAGAAGGCACAAAATGGCCAACAATCTCTTGGTACAAGGTTTTTTAAGACTAAACTATCCAATTAAGAACTGACACCTGGATTATTTTCCCTTTTAACCCAATGACTGATCCCAAAGAGCTGCAATGGGGACTTTTCTGCCGAATTACAAAATGCCACCCAAACCCATGGAGAAGAAGGAAGAAGAAGCATGAAGAAGAAACCCAGGATAGCACCCTGTGCCCTCCATCTTGCTTCCATCCACAACACACTAAAAATCCCAAAACCTCAATTTCCCACCCAGTGATACACACACACACTACTCTCTATAATCACACCCACACTATCTCTATAATCTATTTCACACTTTTGTGGATTCCAGTCTGTCTTGAAGTCTGGGAAACTTTCTCCATGAATGAGGGTCAGAGTCAGTGCTGCCCTGGGGGTCAGGGCACCCCAGAGCAGACAGAGAAATATCCCCTGTGGTGCCCTGGATTTCCACAGGCTCTGATGCTTGGAGCACGTCCTCCCCCTCTTTCTTTTCCACTGACCTTGGAAAAGTTGTTTTTCCCTCACATGTCCTCACTTCCTCCTCTTCTCTGACTAGAAGAAAAATTGCTGCTTGTAGGTACCATTGCCAACAAGTTCCATTAATTCGAAGATCCCTGCAGGATCCTGTAGTGCTGAGAGTTTGATTTCATCTAGGTTCCACACTGGGGGGTCACTCGCCGTGTTTCCACCATTGGCCATTTGGCCACCACGTGGGCAGAGGCAGCTGCCATGGCACTGGTGCTACTTAACACCTCTCCTCAGACCCAAGCTGCCACCAGTGCCAACTCAGACTTGTTTGACAGTGCCAAGTGCCTCCTGCAATCTGCCATCAGGAAGCTGGGCTGGTGAGTTTTGTTTCCCAGAGAGAAGGTCAGGAGAAGCTGCCACTGCTGCTGCCCCTGCCCTTCTGCCTGTGGTGTGGCTGGCTGGGGGCTGCTGGGCAGGCAAGGCTCGCTGCAGGCTGCACCGAGATGGAGGCAGCCTGTGGTGTGGGAGCCGAGGAATCAGCCAGCAAAAGAATGGTTGCTCTCCCCTGGAAAGCCAACCCTTGAACAAAGCACACTAAAGTTCGGGTGAGGAAACCCTCCCGCCCACGATCCCTTGCTGTTCCATGTCAATGTGTTGTATCCCATTGAGTTTTCCCTTGTCACTCTTCCAAGTTACTGTATCCCATTTGTTATTTGTTTCTCCCCACCGCTCCAGTTCCCTATCTAAACCCCTGCTGTTCCCCGTGAAACACGAGCTGCTGGCCCTGGCTCCCTTTACAGAGGCCCCTGCTTTAATAAAGGCCTCCTTGCTGTGGAACCTGCCACACAGTGCTCAAGTCCCTTTTCTCCCTGTCACTCTCACCGCTGCTGGGCTGAGAGCTGGGAAATCCCTCAGCTGCCAGGATTGTGCCCCTGGGACATCTTTATGAAGATGCTTCTTCAAGAAGGTCATGGCACTCCTGCCATGGACACTGCCGCAGCACGGTGGCACATACCTGCACCAGGGACAGCCCCTGGCAGAGGTGCCCTGCTACTCCTGGAAAAAAATGCACTTGTGCTGTTTTGATTTTCTTAAATATGTCATCATAGAGGCATTACCAACCTCTGTAATTGGGCCAACAGCCTGTCCATCTTCAGAGCTGTCACAGACATCTTTTATGAAAAATCCTTTCCTTAGGATTTTTCCTCCTGAGAAGCTGAGAGGCCTCAGGAACAAAATGTCAACAATGATTATCTGCTGCTGTGGAATGCAACAGGTGCATCTGTGATTGGCCCATCTTAGGTTGTTTCTAATTAATGGCCAATCACAGCCCAGCTGTGGCTCTCTGTCCAAGCCACAAACCTTTGTTATCATTCTTTCTTCTTCTATTCTTAGCCAGCCTTCTGATGAAATCCTTTCTTCTATTCTTTTAGTATACTTTTAATGTAATATATATCATAAAATAATAAATCAGCCTTCTGGAACATGGAGTCAGATCCTCGTCTCTTCCCTCATCCTCAGACCCCTGTGAACACGGTCACACAGAGCCATCAGAGATATCAGAGATTGGCTCTGCTGGACATGGTGGAGCTTCCAGCAGCTTCTCACAGAAGACCCCTGTGGGACCCCCCACCCATTCCCAAAAACCCAGGCCGTGCCAAATCAACACAGTCCTTTAAATCTGAGTTCTGGCCAAAACTTCAGAGGGCATACTGCATCTATTTAGGCAGTTTAGTCTATAAAATTTTACAACCAACAATGACTATTTACATGAAAAAAAATTTAGAGACTTAGATACTTGGTGATGATGTCTGCAAAGGAAGACTTTGCAGACAGGATGTTTTATTATTAGAAACAACCTCTCATATAAAAATGAATATGCTATTACTTATCTGAGGGGGGCCTATTTACTAGATCTTACATAATAAAAATGACATCAAGTATTCCACAGGGAAATTGCTTGGATAAAGATTATTAACTCCTTCCCAATTTACTTAAAGCTTTCTAAACTGTACTCAAATCTTTTTAGTACAGGATTTCAAATGCAAATATTTTTTCAAGGAACATGAAATCTTCTATTTTGTTTTTCTCTTTGAAATAATTTAGAAGCATCTTCGTGGTGAGACCTTACAAGCTCGACTAAAACCCAAGCTTTACATTTCAGATCCTTGAAATAATTGTTTAAAATGTATTGAAGGTATGTGCTCACAGAATAAACTAGACTCTGCTGATGACTGCTTTGCTTGCAGCAAAACTTGCAAAAATACTTGAAAAGAAGCAAACCAAATGTCTTATTTCTTTGAGATCTCTTCCAAAGTTTGCAGTGGAATAAATAAGACCCCACTTCTCCTTCATGCCCTTGAAATTTCCTTCAGTTATGCTTTATATATTTTTCATTTCTAATAACAAACAGCATTTCTGAAAGGTGCACTATTGTTATAATACCCTCATCTTCACTGCTAAATAAAACTGCAAAATTAGGTATACTGAATCCCATCTTTCAAATTATTTTTAAACTTTGATATGTAGTTCAATTATTTGCCATATTATAAATAGTCTTACTGGCTCTTTCTTCTCACATGACTTTTTGGCATGACTGCACAACCCTTACTCTGTAGCCAGCAGTTTTTCACGTGAGATGCCAGAGTGCTAGGAACAGGACTTGCCAGAAAACCTGCCAACACCATATGGGTCACATCAATGCAATTTTTCCCTATTACTTAGAGAGTCACAGATTAATCTTTTCTACACTAAGGCCTTCTAGTGATAATCAATTTCCACATTAACAAAAAAAAAAATTATGGCACTCATACTGATCTGACAGAAAGATTGCACAGCATTTTCAATGTAAGCAAACAAACTAAGGAGTTTCTGGCAGAGTGCAAGTTCATGATATCCAAGGACCAAAAAACCCCAGTTCATGATGGCCATGATGGTTTTCCTCTAATGAATGTCTTGATATGGCCATTTTGATGAACTTTAAATACTGAAATAATGTAATTTGTCCAGAAATACATTTTTTTGCTGCTGAAGGTTTCATGGACCCAAACTGCAAACATTCAGAAACTACCTACAGCAAAGACTTGCTAGCCTGTCTTGGGTGTGCAGCTGCACCTGTCTGCACTTCCTGATATCTGTTTGGCATGTTGAGTGAGGCCAGCCTGAGAGCTCCCCCTGCACTGGGGCTGCTTCTCTTCACCAACCTCCACCAAGATTGCTATCCAGATGGTCTGCCAAGAGGTTAAAAATAAGGAACAGCCTAGGCAGGGCTGATCCCCACTGCTCAGCACACTCAGTTTTGTATTCTTCTGGGACATGTCTTATTCTTTTGAGATGGAAGTGGCTTTTGTCATGTCTAGGAGGTCACAGGTTGCTCAAGAGTTTGTAGCACTTATGTAAAAACTGAGCAGTTTTTACAAGTGGATGAAGCAAGTGGATGAAGTTGTCAGAGCTTTTCTGGGCAAGGTGCATCGATCAAGAGCTGGAAATGTCACCTTTCCAAAGTCAGTACTGACTGCTCCTGGAAACCATGGCTGTACATTGCACACACACACACACAGGCCAGCTGCCATGTTAATGCCTCATATATTATTTTGGCCAAGGAAAAGGTGCTAAACCTATAACCTTTTCCTTCACTCTTCTTCTTCGAGCAGCATCATTTTCAATTACAAAAGTTCACATAATTTTGAAGTGTATTATAGACTTTTGAGGTATCCTCCTAGCCTTACAAGTTTCATAGAATCATAGACTGGCTTGGGTTGGATGGGACCTTAAAGAACGCCTTATTACAAATTCCAATCATTGTAAAAAGTATTTGAGTATCTATTATACCTTTCCACAACAGAATTCACAGACAAAATATGTAATTGATATGCATATACTGATATATTTAAAAAACAATTGTATTTCTTTTCTTTATATTCTGATTATAAATCTTCCACAGTAACTCCCATGCAAAAAAAAAAAAAAAAAGAATAAAAAAGAGAGAAGTCAATATAAAAAACAGTAATAAAACTACTACTACTATTTATATTTCTATAAGTGAAGGTCACTGGATATGTATAGACATATATTTGGCATGTTTTCAAGTGGAGATAACTAGCTTTTCTCTACTGCATTGTCAATATTATTCAATATTAATAATATTGAAGTGTAGGTGTATCACTGGGTGAGAAATTGAGGTTTTGGGATTTTTAGTGTGTTGTGGATGGAAGCAAGATGGAGGGCACAGGGTGTCATCCTGGGTTTCTTCTTCATGCTTCTTATTCAATAGTAAGCGGGAGAGACATACTTCAGTTTTTATATCTATTTAATGCACATCTACAGAGATATAATTTTATAGGACAATTCCTATTCCAAATAGGACAAATTTTAAAGGACTGCAAATCCTATAATGAACAAGATCTTTAAACTTCTACATACTGTTTCTAAAGTAAGCATCTTTGTCATTATAGTTATTTCCTTTTTTTTCCAATTTGCACTGTATTCAACGATCTTTAATGTGGAAAATAGCTGCTTACTTTTATGTCAACACTCAGCACTGAGCATGGGTCTAAGTTTTGTGAATATTCTATAACAACCCCACTCTGATTAGAAGTGGAAACTGTTAGGATATATTCAACATGGACACCAAAAGATCACATTTCATTTTCTTTACATTTCACAGACGTTTGTATTGGTTATAAAAGAGTTTCTCCAAGATGAACATCCACAATGATCTCAAATAGCTGAACATCCATCAAAGTGAAAGAACTTCTCTTTCAAATAGTTCATTTGGGATGATAGATGACCTATCTAGATGTCAATTTCCTGAATAATTCTTTTCATCTACGAGTGCAGAACTTCCCCTCATAAATGCAGCTACCTCATAGCAGTATATTATGTTAGACATTATATACATTATAAATCTACGTTTTTTTCTTTGTAAGTCTTCTGGGGTCCTTTATCTCTTGAAAAAAACTATTCTAAAATAAAAAAAAAGAATTTAAAGTTTTGTTTGTCAAGAGCTAGGGAAGATACTGAATTTTTCAAACACTATTTATAGTATTTCCTACTTAATAAGTCTTCTACTTTAAGTCTCCTTGGGGGAAAAAACTAGTTCATAACCACCTCAAAGCAGAGGATCTCATAGATCTCAGTGAACATCCTTTCTATATGAAAGCCAGCACACACAGAAAGGATGAAGTGTCCCTGAACTGCAGCGAGCTGGAGGATGCCAGTCTCTGCCAGAGACCAGAGCAAAGCATCCTTTCTGGGGTAGTCCAGCACGACATGCAGCAAACTCACAAATGTGCTCAAAGATAAGAAAGTACCACAGAAAGAGAACATAAAAATAATAATAGGTCACCTGCCACTAGTAACATACAGAATGTATGTGCACTGACAGTATGGAGTGGAAATCTATTAACTATTCGCAGTATTTAAGTTTACACCCAAGCGCCTCCAGGAGAGCAAGGGTCTGGTAAAGGAGAAAAGACTCACAAGAGAGGAATACAATTCTAAAAATGCCTAGCTACACATACAAAGAAGTTCCATGTGTTTGTTATTGTGCATGGAATTCTGCTGTTTTTTTCTAATACAGCTTATTTTGAAAGCATTGCATATTTGAGATAATTTCAGTTTTCTAATAGAGCCTTAAACCAACACTTTCAGTTGCCTCACTTCCTTGGAACAACTGCAGTTTCTTATTTGTATTTTCATGCAGCTGAGGGTGTGAAAGCCCTTGTGAAAATGTATACAACCATTTATTTCTGGATCAATAAGAGTCTCTTTGTGATGATTTATTGTACCTCAGTTTTCAACAGAGTCAGAATGATGCATTTACTTCTATTCAACTGCCAAAACAAAAGAGGGAATATCTAAATTACATGCTTAGACAAAAATAAAAAAAAAAAAGGAAACAAATCAAAGTTCTGGTAAGATTATGCAAGAGAAAGAAATAAAATTAATTAACTGAAAACAGAATTTAGAAATATGTTTTCCTTGTAGTAACCTTGTGGAAGTCATAAATAATTTACATTAAACTGTGGACAAAACATTATCATCTTCTTGTAGCATATGTTGGTACGAAATATATGAGACAATGAAAACCTGAAATTATTGGAGTAAGTTGTTTAGGTTGGCTGTTCAGGAAAATTCTCACTAAATAGAACCCCACATGTCACACAGTTTTGTAGCCTAGTGAGATTAAACATTTACAGCCCAAATTATATTATAATCAACAATGGCCAGCAGAAAAGAATCCAGGTTGTTCTAAGTAGTGCTCAGTGCACACATACCTGAAAGTGTGCCTCCCTACTACTTAAAAACAAACTAAGCAAAGAAAATAAATAATTTAAAGTGTGTGATTGATACACTGTGCTGGTAAGAGAACTAACCTGTAAAAGTCTGGAATTTATTAATAGCCTACCATGGAGGATATTCAGGTGCATGCTGTGTACAGGGCAATTCCACTGCTACACACTTTTGAGCAGTTACCAGAAATATTCTTAATTAAAAAAGGTATCTTTAATTATCTGCAGATAACAGACCTGAGATCTGCAGCTACACACATGTGGAAGTACTCTACTACAAGACAAAAATTACTGAATTTTGCAAACAGATGCTAATCCAACATTACTTGAAGTTGCACAACACCACCACAAAATCCAGCTATTCATCTTTACGGGTCACTGAACATTAAAATTTTCCAATTTATACCATTTACAAGAGCACCTGTGCTCTGTAATTTACGTCTTCCAAATTTCTCATCTATTACCTGTAGTCATTAGGCTATTGTTTACCTGCTCTATTTTTGTAGAGGATGTAATTGCAAAGTGAATTTAAAGCACACTTGGCTTATCATTCTGCCAAAACCCAAACAGGCTTTCCTTTGCTAAAAATAGCCCAAATTGTTCTTCATGTAACAAACTCAATCAAACTATGTAATATAAATACCAGATTAAAATTTGTACATATGTAAGAATCTGTAAAATGAGTCCATGGAAATGGAAATTACATCTTGTCAGTAAAAGGCAATACAACATTTCAGTCCTACCATCAGCAACACTTTATTCCACAAGAGCAACCAGTGAAATTGATGAAATATTTGCTTTCTATGATCATCTGTAACCAGGTAGGTGTTCCCACAGCTGTCTACAGCTTCTGTCTCACTTTAATCATTTGGCTGATAATTAAAGAGGAGAAAAGTATCTCTTGAAAAGCATTTACATTTTGAATGTATAGCAAGATACAAAAGCTTGTGCCTTAAAAAACAACAACTAAATTACACTTCAAATAATCCGGTGCAAAAATTTAATGAAGTCCTCCAAGATCTCTACTACTCTGTAGGTAGATGCTACTACATTAAACATCAGGAGTCTTCTGACTTTAATAGGTAAAAGAAATTCTCTGTTGCTGCTCAATTCCTGTTATTTGAAGTCAGCTGGGCTAATGATAAAAATATTTGCCAAAAGCCAGTGCTGCTTCTAACGATGTAGCAATGTGTGATGTGAATACATATTATGGATTTGGAGGAGAGCTTACTGCTGCGGGAAAGCTGTTAATGACACATTTGGGGTTTGGTCCTGAAAGTCCTAAGCACAACCACAGCAATTTCAGTGGAAGCTGAGCAGGCTCACTGCCTTTACAAGACTTTCCTTGCCTCTATTTCTTTAATCCCTAAATGCAGTATTTTTCTGTGACACTTCTGATCTGACATTTTCCTGAGATTAGTTTTCCATCCTGGCACATGCTTTAAAGAAAATGTTTGTGTAGTATTACAGGATTGGAGTCCTGAGTTCAGATCGTAGTTGGGTCACTTGCTTATCATAAAGTTATGCCACAGCCATTTTTATAACTAATCTGAGAGTGTGTTGCTAAGGCCCATGGACATCATTTGCATAGATATCTCAAGAGAACAGGGTCCTAAAACCTTTATTTATATTGTGTAGGCATGCATATGCTGTTGGATATATTTAAGAGCATAGACACACCATTCTTAAATTGCTTTCAAGGCACTTTACTGCAGCAAATTTACTTGAGCATTTAATACCTAGATAAAAGGAAAAGCAGAATAACCTCTAAATGGCAAGGAAAGAATTACATTTATTACTGAAGGTTCTATGTAGCTCACCCAGAAATATGACTGGATTTCCCACATAACATATCAAGACCTTCTTGAATTATTGTTCTTTCAAAGGACTTTATAATAAACTTTTGTCATGCATATCATTAATCCTTCTATTTAAATGATGAAGTTTTAATTTGTTGTTTTCCTTAGTCAAATAAAAAACTGGGGCAAATTGAGAAATAACTGGCTTTGCATGTAGTGAAAGCTGTATCTACTTTTGATCCCCTGTAGTTATTTTATGGTTCAGTTCTGTGGAATATTATCTTTGCAACAGATCTGATAAAAAAGCACTTAGATACCAATATTTTTATAATATTTCTTTAAAGGCAGGATAGCTCTACTATGGTTTTCTTCCCGACAGTAACAAAAGTGTCCTTCAAGTCTCATTTGGGAATATAAACTTCAGATTTCAGGGTTTTCTATTACTGTGTAATATTCTGTAATACTATTATATTACACATTTCTTTTTATTCAGGAGATCTTTTTAAGTATAAAAAAATATTTGAAAATATTTTTCCCCAATATACCTTGAATACTATAGTCCTGAATATGCAACAAGACTGCAGAGCCCCCTACAGCTACTCCCAGTACCTCCAGAACACTCCCACTGTTCTGGATATTACACTTTTTTCCTACTTATGCTGCCACCCACAAACACCAACCCACATCCATAAGCAATTTAGCAGTCAGAATAGCTGAAGAATTACAAAGATAGATATAGAGCACTGTGTGGCTGACCTGTGCAAATCAGAGCCTTGGGGTAGCTGAAATTTCATCACCTAGACAGTGCTACTCACTAAAATAAACAAAATGAAGCAAAACCTCACCCCCCAGCCAACCTTCCACAACCCCAGATAAGAAGGACAAGATGGCAGAAAGCATGTAAGGGAAAGGGCATCCATAGCAATATTAAAAAAGGGAAGAAAATGAAAGAGGCATTGGAGACAAATGGTAAGTTAAAGGAAATACGGTATGTTTTGAAAAGGTGTCTGCATGTCGCTAACAAGAGCAGATATTCAGGCAATGTTGTCTTCTTGTCTCCGGGTCTTTAGTTCTTGCTTGACACATAAATCAAAACCTATTTGGAGCAATGAAAAAGCATGGATCTGATAAGAATCAGCATGCTTGAAAGGGCTCACCTACTGTGTTTTGCAGTAAACAGTGTCCCTGATTTAATAAATGAAGAAACAGAAGTACAGCATGGCAAAATGCAGGATCAACTGATTAGTGCAAATAATAGGAATAGAGCTTTGTTTCATTCAGTTGCCCATGTTGCATTTTACAGGCCTTACCCTACTCAGGGCAAAAAGCGAAACAGCAGTCCATTGAAATTAAGTGTCTTATGGCAAAATATAGAAATAATTTCATCTCCAGACAAACAAGTCTTCTTTCAGACCCTGAACATGAAAAATGAATGAATAAATTTTTGGCGTCCTGAGACTTCACACATCTAAAATAAATTAAAAAATGGGAATAAAGAAAAATCAAGATGGCAAGTAAACTGTGGTTTACATTCTGCATAGGAACAGAAAATCTTCAGAAATACACTGTAATAAAATTTAAAAAATGAATAAATATCCAACTGCAAACACAGGCTGCACATCATTTGTACAATACAAACTGTATAGCAGCAGGATAAACCTGGACAACCTGGACTGTCATTTGTATCATATTTGCATCATAAGCTATGATATCTATCCCATTAGTATTTTACATTTCTCTAGACCTCCTAGCATTTGGGAAAAAAAAAAGTTGAGAAAAAAAAATAAACCAAGCACCAAAACTTCTTCAATAAATAATATATACATTTTAATGATGTATCTGGACACAAGCTGGGGTAGTTATGTCTGCTTGACAGAGATTTGCTTGCTGTAGCTGAAGATGTAAGATTAGCATGGTGATACAGTACACTAAATATCCTGCAAATATCTAGGCACAGTATTATTGTCTGCAGCTGAAGGGTCACCTTGGCCACATTAAATTGCTCTTGGTATTTATGTAACACTTTTACTGCCTTTCAACAGAATTTTATGCAAGTCAATACCTTTTTAAAAAAGCTAGGCGATGTGCTTCTGCTATTTTTGGCTCTAAATTCACACAGAAACAATTTTATGCAACTCGACAGAGGCTAGTTTAATCTTAAATCATGCAGTTGTGATGATTTTTCACTTTTTCGTTCCACTTGATCTGTAGTGGGAGTTAGACTTTAAACTTTTCTGTCTACCCTTGTGATTTTCTAGGGGATGTTCTGCCATAGCATGACAGAAATATACAAGAAGATAAAGCATGGAACCACAAAAATCACACTTTTTTCCTCCCAAATGTCTCATGATTCAGAGATACAACTCTTGCTATTGTGACAGTCCAAACTATGGTGTTACCTTCACAACTAGAAATGGTGAGGAAAGCAGTTGGTTCCCTCAGATAGATCTGTTTGTCAATCTATCTATCTATCGATCGATCTATCTATCTATCTATCTATCTATCTATCTATCTATCTATCTATCTATCTATCCCTATATATCTATCTCTATATACATATATACAATATGTATATTTGAAAACATTTTTTTGCTTTTCTCTGTTGGATTCAATGAGCAGCTAACCCAGGGAAGAGGCATCTCTAATCTAACATTCATTGATTAAAACAGTTTCACAATATTGGTGTTAGTGAAATGACTGAGTATCTTTCCTCTTATTAATTTTTCTTCCTAGAACAGCTGTGTCCAAAAATTCATGACTGGTTTGTTGTTGGTAGAGGAACAGATTTTCTTCATGCTGTGTGAGAGTCATTACTGTTTGCTGTACAAGCACAGAGAAACTGCTATAAAAGCAGAGCAAAACAGATTGTGAAATTTCAGTGCTAATTCAAAGCCAGACCATTTGATCAGAAAGACAATAATACAAAAATCAGTACAGTTAAATAAAGATAGAGAAACCTAAAAACACACAGGTAACCACTGGTATTTTTCATTCTAATTGCACTTAACTGGTCATAGATGTGGGTAACAATAAACAACAATAAAAAACCACCTTTCATTTAGATCAGGAATAAAGATCTTGAAATTAAAAAATGCAGAATAAGCATCCTATTTGAAGCTAGAATAATTTTAGTTTCACCTAGCGACTGAAATTTCAGTTACAGACATTTCTTCATGGCAAAACTTATGCCAAGGAGTTGAAGAAGAAATTTTGTATTTTCAAGAAGAAACAGAATGTGTTTGTTTAAACACATGTAGACTTCACATCAGGAGCTAAAATATAGGAGAGGTGACACATAAAAAGTTCTAAGACTTAAAAGAACACATAATGAACTAAATATAGCTTCACTGTAAAAGGGAGTAAAGAAACTGAAGGTATTAGGCAAAAATCTTTGAAGTACTCCACAGATGTTTAGGGATGGGTGTAGAAGTTTTAGATCCTATTATAAAACCTTGAGATCTATATTTGTATTCCCATAAATACAATTTTTTTAAAAGCCATTCTACAAAATACATGTAATGGCATAGTACTCCTAGGACCCTTTACATTAAGTGATTAGTGAAATATTAAGCAAATAGTTGTCATTATAAAATCTTAAATGAATGAGGAAAATGAAATAAAAACGTAGGACTATAATCAGAAGACCTTAAGTTTTAATATCTCTACCTTACAAACTTTTCAATTGTTCTTGATTCTGTGCTTAATGATTCCTCTGGTAAATATGAAAAATGAAAGGCAGTCTAAACTCAGATTTCATTAAGATAGTGACAGTTTTCATTATAAAGAGCTGGCAGGGTTTACAAGGGAAAGAGGCAGCTGTTGGACATAGTGTTTACTAATGTGTTTATTTCAACACTGTTCCTTTAATCACATTTTTCCTAGTAACTTTGGCCTAAGTTTATTGGCTTGATACTTGATGTGTCCTTTTTCTTCAATTTTTTTGGCTGTTGCCTGGATTACATGCCAGTGTATAATTTGCCAGGGCTGCACTGAATTCAGTGGTGATATCTTGGCTTGACAGGGAGAGACATTTCCATGCAGGCTTTTAAAAATAAAAGCTGCATCATTCCATATGTTTGGAAAGAGCTTGACTCACCTATTTGAATAATAGATAGTAATGGGGTGGACAGCAAAGTCAGGTGGCACTAAGAGTAGTCAGCACTGATGATACAGTATCAGATGCTAAATTATTCCCTAAGGAAATTTACTGTCCTGTAAAATTTTATCTGTTCATCTCTTTAATATCTAAAAACCAAAATATGGTTAAGGTTAATAGAGAATAAGGGATGGTTAGAATTCTGTCTAGCTGACTGGATTTCAGAGTTATCTAGTAATTTTTTCCATTTGTTTTTTTTTTTCCATAATGAATGTCCATGTACTAACAGGCAAAATCTGGACTTCTGTTACACTGGATATCAGCATGCAAAATAGAAAAGGTCTGAGTTACATGTTTATAGCTCCTTTTTTGCTGAATTTCTGCTACTGAGGTCACAGATGAAAGATTATCTAGGAGTTTTTATACAAGTGGTAAAATGGTAGAATAAAACTTTCAAGGTGTATACATCAAGAATTGTATAGATAATCTTTGTGGCAAATATTATGCCAGGTGAGACAAGATGTCCACAGGGGTTTCTTCTGTCCTTAATGTGTATAATGACATTAAAAATTCACAGCATAAAGCAACTATCAGTGGTTCCAAAATATGGCATCAGAGAGTGCGGATAGGAAGCAAACCTTTTTTGTTAGTGGCTTAGTTGCTTATTCTGTCTAATGCCAGAATGAAGTATGGATCATTTCACTTCAGATTTATTCTAATAATCATTTGCTTAGCAGTAACTCTAGATGTCTTTTTAAAATTTATCTGTAGCTAAAACACAAAGAAAAGGAAATAGAATTAATCAGGTTTGAAAACATTCCATTTTGTTGAATACTCAATCATATAATAAATATTATTATAGATAAAATAGATTATTATTATTAGATAAACTTGTTAGTAAGTTTTTATAAGTCAATTACTTCTATTAGATTATATTTAATCCTGTATTTTCACATTCCCTTATTAACAGCTACATTTTGAGATCATTTTTTCTTTTAAAATACCTAGTACTTTGTAGATGCAAAGCTCAAGGATTGCTAGAGATATGGGTATATGCTCTTGCAATTATATGTATATATATAAACTACATGTATAAATACACCTTCTGCTTCATTTTCCCACCACTTCTGAAGTCTTAAAAGAGGCACCCTTCATGTAAGGAAAGGATCTTTCTTTTCTATAACTATTAAGATACTTAGCATCTTCAGCTGTGTGTGGGAGGTTGATGTAATACTTAAGAAACTGAAACCACCAAATAAACACATTCATTCAGCAACACTCTTCATTTCCTACAGCCATCGTAAAAGGAAAAGCAATTATCTACGGGATAATGAACACTGTGTAACATTACTCACACTCAGAGCAGCAATAATACACACCAGAATACACTTTGAAGGCAATTACAGCCTTCCCAAGTGAATGAAACAGCTATTCAAGTTAGTCACAGACATGAACGTCTCTATTTCCAGGAAGACAAAGCCAAAGATGCTAAACACTGGACAAGGTACAGACCCTAGGAAGGGCAGCTTGATGAATCTGGAACCCTTCTGAACCATGACCTGAATTCCATAAATGGGGTCACTTGGAAAAGTGCTTTTCCTTTTGAGGCTTTGACTTTTCTTCTGCAATTCTGCTTGCAAAGAGGATTTTTTAATTGATTTAAGTCTGGTAAAGGAAACTTTTTTTAAAAATTCCTCTTCTTGCCTGTGTGAAAAAAATGCCTATTTTATGATTGGCTTTTTGCAAATATTAAAATGAATGTTTATATGTGTTATGTTAGAAAGTTATGCTGTGTTACTTTTCTTAAGTAGTGTGTTAAATATAGTTTTAGGCTATAACATAATGTTAAAATAGAAACTATGCTATGTAAGATACTTTTTTTAAAGAGAGGACTCGCAGTGAGATAGCAGCCACGGGACACCTGAATCTTTCAGAGAAAGAGAATTTATTGCCCCATTATCAGAAGAAACGAAATTCTTCCTGCCCCACTCAGCCCTGGAGACACCGTCAGGATTGAGAGGAAGAAGCTGACACTGCCCAGACAGAATCCTGTGTTTGAATGGAATTTATGCATCATGGATGAGGTGTATGAATATGCAACAGGCTGTTGCTTTTAAGGGTTAATCCTCTGTTAACGTGGGGCCTTTTTCGGGCTCGTGCTGCCCAGAAAAAGGTACCCAGACTGTTCATAACTCTTTGTTCTTATTGTCTCATATTGTCCTAATCCAAACTGTCCAAATTATTATTATTCTAACTATATTGCTATATTTATAACCATTTTACTATTATTAAACTTCTAAAATTTTAAAAACAAGTGATTGGCTTTTTTCACACCTGTTTATTTAAGTCCCTTCTAAACAGTTGCCTTCATAAAAATTACCTAGCAATATAATAACATGACAACAGTTCCACCAACAGATATACAGACTATTGTCTTTCAAAAGATATGAGAGAAAAGGGACTTAATAAATAATTTATAAATTACCTCAAAATATGTAATGATTAAATATTTAATAGTAACTAATTATATTACTCCACTGCTTCAAATACTCAATTTTAGCACCATCCAAATAACCTTCAAGGATCTGAACCAAAATAAACTTGATGTCAGAAGTTTTTGATGCAAATGAATGTCTGCTTTTCCATTATATGAGAGCACATTCCTTCAGACTAAATGACATTTAATTTACTATTTTTTATTTTGCATTTAATCTATTATTGTTTAGCACAAAATAATAAATGTAGAAAAAGGGGGAGATAACCATTTTGTAAGATGATGGGATTCCAGGTGTAAGGCAGTAAGTCGTATTTTACATTGCTCAGGGCTAAATTGAACTTAAATGGCTTGGATTTAATCAGTACTTCATTCCTCAATTCTTATGCCTTATGATTCAATGCAATACTTCTAATCAACTTACTAGAAAATTCCTAATAAGGGCCAAAATGCTCAATGAATATTTTCTTTATGAATATTTTCCAATATTTTCCACATCTTTGCTCAAATCAAAGAAGAGGATCTTAACTGTTTTAACATAAAACAATTTTAACTTTCTCTAATGTTTCCCACTTGGCTGCCTATACACATATCAAGGCAAACTTTGTAAGATTAATAATACATATTTTATAAAGGATATATGCATTAATAATTTTCAAATAAATCTTCAATATATCTGTGGTTAGCAAAATTCCCTTAGGAGTACTTTCAGAATTACACTCTATTTTGTAAACCACTTTAAAGGATCCGTTAGCTCCTCTGCACATTTTCTGTGTTCATTTACACAGAACATCCATAGAAAAAATTTGGAAATGGGCTTACTAATGTGCAACTGCAAAGACACATAAATTCAGTCTTACTGTCATTGCTCACATGCACATATTTTTTAACAGAACGTGTATCAAACACATCACTTAGGAAAGTCAAAAGATGAAAAATATATTACTATTTTTCTGGTAAATGCAACTTCAACTAAAATTAGAAATAGTGCACATTTACCAATCACCTCTGCTGTCACCAGGAGAAAAAAAAAAGAAAAATTAAAAAAAAAATCACTTGATCTGAGTAGGTGAGGAAAGATCTGTCTAAAATAATAACATCTGAAAAGTAATTAAGGGGTTTTCTCTGTGTCTGAGAGAGAAAAAGCATGTCCATAAATCTGCTGAGCATCACAGCAAGCTTGAGGCTGCTCTAGTTTGGGGTCCTGGCCTTAGACTGAAGCAAAATTAGGTAAACTGGATGTATGCTGTAAATGCTAATCCACAGCTCCATGTGAGACCATTCACCTTACCTAACAATCTGGATTTTGATCTTATTCAAAACATTTCTTAAGAAATTCAAATTTTGTAAATACATATACCTTCAAGCAGTAATCCACAGTATTTTGAGACATATTATGTAATAGATTATGGGAGATTTTATTGAAACATCTGAGAGGTAAAGAGTTAATTAAAAAAGGATATTTGGAGTGAGTAATTATGGAGTAATTTTAATTTACAGGCAAACAGATCTGCAGTTAACAGCCACAAAAAGTGCAGCAATAAACAATTAATAGTTCCCTCTTTAATCCATTAGCACATTGCTAATTTCAGAGTTGAACCCTGGGGTAATGGGCTACTTAAACTCTGCAACAAAGAGGAGTGAGGTCAAGTAGTTAATGACATGAAGATAGATTGTGCCACTAAAACTTGAAGGAAAAGGAAATTGTGTGTGTGTGTTGGGGTGGGCTTTAACACACTAAATAAGAGATACCAGGTACTTATTTCCATTTCCCTTGATTGTATTCAGTTGAAGAAAAAAAAGCCCTCTAAAGCTAATATACTATCAATATAATGTACTAACAATGAAGACTTCTGTAGAGTAAGTAATAAACCCAAAGAGCTTTAGGTTTCAATTTCATGGTCTCTGGTGTTAAACATTTTTCCAGCACGTATTAAAATTTGATTAAAAATTAGGAACAGAAGAAAAAGGGCTGTAGGAAAAGTTCTGTGGAATGAGGCAACAGCAAAAACATAATCTAATGTAAATTTCAGAAATAAAAGATATGAGCAGGAGTTGCCATAACCTTGTGAACGACCATTAACATTAATACAGGATTATAGCTGCCATCTAGATGATCATAATGAGAATAAAACTCTATTAGCCCAAAGGCAGCAATGAAAAGCAGAATAGGAGAGACTTACATGAATAAATAAGTCACGCTATGCATGCGTTTGCAATTAAATTACCTTCTATCTGTTTAAAAACAAAATTCTTTCTCCATTAGCCTCACAGACACTCCCAGTACCTGACATTTCTGAGGTAAGTTTCATAGGAGACATGTATTCCTTTGTCTCTGAAATTAAATCCTAAAACAATTGATGGCATCATTTTTCAATGCCATTTTATTTGTCTCATGTTTATGGATTAAGAAAGGCTTCTATGATTGCATGTCATTACTGCACAGTATAGAATGTGTCTGACTCTACACTCAGTAATTGACTTTTTTTTCTTTTTAATTACAGTTTTCTAATCCCCTGGTTAAACACAATGATCTACGGGTCACTGAAACTGCAGGTTTTGGTGGCATCATTAACTGTGGCAGAAGTAAAGTTGGAGGCAACAGAAGTCAATAAGTTCTGAGGTACCAGCAGCTGACTCCTAAAACCTAAATGGAGCACAAATCCATACACTGCCCTCAATACTCTTGCTGGTCACTTATAGCTGGCCATAGACAGAAATATAGGAAAACTGAGGTAGGAAAGGACCTCTAAGATCAAGTCAAACCATCACCACAAGGTCCACCACCAAACCATATCTAGGTGTTTTTTATATTATATATCTAATATAAAACCACATATATAATATTTGTGTGAAACCTGTTAGGTTTTCCTTCTGATAAAGTTATGAGGCCACATGTTATTTTTACCCCCAACTGTGAGCATACAACTATTTTCAAATAATAACCCTAATTACAGAATTACAGAATTACTGAATCACAGAATTAACTAGGTTGGAAAAGTCCTTTGAGATCATCAAGCTCCATTCCATTCAGCCTGTATTCTCTCCATTGATACAAGGAATCTGATGTGGCATTCATAGGTTGTCTTTCAACCTATGCTATGTACAATATGGGAATGGGTGCTATTGTTTACTGTTTGAATTTCAAGTGCATTTCCACTCTTAGAATAGTGCAGTTCACAAAATACACAAAGCCTGCAGGGCGTTTATAAACAATAAATTAATTTGGGGAATACATGGAACAATGTTTTTGTATTAGGAAAAAAACCACTATGGAACAAGCTATCCCATATTATTTTGGTATCACTGTGTTTCCCATGATTGTTTTATTCAAGCTCAGTACTGGAAACAGAATTTTCTTGTTTTTCTTCTGATTTTGGTTTGCCATTAATTTGCCATAGTGCTGCTAAAGTTCATTTTGTTGTACTTGGAGTACAGGTTTTTACACAGCACAGCCAAATATATTATTACAGTTTTTGGTTTGTTTAAGGTGTAATGTTAACGTTTTCCAGAAAGAGGATTTGATAGAAATGGAGTAAGAATGCAATCTCTCCACTAGCTCCACATAAATTCACGGAGTTTTTCTGTCATGCCAAGACTAAGTGCAGAAAATGCACCACTAGGTCTTCAGTAGCAGTGCTTTGATTCTCTGACTACCCCAACCACATTGCCATGGCTGGCAGCCCAGACCATGCTATGATTTCCATCCATAAACTACATTCTTTAAGTATCCAGGTCCTTAGGCATTGATCTGGAGGATAAAAAGGAAAGCAGAGTTGCAGTCCTCTTTTGTTTTCATTTTTCTTTTTCATCACCAACTCTGTAATGGGAACGAGGCAAGAAAAGTGCTACAACAAAAGACAGATCCAACTCTCCACTAGTTTGGAAGCATTTTCCACTGGCAGAAAATAGAATAGTTATTGACATTACAGTGCAAAAGAAAATACATAATAAAAGTAATAGTCAATAATACAGAAAGATAAAAATCTCATGGTTAAGGATTAATGATCTGCTTTCTGGTTATGCTTGATTTTAGTTGTGTCATTGAGTTTATATGCACAGAGCCCTAAATCCATTTGTCACTGTGTACTTTTGGCACCAGTTTTGTGTTATGACAGGTACATGACAGGCAAAATGGCTTTGAATTGAAATATTAGTGGCTATTAACATGGTAAATTCTGTATTTTATATTCTTATTCTGCAAATACTAATTTATTGAAGACATGTCAAAAAGCAGACCTCAGACTTATACTGCTTTTGATCACTTTAAGATTACTTTTCCTTGATTTAAATGTAATAATTTCCCATTACTACACAATTTTTTCCAGATTAATGAACTATCTAGGACAACAACTTTATTTTGCACTGATTTAGGCACTCAATAGTGCCCTGCTTTGCACACATTTTTAAACCTAACTTATTCTTTTTCATATCACATTCTCTAGAAAAAACAAAATGCCCAAGTACTTTCTTTTCAAGAAATGCGGCAATTTCTTTCCTAGTTATCCTTTCTACAGCAGGTTCTTATGCTTAATATCTGTAACAAGCTCTCAGGTATCACAATTACCAAAAATGAATACAAATACACAACCTACTTATTTGGAACTTTTTGTTTGTTTGTTTGTTTTTTTGTTTTTTTAAATGAGGAAGTAACCCCATCCCAGGGATAATTGCCCCCAAGTGGTACAGCTATCATATACTGTATGATCTATCCTTCCATGGGTTTAAAGTAAGTTTGCCATTTTAGAAAGTAATTTTTAGCCTGGAAGACAATGATTTTAAGACATTTACCAGACAAATTATCATTTGTTGCCTGAAGGTGAAAGTGCTGCTCATCTTAAGTTCCCACTTTTATGTATGATAACACATTTAATTAATCACATACATTTATATTCCCCCCAAATACTAGCCTGCTGTATCAAAATATTTATGCAAATCTAATAATAATGAAAAAGAGAGCTATACATCTTTATTTAAGAGTTAACTGGTGTTTGTCAAAAGGAAAAAAAAGCCAAGGAGAAGATATATAAGAAAGGGGGTCATAAAAAAAACCCACCTATACAGCTCAACTGCAGAGGGTGACTGACTATGATTCTTTAACAACTTCTTTCATAGTAGCAGATTTCATTAGTTTCATAATCACAGATAATACACAGATCTTTAATAATGAGGTGTCAATGTGTGGAAGAAAAGGTTTGCAGACCATTATTCTTTCAGACATTTTCATGGCAGATGCCAAGTGCAGAGAAATATGAGAACTGCCTTAATTAGGAGGCAGATTAACTTATTCAAGCACTTCTGGATACAGAGGACTAGAGCCTGGTTTCTCAAAGGCTACAGCACAGAAGTACTGACACATTTTACCAAGTACATTAAACATAAAATCTACCATGATAATTGAGAAAAAAAAGGAGGAGTTCTCTGTATTTCAGTCACATATCAAAAATCTAATTCTAATCTTTATTCTGTATTCACATGTCCTTATGTGCAACATCAAGGAGACCCCAAATCCAAAGGCTCTGACCCTAGACCAGTGTTAAACAGAGACAAACTGTCTAGCTGGCCCTTATCCTTCAGTACTTCTCTCATGACAGAGGCATGAACACTTCCAACCTGAAGAAAAGGACAATAAGAGCAAGATAAACAATTCTACAGCCACATTAATTAGGAACAACATGCTCCTGAGATCCCAGAGAGCTGCTCAGCCTGCATTACCTACAAAAGAAAAGTCTGCCATCCTGTAGAACACAGATCCAGGAGCTTAATCTAAATGGACACTATCATACCCATGTGCTGCTGCTAATAATTAATACGGTGCTTTTTTTCCAGAGGTAATAATTTTTGGGAATGATGGTTTCTTCCTGCAAATCAGTTATTAATAAACCAGCAATCATAATTTTAAGAGTAGTGATGTGATATCCAGTTTTATAATTACATTCTGCTTTCTGAAATTGTATTTTAATTACACATAGAAAGATTACTAATTTTGGCTTCAGCCTATGCACTAACAGTAAATACCAACAGCTGCAATATATAAATTGCAAATGGCTATGAGTTAGCAATTCCTATTTTTATTTCAGTTTTGTAATGAAAGGAGGACATTGAAGTGTCCTTCAGTCATTCTTCTGTAAAACTTCCTTTTCACTGAAATTACAGATTTCTTCTAGATCTATCTATTCAATCAGCTGAATTCAGGAGCAAAATGCAACACTGGAGATGAAAATTACTAGGACAGTTGTTAATCAGTGTGAATCCTGACTGTATTATAATGTTTGAATTTACTGGCTCAAACCAGTTTTCATCTTTTTCTTTCTTCATGCTTTCTCTGAAACTGCCCTTTTCATCTTGCAAGACTGGAATATTCCCTATTGTCAAGTTCATTGATCCATTTTGGCAATTTTGATTTGGGTGTCCCAGATTATTTTATGGTTTTTGATATAATTTTTTTCTACTGAAAGAAACCATGATAAGCAATCCCATATTACTGTTTAGTGCTGTATTACCACAAACTCACTTTCAGTGCCTGACAGGTAAATGATCCTATGAATCAGCACCCTCATTTATTTTAAATGCAATTCCATCTTCACTGTAGATCTGTCACGCAGACATGACCTATTTACCAAGTGATAGAATTTTGTTACTCAGTAAAATGTAGCTGCTTCCTCACTACAAAACCAATTTACTGACATCAGAAACAGTCTTAGAATGATCCTCAAAATTTGTTGTAATCTTCCAATGAATTTTAAATCCTCCTTAGTTTCCGTTTGATGGTCTTACAGGACAAACTTTCAAAGATGTTAAAATAAAATCCCAACCAAGAGTGAAATCATACCTTGGTGCTTGTCACTTGAAATGGGACTTTGGAGCCCTTTGTGTTTGAGGAAGTAGTCAGCTTCACAGCTGGTTTTGGAGGGATTAGGTTCATGGTGGGCGGCTGGTGGCGCAGAACAGAAGACAGGCAAAGCTGCACAGTCTCCTTCAGAGCTTTCAGCTGGGACTCCTGGGGAAAATAAGAAACCATCACTTCTCTAGGATGTGCTATGGTTAACGCAATGGCTTACTTTCTCTATCTCTATTCAACTAAACACTTATGAGTAGCTGCTGCTTTTTCTTACTGATGGAAGAAACTAAGACTGTCCAAAGCAGTATTTTTATGTGATTAGGTTAAATTAGATACCAAACTGCCTAGGAGGTCACTGCACTCTCTTCCCATCCCTTCAAGCAGTTTTATCCACATTGATTATTACAAATAATACTTAAATATAATTTTTTTTAAAAGAAAAATACAATTTACTAAATATCATACAGTTTCCAGCCTTTTATGCATAATATCTACAGAGAAGTCATAACTATTGCAAGACACAGACTTTGCATGGAGTTTTGTCTATAACATTTCTAATAATTGGTATTTTTCCATTTTATAGATAGATTATAGTCCAACTAAAATGGCTTCCCTTACATGGGCATATTATACTTTTGCACTATGCAGTAAAAAAACATAGGTCTTTTTAACAGTTAAAAATGTATTTGTCCACACCCACTACTGTCCATAAAGCCAAAAGAAAGTTCTAACTGGTGAAGTGCTTGTGACTCATGTTAGAACATTTGTATTTTACTCCCAGAAATATTAATGGAAATAGAAGTCTGTAATTTAAATAAGCTGAGAGAGCAAGAATGAGATAACTACAGCAGTGAGGAAATAATATTTTAAATCTTTATTTCATCAAAGCAAGACGCGTCAAATGTTAGCCATTGAGGTAACTTCTTACATTCACTTCAGGGGGAGCGAGCAGCATTTGACATTAAAAAAACACCTAATTTCTAGGTTTTTTTCATTTTATTAAAAATGCACCTGTAAATACAGAATATGTTCACATTTCAATCATCAAAGATTTTTTTAAAGGTACATAAATCAAGGTATACCACGGCAAAAGCTGGTGGAAAACATATATATATATATGGTGGAAAATGTGTATATAACATTACACACTCCATAAAAAATAAGTAAAATATTACATACAAAATAAAAATATTTCATAGTCATATTAATCCTAAGCAATGGCATACAGAAAGTTTTAGTTTATTTTCTTAGCAAATATTTTTGAGAACATGACAAATATTTTGTTTTACATCAGATAAACTTCCCCTGAACTGAAAGCAGGGAATGTATCTCTTAACTGGAAAAAACTGAGTGTTTCTTAAAAAAACAAAGCCAGTTAGTAGAGTGTATTTCAATAGTAGGACAAAAGGCAACCATAGAAAGACCATTAATGCAAAGCACAACAGGGAAAATTAAAGAAATAGGAGATGGAATATGTTATGACCTGCCCCTTAAGGCAAGTCAGTAACTCAGGTTCCTGTTAATAGATCCCTGGGGCAGATTAGAGTGAAAAAACACAGAATTATTTGTGTTTTATATGTTTTATTTTAGAAAAATTTGGTTGCAATGGAAAGCAAATATCTAAGTGTTTTGGTTATTACCTACAGCAACATATCAATATGAAAGCACAGAAATAACACTGGGAAGGGAAGTGTGAAAAAGAAGGAAAGAAGGAAGGAAGTGGCAGAAGGAAAAGACAGAAAGAAAGAAAGATGGAAGGAGGGAGGGAGGGAGGGAGGGAAGGAGGAAGGAAGGAAGGGGCGGAAGGAAGTGGCGGAAGTGGCGGAATGAAGTGGCGGAAGGAAGGGGCGGAAGGAAGCGGCGTAAAGAAGTGGCATAAGGAAGGGGCGGAAGGAAGTGGCGGAAGGAAGTGGCGGAAGTGGCGGAAGGAAGTGGCGGAATGAAGTGGCGGAAGGAAGGGGCGGAAGGAAGTGGCGGAATGAAGCGGCGTAAGGAAGGGGCGGAAGGAAGTGGTGGAAGGAAGTGGCGGAAGTGGCGGAAGGAAGTGGCGGAAGGAAGGAAGGAAGTGGTGGAAGGAAGTGGCGGAAGGAAGGAAGGAAGGAAGTGGCGGAAGGAAGTGGCGGAAGGAAGGAAGTGGCGGAAGGAAGTGGCGGAAGGAAGGAAGGAAGGAAGGAAGTGGAGGAAGGAAGTGGTGGAAGGAAGGAAGTGGCGGAAGGAAGGAAGTGGCGGAAGGAAGTGGCGGAAGGAAGGAAGTGGTGGAAGGAAGTGGCGGAAGGAAGTGGCGGAAGTGGCGGAAGTGGCGGAAGTGGCGGAAGTGGCGGAAGTGGCGGAAGTGGCGGAAGTGGCGGAAGGAAGGAAGGAAGGAAGGAAGGAAGGAAGGAAGGAAGGAAGGAAGGAAGGAAGGAAGGAAGGAAGGAAGGAAGGAAGGAAGGAAAAGAAAGAAAGAAAGAGGAAGGATAAAAGTAAAAAGATATCACCACTCATGGATCCAGTTATGAGACTTGATCGTTGCAATTTTGATGTCCATTGGTCAAAGTGAAATTCGTGGTCTTGTTTCCTTGGAGATGAGGCAAAGCCCACAGAACACTGAGTTCAATGTTTAGGCTTATGTGGGAGTGCCCAGGGTACCTCTCCTGAGGGAGCAGTTTACCCTGTCTGGTGCAACATTATGGATAATGGAAGGTCCCAGAAAGAGTCTGGGGACACTCTGGGCGTCTTTGATGGTTTATTACACGTTCTAAGACATGACAGCTGCCTCTCACATCAGCATAGTTGAGCCAATTATGCCCCATCAGAAGGGATGAATTCCCTCGAGCCCACTGAATGTCCCATGGGAATGTGACTGTCCCCATACCTTCCCTGGGGAGAGAAGTTTTACAACTGAGACAATCATTCACAGAATTCACAGAATGACTGGGTTGGAAGAGACCTTCAAGATCATCCAGTCCAACCCATGGCCCAACACCTCAACTAAACCCTGGCACCCAGTGTCAATTCCAGGCTTTGTTTAAACACATTCAGGGATGGAGACTCCACCAACACCCTGGGCAGCCATTCCAGCACTTTATCACCTTTTCTGAAAAAAAATTTCTAATATCCAACTTTTATTTCCCTTGGTGCAGCTTGAGACTGTGTCCTCTCATCCTGTCAGCGCTGCCTGGAGAAAGAGCCCAAGGGCAGCTGAGCACAGGCACCTTTCAGGGAGCTGTAGAGAGTGATGAGGGCACCCCTGAGTCTCCTTTTCTCCAGGCTGAGCACCCCCAGCTCCCTCAGGGGTTCCTCACAGGGTTTGTGTTCCCAGCCCCTCTCCAGCCTTATTGTCCCCTCTGGACGTGCTCAGTGTCCCAAGGTCCTTCCCAAACCGAAAGGCCAGAGCTGGACACAGCACTCCAGGTGTGCCCTCAGCAGTGCCAAGTACAGGGGCAGAATGACCTCCCTGCTCCTGCTGGCCACACCATTCCTGATCCAGGCCAGGAGCCATAGGCCTTCTTGGCCACCAGGGCACATTGCTGGCTCATATTCAACCAGCTGTCAGCAGCACCCCCAGGTCCCTTTGTGCCTGGGCACTGTCCAGCCTGAGCACCATCCCCAGCCTATGACACTGCAGGGGGTTACTGTGGCCAAAATGCAGGACTGGGCACTTGGACTCATTAAACTTCATCCTATTGGACTCTGCCCATCCCTCCAACTGTTCTAGGTATCTCTGCAGGGCCCTCCTACCTTCCAGCAGATGGACACATATTCCCAGCTTAGTAAAGTCTGCAAATTTACTAATGAAAGACTCATCCCCTCATCCATGTCGTCTATAAAAATATTAAATAGAGCTGGCCCCAGCACAGAGCCCTGAGGGACACCCCTGATGCCTGGCTGCCAGCTGGATGCAGCACCATTCACCATCACTCTCTGAGCCCAGCACAGAGTGCTCCTGTTCCAGCCCTGGGCTGCAGCTTCTCCAGGAATGTGCTGTGGGAGACAGTGTCAAAGGCCTTGCTGGAGTCTGAACAGACACATCCACAGCCTTTCCTGCATCCACTGCTCATAAAAGGAGACCAGGTTGGTCAAACACAACCTATCCTTCCTCAACCCCTGCTGGCTGGCTCTGATCCCCTGGCCATCCTGTAAGTGCTGGGTGATGACACTCACTATAAACTGTTCCATAATCATACCTGGTACTGAGGTCAGGCTGACCAGTCTAAATTACCAGGATCCTCCTTCCCACCCTTGTTGTGAGTGGGGGTCATATTGGGCAGCTCCCAGTCATCTGAAACCTCACCAGTGAGCCAGGACTGTTGGTAAATGATGGAGACTGGCTTGGCAAGCTCAGCTGCCAGCTCCCTCATCACCCTGGGGTGGATCCCATCTGCTCCCAGGGATCTATGAACATCCAAGCATCTCAGTAGTTCTCTGACTGCCTCCTCCTGGATAACAGGGGGCCCATTCTGCTCCGTGACACCATCTACCAGCCCAGAGGACAGCTGTCCTGAAGGGAAGTCGTCTTCTCACCAAAGACTGAGGCAAAGTTGGCATTAGGCACCTCTGCCTTCTCCTCTTCTGCAGTTACTAAGTTCCCTCCCACATCTAATAAAGAACAAAGGTTGTTCTTACCCTTCCTTTTACCACTGATATATTTGTAAAAACATTTTTTATTATCCTTTACAGAAGTCGCCATTTTAAGTTTGAACTGAGCTTTGGCCTCCCTAATTTTTTTCCTACGTGCTCTAGCAACCCCCTTAAAAACTTCCTGAGAAACCTAATCCTCCTTCCAGAGATGATACATCCTCCTTTCATTCCTAAGTTCCCCCAAAACATCCTTGCCCATCCATTTATCCATTTGACTCAGGGGCCCTTTAATTTCTAATTGGCAGCAGAAGATACCAGCATACTTCTTTTCAATGTAACATGTCTTTAATTCTAACTTTTCAAGTCAGTGACTGCACAGACAGCATAAATCACCATTTGTTATGGTTAAATGGGCAGAGGTAGCAGACTGTCTAATTTTGCATGATGATATGGACTCAGTCAATCTATTCTGATATGACCTTAATGCTTCCTGCAGATTGCACCCATCTGAAATCATTCTCCTCTCATCCAGAAATTTCTCTGGATAATTTCTCATCCTCTCATTTCTTAATCCTGCCATCCAGTGCTCATTCTTCCTTGGCTGCAGCCATTCCAATTTTGCCAATCCGAAGGTAAAAGAAGAACAAGTAAATTTGTTTCCATCCTGTGCACAGCATAATTCAATATTGACTTTGCTGATAGGAGATTTTATAAATGAACATCATGAAAGCACAGGTGAAGGAAACACTTTTGGAACCAGGGATGTAATTTGACAAAGTTCTCTATAATCTTGCATAGATGTGATTGTGGCCAAAATAGGCAGCTTACTGGCCAAAATACTGCCCACATATGATGCATGTCTTCATATTTCCCTGATCTATTTGTACTCCTATCACATGGCTAGATCCACAGAATCATCGAGACTGGAAGAGACCTTTAAGACCATCTGTCAACACAGCACCATTTTAATCACCCCTAAACCCAAGTGCCACATCCAGATGCCTCTTGAACACGTCTAGAGATGGTACCACTACCACCTTCCTTGGCAGCTTATTCCAATGCCTAACCACTTCTGCAGTGAAAATAAAATTTATTATTTCTAATCTCCCCTGGCACTACTTAAGGTAATTTCCTCTCATCCTTTCACTTGAGACATGGCAGAAGAAACCACCCTGTGCCTCACGATGGTTTCCTTTCAGCCAGCTGCAGAGAGCAATGAGCATGAGCCTCATCTCCTTCAGACCAAACAACACCAGCTCCCTCAGATGCTCCTCAGAAAACGTTTTCTAGGCCCTTCACCAGCTTCACTGCCCTTCTCTGAACCCATTCCAGCACTAAAATGTCATTTCTTAAGTGAGTGGCCCAAAACTGAATACTATGTGAGGTGTGGCCTTACCAGTTCTGAGTACAGGGGGACAATCACTTTCCTAGTCCTACTGGCCACACTATGCTTGGAATTTGGGACCTGGTAATACAAAATTTGTAAGCATTCTAAGGGTCCATGGTGGGAAATAGAAAACTGCTCTAGTGTAAATAAACTTATGACAGACACTAAGTCTATTGTCAGCACAAACTATAGTTCAATAAATATCTGAATCTACTAAAAATCAGTGCAAAATTTTTTGGGCCACTTTTTTTTTTTTTTTCTAATTTGGCCATCCTCTTCTTAAATAACTTTGCAGATGTATTTAACTTGATGTATCATAATTAGTTCCACCAATTTCAGTAGCATCACTCTCAGGTACAATTGAGATGCAACTTAGTATGCATCTAAATAATTGCATGGCTTTCATTTGTTTTTGTCAAATTACACCAAAACATCCCCAGCTGACACAGGTAAACACATTACATGACATTTCTTACTTTGTCAAGGGCTGCGCTTTCCAATTTGTCTTTTGCAACTGATAGTTTTTGCTCCAGATCTGTTAGCTGTTGTGCCTGTGGGAATCAAGAAAAAAAAAAAAAAACCTGATGCAATCTCCAATGCATTTTTTCATGTGAGAGAGCAGAGAACAGAAATTTTACAAGTAATATATATGGGTTGGGTCAGATTTGCTTTTCCCAAGGGAAGAAAAAAATTATGGTCAAAAGTGCTCCATTGATGTGAATGCAAGTTTGCAATAATTCAATGTCAATAGCAAAATTAATTCCATACTATAAAATATTTATTATTATGCCTTAATATCCTTCTGGAAAATTCAAGGTATTCAAATGTCTTTTAATAATTTTATTCATTTGTCTGACTTCTGAGTGCAATTTGAACATTATCTTGTAGTTTTAAACATTGAGATGCCAACATTAAGCTACTTGGGCATAAACAGACAAATTAGAAAACACCCAAACATTCTTGCATGCAGACACCTAATGAAATTATACTACCTACTAGTATACAAGGAGGTAACTCCAGATTTTTTTTCTCCATGTCTTTTCCTGGAAATGTAGAAGGAAAATTCTCAAGAATAGCTAACTATGCAACTACACAGCAGGAAAGCATTTTGGGAGACTTGTATTTAAAGTCAGGTCAGGCTAGTAGCCTGCATACTGAGTGGAAGGACTTCTGCCTTTATATAATGTATATGTCATTCATGGAGTGCAGGGGTTCAGAAGATGCTTTTAAATGTTCAGTAAATAAAGACAAATATTTTCTCTCTCTTTGCCTAGGAGGTGTATAAACCTAGCCTGTTCACTTGAAGGAAATACATTCTCTGCAAGAATTTTCTGTTTCAGGGAAGCAGATTCCTGCAGTTCTCAGCCTTGTCATTAAAAACACATTACTATGCAACCAAAAGCAATAAGGATTCTTTTCCTCTTGTACCTGCAAAAAAACCTAGCCTAGTCATTGTTTTCCCTGTTTGAAAAGGGAGCCATAGAGGACAATGGAGTAGCCACTTATCTTTTCTCTCTGAAATTCTGATTAAGTCAGTATACATTTTGTACATGCAGAATAATTGGATAAAATTCCCATTTCTCAGATAAAGAACTTCACATTTTTATTTCAACCCTATATTTGCAAGTGTATTTTCCCTAAACACCATTCCATGCTCCCAGGTTTCTGGAGTTCAATCCCAGCCAGAGATTTTTTCTTGACAGACTTTTCAAAATCTCCTGCACTCTGCTGACTGCAGCACAGCTTAGTGGATAGCCACACTGCATAAATGCTGTTTAGTGTAAATCCCATCAAGGTGGCTAATTTGGTTTCTGCTGGGGTAATGACAGTCCTTCCAGCACATGTCATAGATGAGGTGATGAGCTTAGGCAAGCCTGTATTCCTCAGCAGACAGCTCATGTGATGTTTATTAGCATTGGGCATAGGCTGTACTGCCAAATGAAATGTCAAAAGCCTGGAATTTGCAGTTCCCAACTCACGTAAAGGACTGTGTTGTTGTATTTTAAAACAGGATTAGGCATTTATCTCCAGATTTATCAGCAGAGTCACAATTTCATTAGTCAAAGCCAAACTTGCTTCAAAGGGGAAGCCAGCTGTTTGCTCACATGTGGGAAAGTCTCTTGTGGATTGCAGTCCCTAATTTACACTGGAACACATTCCTTACAGCTAACACCAGTCACTGTCACAACACACATATCAGACCACTGGTTTCAGCCTTTAGTCTGGCAACAGAGAATTCACTACAGAAATAATCCTTCCATTTTATCAGTTTGCAAAATTTAATTGGACTTATCACTGATTTACTAGAGAAAAAAATTACTAAGATATAAGAAATTGCTAGAATTCAGTAATTTTTTGGATTTTTTTTCCTAAATATTGGATACAATATCACTCACAATAAACATGGCCACAGACAATGTCTGAAAGACAGAACATTGACTCCATGTGATGTAGAGACACTTCTCATAGAACTAGACCAAGAAATTTCTCACACCATTAACATTTTTATATTGTTACTTATTAAATTATTTTTTCAGTACAGCTATACAAATTAATACATTCTCAGTCAAAGAGAATCAAGATTTGAAAAACTGTATAATTTCAATTGCCACTAAAAAGGAAATTACACAAAATATCAAATGACAAACGTGAGGCTAGGCTGGCCCCTGTGACAGTGTGCACTGCTGAGGAGTCAGAATCAGATGGAAGATGGCGAGGCCCACACAACAAGGCAATTTCTTCCTTCTAGCATCATCAGTATTACAGTTTAAATCAGTATTACAGTTTAAGTGGAAAGCCAGAGCTGCAGTTATGAATTAGAGGGTGTCTGGTTCCCCTCAATCCATGCATTAATTACATAGGCATCTGAAAGCCTGGGTAGGTGGCAGAAATCAGGCAGTGGTGGTTGGAAGTGACTCTGTCTTCCTTTCAGGGCAATGTCTGGTGCTATAAACACATGGAACTCAACGAAACTGCTTCCATATCAAAAATCAAGTTGGAGGAAAAGTACTTAAGTTCTTTAATAGATATTTTCTGTGACAAAGAATAACTCTATTGTAATAACACTGTTCACATACAGGAAAACATTTGTGGTTTATGGTGAAAAGTTACTCATCCAAAGAACAGGTTTCAAATATATTAGTGAAGGTTTTCTGAATGCATCATTTACCAAGACTTATTCTCATTTTTCATAATACTGTCCTATGTTGATGGACTAAAATTTTCTGTAATGCTCATGTATATTTATTTCATTTCACAGAATACTGAGCAAATAGCTCAGTGATATCAATCCACCTGACACCAGGGAAGAGTAAAATTCTGGCATTAAAAATGCATTTTGATGAACCATTCACTTGAAAGTAGTGATAGTTATTTACATCTCAGTACCAAATTTGCAGAATAATCTGATTTTCTGAAAGTTTTTGTCTCTCAAGGCTAAATTCATATTGCAATAGTTCCTGCTGCTGCAATTTAGGAGTTTTTTAGGGAGCCTAAATTAACTAATATGGCTTTGATACTGAGTAAAGAAAAGGATGAACACCAATAGGACTACTCAAGCCCAATTCTAATAAGCTGCAGAGAGTCCTTAAAAAACCAGACTGGAAGAACTAAAAAAGTAAAAATAAATTTAATACTTAAATTTCTCTTAAAACTTCTTATAGAATGATGTCCTTGACAGGAAACAGTGAAATAAATAAAAGCCTTCCAATGCCTAACAGGTGCCTACAGGAAAGCTGGAAAGGGACTTTTTACAAGGACATTGAGTGACAGGACAAGAGGCTTTAATCTGAAAGAGGATAGGTTTAGATTAGATGTTAGGCAGAAATATACTTTCTGTTCTATTCTTTAATGTGAGGAAGTTGAGGCATTGGCCCAGGCTGCCCAGAGAAGCTGTGGATGCTCCATCAGTGGAAGTGTTCAAGGCCAGGCTGGCTGGGGATTTGAGCAACCTGGTCTAGTGGAAGGTGCCACTGCACATGGCAGAGGGAGTTGAAATTAGATGGTGTTGAAGATCCCCAATGTCCTTACTGAAAAATATATATGATAACACCTTCTTGTATAAAGATATTCAAAAATTCCTGTCCTGTGTTTTTCAGCAGCAAGTTGAGTTTAGATCTTCAGGCCCCTCCTGTATTGTTAACATTACCATACTAATAATGATTATCTATAGCATCATGGCAACAACATACAAATGCTAGATATGACATTTGAAACAAGAATATTCACCAATAAAGAGATGCCAGTGTAAACACTGACATCTACTTTTGTCCTCATTTCTGTTGGGACAGAGTTAGTTTCTTCTCAGTAGCTGGTACACTGCTGTATTTTGGATTTGGGATGAGAATAATATTGGTCACACACTGATGTTTTGGTTGTGCTACATATTGTTTATTCTTTGTGTCTCATGCTCTGCTAGGGAAGAGGTGCAGGAAAAAAATACCAGAGCCATTACAAGGACCATTTTCAGTGCTGTTACCATGACACCACAATGGCCATCATGGGAACAGGAAGAAGAGACTTTTTAGAGAGCATTGTCATATATAAAGTCTTTGATAGTTTATCTCTCAAATCAATACGCTTAAAAATGCTACCCATTAAATGTACAACAACAGGAAAGTGTCCTCTTCCAGACTCTATTCAGTTGTTATGCAGCATGATGAAGTCACCCTGTAGCTTATAGAACTTATTATCCCTAATAATGTGTTGCAAGATCTCTGGAAAAAAAAATCCCTAATATTTTGCATGGCATTTATGTTTATAACTTGGTATTTTACAATAGCTTTTTTAGTTCAGTTGTGTCTTTCTTACACGGTTCTGGTAATTTTTCCAAGGGAGGCTGCACAAGACCCAGATGCTGAAGAAACACACGGGATGAATAAACACCCCACAGACTAAAGATCCTGTCTGAAAGCAAGGGAAATTGCATTATTCTCTCAGGGAAGCTGATACAACAGGCCAAAAAGGAAACTGCTCCCAGTTTTCCCTTATCATCTCCTTCAAAGACTGAACTACAGAAATTATATTTACCATTACAGGGGAATGTAAAAGCAGCAAGAAAGATAAGAGCATTCTTTCTGTGCTAGATACATGAATGCACAAATAAAGTTATAGGAAAGTGACACTGCTTTTTTTTTTTTTCCTTAGAAAGCTTTCTGCAAGGAAAATGGAAGTTTAATGGTACTTTGAACATAATGAAGAATGCATTAAAATCTGTTAAATGGACTAGTTTTTCAAATATGCAAAGTCAGCTGAATTCTGCAGCTGATAATTTTAATACGTGCAGATGCAAATCATGGGGGAAGTGGATGTACCTATGTGACATGGGGTGGTTTAGGATCAAGCCTAGTCACCAGCAGTATACAAATAAAACTGTGTTGGAAGGCCTGAAACTTGCATCTTCATATATGTGCCAGCACAAAAAGTACTTCTCTAAAAGATTATCACAAATTTAAAATACATAATAAATTATTACAAGCCAAGAAAGTAATCCTAATGTTTACACAAGTTCTCTGCCAAAGCAGGTCTTTGGTGGTTTTCTGCTTGTTTTTTACCTTTGTTTTTATTTTACTATTTTATCTCTTTCTTTGTATGTAATATGGAATCACATTGCCTTCATTAGAGAAATAAGTAATTTAAAATTCTGGGAAATCAGTTTACTGTGGCATGTAGTTAACTTTGCTAATAGAGAAGGAAACACACATGGCATCAGTTTTACTTCAGAGGGAGGAATGGTAAAGATATTTACCAAATCCAGTCAACATGATGCAAAAATAATTTCACATAGCTTCGTATTTGACTCTACCACAGCAAATTATTTAAATGATTTTCACATGTCAAATAATGAGGTAATTTTTTAGAACTAGGTGTTTCAAAGACTGTGGGAAATAGTCTTGACTCTGAATTTGCAATAGTCATATGGTCCTTAGTTCTTTAGAGGCCTTGAGCACTCACAGTACTTGAAACATTATTGAAGAGTGTAAGAGGACTGAAGGTAAATTACAGTTTGTGAAGCTGCACTTCAAAGAAACATGTGAGTTCAAGAGTATCATCATGGAAACAAGCTAAGTAAGGCACAGCAAAGATCGTCAAGTGAAGGCAGCAAGGTCCTCTACTACCCTCCCTCCTTCCTCCCTCTTCTGCCCATTGTTCCTCTCTCCCAGTCACGCCCATGCAATCCCTGCCTGCCTTCTGATGCCATTTCCATCTGCACACTCCTGTCTCTGCTGCTCCTGGTGCTGCTGATGCCCCTGATGCCAGCCATGCCCTAGCCCTGGCAGACCCCCTCTGGTTTAGCACAGTTACCTGGGCACCTGGTGCTTCTGAACACGTGGAGAAGCCTTGGGGACTGCCCAGGGCCAAGAGCAGAGCTTTATTCAGCACACACCCACCCTGACCTCAACCTTTCAGCAGGAACTGACCATGTCTGTGTACCCAGCTGGGTCCCACAGGCTTTGCTCCTCACAAAAAAGGTGCAAAGTTATAAACAATGGCACTCCTGGTAAATTCACCTACAGAATACATGTTAGCAGTTACCTGACTTGTTGTAAGCTAATGACTGTTAAGGTACTAAGTTGTTGTACTATTTGTTATAATAGCCAATCCTATTTGCTTGCTTATTTAAAGTTAAGTTCTACCATGGAACAAAGATTAAATACATTGTTAGGCCAGGTGCTGTTAGTTGCTACTCACATTTGAACTTTTTCTTGTTTTTCTAGGACTGCCTATCAAGACACTTTGTCTTAGAATTTGAACAAAAGGGAAAAGAGATGAAGTGGTAGATCAAATATGTCTGAACCTGTAGCACAAGCCTTAGAAAAAAGCAAAGATATTCTCAAACCATACCACTGAAGCATGGTCACCTTTTACATTTACAAGAGGAATTTCAGTAATACAAGGCACTTGTACAAACTGACATTGGAAATCATTGTTGGATTTATTTTTATTCCTATCTTATTACTATCATATATACATGTTTGGATTTCATGAACAAAAACCAAACTATTTTTAATTCTTTCCTATTTTAGTAAAACATGAGACTTTTTCCAGGGCAATATAGCCTAAAAATGGGAAGACAGTTAATGAAGGAGAAGTAATTTTAAAAAGAAGTGGTCTGTAATGCCTGAAACAAATTCAGACCTCAATTTAGCAAAGCACTTAAACTTAGAAGTACTTCACTGAATCAGGGGTTTAGGATGATAGTTTAAATTATTGCAACTCAGTAGTGTCATTCAGAACTAGTAAGTACCTACTTACAGAGGCAGTGATAAAATTAAGAACATTCAGTGGCAATTTATTAATAATTTCTTGGTTTTCTCATTATAATACAAAGCAAATTTCAACTTGGGTCAATTCTTTAAAGATAACACGCTGCATGCTTTAAGGAACTGAAATCTGAAAAAGAGACAGAAACTCAAATTATAATCTCTGTAGAGATACTGACAAGCTCTATAACCTTGGGTGCATGCATTAATTTTTGTGATGCCCATTATTTATCTGTTCCATGGCTTTATATCACATAGGGAGAGTTTAAAAATATAAACATACACACATACATGCTCCCTAATTAATCACCTAGATTATAAAACACTTTGAAAACATAAGAAGTGTTAGTAAGATATGATAAAGAAGATATCATCTACCAATTCATTGTAATGTTAAGGAGAAAACTGCCTTTTTCCCTTTTCTTTTCCTCTCCCAGAGGTCTTGCTCAGACCAGAGCCATTGACAGTAATAGGTACTAGAATTTAAGAAATAGTTTCTTGATGTCGATTATGTAAAATAAAAATCAAACAATCCCTCCCTATTAATTTCACATATATCTTCAGGATTGATACCTTCAGAGAAAGCATTATTTTGATGGACATGAACTGCAGCTTTCCTTTATGCACTTTAGAAATTGAATAGTCTGCAGCTTACATCCTTCTGGTGAGCTGCTCCAAGACCTATATGGAGAGCAGACTTCCCTGAAATCCTCAGTAAGCCACACAGAAATTAAAGTTTAGTGGGATGGGAAGGGAGTGGAAGGGGAAAAGGTAAAAGTCCAGTAATGTGAAAGTAGCTAGCAGCCAGGATTTTATCCCAAACATTCGTGCTGTGCCGACAGGAAGACTTTCCATTCCATTTATCAGAAAGAGTAACAGCTTCATAAAACAGCCACAACAGCAATGCCAACATTAAATCTGTTGTTTCCAGTATCAAAGCAATTAGAAATGAATTATCACCTGTTCCTGCCAAAACCTAGCAGCCTCTCTGATCAGGCAGGGTCCTGGGTTACATTATGGGCTGTAACCAAAGCAGGTATTCCACCACCACCCACGTTAATTACCTTCTGATGGACTGCTAAGGTGGGTGGAGCACTGTCTCTCTATCTCTGCCATGACTCAACCATGATAACTCCTTCTGAGGAAGCAGCAGCCACTCTGAGGGGTCATCTCTGCTAATGGGCCATCAAGGATTCCCCAGAATGACTCCCAGAATCACACCAGCCCACTGTGAAATTCCCCATCCTAGGGGAGGTACTGAACACTCCTGCCTCTATACAATCTGGGGTTCGGGACATGATGACACGTGCCACTGGAATGCCAAGAATCACAAGAACTCTCCACTACCACCACCACCACCACCACTGGGCCTCCAGAGAAGGACCAGTCCTTTCCACAGGCTCACTGCTTTGACAAGACCACATCCATCACTCCAATGAGACTGCAACCACCATTTAGCTGGACTGCTACCACCACACTGACCAACAAGGGCACCACGTCGTGTTCTGACTTTGTCAGTTTAAACCACTGTTTCTGTACTATTGCCTTTATTGTCATTTTCCTATTAAACTGTAGCTCTGACTTGAAATCTTTCACAAGATATTTGTGTGGGGTTCAATCCTCCCACTGCTTTACCTTCCACTCAGCACAAGCAGATACTTTAAAAACTCTCCAGACTACACCAAATGGCTTCTACTCTGCTTCGTGTGTCTGTCTTCAGACATGAAACACACACACACAAACACTAAACCTACCCTCCCCCATCTCATATGATTTAGGAGGATAGCACAAGGTTGCTGCTCCCTCTGCTTCACAAATCAAATTTTCTTGGACAGGAAAAAGACTGATGAATAAACCTGCAAATATATTTGTAGTTACATATAAAGGATATATCAATATTAGCAAAGCAGGCACTCAATCCCATACAGAACTGCACACTGTCAAGAGATGTTTCAATTATTTACATATAAATATATAATACATAGTTCTCAGTATATGGGGCTTTGGAATCCACAATTCATCAATATTCTCCCTCTAAAGTTCTTAGTTTTTTAAATTACATTAGATCATCATTTACCTAGAAGGCAAGTAACTATCCTTATTTTGCAATAAGAGCACTCAGAGGACCTAATTTGGGACCTACATCTCAGCTGGTGGCTCTAGTGTTCATTCATAATCAAGAACAGTAGGAAATAGATTTGTAGAGAATTCTCAAAGCCTGACAGAAGGCTCACACAGTGTGCATCTGTGTGCAAACTTTGAGACAAGAAATGCTGACTTAGAAATGCCATGGAATAGAAGAGATATTGCTGAGAGAGAAATGGAGCTAGAAAAAAGTTTCAAAAGATAGCCTTGCAAATAAGACTGGATACTTTGGAGAAATGGAACTGTGAAAGATGCATTGTAGTGGGACCACAAGGGGAAATTTTAGATGATTGGCTTTAAGGCATTTACAACATGGTGTGGCTAAAGCTGACAGGCCAAGAAACGCTTACATTGTACTGTAATTAGGAAACAGTTGGCTTCTGATTGTGATGGTGTGAATTATAACATCTGTATTGTCTCACCCTTCACATGAGACTGAAAATGGAATAAAAGTTTTTAAAACACCTCTCAGTTGCCCCATCTCTGGGTCAGGAAAAGGGGATTGTCTGACATTCAATGTAAATCAAGGACTTTAAGGTGAAATTCACGTGGTCAAATACAGACATAGTAATCAGAAGATAATGCTCCAAGGATTTGAGGTGGAGTCTATGATGGAGAAAGCCATATCCAATCAGATGAAACCACACCTATTCCCATTCACACATTTCCTCCCTTTAGTACAGTTCTCTACATGTGTGCCTTAACTACTACATGGTCACAGTTTTCTGAAGTAGTATCAGGAGAAGGTGGATTTCACTGCAGGTGTGTCAGTGACCTGCTGGGCAGCCTTTCTGCCATGTTCACTTGTTTATGTTCCTGTTTTCTTTCTAATCTTTTGTAAGCTTTTTTTCAGGTGAGTAGTATTTGGCAGGAGCTCCCTTGCTAAGCATTAGTTATACACCCTACCATAGCTCAGATCCTTTTTTGGGATCACTGTGTATTAGCATGATGAAAAACAAGTAGGTAATAGTGCTGAGCAATCCTAGTGCTTCAGCCAAAGAAAACAAACTTTCACAGCAAGGCAAGATTAGAATTTTTGATCTTTACCTCTGCTCAAGCTCTCC
This sequence comes from Molothrus ater, assembly GCF_012460135.2. NCBI lineage: Eukaryota > Metazoa > Chordata > Aves > Passeriformes > Icteridae > Molothrus > Molothrus ater. The sequence continues at coordinate 1,529,219 of NC_050483.2, read as the reverse complement.
ATTATACTGAATTTGAAGAAAGATGTGTAACTTCTGTTAATGCTAGGTGGTGTTAAAATTTAAATGCCTAGATCTATAATATACCTAATTTTTGTCTCTAAATCTGTTTCCCTGGTTTTGGTCTTTTGGAGACCAGAAATAAACGTCCCTGGAAGAACCTTGGAATAAACTTAAGTATTAAAGAAAAAACAAAAAGAGGCAAAAAAAGCACAGAAATTACACTGTCTTTTAAACGGCCTACATTACTATATATTCACATATTTACAGCACTGTATATACAATAGACACACAGTAGAGAGAGGTAAACACCTCCAGAAGACAATTTGGAACTCATATTGACATGAATTGACTTTGTAAGTAATTCTAGGTCTAGTCTCTTTCGAGATGACTACTTCATCTCCATCCTTTATGCTGGGAATATATAAAAGGACCATTAACAGCCTTCAGTCAGGTGACCTGCTTCTCTCTCCTCTTCCTTTTAACAGGGATTAACTTCTGCCTGTGTTAACAAGGACTTGATGCCCTTGAGCAATGTCTTTATGTCTTGTCTTCTCCTCCTTTATTTTAAAATGTTTTATTAATTTGTAAAATGTGCTAGCTAGAACAGACTATGCGTTTGGATTGTTTAAGCAACAGACATTTCTTTTTTCTTAAATCTTCAGGCCTAAGGAACATTACATTGCTCAAGCTGATCATAAACACAGAGATTTGCTTTAAATGTTAACAATATTTGACTTTGCCATGGAGGAGTACTAATTAAAGGAAAAAAAAGAAGCATCTGTAAAATATTACATCATTCAGTTAGAAAGATGAGACATGTTACAGAACGTATGGAATAGGGCAACAGGTTCTATTCATCAGCAGTAACCTAGAATTTTGCTTTTTGTGAGCACAAAAACATAGATATATTTCTGAAAATGCATTATGGTATTAAGTCTGTCTTGGTATTTTGAGCTCTTTTCAGAACAAACTTAATCCTTAGAGCTGCAATAATAAAGGCAGCTATCATATTCCTACTTTATCCCTAATAATTTAGCTAACTATAGTGAAATAAAACTTACCTTAAAAATCAAATCCTTTTTCCCATAACGAAGCTCTTTCAGCTGGGCTTGAATCTTTTTTGACTGAAAGTGAGGATAATCAAATCAGGTTTTGGTTTTTTTTTTTAATTTTAAAGATTAAAAAAAAACATTGTAAATTCTGAGAACAGCAGAACCTAGATCAGATTTAAAATGTAGAACACCCCACTCCAAATAATTGTGAATTGCTTTTCCAGGTGCACAAGTCAAACCAAGCAAAAGTACTGAGGAAAATGCAAAATGGCACTCACCAAAAGCACACACCTGAGTTAGCACTGTAAAGAACAGCAGTTGGGCTTACACATTTTAGACATGAGCTGTTATTGACACTTTCCATGAAATATAACTGAAGGAATCACCTTCAAAGTAAACAATCTTATTCTTAGAAGTAAAGAGGCTCCATAGGCTTACACAGGTCTTTGTAAAGATCAGGGTGTTCCAGGTGGCATCCAAAGGAACTGGCTTGGAACTAGTTTCTCAGTTTGTAACCATGCCCTTGAAAGTACAGGCATAGTTATGCTTATTTACATCAGTTTAAGATGATATTTACTTTATATATTGCTAAATATATCCTTAAAATAATTCTAAGTAGTAGTCTATATATTATTTTATTATTTAAACAAAATAAATAGAAATGAATTTTTTGTACTAAACCCAACAATCCAAGGAACATTATTTCACCATTTGTCTAAGAATCCTCTCAAAGTAGTATTTTTTTAAAATAAAATCCACGGTCCCAACTGATACTCAATAAAATTTTTTTGTATTAATTAATGTCAAGTGTTTTGAAGTCCTTGGAATGGATTCTGTTTCACATTTACTGAAAGAGCATTCCATAAACACAATATATTACAAAAGCAGTATATCTTTCTTAAGCTAGAATTTTTGGAAAGATTTTCTCTCCTTCCAATTGATGCAGTCAAATTCAGTGACAGACTTTTGCGAAGGCTGAATGAATCTAAGGAACCAAAAATTTTAGAACCTGCTTTAAATGTTTAAATAGTAAGGCCAAAAGGGTTATGGGATTCTGCAAAATCTGAAACTAATAGCCAAGATCAGACCAGCAGTAACAGCCAATAAAGTCTGTGACTTTATTGGCTATTACTTCATTGAATAGCACTGTCCTCTGACCTGGACAATATAATTAATTGAGCTATGGAATATGTTCCACATCACCTAAAAACCAATGAGAAAATGTTCACCAATTTGAATTATTCTGAGAGCTATGTTTAATAAAATATACAGTTTCTGTGATATACAAGGAATCCAAATAGGCTGTAGAGGAATCTGAGAGCTACAATTAAGGTATAACTCATTTGCTAAATATGAAGTCTGTGATGAAATTAAGAGTCATATAGCTAAATACATTCAGTGCAGGTCAAAAGCATGTCTATGACCTATAACTCTTTGTGATAAAATTTGGTTATTTTGCAGATTTTCTGTGCTTCAAGGGAGAGGGAGGATCTCTTAGTAGAGTCAGATAGATAAAATTACCATTAAACACAGGTTTAATGGTAAAATTACTCTTAGTAGAGTCAGACAGATAAAATTACCGTTAAACACAGGTCTCTAAAATACAGTCTGGTAGTATTGCCCTGGCATGTGTCCCTTTCTGTGTCCTGGAAACCCCGTTTGCACTACTCTGCCTTGCTCTTTCCAAGGCCCTGACTTCTTGGAGAAGGAAATCCAGGCATGCTAGAACTGTGCAGGATCACAAGCATGTTCCCACATAGGCAACCAGTCAACAAGGAATCCCTCACTGTCTGTCTGCATGCAGCCTGAGGCAGCAAAACAGAGCAGGAGCTTCCTGGTAGGCAAGCCTACCCACAAAGGGTAATGGATATAATACCTGAAAGGATACTGGGTTCACACACTGTTATGCTTGGTGAGAATAGTACTTAATTAAAAACAGAAAACACACTGTACTTTTCTGGCTGGCACAACTTAACTGGCAAAATGAGCACAAAAAAAGGATGCTCCAGTAGCATTTCTGCTTGTTCCAATGGTAACGTGCTTGATAGCTGCAAATTTGCCAGGATGATTCATAAGGTAGGAGATTCTCACACTTTGAAATACACTCACAATCTGCTGTCTTGACTATTACTTAATTTATTTTTAATTTTCTAAAGAATTCTGACAAGCCAGGGCTTGTCACACTGTAATAAAATTAAATTATCCTTAGGCTTCATTCTTAGATGCAAATATTAAAAGAGACATAATCAGAAAAAAAGATCTTCAAGTTAATTACCAAAGGTTCAAATATTCTGCAGCTAGGTGTGGTGGTTTGACCCTGGTGGATGTCATGTGCCCACCAAAGCCACTCCATCATTTCCCTCCTCAACTGGCCAGGAACAGAAAATATTTACTCATATTAATTTAGTCTGGGTTTTTTGCATAAAGAATTTCTGTTAAGGTCATTGCACCTTGCCAGAATGAAACCAAAGCATAAAAAATTTTCTCTGTAATAAAATTTTCCTAATGATTATTAAATGCATTTTCTTCATTAGAGTCTCTACTTTTTAGCAAAAAGTTCATGAGGTAAGGATAGAGAGAGCTTGCTCACCAATTACTATCATGGGCAAAACAGAGTTGACTTGGGGAAATTAATTGAATTTATTACCAATCAAAATCAGAGCAGGATAATAAGAAGTAATAGAAATCTTAAAAGCAGCTTCCCCCCTCTACTTCCCAGCTTCTACCTCCTCCTCCTTCAGCAGCACAGGAGGGAATGAGGGTTATGGCCTCAGTAAATCACATTTCTGTTGCTGCTTCCTCCTCAGGGACAGGATTTTCCCCTGCTCCATCATGGGGAAATGTATTTGCACAGGAAACAGTCCTCTAAAACTTGTTCAATGTGAGTCCCTCCCATGGGCTACATTTCTGTACAAACTGCTCCAGCACCATCCCTTTCCATGGGGTGCAGCCCTTCAGGAACAGGTTGCTCCAGGAAACCAGGTCCCACCAGGAAACCTGCTCCAGCCTGGGCTCCTCTCTCCATGGACCCACAGCTCCCTGCTCCAGAACTGGTGTCCCACAAGGTCACAACCTTCTTTAGGGGCATCCACTTGCTGTGACATGGGGCTCCTCCACAGGTGGATCTCAGCTCCAGTGCCTGGAGCAGCTCCTCTCCTTCCTTCTGCACTGACCTTGCTATCTGCAGAGATTATTATTCCACATATTCTCACTCCCCTCTTCTCTGTCAACAATCATTACTGTGCAGTAACTTCTTTCTTTTATAAATATATTATCACAAAGGGGTTGCCACTGTCTGTGATTGTCTCAGCCTAGGGCAGTGGCAGGTTCATAGTGGAGCTGGCTGACATTGGCAGTTCTGGAAGCTTCCCAGAATAAGCCACCCCAATAGCTCTCCCTGCTACCAAAACCTTCCCTTGCAAACCCAATACACTAAGGAAAAGAAGGGTATTTGTACACACTGCTGTTTTTTAAGCAGTAACGAAGGGAAGAAACATCTGTATTCCTACACTGTGACAGGTTTGAGACCAACAATGGGGATAAAGGAAGATAACAGATTTTGAAAGACTTAAAAAAAATATTCCTAACCCTATTATTTCCTACCTTTGAGAATTTATCAGAAACTTGACCTCTAAAGTACTGATCTCTAATTTAAAAGGTAGAGACTCTAATGACTCATTTCTTTCTAATGAAGAAAATGCATTTAATAATCATTAGGAAAATTTTAGTACAGAGGAAATTTTTTATGCTTTGGTTTCATTCTGGCAAGGTGCAATGACCTTAATAGAAATTATATATGCAAAAACCCAGACTTAAGTAATGTGAGTAAATCAGATTCACATGTAATAGTTGTTTGTTTTTTTTTTAATGAAAAGAAAAATAAAGGGAATGCTCACATGAGTGCAGGTACTTCTACATGGAGGAATTTGCCAAAAATAGGGCTTTTGTATCACTGACTATTTATCTCACTCTTCAGTAGAGGGGAGATTTCTCTCCTTCAGTTCCACAGTGACCCTTTTTCCCTTGAAATAATGGAACATTCTGGGAATCAATAATAATAGATTTTTCCTGTCTCAATGTTAATTTCAAAACAGGCCTTTGGCAATTCCTGGCTTAGTGTAGATGGAGTTCATGTAAATGAAATCAGTTTTATATATGTTATAGATGTATATATCTATAGAGTTATATCATAGGCACACCCAGATGATTTTATTTGTCTCAAACTTGAGTTTGCAATTTGCTTTCTAGTACATTTGAGCTGCTACTTGTGAAGTCACAAAAATTACTTGAGATGACAGCACTTCAGGAACACTCACCATACAAGCATAATATATATACTGTATTCTGGTGTATATATATACATATATATATATATACATATACATATACATATATATATATATATATATACACACATACCTATATATATATATATATATATATATTTACACACACACACATATATATATTCTTGTGGATATGTATAATACACCAGAACCTCAGTACAAAACACTTTGATACAAACCTTTTGGTACATTAGATTTAGAATAGACAGGAATCTTCCTTACCTCTTCTGCGTGCATACCACAAAGCTTGTTTCCTGACAACAGCTTGTTTTTGAGGCTTTTGTTCTGTAAATGGGACAAAAAACCCCCAAAATAGTTTATTAGTAAGTGTTACTAAGATATTAAGGGACCCTTTAACAATTTGACTATACTGACTTTGTTTTTTTATATGGATAACATCTTCAAGTCACCAACAAAGATATAAATAAAACAAGAGAGATTAATCAAGGCACAGTATCCTTCTTACAGAATTCTTAAAGGCATTTGCATTAAAATTTGCTTCAACAGGAACAGGACTGCCCATAGAGACCTTCCCAGAACACTGGCAACCAAAAGCAATTTAGATTTAATAAGCTGAGGTAAAAAAGGGCAGGAAAAAACCTCTAATCCTTGCTCGGTGTCAACTCCATAGCTCAGTATCAATTGATGCAAATAATTTTAACAACTGAGTAATAGGGCCAAGGTCTCATCACTTGACCTTGATGATCAAAATCAAGGGGTGTTTCTGCTAAATTTTATAAATTAAAACTGCAAGTAATAAAACCAGTAGAAAGTTAGTTACCTGATAGCATTCTGTCAACTCAATATGGTTTTTCATGTAGGAGTTTTAAATGTATTTCTTCTCATTTTCAGGGAAAATAACAAACTCTGACAAAATTAATTCTTCATAGTAATTATTTTTCCACTACTCACTCATATTATCCCATAACTGACAGTCAAGGGTGAAGATTTCTCTGTAGTGTGAACATCTTTTAAAACTGGTCAAAACCGTAAGTATTCAATAAACAGATCCACAAGTGCTGAACATAACACACTTCACATGAAAAAAATATTAAAAGAATACAAAAACCAACTATTCCTGTGTTAAAGGACTGTAAATATACAAACAGAAAGAGAACCCATAATGTTTCAGGAATGTATGTTTATTACTGAACAGCAATAGCTTTCCTGTACAGTGTGCACAAGAACAAGCTGTCTTTAGAGAAAAAACATAATCCTATCCAGTTCAAATTTAGGTCTGCATCCCTCTGAAACACTGGAAGCTCTAATTACAGAATTGGAAGCTTTGAGTTTCTCTTGAAAAAAACCCTTTTTTTTAAAGGAAATGCAAAGAAACTAAAATTTCATTTGAAAACTCATTTTCACGATTCCAAAATATAGAGATCTGACATAATTTCACATTTCACTGTTGCTAGCTACTATGCTACAGTATACATTACTGCAGAAACAATAAATTTTTCCCAGCTGTTTGACATGGATGCCCACAGTTCTCTTATACCACAGAAAGGAACTAGGATGCTATTTTGAATGAGACAATCCAAAAATCCAGATTCAATCTTTCAAAATATGATTTGCAAAGAGCTGGATGTTGCTCTAGTAAGTGTCACAGTCAATTACCTATTTTGGTTCTTTGTTTGAAAATTTATGTTGTAACTCACCAAAGAGCAATAGCCTGTTGTACTAACCACTATGGAAATACAGAATAAGACAACTGGCTCTGAAAAAATGGAACTGTATAGCAGACAGAAGATGAACAAAGGAAAACAAAATAAAAATCAAAGGCATGAAGCACGCCTGACTCATCTATTTCTCATCAGGGGGTACACCTAAAGAACCAGGCTGTACTTGTGAACACAGAGTGAATGTGTTTTACATGCATCTTAATGGTTTCACATAAAGATCAGCATCACCTTTTGGGATGATAAAACAGATGTGCCAAAGCCACTGTTTCATTAGGGACTTGCACTTAATTAACCCAGGATATCAAGGCATCCCTTTGGTTTGACTGACTCATTATCCTCCAGTCCCTCTACACAATGGTGATGGTTGGTTCAGTAGATAGAACTCTGTCCATATTTCAGAGGCAAAGAAAGAATGAATTGTAGTCATTACATTTTTGTTCATTTATCTTCCTTTTGCTCAGTATAAACTATTGTAAGAACTAACTTCTGCTAACACATTAATCTTTTGTAAGTAATTTCCACATAGGCTATTTTGAGAAAAACATGCAGTAACCCAGAATGTGAGAAACTGTGTGGTAACAGGACACACAATGTACTAGACAGTTGTCACAATTTACACATTTTGTGCCAAATAAACCTGGCAAAAGTATACAGTTATATATATACAGAATTTGTCCAAAAGCAAAATTTGATGAAAATATTGAAACTTAGGAGATGGACTCAGTTTTTGAGATTTAGCTAGGTTTAACATGATTTCCTGATTCTGTCTCATTATCCAGGCAGTTTACAACAAAAACATCCTGCGGGGTTATCAGAATGCAAGCAAAACAGTCCTTATTTGATCTGAACTTAATAATGGCTTTAGGAATGAGAGCAAGCATTAAAAGTTAATATTATCCAGAGCATAATAAAGTAGGAGCATAAAAAAATAAGTAGGAGTTTGTTAGAAGTAGATGACAGCTTCTTGGCTACAATTTGTGTGATGTTATGTTAATTCACAAATCACATATCAAAGTTGAAAATAACTCTGCATCCTGATTAATAGTACTGATTTTTATAGCAGAATATGTAGCCTACCAGTAAAAACATTTGAAGTATAACAGAGGTTTTTTGTTTTGTTTTTTTTTAAATTCTGAATTAAAATCTTTCTTCTTCTGAAAGAAGTCTAATCAGGTACATATTCTTGAAGAATAAGTCCCTTTTGCTAGAAAGGGGCTATTAAAAGCCCCTTTCTAGCAAAAGGGGCATTGATTAACTAATCAATGAAATTTTAAATTTACAAAGGCCTATTGATTCAGAACAGAAGTTCTGACTTCTAAGATGTACAAGGATTAAAGATTATGCTCATTTTCTTATTAAGCATCCCTCAAAGAGCAAGAACAAATATACTAATCAGAATTTTATGCAGTTTTAATTTCAAATAATTCATTTGTAATTAAGTACTTCAATGGAGAAAATCTTGGACATTTCAATCTGAAAAATAAGGAATGAAATATCTGTAAATATATCTTTAGTAATCAATTTAAAAATTACATAGAGAAATTATTTTAATTAGCAATGGCCTTCTAGACTTGGAGTTAAAACATCATTACATTCAAAACAAATAGGTATTTTAATGATTTGAACATCTTAGAAAGCTTATAGCAAAAGCTGTAAACTGGAGTATTTGCATGCAATCACATCATTAAGCCAAGTTACTGTTGTACCGAACTCTTACTGTATGAAATCTTTTAGCTTATTTGCACCACTTACACCAGTAGTTTCAGTGCATTCCAAAATTCAGGTGAAAAAACTGCTGTCAGTGTTTGCCTCACTGGCAAGAATCCTGCTGTCTCTTCCCATGCAGTTTGCTCCCACTGTGCTGGTACCTAGGCTCAGTAATTCCACACGAGTCCAGCGTCCATTCCCTGCTGCCCACTGGGACAGACTGCAGTGTCATGGCTAATGGCTTAACCACTGTCAGGAAGGACTTGCTGTCCATTATGCCAAAACTCTACGGAGAATCTGCTACCACCAAAGCCAACCTTTCCTGAATGTGCCTCCTGACTGGAACTTTGGACTGGGAGTTAAGCTGCCTAAGGGAACATGAGATAAGATGAAGGTGACACTGTTATCCAATTATCTCAGGTCTGGGTAGAAGAAAACAAAGCTGAGGGAGAAGAACACATCCAAAGAAAGCCAGACCCAGGAGCTCTCCAGACAATCAGCTCTGGCTGGGTCAGGGTGGGGGAGGCCACAGCCCCAGGCTCATCTGCTGAGGCCAGGCTTGCACACACTCCCTGCCCATCCAAATGGGGAGCAGGAGAGTTTTGGGTGTGTGGCAGAACCTCTGGTCAGAGGCAGCGAACACTCATCCCCCCTCACAACAAACCAGCTCTGCTGTAAGCCCCCCTACATCCCAGGAAGGTGACATCCAAGTGGAACATTCACGTGAAGGCAGCTGAGGGGTGCCATAAACCATCAAGCACCCCTGAAGTGCCCCCCAGACCCATTCCTGAGGCCTTGCACAGGACGACTGCACATAATGCAACAGATCCAGTCTCTGTTGCATGAGACACTGCCAAACCTGCCCTCCCAGGGCACTCCCACCTGGCCCAAACCATATATAAATCCATTGAACTCTGTGTTTTGTGGGACCCTCAACACCAAGAAGACCAGAAGAAGAGGATCAATGGAAAGCTGTTGGGATCTACACTAGTGATATTTTCTACTTAATCTGTCTCTCTGTCACTCTCCTTCTCTCCTCTGTCTTTTGCTATTTCTTTGTATATTTCTCTATTTACCTCATACTTACTGTTAAATAAAATCCATTTTATTGATGTGGGCATATGGTCTCATTTGTACCTTAATTTGGGCAGAGGCATCCCTCTAACAATTTTAATAACTGGATTGTAAAAGCCCACAGAACTCAGAACTCTTAAAGACAACTTGCTAAACTTGTTAACGTGTTCTTCACAGAGCTTCTGTACTGAAAATAAAAAGCTTTCTGTCTCAGTCCCTGGGCTTTTTTTTTTCCTTTTCTCTTATTCCTAAATATTGTTAGGGTTCTGATAATATTTTCAAAAGGTGAGGCTAGACTTAATGAGAGATATATTCATTATATAATCATTGACTGTATCTATGTAGCCTAAAGATCTACCTCCAATATAAAAACACAGAAAAGAAGCTGTAGTGTCATACTTTTTTGTCAACATGCCTTTGGAACCTGATAAAATAAAACCCCCTGGCTTCACTACAAGGGTATCTGTTCCTTTCTCTTCCTAACTTTGGAAAATAAACCTTTCTCTTCTGCATCTGTTTTCCTGAATCAAATGCCAGCAGGCCAGCCAAATAAACACAAAGCATCTCGAGACCTTCACCCATGCTTTTAAAAAGCAGCAATTCCAACCATAACAGATTGAGCATTTCACCTCTCTAGAGAAGAGGGAGAGGTTGAGACTATTTTAGCATTCTTAGAAAACAATAACTATGATGCCAATCAGAAAACTTGGACAAAGCTTACAAAGAAAAGCACTAACTATACACCTGAAAGCTCAATAAAACCACTTTTACAGCTGCAGTTTTAGTCAGTTTCTTTTCTGCAAATAAGTTTTGTAAAAATCATTAAATCATTGCGCAGCTACATACGTGGCATATTTTATTTTTTATAATTTCTCCATCTGACTTTAGCATACATAGTAAAAACCTCAAGAGTCACAGTTTATAGGAATTATTAACAGTGACAAACTACCCCCAGGTCCAGTTCAGAGGGCTTTATTACCACTGTATCATGTAAATTTGAAGTTAGGGCGATTAACATTTATCTGATGGATCATACATTCTACTAACAGAAGGCTAAACTTACACCAGCAAAGTGAAAGTCACAACATTTCAGATGTCATTTTTTGAAGTTAGTTTATCTTGATTCCTGGTCACACCATGAGTGCTTTAATACTCTTATGTTAGATCTTATAGTCTGAAACACCAGTATTATCTATTTGAATCTGCATCAGGATCTAAACCCAGAATGAACAAACTATATCACCTAGACATCATCAGTACAAAGCAACTGAAAGCAGAGGCCATAAAGTATGTTCAAGCTAAGAGAATCACTTCCTCTCTCAGAAAATTATTCTCAGCACTTCAATTCAGACACTGTATCTGAGCTCTGACATTATTTCTTTTTGTCGTGTAAAAGATAAATTTGACTCTCCTTCCACTTGATAAATAATACAAATCAAACCATGATAAGCACCTGCTCATCATTTAAATATTTCTCTCTTATGCTCAATACACTAAAAAAACCCCATACAAACCCAAGAACACAAAAAACCCCTGGACTCTGGTCAGCAGGAGTGTCAGGGCCAAGTGCCAAGATGAATGGTCTTCCATCTCCTGTGAAGCCAGAGTTGTTCACTGTGTCTTTAGGAGAGAAAGCAGAAGACATCAACAGACAAAAACCACGTAGCTGGATTTATCTGATATCAATGTATTGGTATCCAGTTTGCTTTGGATATTAGTTTTATATTTCACAATGATGAAAATGGTTTCTATCTCATGAAACAGTGTGACTGCTTTAATCCCAGCAGGGTTGACTGAGCCCTTCATCTTTCTGAGACAGATAAATTGAGTTTCTGATACTTAAGTTTATTAGTTAAGATCCTCAAAACTGTTTTTCTACCTTTCATTATGGTCAGTGGAGACATCGTAACTTTTTGTAAAGGGTGTTTGCCTTGACATTCTTAAGCATGTTTAAGTTTCTTTTCCTCACAGTTTTTTGATGGCCAAGTGTGTCAAATAGCTGTATTTTAGTAGTAAAGATGCATATATATATATATCCATATATATATACACATATATATACATATATGTATATATATCTATATATATATACATATATGCATATATATACACATATATACATATATGTATATATATAACTATATATATACATATATGCATATATATATATGTGTATATATATATATACACACATATCTATCTATATATATCTGTCTGAATTGAAACTCAGTAAGCACCATTGTCCTTCTAGCTCTGAATTCCTGGGAAAATCCCATTTTTTTATGGTCAGGCTTCAGTCTCTCAGTGCACTAATGCTCCAATACTGTTATTTAGGAGGCAAGTTTTATTTCTGGCAAAATCCAGAAGCTGGCAGCCAAACTTGGTAACCCCAGCAAACACATCACATTGCCACTGCTGTAAGCTTGGACATATTTAGACTGTTTCACGCATTTTGAGCTTTTTTTCCTATAACCTGTCCCCAGCCTTACACTCTTATGTTACAGGAAAAGGTATTAAAAAGTAAGCTTTCCAAAACAAAGAGTGCATATATTTCTTTTTCTCTGCCTATCTCTGCTAATGCTAAAGGTTGCTTATTTTTTCTTGTATTTCATGTAATCAAGCTGACCTGAAAAAGCTGATAAGCAACACACAAAAATCTTCTAATAGAGCTTTTAGCAGTAGGTTTGCGTTGGTTGTGTTTCTGTTGCCATTCCAAACATTTCAACGATTGCTATGGATAAGCAAATGCTATTTCTAATTCTTTCCATGTCAGATAGTCTAATTAAAAACAGCAGCATATTAGATACAGCACTCCACTGTACAGAGTTTATATCTGCAATGAAAGGCAATTGCCTTTGCCACGCAAGGTTATTTAGAGTAAAAAGGATCAAGAAAGCAGGACACCTAGTTAAGTAGATGTTAACCTGAAGGTCTTTCCATTTGTTTGACATTTGTGAACAGAATGATGACAAGAACTTGGTGCTGCTGCAAGCTGTAGGTTGAGCTTTAGGAAAAAAAAAATCACAGTGAAAGCTCTATTAAAGCAGTGTTACAGGAATGAATCATGCACTGTAAACAAAGATGTAAATAAAAATAATTTAAATATAAAACACATTTCTGACTTGGAAAAAAAATAGGTCCTTTATCACTAGCGGAGTAAAGGGTCATGACTTTCTACAACATCATTTTTTCTGATGTAACAGCAGCAAGACATGAAACACTGCACTAACCAGAATTGTAAACATCTGTCTTAAAGCAGAAATGACATATTATGGAAGTTATGAAAAGACAGTTATGAAAGAAGAAAGGCAGGAGATGACTAAGGAATACATTTATGTGGCTCTCTGTGGAATCATACCATTCAGTTCTGCTTTAATTTTAGTAGGCTCTGTCTCCTGAATTCTCTCAGTATACTAAATATTTATTGCTACAGAACTTTTTGGCAAATATATACAATTTTTAGAAGAAGTTTTGCAAGTACAATCTACAGACATCTGAAATTTATATACCTGTATTGAAGAAGCTCCTTCAATATCTTTCAGTAAGAAAAAAGATTATTTCTGAGGTAATTTTACTAGATTGATGCCACTGTCATATTTTCTGGAAAAATTCCTTTGCCAGGATTTCTTCTCCTGGGAACCTGAGAAGCCTCAGAGAAAAATGAAAACGATAATTATCTGATTATTGCTTCTCCTGTGTTTTGCTGCTTTGGAACGTGGTTGGAGATTGTTTATGCAACATGTGAATTGTTTTGACTTAATGACCAAGCACCCTCAGGCTGTGTTGGGACTCTGGAAGAGGTCACAAGTTTTGAATTAGTATCTTGTTAAACCTTCTGTAAGTATCCTTTCTCTATTCTTTAGTATAGTTTTAGTATAGCAATCTTTAATATAATATCATAAAATAATAAACTAACCTTCTAAGAACATGGAGTCAGATTCATCATTTCCTTCCTGCCACAGGGGACCCCAAAAATACCCCAGATTGATTCACGTGCTAAATGTATCTTCACCATGCCATATTCATTCAATATACAGAGCTGTAAGCACCTACACAATGTGTACTAGATAATACTTTCCTCTTACTTCCTAAGCACCTACACAATGTGTACTAGATAATACTTTCCTCTTACTTCCATCCTGATATGGTCTATCCACACCTAGGGAATACAACGTGATTTCCCGAAGTACAAGATTTCCATATTAGGACATTCCAGCACTTTCTAAAATATTCTTCTAAATTCACAAATCCTCCGCAACTGCTATCACCAGTGCTACGATGTTTGAAAAGTGAGAATCCTCTCAGCACAGGCTTTGTATTAGGAGGCAATGTGTTTGGCCCCATCTTTGGGATGGATGAGCTAAAAATGAGGTCACATACTCTGATATCTTGAGAAGCAAATCATGGCAGCAATTTACCACAGTAAGCATGTGTGTAGCAAAATCTTAAGTTAAATCCATGGATCTTCAAAATGTCAGTAGTGGAAACTAGGTGTCATCCATGTCCTACTGTATCAGGTGCAGGCAGCAACACATTCCAGCAGTGTGTAAAGCTGGCAGGATGTGAGATACCTTCAGCCCTGAAGGGGCCCAGCTGCATTAGCAGGCAAAGTCTGTCCTCCATAAGGATCCTCGAGTAAATCCATAAAGAGTTCACTTAATGAAAACACAGACATGGGACAGTTTGGATGGGCACCTAGGGGTATTCTTAATCTAGTGACACAGAATTCCAATTTAATCACCATTAATATTTAATGATTTCCTAAAAGTCATTTGACAAGATGAAGTGAAGTCAGGAGTAGGACCTAATTTAGAGGATCCAACTGACTTTTTTTGAGCCATTAACAACACTATGTCTTCATGAATCATTGACCTATCCATGATACTGAACCTACATTTTATGCCTGAATCCCTTGTCTTGGGAAAAGGGTAAGAAAGCAGAATATTCTAATTTAAAATCAGCTATTTTTCCTTGCCTTTCCCCCTATTTAAGCTCAGCACAGCAATATCAGTTAAGATACTTTGTATCAGGCTTCAAAGTATTATGAAAAAATAAAAAGAAGGCTCTGAGTACAGCTTGAACTTCTTTGGTTTTTGAGAGTAAATAGCATGCATTTTCAAACTAAACATTTTCAGGAAAAAACCTCAAACCAAACACACTAAATAATATTTCAGCAGAAAACTGAGGAAGTTAAAGACTAGCATAAAAGGGAACTGGAGACAACATTTCTTAGTACTTATAACCCAGCCTAATCTATTAAGGGACACCTAGCCCCTAAGAACATCTGGCACACCAGGTGATCTGTCTGATCATCTTCTAATCAGCTCTGACATAAATATCAGCTTCTCATTAATCCTGCCATGAATACGGACTTGAGTGAAAATCCCAAAGTTGAGGAAGCGTTTCAGTGATCTTGGGGTCATGCCTGAAAATGGTAACAGTTGCATATTGAGAAACAAACATTTTCTTAGTCATTTTTAGATGTATTTTATGTGATGTGATAATCCAAAGTTCTTTAAAATTATTCCCACAAAACCTTTCCTGTTGATGTCTTGATTCACTACCTATGCTTAGCAAAGAAAAAAGGTAATTTGTTGATCATTACCTCAGACAATATATTATTAAACAACAGAGGCTGTACTATGTAACACTGAAATTAGACAGATCACCATTCTGAATTATATTAAAAAGGGCAAAGCCCCAATCATTCAAAGAAAATGTGTTGGTTTCCATTCTGAGTTTCTGCCCCAACACACTGTAACATTTGGCAAAGATAAACCTCCAAAGTTTGGCAGTGAACTGCGCAGACACGAAAAGCACATGCTTCCATTTTCAGAAAAACGCATTCCTAGTATTTTCCTCTATCTTTTAGTATACCAGGAACAGTCAAAGAAGTCCTTTCCTCTCTAACTAGACTCTTAGTCTTCATTGTTATCTCCTGGCATCCTGCTTTTTGTGCTCATTCCAAATGTCACCTATTATTGATAATATTCTCTGAACAGCTGCATTGATGCAAAAGCTACAAAAAGAAATTTGGCTCCATGTACTGGAGCTATTTACTGTAGTTTAATGTAAAAAAAACCCAACTCTGTAATCTCTGAAGGACTTAAATTCTTTTCCTGTATTTTTTTTTCTGCAAAAAGAAAAATTCAGACTGCTTGATACCAACATTTCCTCTAAATCTATTTTCATAAATTAGATCATAATCTTTTCAGTTCATGTTACCAAATTTATGTCAGTATGTCAGACTTTATATGTCAGAAGCTCAGTCATGAGTCCATCTAGTTTGTAATGCTTGGCATATTGAATTAGCATCTCTAAACCAGTATCTTCCCCTTTTTTGACATACTTTCACCTTCCCAAAGCAGAGGAGAAATGACACAATATATTTCACTCTACTCTTTTTTTGACTTTCCTTTGATCACCTTTGGCAAGTATTGCTAAGATCAAAAAAACTTTCATTTTTGGTGAAATTTCCAAAATAAAAATACAGTGTTTCAGCCAGTCTACTAGATTAGCTTCAGCATATCTAGTGTAAATATCCACACTGCATTTTGCATATAGCAATGTGTGTAATTTTACTGCAAACAATGTAATAAAGACACATTATTAATTAGAAGAACGAGCTTTTTATATCAGTGATAAATGTGTTCAACTCCCTACAAACACAGAAGGAGAGGCTGGATTGGAAGAGCATTGCACCTCACAGACCACGTGTTAGTCATCTGACAGACATAAAGGTCAGTATAGACAGATCAAATTGGGTGAAGACAAGATGTGTTTCAAAATAGAAAACAAATATTGCCATGACAAGCTGCAATTTCAGTATTTGTGACATTCTGGATGGGAGCCACCTCTTAGTCAAAGCAGACTGCTGAACATTACCATTATTTTATCCACCAACAATGGCCCATTTATTCAGCTCCTCATGATGCCCATTAAAAGGAGTCTAGATTTTCCCTTGACACTGCAGCACTTTTTCTCCTGGCTATGAATATCCAAGCCAAAGCCATGTGGGAAGCACAGCAAGATCTAATGGCAGAGAACAGAGCAGCCAGTATCTGCAAAGTAGGGCTGAGGAACTACTCCTCCTACATTAGGGAGCCATGAAAAGACTTTGCTTTCAAGGTCTGAGCTTGAATGCCGTGTAGCAATGTATTTAAAATCTTCTCTGAAGAAGTTTAAAAGGAACTGCATGATTTTACATCCATTCTTGAACAGTTATCACAGTTTAAATTAGTAACCACGCAAAGCAGATTGTGGTAAACAGCAAAGTAAGTAAAATGCTGCTATGCTCTTACTTTCCATGTTAGTCTGCTCTGTCTTTTAAGCACAGGAGAGTGGTTTGCTGTCACAGATATCTGTTATGAAAAATCCTTTTGACAGGATTTTTTCTCCTGAGAAGCTGAGAGGCCTCAGAAACAACATGTAAGCAATGATTATCTGCTGCTGTGGAATGCAACAGGTGCATCTGGGATTGGTCCATGTGAATTGTTTCTACTTGATGACCAATCACAGTCCAGCTGTGTTGGGACTCTGGCCAGTCACAAGATTTTATTATCATTCAATTCCTTTCTTTGCTAGCCTTCTGATGAAATCCTTTCTTCTATTCTTTTAGTATAGCTTTTGTATATAATTTTCTTGTAATATAATATATATCATAAAATAATCAATCAGCTTTCTGAAACATGGAGTCAAGATTCTCATCTTTTCCCTTGTTTTGGGACCCCTGTGAACACCACCACAGTCTGCAGGTAGAAACTTTGTAAAAGTCTTTCCTTCCTTACTTTAATATTTGCAAAACATCAATTGTCACTATATGATGACTCAAAATTGTATTTAACTCAGTATTTTTTCAAATGGTATTAATAAAATCTGTTTGACTGTGTTTTCTCTAGATTAAGAGCAGTCTATATACATTGGCAAGGTATTTTTAGGATGGTAAACATGCTTTATGAAAAACAGAGGCTTGTTGTTAGTTATTTTGCTGAATAGATTATAAGCTTATTAATTATAAGAGCAATTATTCTGATTTTGATTCAAACTTCACAGGACCTTTTATACTAAAATAGAACCAAAAGTATCTGGTGAGTAAGAGAAATAATTCTGCACTTCTACCTCAACTCAAAGCCACTAAAATATTCATAGGCCTATGAATGTGCATAAAGAATGCTTATATTCCTCCTTGAGATTATCAGAATGCAAAATAATTTGTTGGGTGTGGTAACTGATCTGTAAAATTCTATCAGAATTAAGTAGTTGTACTTTCTTGAGATACCTTCTGGATTACAAACCAAGATAGCACAACACTACATATGCTGATGGATTGGAAAAACTGAATAAAGTTTATGAACCTGGAGAACTATCATGAATACTTTAAAAACCTCATCTGGTTAAGACAGGACTGTTGCATACCCCAAAATAAAGAGAAAGATAAATCTTAGAAAGACCAGGAAAACTACAAGAGAAGCAGCCATATAGTCTATCCTTTGAGGACTGCATCAATATGAGCTATGTGTGATATAAGCTGCACTCACTGTGTGCCCCAGGCAGCAGCTGGCACAGCTCACCAACCCCAGTGAGTACATCCCTGTCGGGACCCAGGACATTGCTCTGGCTGCCCTGGAGGACTCCAGACCCTGGCAGGGGGCTCAGAGACCTTGGCACAGAGTCACAAACACCTGTGCCTTGGATTTTAGCCCATGGAAACAATTCCCAACTTTGTGTGAGGAGTTACAAGCCACAAGGGTTTGAATAGAATGATAGTGAATTTGTCCCAGGGTGAAAAAGTAGAATTTTGGGGTTTTTAGAATGGGGATTCAAGAGGCAAAATGGAGGAATCTGGGCGTGTCCTGTCCTTCTTCTTCTTCTTGTTCTCCATCTTCTGCTGTGATGGTGACACTTCTGGATTGGTTTAGGGTAGAGACAGACTGTCTAACATAGGTGATGGGTATTGGAAAATTATTGTAAATAAAGTACACGTGGTTCTTAGTATAAAAAGCTGACACCACCCCAAGGGCAGGGACTGTGCCACAACCCAACCTGCTGGACAGATCTCAGCAGGTCAGAGAAGGAATGGAACAGATAAGAGAAAATAAACAACCTTGAAAAGCAGAACCCACAAATCTTGACTTCTTCTTCAGTTGCAGAGCTGGGAAAGAAGAGACTTTCTAACACCCTGGGGGGCATCTCAACCACAGAAACCCAAGACACATGGACATCACAAGTGATGGCAAAACTAGGTTAAACCAAACCCAAACTGTCAGACCAAAAGGAGGCCAAGGGAAGTGATTAATTTGTCTGTCGGGTTTTTTAAGATGACTATGCACCAGGTCCATCATTCCTGTGTAGGGCCTTGAATTAAACACTGACATTTTAATGCAGAGAGCTTTGAACTAGATCATATTTAAGGTCCCTTCCAACCCAAACCATTCTATGTATCTAAGAAATACAAACACATTAAGAAAACCCATGTACACACAGATGTGAGTGATGCCTCGTCTGAAAAGGTATGGGGAGGTAAATGATGCAGAACAGCCCAGCTGCTGTTGACTGGCTCTGTCATTGGAAAAGGCTTACACAGAAAGCAAAAGACCAAGCATGTCAACTACGCTCTTTAGCTGCAGGTTCTGGGGTGACATGAAAATAGTAAAATTATCTAGTAAGGATTGGGAAAGAACCATAAGCAAACAAAAAAACAAACAAAACCCTAAAGCAGTGCAAAAAAAAATCTTCAATATTGATCTGAATAATTGTTGTACAGTCAGATAGCTTAGCTGAAAATAGTTAACTGAATTTCAGTGGTTTAAGGCTAAGCAAGTGTTTGACAACAGGTCTTACTGGATTTGTGGTCTTCAAAATGATATAAAATCCAAAATTATATAAAATCCAAAGCCACACCCAAAAAGTTGTAACCACTCTCAGAGATGCTTTAAATACATGCATTCTAGTTCATCTTCTCTCTTCCTCTCTCTCTCTCTGCTCCCTGGTCCTTCAGTTTCCAGTATTTAAACCCCAAATTACTAACAAGGTGCCTCTGGGCAGGTCATGCCTCAGCAGCATTCAGCAGCTCAGCTTCAGCTCACAGACTCCCAGAATGAGAGCTGGCATCTTGCATGACAATGAGCTTGTGCAAGATCCAAGCTTGGCTTCTTAATGAGTGCAGCTTCAATACTTGCACATCTCTTTTCAAAGAGATGCTCTAGTCCTGATTTTTTTTTGTATTTCTGGCTCATGAAAGAAAAAGCACAGAGATTTTAATCCCCTCTTCCAAAGTTTTTCCATCTTGCACAAAACAAAAAAAATCATTGATTAGTCTAACAGAATACACACAAAAACCTGTGGATTCATTTTTCATCTTTTTTTTATTCAACCGAATTACCTATTTCAACAGATACATTTCAACACCTATTGGATTTTTTTTTTTTACTTGAAATTAATCATTAATACGTTTGGACAAAAAAGAAAATTTGACTGCCAGTAGATTTCACATTAATACTTCTTTGGAAAAGAAGGGATATAAAAATGCAATTTATCCAGCCCAATTATATCAAATTGAATATAAGTCTGTCAGTCATAAGCAGACAATCTAAGTAATGCATCTAGCCAGGAAATTTCATAACTTTCATGCTTCTATACTTTTCAGAACTATTGTAAAGATCTGGGTCTAGGTCACAGCAGTTGTACTTCTCATGAATGTTTCTTTAAGCTACAGCTGACTATGCATATTATTTAAAAGTGGTCTATTTTTATCTGCAAAGCATATTTCAAGAGCAGCTGAATTTTCAGAGAAACAATCTTTTAATGAACTTACTGCTCAACAGCTGCATGTCTCATTATCCATAATTATTTCTCAAAATCCAAAACCCCCATTGATGATAAAGCTGTGTCATTCCAAAATCCCAGCAGTTCAGGATTTAAATAGAAACATTTACAGGCTTTTATTCCTGGCAAATATGAGCAACTATCAGACCCAATACAGGCACAATTTCCCACAAACCATATGATATACTAGAAGTGAGCTGCTCACTCTATAACAGGCCATCTACAAAAGTGAAAATTTTAAACTATCTCTTTTTATATATATTCTATTTTAGTCTACAATTCTATTTAGTCTACATTTTTGCAAGCTTCTTAGTTCTACCGGTGCTTCTAAGTTTCTTTTTCAATAACAGAAATTGCTTGAAATAAGAGCACATCTGTTTACATGCCAATCCTTTAAGACTAAATTAACATAATCCACATGATGTTACAGCTGGAAGTCTGACAGCTATTTTGTGGTATTTGCAGGAAGCACTTAAAGACTTCTAAGACCCAAATGATTTTGAGACACCTAATCCCTTTGTGCTCTACCTGGCACATTTTTTCCTCAATAGCACAGACATTTTTTTCTGTTTATTTTTTCCCCCAAAGCCTTGAATAGGCTAAGAATTGCCTTTCTGTACAATGTCCTCTCCTCACACACTACATGACAGCTGCTGCATTCAGCTGGAAGGCTGCGGCCATCTATTTGTATCTCCAAAAGGCAAAGCTGAATGGCACTAGGGTATGTGCTGAAAGGGCAGAACTATAGGAAATTATTTTTACAGTCACAGAAGAGCCTAAAATTGCAAAATTCACAATTTGGCAATATAAAATGAGGGTGAACGCAATATTTGAAAGAACAAGAGCAGCTATGAAGGAAGCATTTTCATTATCTACCTCTATATAGCTGTACGCTATAAAGATTATTGTTTCAAAACCTACACATAAGATGCTATCAATTATTTAAATATATAGCACATCCAAATTTATGAGATTTTTAAAAGCAATGTGTTCAGTGTTTGGAGGCAGGACCTAAATAACATAACATTTCCTGAAAATCATATAATTTAAATTCAGTCAAGTTTCCAAAAAACTGATATAAGTGGTTACTTTCAGGGAACTAACAAACATTGTATAAAAAATTTAATAGAAAGCCATTAGGTAGGTATAGCTTTTGGTTTCTTTTCTACATAGTAGCTGATATTTGGTACCAAAAGAAAGATTCCTTTCAAAGTAGATTTTCTAAAATTTGCTATAAATATGGTAAATATTAGAAAAGTCTACTGACCTACCTAAGCAAATCATTATCAGACAGTTTGAATGTTGATTAATGATGCATTTGTGTTCAGTAGGAGAAAAGATTTTTTAATGACTGCTCAATAGGATGAGACCGATCTGATTTCTTAGAGTATAAAGGCTCAATTGCAAAGCATCCAATGATAACAGGTGAGAACAGAAAGCAAGGCATTTTTGACTGTAGAAAAAGGAAACTGAGAGCATGGCCTAAATAACACGAAAGACTGAAAGAGACATTTCCTGTTGTTGTGGTTTAGGAGCAGAACTCCCCAAGTCAGCACCCCAGTGAGACTCTCCAAATCAGCTCGCTCACCTCCTTCCCCTCCCACTTCCACTCCAGGAATGGATTTGGGGATTGGAGGCACAAAGGTGAAAATTACAGGTTGAGACAAGAACAATTTACTAGAAATAGCAGTAAGGTAAGAAAATGAACAGTAACAGCAACAATATTAATAACAAAAGGTGTAAGAAAAACAAATTACACGGAAAGTAAAACAATACCAGACCATTTCAGTCACCATGCTCTTCTCTCTCAGAACCAAAAATGAGAGAGTCCCCTCTTCTTGCCCCTGGCAAGTGATATGAGATGGTATCAAATTACATTATGGTTCAGCCATGCCCCCTTCCTGACTACTGTAAAAAATTACTCCAAAACTAGGATACATTTATGACTTAAAAAGCAATGTAGACATTTTTCAGATTGACCATATATATACAATCCCATAGACCAAAGAAATCAGAGATTCCTGTTTAAATGGCAGCTTTAAAGAGATCAAGTTTTCATACACATAGACTAAGAGCAGTTTAGAAAAGGAAAAGAATTGAACAACGCAGATAAAGACAAGAAGCCTGGTTGGCAAGAGAACAAGGCATCATATGAATAAAATATTTTCAAGTGCAACGTTCCTTGCAAAATGAAGGAACGGAAAGAGAAACTACATCCTGATTTAGGCAAATTGTGTGGAGAGAAAGGGATAAGGGTGAAAAGAAATATAATGCTGCTCAAATATTTCATGTTTCTTTTCTAAGACCAAATTTCAAAGTAAATTCAGTTTAATACCAATAAACATTATTTAAAACATGTTATATATTTTATTTAGAATTTTGGGATCAATATAGGATTGATAATCATGGCACACAAAGCTTAAAAAAACCATTGTAGGAGTTTGAGGTTTTTTAAAATTTTCTTAAGAATCTCAGTTCTGACATTGCAGTTCCCTTCTCCTTCCCTTGCTGTTTATTTCTAAAGTAAGCAATAAGAACAAAGTTTCACTCTGTGTCAGTAACCTACAGAACTCCTTTCTGAAAAAGCAGCAAAAGTTACAGAAGTCTGCTATCAAACTAAGCACCACTAGCATGGAGTCAACCATTGCAATCAATAAAACACTATTTCTAAATACACACAGCCATTTTTGTTTGCTTTTCTGTTCAGAGAATTTCACTGGTGCCTTTTTTGCCTACTACAATAACATGCTTTACATATGAAGCCAAACCAGACTCTCTTCCAACATGACATCTGAATTGGGATGACAATCAAATGTTCCTCTTACCTCGTTTTGGAGGTCTCGTATCATTTTGCTCTTCCTTTCCATTTCAGTCTTCAAAAAGTTAATCTACAATTTTAAAGAAATGTTGAGTGGGAGTTGTTGAGATGTAATTGTAAACACTAATTATTTTTTTATGCTTTTAAAAGTTTTGGAAAAAAAACAATCACCAAATCAAAAAACTTTGCTTACACACCAAATTGGTACAGGCCACAGTCAAGTATTTGATAAATCTACAAACATTTAGCATATTACCTAGAGAACTTATAATCAAAAGAAGAAAATTGCTGTATGTTGATAGGTTTACTTTTGTTTTGTACCAGTAGACATAGTGTTAATTTTTCACAAGGTAGTTCAATGTGATCATCAAAGAACTGAAGATTTTTAAAACAATATTAACTGATTTTCTAACAAAAACATTTTCTCCTCTAAGAACACATCTATCAGAGCAGGTTTCTAGCACAGTTATTTCATGTGAATGCTACAGTGCTGGTCCTAATTAGATAAACACCTTTTTCCAGTCAGAGCCACCTGTGGAATAAAGTGTGTCATACATGAAAACATTCAAATATGGTCTTTAGATCCTACTTAAGTCAATGACTTGACTTGGAAAGTAGAAATTCCAGTCACAAGGCTTGAGACTGAATTTAATCAAACACAGTTTAAAAAAATTATTTTTACAAAAGAGTTTTTTCAGGACTGAGCTTTAATCACAGCTTATGGATTGCAATGGGGGGAAGGAGGACATCATTATAAACAACTAGGATTAAAAGAACACATTTCTGTACTGTTTAATCAGCAAAATACTCATCCCCATTCATCCTATGTCCCATGCTGTTGATACAAAACTCTACCCACAGTCAAAGGAAACTACAGCTTCTGACATTGTAACAGAAAAACAAAACTCCTGTAAGAAAACAGATTCAGATTATAGAGACATTGACCAAAAGGTTAATGGTTTGGGTGTCAAGGACATAAAAAAATGAGCACCGAATCTACCTGATGTGACAGCTGTTCTTATACTCATGTCCACACTCAAGTAGACATGTCAGGAATTTAAAAAACATCACTGAACTGACAGCACTCTCACCTGTATCACAAGCCAAGTCAGACAATGCTATCATCACTTCAGACAGAAATGCAGGCAGGGGGTCCATGAAACTAGTGCCACCTGACATACGTAAGCAGAACTTCTTTTACAAACTCTTCCAAAGTTCTGTCTAAGTGCTTTGATTGTGGAAATACTGATTTCACATCCACCTACTGGCAGAGAATGATGCTTTATTCAGCACCTGCCTAGTAATGACATCCACAAATACTGAAATTTAGAACATGTCTAGATAATTAATAAGAACATTTTTCAGGACAAAAAAATAAAGGTCATAATCAAAATATCATATCATGATGAATGGCGAGAAGCACAATACAGCTATTTATTGTAGTTACTTTGTTTTTTCAGCTGTTCAAAGGAATTGCCAGCTACCTACCCTTAAAAACTGAGAAAAAAAAAATATATATATACTGACCTCCATTCAAAAGTGCTCCCTTACTTACATCTATCTCTCAGGAATATTAATATTCCTTCAATGCACCTCACTTCTAGCTATGAATATATATGAAATAATTAAGGAGATGTGATACCAAAATTATTATCTCTACACAGCTTGGATCTTTTAGGGAAGAGACACCTAAGACAGTCCAGTACTATACATTTATCCAGTAATCTATGTTCGTTAAATTTTGTTAATTACTATTCACATACACATGCATCTTATATCACTGATATGGACATCTTACATAGTGCAAACACACCATTTTAGCTTAGCTGAAAAAACAAAAATTAAAATCAACACATTAAAAATTAAAAAATATTTTAACATCACTTCCTTTTTCAAAAATAATAGAAGTATTATTTAGGAACTCATTAATTTTTGCCTTTAAATTATAACAGCCTTTTTAGGGTCTTCTACTAAGTCTTTAACAAATGAAGAGCCACTCAGTCACAAAGTGTAGATATGGAGAGTTACATAGGAGGGATTTCTATGACTTGTCTACTAGAGCCATTAAAGGGATAATTTCAGCTCTCCATTTAAGTGTACCCATGTATATAGCTTCATGCTTTAAGGCAAATCAAGCTGTATCACACCACCTGCATGATGTCTTTAGTAAATCTCAAGGACAGGGCATAATATAATTTTCCAGAAGATATGCAAAAATACTCCTTTCAATCATCAAATCCTGATAGTATAATAAGCAACAATAGACACTTATACCCAGCTCTAAATTAATAGTGAAAAAAATAACATTCACTTCTTTCCACATGTTGTCTGCCTTTAATTGCTATCTGGCTGCAATTATGAGAGTGTGTAATGAAAATAGATCGTTCTAAGGCTGAACTTTTCAGTACTAAGCAAGGACACTGCTTCCATATCCTGGAGACAGTCATTCAAGGTACTCAGAGCTTTCTGTGTTTCAGAGCTCATTATGTTTATTAAAAACAACAGTTTCCATCCAGTGGCCTTTACTCACAGCAGTTGGTGACCTTGAAATGTTTCAATTACATTTTCCCCCATCAAAATAGAGAATGCTTTAGCAGATGGTAGTGATCTAATTATAAGAGTCAGACAATAGTAGTTATTCATGACAGGATAGTAAAATCCCAATATAACATCATTACTGCACAGCCAAGACTCAGGTGTAATTAAAATTGCTTACTTTCAGACTTGTATCTTGCTCAGCACTAAAATGAGTAGTTAAGGTTTAACTGAAATTCATTCATTACCACCTGACTATTTTGGCCATATCCAGAAACCCTCACATACTCAGTGTTCATTTTCCTTGTCTACTTTTCAAGATATATTGTAAAAATTGACTTCAAAGCCAGAGACAACTGTCTAGGCTATTATGTAAAACATTGAAAATATTCTTTCCTTTGGGCAAAAAGTGTTCTACAGAGTGCTAAATACTTTAAAAAGCAAAGCTAAATAGATTTCACCTATTAGTCTTTCTAAGATGAATGTAACTTTTAAGCTGCAAGTTATAGTTTGATTAGTAAATGAAACTTTCGTCAAAGGAACATTTAGGACTTCATGAATAACTATAAAGGCTTTTACTAGAAAAAATAAATACTTTTGAAGGAAAAAGAACATCAGATCTTTTTATTAAAAATCTTCCAGATATGGGGATAATACTGAATCAAATTCTCCACATTCTGTTAACCTTTTATTACTAGAAAAACCCTACTGATTTTAAAATACCCATATTTTTTATGGTTCCTTTATATAAGTAATATATATAGTGTTACTTAATTCTCATTTCTCATAATGAACACTGACCAAAAAAGGAAATTACACAAATTTTCTCCTTTATTTTGACAGACAGTACTGTAACTGTACTGTCAAACAATCCATTAGCATACCTTCTTTAAAATTGGTAGCATACCTTCTTTAAAATTGATATAAAATACAAACAGAACAAAATAGAAAATGTAGATTAAACTTACTCTACTTATTCAAACTTTTTTTGAGTGTTTCCATATTTCTTTATCTTCTTCCTCATCCAGAGCCAGCCAGCTCTTTATATAAACTTTAACTGCAGTTAATGGGAATTAAGTTTTCAAACTCGCTAAAAATGTAACTATTTCTTAACATGCATACATTAGCATGAAGTACAGCCAAGCAAAGAGTCAGTCTCCCAAAAGCTCTTAGAGCCTTTTAACCTAATGAAGACATACAGAATCAATACTTACTCTATTTATTCAAATTCATTGAAAAACCCCAAACAAACAAAACAAGACACTCTCAAGTTACATGTGCCATTTGCTCTGTGACTTTTCGTTAACAAAAGTGAAAATCAGTCCATGATCTCCAACTCTGTTTCTGGAAGAAGTGGCTCCCTTTCAAATTTAGAGATAATAGCTTGACATTACAAATATTTTTTTCACTGCATGAAAACTTAATACAAATTGCTTAGGTATTTGATGCTAAATACAAAACAAAAAACTTTTTCAACCTTTAATGATCGTTAAAGAGGACATCAGTTATTTGGAATGATGTCATACGTATTTTATATGCATATTGTATAACTAAACCCAGTATGGTCCTTCTGAAATGTTTTTAGATAGAAAAATAATCTACAGTCATTGTGTGAGATGATCTGTAGAGAAGCTCCTTCATAACCCAAATCTTTCTGGAAGACTGCATTTGACCTTGAATTTTGCAATGTAGGACTTGTATAAAATTTAAACCATCCTTACAGTTTTTCTAATGTTTCTCTGCACATTTTATTATTCCAGACACAGCAGCTGAAACAATAGGCATAAATTTTCTAGGAAAGACCTGTCCCAAGACAAACTGCTGCTGCTCTTTGCTAGTGCTACAGGTGCAGGACACAGTCCAGAAAGGCAGCACTCACTCCTGCTAGGATCCCCAGGGCAGCCTTCAGTAGGATTACTGCTCTAAAGGACAGAAATGTCTTTACACATCCTTTTGTCTTCCTCAAGCCTGAGCTGCTGCTTCCATCCCCAGAGGGTTGTTACCACCCAGCAGCAGCTCCACTCTGCCAACCAGAGGTGGTACCCACCAACACTTCAGCAGCTGCTCAGAACAGGAACATTCTTGCTGCCTACAGTTCTTGGTTTGCCTAGTCTTAAAGGGTGAAAAAAATGGGTACGTGAGCATAAAAACTCTGTTTCCGATGAATCATTCATGCAACACTAGTGAAAAGCCTTGCCACACCTTGCACAAGAAGACATGAACGTCAAGTCTAACGTAGAGCTGTTGTGACTCCTTTTTCCTTCTGCTTTGGTCAAAGTCCTTGAGTAATTTCCCGGTTATTTTTCATTTAATTTGACTTAATTCTTGTGAATTCTTACTTACACTTTTACATTGACATAACAAAGAACACCTTCAGGCAGGTGTTAGGTGTTGAAATTATACAGCCATACATACAGCAAGCATTGTATTATGCCTCCTGCACAAATGCAGAAAAATGTATTTCCACCTTTCCCCCTCCCACCAGTGCTTTATCAGTCTTTGTGGAATGTAGCTCTACTTTCACTTACTCTAATGAAAATCAAGATTTATTTCACCAAGTCCTATAATATAAATTGTTCTTAAATTGGACTAGAAACAAGTTTCACAATTAATTAAATTAAAATTAAATTCAAGCTCCTATTCTCTCTCTAATCTTGCATTAAAGTACTTTAACCTTCTTTCATAGATTTCACACTGTTTTCAGAGAAACCAGGTATAAAATAACCTTGTGTGTCAGCAATAATACCCATTTCCATTTCTATTGCAATTTTCATCTGAGGATCCTGAGGTACTTTTTGAATATTCATTCAGTCTCAATATACTGCTGAGCTTCACTATGTACATTGTACTCTGAGGCATAGAGAAGTAAATCACAAACCAAGGACACAGCTCTGATTTCCTTAGAATTATTAGCAAGTTTAATATGCTATTAGTGTCAAATATTGGAATACAGCTCGAGAATTCTGATTCTTTAAGCATCTGCCATGACTCCTAGCCAGATTCTGTTATACACTCAGAGGAGCTTTTCCTGGTTTCTACACCAGGTGATATTTTGCTCACAGTTAATGGCAGATATTGTTTTGTGTAGAACAAATCTTGTACTCTTCAAAGTGTTAGAGTAGGACTGAATGTACACAAGGCACTGTTGCTCAAATAAATAAAAAAACCACAATATAACAAACACCAAAAAATCCATTCACTCTATCTGAGATTTATGTAATCCACACCTGAATTAGTCTTGAGTATCAAAATCTAATCAAGAGATTCAATAATGAAATATGTTTTCCGCCTTCCATTTGTAGGACTAGAATTCATTGTGCTGATAAAGTCAATAGGAACGCACACAATGCACCTGAAAAAATGTCAGCTTTCAACCAGTATGTTCTGAAATTGCTCTACATTAGACTTTACATTCATGTCTTCTTGTGCAATGTGTGGCAAGGCTTTTCACTAGTGTTGCATGAGTGATTCATCAGAAACAGAGATATCAATGTTATTATGCTCGCATATCCATTTTTTTTACTTATCAGAGACGACCTGATACTCATTATTTTCTTATTTCAGAACGATATTGAAGGAGGTGATTCTCCACCCCTACTCTGCTCCTGCGAAGCCCCACCTGAAGTACTGTGCACAGTTCTGGTGTCCCCAGAGTAAGAACTGCATGGAACTGTCAGAGCAAGTTCAGAGGAGAGCAACAAAGCTGAGAAGAGGACTGGAGCACACTCCCTATGAAGACAGGCTGAAAGAGTTGTAGCTGCTCAGCCTGGAGAAAAGAAGGTTGAATGGAGATCTCAGAGAAACCTTCCAGTATGAGAAGGGACCTACAGGGAAGCCAGAGAGAGACCCTTCATCAAGAACTGCAGTGACAGGACAAGGAGTAAAGGGTGACACCATGATACTTTCTGAAAAATCCCTTTGCCAGGATTTTTCTCCTGAGAAGCTGAGAGGCCTCAGAAAATAAATGTAAACAATAATTATCTGATTGCTTGGAATGTGGTCTGGAGGTTGCTTACCAACAGGTGCATCTTTGATTGGTTCCATGTGAATTGTTTTTAATTAATGACCAATCCCAGTCCAGCTGTCTCAGACTGAGTCCGTCCCGAGTTTTCATTAACATTCCTTTCTAGCCTTCTGATGTCTCCTCTCTCTTTCTTTATTATAGTTTTAGTATATCATTTCTATAATGTAACATCATATCATAATAAATCAGCCTTCTGAGAACTTGGAGTCCAATTCTCATCTCTCATCTCGTCCTGGGGACCCCCACAACACCACAACATAAAGGGTATAAATTAAAAGAGGGGACACTGTGAGAGAGAGGTGAGGCACTGGAACAGGTTGCCGGGGGAGGCTGTGGATGCCCAACCTTGACAGGGTTCAAAACCTGTTCAAAAAGACCTTGAGCAACCTGAACTAGCAAGAGGTGCCCCTGCCCTCATCACAGGAGGTTGGGACTAGATGATCTTTAAGGTCCATTCCAACCCCTTAACATTCTACGACTGTAGGATTCAATAGAGACAATTTATAGATTGTCTCCGTACAAAAGGATCTTAAAACAAGTGCAGTTTGTTTCATTTTTATCTGGATATGTGCTGTCCTGGCTAGAAAAAACACTAAAATATGCTATCCTTTTCAAACTCAATACTGTTGCCACATTTCACAGAGAAAAGCAAGGCACAATTCTTCCCAAGGATTTCTGAGATTCACATTCTCTGAACCTCAGAGAAAGGGAAAACACAATTCTTATCTCATTTGCTGTGCCAAAGCAGAATGCAATGTGGAGACTGTTCACCCACAGTGATGGTGTTTTGTTTCCTTGGCCTGTCAGGGCCAGGTGTGTGTGTGTGTGTGGGGACTGTGGGTGACAGCCACAAGATTCTGGGCAGTGTGAGCAGAGTGAGTGCTTGGCAGATTCAGTTTAGATGTATAGAATAACATAGTATAATAAAGTAATTAATTAGCCTTCTGAGATCAATGGACCCTTGCTTTGTGACCCTGGAAGACAGCAAAATCTTAGTAAATAAACCAGTAGTTGTGTAATATGAAATAGAAAATAGATCTCTTAACACTTCAAGCAGGTTGTTTTCAAATCCAGAGTTCAAATCATAAAACACTTAAGGTTTGAAGGAACCTCTGGAGATTATCTAGTCAACTTATGCTCAGTTTTGTCCATGTTACAGGAATATTAATAACCAACATATGAAAAATTTCCTTCTTTCATCTTAGTAAACATGATTCTATATTTTTTCCCCTACAGTAGCAAAATGTGTCTATTTATGCTCCAAAACATTACACTGCTACATGAAAGTCAAAACAATTGTGCAGTTTGTCCAGAAATAGAATTTCAATAAAGCATGAAATCTTAATGGGACTTAACAATACCTTCCAGAGTGATAATTAGTTCTACTATGGTCAAAATCAGACACTCTACTATCTATTTTGTTGCTGAAAATCCATAGTAATTCCTAAAAAGTCAATAGATGTATGACAGTCCATCTTAGTAAAGATGAGACACGAGGGTCCATAAAGATCATCTCACCAGGGAGAGGACTTAGGTCTGAATTTCCTGTCTAAAGTCTCCAAAAGTGTATAAACATCCCTAAATTCCACAGAAATAAGGGAAGACAGGAATCTTAATATTTTAGAACATTAAAACTTTTTCCAGATCCTTTCTTCTGAACCTTGCAGAGTACTAACACATATGTGAAATCCATTTTTTTTTACAAAGTTTTTTGAGCTAATAACTTCTCAAGGCAAGATTAAGATAAAACAGGAAAAAAACCAAAAATAAGGAAAGAAAGAGAATCACTCACAGTAGCCTGCTGCTTCTCTGCTTTCTCAGCTGCCTCATTAAGCTGCTTTTGAAAAGCTTCCTGGAGAGATTTAATTTCCCTAGGTTATTGAAAACACAGAACACAAACTTCAACACAAGTGACCATTAGGAAATACTTATTCAGATTCAAAAATGGACCTTTAATTATTCAGAGTAGCAAACAGATGTACTTTGTCTATGAGTCTCACAAATTAAATCATAAGGATCCATGAAGTCTAGTGCCAGTGCAAAGCCAAAATTATCTATGATGCAAAGTAGGCACTGTTTATATCTGCTGAATGGCCTGCTGTGCAAAACATCTGCCAGTGCATAATTTCTAACAAAAATGATTGGCACCAAAACAGTGAGGAAAGTAGGCAAGTGAAAATCCACTGACATCGAGAAATACTCTTATCAATAAGGACTAGTTTATATCTACCTTAAAATAAACAAATAAATCATGCTCTGATAAAATTCAACCTCATATGGCACTTTCTAGGGACAAGCAACAAAAAATCCAGTAGAAGATTCTGGCATAAAAAGAAAAGAGAACAGGAGAAGTGCTTGGATTGGGCTTCATTTCAATCAATTGAAAACCCTTTGCATTACTGATTCAGTCAGAGATTTTGTCCAAATTGTGAGAGTTTTCTACCCACAGCATGTGGCACACTTTGTAGATGTAGCAAAGAGGTAAAATGACATATTTCATGACAGCTGTAGAGCTTTTGGAGGATTGCTGCTTTCATGGATAAACTCTCAATGAAGATCAAGCCAAAGCTGGACTTATAGACAGTAACATATAATATTTTAGCCCTGTGAAAACTAAACTGAATGGGAACCACATAATTTTAAAAGAACTTGCTACCTGCTGGATCATCTTTTTTACCTGATAACCCCTAATATTTTCAGCAATTTTGGCAACACTAGCACAGAAGAGATTTAACTGAAAAAGTGATTGAGCAGCATGAAAACAGTATACCATCAGCACTAACAGATGCCATCATTTCACAGTGTTGATGATACACAGATAGAATAAAACTGGGGACATCATAGTAAGTGACCAAGCTTTACTTGCAACTTGGGAATTATTGAAGAATTTGCACAAAAGGAATTTAAAAAAAAACTATTTTGAAGTCAGCAGAACATTTACTTATAAAAGCTGAAATTCTAGTACTCTAAACTTTACTGTATCATCCGGCATTGTAGAATATAATCAAAGTCACACTCAGACCAAGTTTGCAGCTCATGTTTGTTCAAAGAAAGATCATAACAATAATACTAGGATATATTTTGAATTTTGGCTTCGATGCAATAGATTTAAGCATAATACTTACCACTTCTCTTCATTTACTGCAGATAAAAGGAAGCCTGAGGACCCTGGCAAATAAACTGTGACTTTTCCCTAGTGAAATTCTATGAGAAAGATTCCCTGGCACATTTTTAATACCTCTTTCATATGTTCAACTTTTACACCTCTCTGGAAATTAAATCTAGTAAGTCTGTAAACTGCTGGCAACAATAGCAGCCCCAAAGCATTTCCTTGCAGTATACTGTAAAAACTTTTCATTTCCTGAATGATGGAGTGGGCTGCTCAGCAGTAGATTGCACTGATCCACTTTTTATTTCTGGGAACTGCTCTTGTGCAGTACACTCAATGTCTGGATGCCTTAGAAACAAAAGTCAACATGTATTTTTGGATGGAACTTGAGAGACTGCAAGTGGTGATTTACAGAGGAGATTAGGAAGAATATTTGAAATATGTAATAAAATTTTCTTTTAGCAGACTCAATTTTCCCACCTGCAACTAAGATCTATTTACTAAACAGTCCATTAATACCTTTATTCAATTCATGTCTCAATTTCATAAAGGAAAGCTGCACAACAATCAAACAACCACAAAACTGCATTCATGTATGATGAAGGATTTTGTCTGTGCCAAGGACAGCTATGATGCTGAGATGTACACCTTCAGTCACATCAAAGCCACCTGAGTATCTAAATAGGACAATAGGACTAAATTCTTTCCTTTATAATTTAATATATTTGTCTGGAATACCTGAAACATTGCTATGTATCACAGTAAAAATAAGAAATTCTACTGGTATTGTATTGCAGACCTATGGATATTTAAGAGATGAAGGTAATTTTCTCACAAGGTTTCTATGTAGCAATGCAATTCCATATGTACTTCCATGTGTACTTCTACAGTGAATGTAGAGGTAAGACAGCCATGGAATTTAATTATTGCATTTTTAACAATGAAGGAAGTATGAACTCAATAATTTTTCTTACTAAACATTTTTCCTAGGGAGAAATACGAAGTGTAGATGCACTCATTATATACTATTTTTCCAGCAAAAGTGGTCACTGTATTAGTTATGTTTTCTGGTTACTAAAATTGTATTGATGTTGCTATTTGCTGGGCTGAATTTTAAGAATTAAGAGACACAGAATGATGAGAGTTACTCACAGTGAAGCTCTAGGGAAACTGAAACTAAGGACCAGGCTGGGAACTTGCATTCCCAGCCATGGGAACTAATTTTTTAAGTGCTCAATGAGTAATTTGAAATGAATACTTCTTTCTCTTTCTAACTCCATTCATCACAAATATCCAGTGATGTATTCCTGTTTGCACATGGACTAGCGATTCTGAGTGTCTACACACTCAAACATTTAATTAAGAGGTTTGAAAAAGTCATCATCTCCAAACTTAGGGATTTAGACACTTTAGTAATTTAATTTTCTAAAAATCTGAATTTATTTTTTAAGGAATACTTCATGACTAAATCTTCCTTTAAAATTCAAAATGCTTTTCATCACAGATATTTCACCATACATTTTCCTATCATATGTCCAGTATCAGCAAATCTGTAATTTGTTTCAAAAAGAGTACATCCTGCCTTTATTTTACTGTTACAATTAGCAGACTCTGGAATACAGCAGTGTTTATCTAGATAGTAAAAGGAAAGGTGGAATTTGCTAGTCTGACAGCTTTTAGACAGGAAATGGAAGGAGAGGGAAGGAAGTGAGGCTCTTACCTTTGGTTTTGGCCCAGTTCCAGAAGTTTCTGTACATCACTTTTGGTTGATGCTTCATCATTTTTTAAAGACTAATAGGAACAAAAAAAAAAAAAACTGTATTAAAGAGATTCTTTTTATTAATAATCTGTGAAAATATTTAGCCCTCATTCATAAAACGGTCCTGGTGAATTGCAGACATTACCACTTAAGAAAATTGGAAGAATACTCTGATTTTTCTTTACTGTAGCTCAAACATAGTTAACTGTACACAGCTGTGTATTTTTCAAATACTAAATGAGAGATAAATACAATAAGCAGATTTAGAAACAGACAAATGACCAAAAGCATTAGAATTTTATGACCAAGTAAGTGTGTATATGCAGAAGATAATACTACAGCTTTTTGCCCACATGAAGATCTCTGTAGTGTTGAGTCTAAAATATTTCACAGTGTAATTTTGCTGAATACTACCTTCAACTGTGCTACATTCTAAAATAAGTTTGCTTCAAGGAGATAAAAAGTAAGTTTACTCTAAAAAGTAAGAAAAAGCCTACAATAATGGTGATAAAGCGCTCAAAAAAAAACCCAAATTAAACCCACCTCTCAAACCAAAAACCCCAAAGATCAAAGGGTTGAATAATTAAAACCAGAGAAGTCTGGAACATAAGAAAATGTAAGATAATACTATAATACAGCACACCCACTAGTATTCTCCTGCGAACAGATAGAGCGCTTCTTCTCCTTTTATGTTTCCCAGCTAGCTTTCATCAATGAAGACACAGACGTATTGTCAGAAAATAATTTCCTTTAAAATGGCATGAAATACAGAGACCAATTTCAATTGATAATAGTCCAAATGTTTTCACCAGACCAACAGACTCTACTGGGAAAAAACAGGGGCTCCCTCAGCTGAATATCTGGACCTCAAATCCAGGAAAGCATTTTCAATCTAGTTTTTCCTCTGAGGAGCTGATGTGACTTCAGAGTTATTTTACTGCCCTTTCAGCCTAACCATGGCATCCAGAAGTTAAAAATGAAGAGAAGCCTCAGCTCTCACCGCAGGCTCATCTAGCACAGTTTGTCAGCTGAACTTGTAAAGCAATGCCCTGCAGTAAATCCAGCCAGACTGTCTAGATGGCATGTCAGAGAGGTAAACTGAGCAACTAAATTAAGTTGAGTGTATGGAATTCAGCCTGCAACAGAAAAGGCCTGCAACAGAAAAGGCCATCATTTGCAGTAGCTGCCAGTACAAATGAGAGTCAAGGGGCCAGTGGAAATATAATTGGGATGGTAGATTACATAGTTTAGTTAAGATATTAAAATTAGTTAAGAAACTAAGTTAGCTAGCAAAGATCACGTAGCTTAGTTAAAGAGTAACAAATATATTAAGAAAGAGAAGCTAGAAGTGACAAGGATAGATGAAGCAACTGTGAAGAAGCAGAGACCATAGAAATACCTTACTTCAAGAATAATCAAACAGTTCAGAGAGGCTTGGACCATGACCAGGAAGTCAAAAGGTCCTGCTAAGTGGCTATAGGTAAAGACTTCACCATGAGGAAGATGGCTTTCTTCCTCCCATAGACCCACTCCCCTATTTCAAAATCCCACCGACCCAATTAAGGGAGTATAATTGAGCAGCCACAATGGATATTCAGCTGATTATAATACAAAGTAGGCAGGTAATGATTATGTATTATGTGTCCTTAGAAAGCACTTGGATATGTAAAACCTTTTCTGTACAAATAGAGGGCAGGAGTCTGCAACTCCTTGCACATGTGTTTGGGAATTATTCCACATGTGTCCAGCACTGCAATAAAATACCCTTCTTTTAAGCTCTAATTAGTTGAGAGTTGTCTGTCCATGCTTCAAATGTGTGTCAGCTCCATTAATACTGCATATTTCAGGTCCTTCCCTTCATTTTAGTATGTCTATTTTCATATTTTCTTTATTTTTATTGAGTTGACAAAGGCCCCAACACATTAGGATGAAATTTTCCATGAAACCATCAGGTTTATGTTAAGTGGAAGATCAACAAAATAAACAAAATAGTAATTATTCACATATTTAATGATTTTTAAAAAGAAACATTTTTTGTAATTAAAAGTCACCAATAAGAAAATGCTGAGGTAAGTAAGTAATCTTACAGAAACTGAAATGGAGTCTAACCTGAAGGTTTACTTTAATTCCCTGAAGTTCTTTAGAAGTCTTTAACAGTTGATGAAGTATGTTGCTTCTCTCCTTAAAGACTTCTTTCAGCTGTCTTTCCAGTTCTTCATAGTCCTGTCTAACACAAAGAATAAAAGCGTGAGAAAATTTCAAAACATTTGTCAATGCAACTTTAAACATATCTTTCTTCATCCAAATTTAATTAATTCAAACACCCTGTACAGATTTCAAGGGGACTATGTCCCCTTGCTCACCTATAGAACTTAATTTTTCCTAATCTAGATGAATAGATGTTTTATGCATTGAAATGATGTCCTGATTCTGAGTGAGCAAATTACCAGATTGAAACACTGCAAATGATGGATTGTCTGTGGTGAACAGGAGACATAAAGGAATGTATTTAGCATGAGTGACAGTGTGAGATTTTTCTTACCTTAAATCATATACCCTACAAGAAAGAAAACTTTGAAAGCATGAAGTTTTGAGACATCAGTAAGGACAGTTCAGATCTATTATAACTTGGTAAATGAAACACAGGACTCCTTTAACACAAGTGCCTCAGTATCAAGTATAGATTAATAAAAGTTAGGTGTCACTGGCTGTGCTAGATCGCAACCACCTCTGCAAAACAAGAAGCCAAGCCCCAGGTGATAAGCACATGGTGGATGCTAAGCCCAATGCTCACTGTTCTTAGAGAAAACAAAAAACAGGTGGGCTAGGATGATAAGGGAAAGGAATGTGAGCTAATGGGTTTGGCTAACTGCTTTTTCTGCAGGACAAGGGCTTAACCTGCATGCACTAAGTGATACAGAAGAACATTTACTAGCTGCCATTTTTATGAATAACAGAAGAGCTGCCACAAAGCACAGAAAAGTGTAATAAAAGAATAAGAACATAATTTCACACAATGTCAGATGAAGTATAACTCATACAGCAATACAGTGTGTAATACAATCAAGCATTAGCAAAATAGGTGTGATGAATGTATTAGATAAGAATAGCGTGCCATGTTTGTAACTTAAGATAAGAAACCACAAGTTATAGAATATTGTATTTGTAGGGACCCTCGTGGCAGGGAGGAATGATGAATCTGACTCCATGTTCTCAGAAGGCTAATTTATTACTTTATGGTACTATATTATATTAAAGAATACTGTACTATACTATACTAAAGAATACAGAAAGGATACTTACAGAAGGCTAAAAAGATAATAATGAAAACTCAAGACTCTCTCCAGAGTCCTGACACAGCTTGGCCCTGATTGGCCAATGAGTGAAAACAACTCACAGCAGAATCCAATGAAACAATCACCTGTGGGTAAACAATCTCCAAACACATTCCACATATGAGCAAAACAGAGAAGAAGCAAATGAGATAAGAATTGTTTTCCTTTTTCTCTGAGGCTTCTTAGCTTCCCAGAAGAAAAATCCTGGGCAAAGGGATTTTTCAGAGAATGTGAATGCCGCAATAGACTTCAACCCCTTAAGACTGTAACTTTTAGATACACAAACAAACAAGGTGGATGCCAAACTTGTAAACAAATAAATAACCACTGTAAGATGAACATGGCAGAGATACACGTGGAGGTGTGGTGTTAACCATAATGCCTATATAACTTAGGTCAAAGCTACAAGGTGCTTATACAACCTGAGTAATAAGACATCAATATAACCTGATATCAATATAACCTGAATCATAGCTTTTTATACTTATATAGTCTGATACAAACTTTCTATACAATGTAATGGTTAGTATATGGTTCTATACAATAAAATGGTTAGTATATGGTTAACTACTTGCTTAATGCTAAATAGACAAAAAAAAAAAAGAAAAAACCCCACACTAGATGGACAGTTTGAGAGATAGGCAAGTACATTACTAATGAGAAACTGACAAATGTAAAGCCAATAAGCCACAAAACAAAGAATTTAGGCCGGTTAGGATCAGACAGACCAAGGAACACTGTAACTGCACATGCTCTGAAGACAAAGTTGAAAAGTTCAGAGGTGAAGAAGATTTTGGAAGCCTTCTTCAAAGACCCCCGATGACCCCTGAAGTGGGGAGGCACAAATGCAGCACAAAAGAACCATCTAATAACCATGAGATCATTCCATATAAATTAGTTCTGGCATGTATCTGATGATATAGTGACACAATAACACTAAGCAATACCCTATAAATACACCACAGCACTTGGCAAAGGTGAGTGAGTCAGGTGGAGATATCCCCCTCACCACCAGCGCTGCAATGAACAAACACCTGCTCTACAGACATCACTCTACGGGGATTCATTTCCAGCCTATATTTCAGGAATCAGCCCCCTGCATGCCACATGCTCCCACTGACCAGGCCCATAAAGGTGTGATTTACTTTTCAGATCCTTGCTGTGAAGTAGAATTCTTTGAATCATAAAGTTTACCTCATTCTATAATTTCTTCTCACTTAAATCTTTCAGTATAAACTAGAACTGACAGACATGCTCAGTGGAATCAAACTTAGTTATTAATTAATGGATGAGTAAAAACATTCTACCCTTTTCAAAATGGAACTTTTACTTGGAACTAAACCTTTTATTTTAAAGTTTTTATAAAATCCCCAATGAAATAAATCCAATTCATACTGCTTGAGGTTAAATGAAATACAGATCCAGCTCTCATATTCCATTTCAGAAAAACAGGTAAACTTTACAATTAATGCTAATGCCACATACTTTTTAAAATTAAATTACAGTTTTGAGAAAGACCAAACAGTGAATTAAAACACCTTTTCCTTTTCCAACCTAATTTTTTTTTTCATGCAGTGCTTCTAGTTCTAAAAAGGGGGGGGGGAATATCAAATTTGCAACAAAAAAGTTGTATTTTACTAGAAGATTTAAGACCTTGTGGTTAACACGCATGGACTTTGAATACACACTTTAGCAGAGAAACTTAGGAAAGCTAATTAAATGTTTTATCTAATATCAGTACTATCTACTTCAGCAAACGATAAACTCACAAAATATGAGAGACACGAAAAAATAAAATTATTCTATATTAAATGATACTTTAAGTAACTAGAAATGATGACAGTGACTTGACTTTCCTCATAAAATAACTAGATAACTGGATGTTATCAAAACATAAGTTCAAGGCCAGCTGAATGGAGTTTTGAGCATCTTGGCCTAGTGGAAGGTTTCCCTAGCCATTGCAGGGGATTGGAATTGAAATTCCCTTCTAATCCAAACATTCTATGATCCTATGATCCAAAGTAAGTTAGCTCTAATAGAGGTCATGCAGCAAAACTCACATGGGTTTACAGGAAAATCTATATGCCAAAATTATGGATCTTCCAAATTTAGCATTATTTAGACTTCTAGTTTCTTTTTTGGTTCAATTTTTTTCCATCAAATTGTACAAAAGAAAATATATTAATCAAAATTATCTAGTGCTAGAATACATGATAAATATAAGCATTCTCATAATTACCTGCAATATATAAAAAATATTCTGTGTAATACAGGAATACCTACAGGGCTTTTTTTTGTTTCCATGCAAGCTACATATGATTCTAAAGAAAGTATCATTGTAATAGAGCTGCCTTTCCTCAGCAGTAACATTATGTGCAGTCAGCCTGACAAGTTTCAGAGAATACCACCAGTTTCATTTGCCATAAACAGAGGTCAAGGAGGAATTTACTCCTGCTAAAGTGATGAGGTAGTTTCGATAAGGTCATCACTTCCATTCCTTTTTAAGTAACAGAAAAACATGTGTTAGTTCTGATGGTCTCTTTTTGCTCTTGATATGTTGGGCTTTTTTTTCTTTTTAATTACATGCTGGTGGTATCATTGTGTTTTAGCAATCATTTTGAAGTAGTATCCTCAGTCCCCTAAACATGTTTGAGCATTTAATGGTCATCTCTCCATCCCAGGCTGCCCCATGGGTATTCAGTCGGCACATGTTTTGCCCTATTGCCTGATAATTAGCAATTTGCATAAACTAGGAGATTTTCAGAATTTAAAAATTTAATTTAATTATGCTTGCACTTCTCTTTCCCTTCATATTATCGTCTATGACACACTGTGCAGAAAGGCAGAGACAAAAAGCTAACAAACAATTTACCACGGTGAGTCACAAATCAAATCAAACCCTCATAACTGTTTGTAAGGACTTAAAGAGCACAGCTGCCTGTCTCAAACACTGTAAAGAAGGAACTTGCCATGAGGAAAGCCACCACAGCAGAAACTTCAGATAAGCACAGAAGTGAGGAATTCCTTCCAAACATATAGATAGGTGTGTTGAGACTTTCTCCTTCTTCAAGTTGTCCTTCAGCAGGCACTGTGCCTACAGCAAAGAATCCTCACTGTATTCATATGGCTCTAATATGGGATGGACATCTTCTGAAAAGGAAATGCCTAAATTCTTTACAACTACTCAAATACAGACTGCATAAATACAGACTTATCCTCTGCATGTAGAGCTGATTTTTCACACAAGTTCTACAGGATTTAGCGTTTAAATTTAGCACATCAACTCATTCTTCTCCTAAATTTACCCTTTTCAGTTCTGATACTCTTTATCATTTATGTCCATTATACTACCTTTGGTCTGATTTTCCACTGCCCATCTAAAACTTTTGACTAAGACCTCAGTGCTACCACCCTTAAATACAGCACTGTTAATACTGTCTCCTCAGATAACATCTATTACAATAGAGTCAGGTTATCATTTCTGTTACACTTTGTTGTATAATTTGATCCAGTAGCTGCTTTGGAACCTAACATTTAATTTTATGGACATTACTATATTTTGATGGACTACTACATTTAATAAAAAGGGAAACCTAACAACGTCATGAAATCTACAGAAAATTATAGCAAATCTCTTTCACTCCAAACTGCTATCTCAGTTGATATCAAGCTGAAAAATTTCTACTTTACTTGACAGAACTGTCAATGAGTATCCCCTGAAAGTCTATTTCAATGTTTAATTACTTAGTTCAGTAAAGTTCACTGACAATACAATTCTAATCAATACTGCTTTCAGCATAATTTACATGAGGCAAGTTTGGAGTAACAAAATGTAGACCAACTAGTGAATATAAATTATGAGGAACAGACAAGGGAAACAAGAGAACCGGCAATTTAAAAAACCTGTTCCCTTGTGAAACATTAAAGACAAATGCTGAAAAAAAAGGATAAATTTTAAAGAACAAGAAATGCAAAACAAATGAAAAGGGTATAAAAGCAAAATTATTTCTCTAACACTTGCCAAATATTGAAAACTTATATAAGAGGTATATAATCCTCTCAGATTAAATGACAGGAAGTTATTCAGAAATGGCTCTATGCAGAAAACATTGCAATCTAGCATAGTATCTGCTTTGTGTCTCTCCTTTCAACAGATGACATACAGAGCTATGTGTATTAATTCAACAATTCTTGATCCTGTTAAATGGCTCTTTCTGTTTCCTTCCAAAATGTACTGAAATGAAAGTTTATAAAAAGTGATGAGTAATAAGTAACAGTTGCTCTTCCCATTTGACCAGGCATTAAAAACATATTGAATTTTCTCTTTAAAGAAATTAAAGACTTCTCTTTGAAGTTTGTCTTCATACAATTAAGCTTAATAACATTTCATTGTCTAATAAAAACTGATTGTGATATTTATAGCTTGATGAATCATCAGTAATGTATCTGAAGAAACAGAATAACATGTGAATGTACAGACTCTGATGGATAACATGATAGATCAGCCAAAAAGGCATGCTTTCCTTTTTTATATAAGGTTTAAGTATGTGTTTTCTTCTGGATATAAAATTTTATGTTTATAATAGTCATTTTAGGTTAATAGGAATGATACTTATTAATCGCCATTTCATCCATCCATTTGGAAACTTATCTTACTGGTGTGTAGGAATTTGGTGAGATTTAGATCAATTCTTAATTAAATCTTTGGTGGTTTTCACTTAATGTTTGTATTTTGAAAACCACTGGAGATCTATGACAAAGCATTCAGGCAAATTGCCTCCTTCTTTCTACCAGGGTTCTCACTGTGTTTAGGCTCCCATCCAGTGCCTAAAGCACTTAAAACCATTATTTTTTGTTGTTGTTTGATTTTCATCTATCATTTCAGTATCTGAGTTCAGTAGCTGCAA
This sequence comes from Molothrus ater, assembly GCF_012460135.2. NCBI lineage: Eukaryota > Metazoa > Chordata > Aves > Passeriformes > Icteridae > Molothrus > Molothrus ater. The sequence continues at coordinate 1,486,047 of NC_050483.2, read as the reverse complement.
TTTTTGTTGATCTGCAGACCATACCAATGCTTATCACATAAGGTTCCTGTTTAAATCCTCATGTTTGCCAGGGCTCACAAAACTCAGTTATTCAACTCTTGATCAAGACAAGATCATGATGTTCTTGTGACATGGACAAAGGACAAACCAAAAGAAAAACAACAGTTGTATGCCATACCTGCATTTGGACACTAATTCCATAGCTACTTCATCTTTAAATGACTTGGAATAATAAATAAACATCACTACCTTCACAATTTCACCCTTTTCTGAGACTTTATGGGAACTACAGATAGATATTTTTCAAAGATACCAGTGTAATATATAATGGAGAGCATTACCAAGTGCAAATATTAATGTTTCTGTCTCTTCCCACTATAATATTTCAATTAAATTTAAAACCATCTATTTTCTAACTATACCATGATGAGAATTACATGGGAAGGGAAGAAACAGCTAAATTTACAACACAGCAAATGCAAATAAAATGCTAAGCTTATCACATTTCAGTCAAATTTGTGTTTGCTGTTGAGAAAATCCTTCAGAACTGCTGAAATGCAGCTATGCTAACAAGCAGATATAAAAAGCAAATGCTGACAACAAATGCCCTGCTCACTTCCGGCAGACTTGCCTTTTCTCAGACATTAACTCTTCCTGTAACAGATGGCTCCATTGGCAGCCAGAATCTGCTATGTTTTCTGGACGGAGCTAAATGGAACTTCACTCCTCAGTTCTTATTTTTATCAGGTTCCCAGTGACATAAATGCTTCTTGAGATGCACTATGTGAACTAAACCTGCTCAGAGAATATGTAACTTACAGAACAGCTGTGTCCATATATTTATTTGGGGTTTTTGCCTTCTCCTTCCACATCTGCTTGGAATGACATTTCCATTGTTAGTTCAGTGAAAGAAAATGCTACATAACTAAATTCTTCAGCGAGACAGTGAGATGAAGTTTATTTGAAGGAATGGTACACAAACATGGCTGGAATTTACAATATGTGTAAAGATGATGGTTCAAGATATTATTTCTCCTGAGAAAAATCTTCCTTGACTCTGTATTTATCACATTTTTACTAGATTAATACTGAACCATACATAACTTCATTAAATTGTCTTTATGTACACTTTTTCTTAGCATGACTGTCACGTATTTTTCTACACTTTGCATTGGCTTTTGTGATCTTCACTTAAGTGATCTCCAAAATAACCAAATCAAAATTGAAAAGGATGGAATGTGGCATTACTGTAGCAATACTCAAGTGTTATAAATATACTCTTAAGAAATTTCCCACATTATCAGCATTTAAGTTGTCCAACACCAGTCTGCAAGTGTTACTGTAGAATTTAAACTTTTCTAAATGCCCCAGATATCAGATTCCATAATTCTATACTCATGATTAATTTCCATATATGCTAATAATACATAATTTAAAAGAAAAATTCAATTCAAAAGATGTTCAGGAATTGAATTGAAATTTGAGCAACTCTAGGTGTAACTTAAAAATCCTCCTAATTCCCCGAAAGGAAATAAAAGATTCTGAAATATTTACAGCAGCTAGTTTGCATATATTCTCATCCCTTTTAAAGCCGTTTTCCTGTGCAGTAAATGTAGAGATTTTCCTACACTAGGAAGAAAAGTAATGGTCAAACTGCATTTAAATATATGTAATGTTAAGCAACTTATTTGAATAGATTGCATCATTTATTTTGAACCTATATTCAACTTCCCTCTGATAATGGCTTAGTCTTGAGGGAGCTAAAAATGTTAATTTAAACAAAAAAACGTTAGACAACTGAGCTTTTTTTGCTGGTGTTGTGTTACAGGGCATCACATACCAAGCCCCAGGACTGACTGACAGATCTCTTAGGAAGCTGCAAGCATTTCACTGGCCAGATCCCCAGAGGGTGGGGAGTTCAGACCTGTGAGAATATCCAGAATGGGTCTTTCAAAATGCCCTTCATAAGAAAAATAAATCTCTCATGGAAAATAAATCTCTCTGTTGCCACAGGAATATCTGGAGGTGAGGTGTCCTCACCTCCTTGCCCCTCATCCCCTGCCTCGTGCACCCTAACAACGCTGGACCTCGGATAACCCAGAGAGAGTCCAGGGGAAGATCCCATCCCCCAGTGTGAGACCTTGCCTTCCTGTCTGTACCTGGACGTGCAAAGTCAGACTGTGAGAAACTACATAGGCTTTAGCAAAAATTAGCTACAAATTCCCACAAAGTGAACAGTAACCAGCCTTTCAGGAGGCTGTAAAATAGACTCTCCTGTTTACTGCTACACATTCCAAGAAAGTTAGAGAACAAGTTTAACCTGTGTAATTCAACAGCAATTTTAAGGGTTTATTGATTTAGCTCCCACCTAAGCTGTAGAATGGTTTTCTCAAGGGCAGTATGAGATCACTCACCAAGGACAACTCCACTCTTTTTCAGAGTGATGTGTTTTGCCTTGTAGCATCTATACTCACATATATAACTGTTGTGGTTGGACACTGGCCAAATCCCAGGCACCCACAAAAGTCATTCACTGGCTCTCTGCTGCTAGAGCTGGGCAGAGGTAAGAGGAAAAAAAAATCAATAAAGAGCCCATGAGTTCAGATAAGGAGTGGGAGAAAACACTCTAAGGGCAAAACAGGTTCAAATGTAATAGTATAAGGTAAATGAATTATTAAGAGAGTCAGAAGAGGATAATGAGAAGTAAAATAAGCCTTTAAACCTCCTTTTTTCTCCCCAAGCCCCCTCCCCCTTTCTCACTGACAGCACAGGGAGACAGGCTGTGGGGGTTTTGGTCAGTCCATCGTCTGAGATTTTCTGCTCACTCAGGGAGAGGAATCTTTCCTCTGCTGTGCCGTGGGGTTCCTCCCATGGGAGACAGCTCTCCGTGAACTTCTCCAGCGTGGCTCTAATTCCATGAGCAGCAGTCCTGCCAAAACTGTTGCAAGGTGAAGTCCCTCCCACGGGCAAACAGACTTCTCAAAACTGCTGTGGCATGGGTCACTTGTCCACAGGGTGCAGTCCTCTAAGGACGGGCTGCTCTAGTCTGGGAGCAAGGGCTCTCTGTCTCTGGGAGCCGGGGCCCTCTCTCTCCACTCAGGTCTCCCACTGGATCACAGCTTTCTCCAGCATCCACCTGCTCTGGTGTGAGCACTTCTCTCACATCCCCTGTGGAGCTTATGGGCTGCAGGGAAACAACCTGCTTCACCACAGTCCTGACCACAGCCTGCAGAGGAATCTCAGCTCTGGTGCCCAGAGCACCTCCTCCCTTTCTTTTTCCACTGACCTTGGTGCTGCCATGCTATTCTCCCTCACATGTCCTCACCTCCTCCTCTTCTCCAACCAGAAGAAAAACTGCTGCTCGTAGGTACCACTGCCAACAAGTTTCACTAACCCAAAACTTTCTGTAGGATTTTGCAGTGCCAGGAGGTTGATCTCTCCTGGGTTCTGTGCTGGGCAGTCGCTTGCTGTGTTTTTGCTGTCAGCCATGCAGCCCTATTGCCACAGAGGGGGCAGAGGCGGCAGCCACAGCACTGTGGCGTTTGTGAGGGCCCCAGGACAAGGTGAGAGATGAGAATCTGACTCCATGTTCTCAGAAGGCTGATTTATTATTTTATGTACTTGTAGTATATTAAAAGAATGCTATACTAAAACTATACTAAAGAAAGAGAAAGGAGACATCAGAAGGTTTAACAAGAATGAAATAATAAAAACTCGTGACTGAATCAGAGAGTCTGACACAGCTGGTCGTGGTTGGCCATTAAGAAAAAACAATTCACATGGAACCAATCATTCACCTGCTGGTAAACAATGCCCAAGCCACATTCCAAAACAGCAAACACAGGAGCAGCAATTAGATAATTATTGTTTTCATTCCTCCCTGAGGCTTCTCAACTTCCCAGGAGAAAATCCTGGGCAAAGAGGATTTTTCAGAAAATATCATGGTGACAAAAGCACTGGAACTATTTTAACAGCTCTCCTCATGCAGGGCACCAAGAAGGAGAAGCCACTGCTGCCACCCCTGCCTGTGGTGGGTCTGGCTGGTGGTGGCCAGGCAGGGGAGGCTCACATGGGACACACCGAGGTGGTGGAGGCCGTGGTGGGGCATCGCCATGGGCTGCACCAGGAACGGCGCCTTGCCACTCCTGGTAAAAATCCTGTGTGCACTGCTTTGATTTTCTTCTCAAATATGGCATCACAGAGGCATTGCCAACTTCTCTAACTGGGCCAGCAGCCTGTCCACCTTCAGAGCCATCAGCCATTGCCTCTGCTGGACATGGGGGAAGCTTCAGCAGCTTCTCACAGGAGCCACCTCTGTGGCCCCCCGGCTACTGAAAACCAAGCTGTGCTAAATCAACACAATAACTAAAACAGAAAGGATTTTAATTATGGAAAATTGTGGTATTATTAGATATGGAAAGGATTAGTTGCTTACAAGGTGGAAGTTGTATTAAACATATGCACTTTATTTGTGCTGATTACAAAATATGGATTATCAACTTTCTGATAATTCTATCATTATTTGCTCTCTAGTACTGTGAGTGGTTTATTATTCTGAAGAAACCATCAGAAAGTAACAGCTGCATTTTCAGACCAATTTTTCCTTCCACCTGGTACACTTTCTTACAAGAAATCAAGAAAGGAATTGAACATCAGGGAAAAAGAGCCTTTGTATGTACAAGCATAAATATCTCTAAAATTTCAATGAGCCAAAATGCAAGGTATTTCCTTTTATATTTATTTTTCCTGGGGACCAAAATGAAAACATTTGAAAGTTTACAAACCCATGCTTTTCTAGTTATATCCAGTACTCATTATCATGGGAAGAACCTTGTATTTTTTCAAAAATTTCAGAAAAGCAGAGGTGATGTAAATCCTTGATGATATATTTATACACTCCTGATTGGGTGAGTTTAGAAAAAAAATGCACATACAGAACTGTGCATTATTATGCATCTCAGAAATCAAAATTGATATTTGTGATAAAAACCTTTGGTCAGTTATAATTCAAACTCCTGCTTCACACATCCATTTATGCTGCAAGCAGAACCCAGCACATCTTCCCTTATGATTGTGCAGAAATGCCAGAGTTGGGAGACACAAACTATACAGCATTACTAGGATCAGAACAAAGAATCCAGTTCTTACAGGCTTGCTCACAGCCCAACATGTCTTTCACCTGTATCTTATCTTCCCTATTCTTGTTGCAAGACTTGATCAGTATTTTTAGGAAGCAATTATCATGCTTATCTGAGTATATTTATAAAATATAAAAATTATAAAATAACTTATAAAAGTTCAATTAGAAAAACTCATATTAAGATCAAATAACTGAAGCACAACAGTAGCAAAGAGGGGTGGAACACCCCTCAGAGCTGCAGGACTGTTCTTTGGACAGAGATTATCCTTATTTCCATACAGTACACTCCTAACCACATGCCAGGGATTCAAAGACTGCAAATGTGAAAATAGGAAATGGAGTTGCAGCACATTATTTACAGCAAAGAGGCAAACTTAATTAATTATGTCAACAGTGTAGTTGGCATTGACCTCCGTGGAAGGTACATGAGGAGCCATACAGCAATCTGTCTTTCTGTTTGGATGAATACTTCTGCATCAATAATTTATGTTCACTTAGTATTAAAACTGGTTGCTAATAACACAAGTCAGATTTTAAAGTCAAAGTTTGTTGAGCACCACACCATCCTAATAAACATTTTGTGGCAATCATAATGAAACTCTTTGATATTAGTCAGGATCTTCCATTCTCATTAGTAAAATCCCAAATAGTTCAGCACATTAAGGGTAATAAGTATTCTAAATATTTTAATGGAATTTTACAGAAATAATGCTATATAAAAACAGTACATTTTTTCAGTTACACGCTGTTCAGTAAGAAAAATAAATAAACTGAATTTCATGTACACACCTGGTAGACATGAAAGGGCAGGACTTTTTGAAATCTTCTTGAGTGAAATAGACCCAAACATTTTGTAGTGTAACACTCACTGTTTATATTAAAAAACTAGTGGCAAAGTCACCAAAAATTACATAGTATTTACACAACTCTGTGATTGCTGCTTAACTTACTATCTTTTGTCTTTATTATAAATAAAAATTTGGAATTCTTATGTTTATCCTTCTATTGTGATGAATTTTCTGAACCTGTAAGAGGTAAAAACAGTAACAGTTTTAGTATTAGCTTTTTTCCTCACAGCCCTTCTAGACACAAAACAGCCACGAGAAATGTGCCTTCCGACAGCAACTGTACATTCGATGTTCAGAATGCAAAATATGACAGCATTTCCCTTGTTCTCCTTACACAGCCTGGTAAATTAACACTTAGCTTTAGGATAATGTATGAAATGTCTTTTCTTAAAGGGTCAACTATTAATTTCTAACTGTTTATAGCTGAACTAGTCCTGCTGCTGAAGCCATTGTCACTATTATGGGTGCACAAAGCAGGCAGTAATGCAATACTGTGTCATGTTGCATCACTAGTTGTTTTCCAAAGAAAACTACCTGCTGCACTCAATAAATCATCTTCTGAAGGCACACAGATTTTTACTTTGAGCTGGAAAAGTATGAGAGAAGAGAGATTACAACATGAAATAATGAGGTATGAGAAATTTCAAAATTATTTTATCTGATTCATTAAATAGCTATTGCTGGCAGTAAAATGTCTCAACAAATCTGTAAAACAGGAGGAGGAAGAGCTATAACCCTCATATTCATTAGCCCAGTTATTAGTAGGTAGGAGATGTGTGATAATATTTGCAGCGACTTTAGTTCTTCTCTCTGATAATAATGTAAACAATAGAGTTTAAAGCACTTACAGGTTACCCTGGAGTTCTTGCTCATGTGGCTCGCACTTCACATAGAATTAAGCATTCATCATGGAAGGAGTAAAACTACCTCATCCCTCATGTGAATGACTCTTTGAAAAAGAAAGAACCATTTGCAATGTATTAGCCCATTTGGTAAAAAAGTAAACCAGCTCTAAATAGATGGGATCAATGGGTACCTCATCACACCTTTTGAAGTAACTGATCAGCTGCTATTTCACATATTAAACTTTAAATAAAGTCTAAAGTTAAAGCAGAGTACAAATCCACACCCAGTACAACACAGAGGACATTTCAAAGATTCCATAACATTGGAGAGGGTGAAGACGTTGTAGTTAATGAATCAGAATTCATTATCATTTCACCTTCCTCCTTTTAACCTATATGAAAATGTTAATGCTTAAAAATAGGAGATACTTAATGCAGCTTATTATTTTTAAAATCCCTAACCCTAGAAAGGAGGAGGGTTTCCTTTGAGGCTCTCAAGATTGTTTTGTTTTGTTTTGTTTCATTGCATGTAGTAACACCAGGAGTCCAATATACCTTTAGGGTAAGAAAAACAAATGTCACTCATTGGTAGATAAAAAATTGGGCTCAATAATTTTGCTCTTTTTAGGTGAGTATGACTGGAAGAAAGGTTTATGGAATCAACAGCCAGCTGGCAGTAGATCCTGGTACAGTATGTCTAAGGAAGGGAGAAAAATACATTAGGTAAAATAATTAAAACCCAGTGTTGGGATGCAGGGCCTTGTTAACAAGTGTAGTGGGACACTAATTCTTCCTCACAACCCTTCATAGGCATGCTCCTAAGGGAATGCTCTTTGGCATCTTGTGCTAGTTTTTTATTTCAGCCCCAAGGAAAGACTACCCATTACATAAGATGGCACAGTTCCACTGAAGGCAACACATTTCACACCAAGTTTTTTGTTGAAGATAAGTCACTTTTCAAATTCTTCTGAAATTAGTTCACATTTACTGCTTAGCTATAGAAGATTAAGGAAGAGAAAGGACAGGTGGATTGGGACCAGTCAATTATTTTGTGTTTGCAGCACGGTGTCTCTGTGTGTTTGCAAGTCTGAAGCAAGACTTCTTCCTCAACTGCAGCTTTTTGATACATACTGTTTTTACAGGGTAATTTGCAAAGATTTCTAATTATTCATCACTCATTAGTATGACAAACCTTTGGAAAGCAATCAAATATTGATAAGTAATTTAAAAGAAAATTCAATTAAATAAAATTTTTTCTTGTCCATCTCTTCAACTCTTCATAAAAAATATTGTTTTAGTCCCGCATTTTGAATGCACTGATGAACTCAAAAGGCACGGCTCTGAATTCGGATCTACAAATTAGAAAACAAATTTCTCTTTTTCATTATTTAACAGCTACCGAAGTCAGTGTTTGCAGTTCATCTCTGTCATAAAATGTGCAATCTGTATTTTGCTATAGTTCAGAACTGTCCATCAAAATAATAACCTTCACTTTCAGTAGAAGATACCTAATGAGTATCTCAAGTGTGGTTTTCTTGGATAGCTTCTCCAACATCAGTTATACAGGATATAGATTTCTTTGGGAAAGGAGGGACTGGCAGTGTCCAAAGCACTTTGCTATCAGCAATACAGTAGCATTTTAAAATAAAAACTGGACAAGAGCTATTCACCATTATCAAATTTTCACAGCTAAACACTCTCAAAGTGCCTTTGGGTAGTAGCAGGCATCCAAAGATTAGAGGAGTGTGGGGGAGAGTTTTATTTTCAACAGGACAGCTGTAAGTGGTTAATTTCTATATAAGCTTTATGTGCATAGAGCTTTTGCTTTAGTGCTGTATTCAGAAAGCTTATACTTCCTTGAAAGATCTTTGAATAGTTCCCTACTCCTGGTTTCCAAAGATATAGTCAATTATCATCCATTATCAGTCACACTGGAATCTGTTTTTTAAAGTCCAGTATTAGTTTCATATAGCTTAAGGATATTAATGCTCCTGCTTTTAATGTAGCCAAAACTAAAGCAATTATCATCAGTGAACCCTGGGTGTTCAAAAACTGATGTTCAAAACATCATTCATGGTTCATTTTCTACTGCACAGTCTGAAACACTTTGTGAAGTTAAGACTCTTCAGCACACATGATTGAGAGGGAAAAAAGGCAAGAAAAGGAAACACATTGCTGGTACAGTTGTTTGCTTTATTTTTTTTTTTTTTTTTTTTTAGCAGAGGGAGGTGTGGAGCTACATTTTTAATTGCTTCCAGCAAAAAACAATCTAGTTGTCTAATGAACTGCAACTCTTCCTGATAAATGCAATATTCTCATCTATGTATTTAAGCTTGGCCCTGTAAATCCCACTTACAATTTGCACTTTAAAAAGTCGTTGGCAAAGCTATCTGTCTGTGTAGTGTAGATTTTTAATTAGAACAGCATAAAAAATATTTACATTAACAGACAAAATTGAGTGGATAAGGAGAAACTTCTGGATCTGATGGCTTCAAAAATGAATCTTGGAACATCTTTCATAGACATTTATTTTTGCCCAATGACAAACTCAAGGGGGAAGCTTTCTTTGCTCTGTAATATGTAGGTATTAAATGCAAGACAGAACCTATTCCTGGTGCTGTAACCTCTTGTCAAGATTACAGTATTTTTTCCTATAAAATTTAACTTGCAGGATCTCCATTGTAATCCAAAGCCAGTGAAGCAGCTTGTGCCCATTAAGTCCACCCACAATGTTCCTTAGCCTCTTTTTTCCAAATGCTTCCTCTGAATGTTAAAAACCGGAAAACGGTTGGAACAGCATCATATTTAAAATATTTGTGAGGATGACAGGTACAGACAGCAGAACCCTAAGGCCTGGAGGGCTTTTTTGCAACTATTCTTTTATCTACCAGTGGAGCAGAATTGTAAGGATATCATGGAAGAAACAGGAAAATGAACCCTTATTTAAAAAATAAAAAAAACCATGTCTGGCTCTCTTTTAGCAAGTATTGTCCATTTTATTTTTACAATCCCAAGCGCAATACTGCTGTCAGTAAAAAAGATATTTTTAAAGACTAACAGATGATCTAGTGTTATGTTAAGCTGGTTTTCTGCAGTTTCTTTTTGTGGCTCTCAGTTCACAAAATTCATATGCACTGCCTACGGCCCGCCCAAGTAAGCACATCAGACCATCAAGGAATACATTAAAAAATTAACTGTCCTCAGGGTTTCAGCAACTGAACAGAAAATAAAAATGCACTGTATTCAGGAGCTAAGAATTTATTATTAATTTTATGCTGAAAGGTGCATAAAATTAATAATAATTTTTTTAATCTGTTAATTAATGATTCAGATCCTGGTTGTCAAATACTTTGTACATAAACCCACCTGTTCTCAGCCTGTAGGTTCCAGAGGTACAGACTATTTTTATTACTGTTATAATTAGCATTCCAGGTACACTGGACAACTATGAATTGACATCCAATATGAATTGTATGAGCAATTTGCACCTCAAGGAACTAAATTCTATGTTATATACAGTTGTTAGCCTGAAAACAGACTACATTATGATTTCCATGGCAGTGAAGGACACCTTCAGAGAACTATCAAACACAATGAAGGAGGCAAATATGATACAAATTATGAATCTATAAGCCTGTTTTAAGTTCAAGCAATTATGGTGTGGAAAATGTAGGAAATGTATATCAAATTCTCTCTTTTTTTTTAAGTTAGAAAACCATGGATTCACAACAGAATAAAATATAGGCTGTAATTATTTCATTCCCTAAAAATAATTTTTATAAACAGTTTTAAGTTTAAAAAAGAAGCAAAATTCATGATAGGAAAGCAGAAGCACCACTAAGATGACAGTCATATTTTGCACCTATATTGATGAAGGAGAACACAAATGTTTCTGACATAAAGATTTAAAAGGTGTACCTCAACTCTGAAATTATGAGAGAGCAGATTTGTCAATTACTTTGTTCCAGATCTCTAACCCCTAACAAAAAACCAGCTTCATCCCAACATTGACCTAGAAGCATTTATTTAAAGTATTATTGATCTACCAATCTAATCTTTATTTTCTGTTCTGTGCTGAATACACATAGTACTTATTAACTTGAAAGAGAAAAGAGGATCAGCATCTAGCAGGTTACCAAATTAAAAAAGGGCAAACTAAAAGAATGCAGAATCATAGAATCACCTGAGTTTCAAGGGACCCATAAGGATCAGTGAGTCTGGCTCCTGGCCTTGCACAGGACGGTCCCCAAGAGTCACCCTCAGCTCCTGTCACTGCAGAATAATGAGTTCAACACAAATTTAACAGGAAAAGTGTTTCACTGCCACCCCAAAATGTTCCAATTTATTCTGAAGTCTCCAGCTACACGATACTTTTTAAGAGGGGTACAAATATGCCACTTATTTCTAGTACTGTTCATCCTTGTATTTGAGAGAGAGACAGAGGAAATTCTCATTTATTTAAATACCTAAAGAGTCCCCTCTCCTTTCCAGGAAACTGTTCATTCTGCTGCCTGCTATCAGGCTTTCCTTGAATACCCCACAACCGGTAATGAGACACTAAAATTCATACGGCAGGAATTCACATGCAGAAGAAAGAAAGGAAAATCTAAAATAAAAAAATAGACTGAAGGAAAAGAAACCAGCACCAAACCCCACAACATAAAGTACACAGAGGTTTAGTTACTTAGCTCAAGAAATTTATTTGAATTAGATGAAGAAACCTAACTCAACAATCTTTTCAGAGCTTTGCCAATACCACATTAAGTGGTTGCCATAAAAAATACAAGATTTCATCTATTTCTTTGAAATAATGCCTACCATTTCCATTGTTAATGAGCAGACCTGTTTATTAATGGTAAGATAAACCTTGAGGAGCATCACATGAAGTATATTGATTTTGACATTCAACACCACCTTCTGCCCTGTGTGCCAACCTTCAGAAACTGCACAAGAACCATTAGAACAAATCAACAGATTTTTTGCTAGTTTCTAAATTCAATAGGTTCAGAAATTATATAGAACAGACATCTATAAACTTAAAGAATTCTAACTGAAATCCTATTAATTTACCCCTCCCATTGTTATATTTTTCCCTTTCACCTACTGAAAACAATTTTGCTCATAAATTCTCCCCAAAACACACTAATAATTTAACATAATACTAAGATTATGCTAATTGGATCCTTACAGTACCCCAGAATTAAACTTATGCCTGAGATAATCAGAACTAGACCATGTACAAGACTGGCATCTAAATACTTTTTCTAAATATAATAATCAAGCTGACCAAATCACCACAGTTAACTCTAAAGCTATGTAAACTGGTAGATATTTGCTCTAACAGCTAAAGTTACTTTAAAAAAAAAAGTTATATATAATATATATTACTCATCTTGTAACACCCTCCCCTATCTTTTACATTAAGAAACAGAGATATCCCAGTAATATTTCATCATCAGTAAATCACTGTATCCTCTTCTTCCATTTCCTTTGTTGAGATGTGTAATTCACTGTAAGATGTACATGAACAAAAGCTTTTTCCTATACAACCATCCTTCCAGATTTCTGCAACAGAGAGGAGGCCAGGGCTTGAACAGAAGTTCAGAAGCAATACCTTTACTGAAAAAGCTGTAAGTTTGACATGAACTTATTTTATAGGTTATTAGAGAATCTGGCTCAGGAAAAAAAAAAAGCTAACTGATTTTCATGCAGCACTTGGCCTTGGAAAATTCAAGTATCTTTAGATGATTCGAGAGCACACTGAAGCAGAGATGTTCTCAGATTTAATAATGAAAACATCTTCGGAAGTACTTAAGTTGACCAATGTTGATTCTCACCTATGAATATAACATTTGGATAGGCATAAAACACTTGAAGATTTCTGTTAATCAAATCAACAGGCTATTTTACTTCTGCACATTCTGAATTTGCACAGAAGAATCTTGTTCCAAGCCCTTTGTCCTTCATTCATTTTCCTTTCTTAGAATATGCTGACATTTTAAATTCAACACGATCATCTTCGGTCAGTGTCTGGAAATTCTGCATTCTGGGAATGCTGGTATTCTGCAGCATTCAAAGGGAGAAATACACATGATAATAAATAATTTTATAATATTTCACACAGACTCTCCATCAGTACTAGTTTTTACTATAGTTTCCAACATTTTTTCCCACTGGGGAACACAATTACTTTGTATATGTATGTGTATACATACACACTCAAATACAACCACACCAATAAATACATTTATGTCAACAATTTATGGCTACAAAATAACACATTTATGTCAAAGGATTTTTATGTATTTTGGAAGTGTTGACGCTGCTATCACACACTTCCCATCAACCTGCTAAACATTTTTCTTTTTTATGCATCAATTTTTAGGTACGTCATGGAATCCCTCAAAGTTGTTTTTTTCTGTTTTCACTAAATTAGTTTTTATAAAGGTGCCCTTTACTACTCCTGCTACCTGCCTTGAGTGTTCTCAATTCATATTTTGCTGACAGGAATAACAGACTTGGCTTTTAAATACTTATTTCACATTTAGAAAAGGAGAAAAAACACTGCAGTATTTGAGAAAGCGTATCATAGTCTTTAAAATAGAACCAAGTCAAAGTAGAAGTATTTTAGCTGTGTGACTGCACATAACAAAAATTAGTTCCCTGTCTCCTCTCAGAAAGGCTCAGGCACTATTATGGAGTTTTCTACAACTCAGTTATTTCTTTACATACATTTAGAGTTTAAATATATTTATTTACAACAAAAGTATATATGTATATATAAACCCCCAAATTGACAGTTTCAGACAAAGAACCATTCAGCATTTGCTTACATTAACCAGCCACTTCTATGCACCTATTTGTCTTTTCAGACACGTATGAACCATCTCATGCACAAGAAAATACTCTCACAAGCCTGATAACTCACTCCTTCCTTGAAATCAGAATTCCTAAATCATTGCCTTGTTTAAGAAATTTTAGGAAGGGTAGAAACCAGCACTGGACCTTATCTTCAACTGATGTTACCTCTTTAAGTGAAATCTGTGCTAATATTTGTCTTAAGAGATTCAATGAACACCAAACAAGCATCTCCACCAAATACAGCCAATATAGTTTTAATTACAAAAATAATTATTTTGAGAGATCTGGCTGACTTTTCTGAATTATTTGTACTAGCTACAAATAATTCTTCCAGCTTTTCTGTTTGCAATTGTGAAAGGAAAGACAAATTCCATTATTATTGTTGATCTACCATTACTGAAAGGACACTTATACAAGAATAAATGCATATACATGAAAATATTACAACTATTGAACAGAGAAATGGAATTGAACGCAATTTTTCTGCACTTTTGAGCATTACTTCATCAATTTGTGTGTCATCATGAAAGGGCACTTGCCATTTATTGTTTAATTGGACTAAGATCTTAGATTTGAAATCAGAATTGTAAATCTAGTTTCATTATATCATAGTTTATTGACAACTGCCTTTCATACTGAGTATTTTTGTACAAGTATAAATATACCAGCTCTTAAAAGAATCACATTAGAATTCAAATGCTTTACATCTCATGAGTTTTCTTCAGGTTAAATAAATACATTGAATCAGAAATTGAAATGAAGATTTGACCTTGAAGTTGTCTTTTAATTTCTACAGCTCTCAAAGGTACCATAGTATCAATAATTTTCTTGCTGAGATATAAATTTAAGTCAGGAATATCTGCATGTTCATTCAGCAGAGAATCTGAGAACTCCACTTCTGCAGTAATTGAATCAAAGCATTGATTTTTCTTTTGCTAAGGGATGTCACTGGCAAAGCTGTCTTAGTTTGGGAAATTTTTTCTTAATTTAACTTACTGTTATTTAACCCCCACTTCTGATTGCTGATCTGGGTATTTGGAAAAGAGAGGACCATAAAATTAAAAAACAAAAAAACCCCAAACAACTCTTATAAATACTCTTCCTTCCTCTTCCCCATGTCGTCCTGCACCAAATCTCTTCTTTCTCCTACACCCCATCTCAGCTTCCCATACATGCATGGCAGGTCATTCCTGAGCCATTCCAGGAGTCACAGGAGAGTGGGGCAGTGCACAGCAGCTTTCTCCTGCTGCCCATGGTCTGTTGGTGCTTTTCTCTATTCCAATATGAGTTCTCCAGGACTAAAGTCACTCGAGGTGTCCCACTCTGACACATGGGGCCCACAGTGTCATTTCTCAGGTGTGTCTCTGACCTAGTGCTGGTGACACACACCTGTAGCTCCTTCAGAAATGCCCACTTGGGCACTGCACACCTGAGAGCAGTGTTCAAGAGCACATTTCCTGTGGCATTCACATTTTCTGGAAAAATCCCTTCGCCCAGGATTTTTCTCCTGGGAAGCTGAGACGTCTCAGAGAAAAATGAAAACAATAATTATCTCATTTGCTTCTCCTGTGTTTTGCTCCTTTGGAATGTGTTTGGAGATTGCTTATCCAACTGGTGATTGTTTCATTGGTTTCATGGGAGTTGTTTTAACTCAATGGCCAACTGGGGCCAAGCTGTGTCAGGACTCTGGAAAGAGTCACGAGTTTTCATTATTATCTTTTTAGCCTTCTGTACATATCCTTTCTGTATTCTTTAGTATAGCATTCTTTAATATAATATAGTATCATAAAATACTAAATTAGCCTTCTGAGAACATGGAGTCAGATTCATCACTCCTTCCTGCCACGAGGGTCCCAGCAAATACAATAATTTCCAGCCACATTTCCAGCAACTCTTCCTTATCAGTCAACTTCCAAGGCCATCTCCTCCAAATCTTCAGCAGCATTTTCCTGCCCTACTTTCTTAAATATGTGTGAACCACATGGCTCCCTAACAGGCTGCAGTGTTGGCATGTGATGGCGTGTTTACATACATAAATGGAACTAGAAGAAGCAACACACAAGAACTTCTGTTCTCTTCCTGCGCAGGGCACTTCGTCAGAAAATTTCTAACACCCTACTCAATATACTCACAGAAGTTGTGAAAAGTTTAACAAATAGTCACCAAAAATTGATCTGCAATATGTTTAAATGAATGCAGACATAAAGGCTCTCTGAAGCAGACTAAATCTATTTTATAATATCCAAGACAATGTGCATTTTGCACACTGTGTCTTGCTGCAGGTCTGCAGATTGGATTATGGAGATTCAAGACAAGTTACAGACAGGGGCTGCAAACTGAAGTCATGCCCCACAAGGCAAGGCAAGGAGAAGCAGTAGGTGCAGTTTGCTTAATTCCTTCACATCACGGAGCAGGCAGGGCAACACATCAGCTGCAAGTAATCAAGTAATGACTAAGCCTAGAATATATGGTTTTGAATTCAATATAGAATCATAGAGTCATTTAGTTTGTAAAAGACCTCTATGATCATTGAGCTCATCCATTAACCCAGCACTGCCAAGCTCACCAGTAAAATATACCCACAAGTGCCTAAAAAACCAACATCCTTCTAGATTTATAACAAAATTAAGATTCCTCTTGATTTTCACAAGCATACCCTTGCCTCATTTATTCCATGAGTATATGCTAGCAAGATCATCTTTGACCCATTAATTCACAATGGTTAACAATATGTTTATTCTATATATTTCACCTTTATTCCAAATGAAAGCCAGGAAAACATGCAACCCATGTTTATTAACGCTGACCAAAATGAGATTTGGTATTGTTTAAGCCCTTTGGAAAGAATCGGTTTTTATTCACTAGCAAGAATACAGATCAGCAACTATATGGAAATTACAACAAAAAAAAAGTTGATAAAATTATTTTGAAGAAAGATTTTAGAAACCACATGCAAAATCCGACAGATTTACTATAGGTAAAAAAAAGAAAATTAAATTTAGCCATCGTACTTAACACTGTAATAAAACTTCAATTTCCTTTCCTAATTCCTGACTCCTTGTAAGACTTGCTGGTAAATTTAACACTTACACCATTTTTTTGAATGGGATGATTTGCAGAACTATCAGCTAAGGTTAGCTGAAAGCAAATATCATCAGTTCTGCTAAAGAATCTGCTAAAGTATCCAGGTCTGTGTGGCTCTGAACGGAGAAATATCAAATTTTGAAAATGCTAAGCACCACTTTATATTATTAATCTCATAGCAGAGTCACATTAACATGTATGTGAACAAACAAACTGCAAATACAAATAGCTAGAATTACTGATTTTAAAAGTGGAGTTTCTCTCCCCTTTTTCAGTCCTTTAAAAGTATGAACTCGAGTTAAAAAAACATTTGTCCAAAAGACATATAGAGATGGAAGAAAGGAAAATAAAGGGTCTGAAACAAACAAGCCCAGCAACTAAACTGAGAGCACCCAAAAGGTGGTGGTGGTGATTTTGAAAGGCAAGCTTGCACATATATATCTCTACATATTTTTTCCTAGGGACAATAGTCTACATCCTCATGCATGTTTCAAAATAGCTGTCAGACCTAACACTTCCCAGAAGTCACAAAAGACAGGAGACACGGGGACATTGTCACATTATTCCAGTAATTTTTTTTTTTTTTGACATTTTAGCCAGTGACAACCTTTAACAGACCAAGCCTTACACCACAAACCCAACAAGACAACATGATGTTGCTGCTACTCCCTCCTCCTAGGGAAGCAGAGATATGCTAATTATATCTGGAGCTAAATATAAACTGTGATCCTTTCCTAGAATGCTCATCAAGCACATTACTGAGCTGTAGCACACCATCAAGCTCTGAGCCAAGGCTATCTTTAAACTGGTTGGTGTCATTTACCTAGGAAACAACCAAAGTCAATCAGAACATCTTGACATCCTATTACGAATTAGGAAAAGATACATCTTAATATTAAAAGAAAAAAAATCTTAATATTTAGGAAGCAAAGTGAGGCACTGAGAATTTAACTCAAAAATAATCTGATTATGCTAGAGCTTGTAAATACCTAAACACACACATTCCCACATACAGGTCCTAATGGTAGGAAGCTTGTTTCTAGTTTCTTAGTCTTGTCCCTCTCACTCTGAAAAACAGATTCTAAAAATATGATGCAGATAATTCATCAGGAAGATTCTTTTTCTTTTTAATGATGGATGGGTCTCAACGACTTAATGACATTGCTTTCATAACTAAGTCTTCTGCAGTATTAAACATGCTTTTTTAATATTATACTGAAATGCAAGAGATAAACAGTAGGACACAACTTTAGAATGGAAGTTTAATAGATTTCCTTTCAATTTTGGGTTTGGGCTTTTTTCTTGGTTTTAAACAAACATTTCCAAATATCCTTACAATGAATACTCCTAAAGGCTGTGATCTTCAGAGCTTCTCAAGTCCCTGTAGTTTCCACAGTTACAAGGACTGCTAACATGAACTTAAACCATTGCTATTGCTCCATTTATAAAGCATTATTTTATAAATATTTACATTTTATAAATATTTATAAAGGATAACAATAATAAACACACTTCAGGCAATGATGATGGTTGCATATTTCCATACTATTTTAAAAGGAAATAAAATAGCATAATCTAGGAGCTTGTGCAATAGAAAGGAGTACAATGGAGTTCAAACACTTCAATACATTTTATGAACAACTAAAGTCAAAATATCTGTGGATATACCAAACAAATAAAATTGAAACATAATGCTGTCCTGTCTTTTTTTGTCTAATATTGCAAATATTTTGTCTAATATTCCAAATATTATTACACTTAAGACACGCAACCCTCTCTCCCCAAACTAAACCAAACCAAACTCCCAATGAATTAAAGAAAGAACCCACAAAAAAAAGAGCTTCCCACATTTTTAATTGGGCTCTATTTTTGATTGGGCATTTTACTTTTTAATTGTAGTCTGAGAACTTCTTCAGAATATTTCTTAAGCTCCTGTTGAGATTAATATGCATATGTAGGAAAATATAAAATTGTTGTCAAGTTATCACCTGGCAAAGCAGAAGAGATAAAGAGATTTTTGCCATTCTTTATGTCTCAGATAAAGATCTTCTACACCCCAGTTGTTGTTCCATAACAAACAACAACAATATAAAGGAAATGCCATTCTTTCTAGTACCAGAAAATTACATAACTGGCAATATTTTAATACGTGATCATGCACATGCATGAGCAGCATAATTTGCAATTAATTTGTGCAAAACAAAATGCAGCAACAATTAGGTGACCCAGTATCAAAAAATGTAGGTGACACAAGTTAAATAGTCTGGTACATTTGATCACTCTATAGTTAAAAGGAAATTTATAAAAGAAAATTATAAAGGACAGCAAGTCTATGAATAAAATCATCTTCACACACAAAAAAAAGGCATTTTTACTTTTGAGGAACTATGAAAATTGAACCTCATCTTTAACAAGAACTGCCATTTAAAAGACAGTCAAGGAGTTAATACAGATCCAGTGAAATTTGAGCAGTACAGAAAGCCAAAAAGTTCTGGAAGAGAGTAAGATCACAGATATTGTGCTCCATTTTAGAGGAAAAATTTGAGAGGGATTGAGAACTATTTTCCTATGCAAGCACAAGTCTCATCAGTGCAGAAACTTGAGTGTATTGCCTCATGAAACAAATATTTCCTTTGCCACCATTTGTCCTGTTGATCAGCACTTCCAGGAATTTGCAGTAGTAATGAGAAACCATAACAGATCAACCAGAGAGGAAAAGACTTGCAAGTCCCTTTAACAGATTTCAATCATTAAATATTATGGAACTCATAAGGGATGGTTGTATAACTACAAAACAGAGTTCAGCTCAAAAATAACTGTCTTCAAGGTTCAGTCATTCCAGAAAATACACAAGAGAGAAAGCTGGGATACATCAAGAAAGCAAATTTCTTGATTCAAGTTGAAAGACTGGAAACTATTCCACAGTGCTGTATTTTTATTTCTACTACCAGTGAACAACCTGCATCTCTGAGCTTGCTGCTGTGAAACTTTTCCTCAGAAGAGGATAAAAAAAAAAGCCCACTGAAAAGACACTAATAAAATGTTGTTTTCACACATCACTGAAAATTAGTAGATATTTTAAGTTTGTTTACATGCTTCAGGAAAAGTATTTTCGTTTGTAATAAATTTCTTCCACTCTGAAGAGATACGGCCTAAATGTGAGCTTTAACAGAGGTGTACTGGCTCATACTTCTCAAAGCTACGCGATAGGAATTGCAGAGGGCTAAGCATTTTATCTTCTGAAGAGACTCAGGAAAAGTACCTTGGGAATGGGTCCAAAACTGCTTATGTGTCTTCTGCAGACACTTCTTTCTCCTGCAGAACTGTGATGCTATACTGGGAACAGAAAAGGTTACTAGAAAGGTCTCAGTAAATCACTAATAATAAATAAGCAGGAAAACCATCTCTACCATTCTCTACTTTGTGCAAGTAGTTATACACTTGTACAAGGAGATTTTCCATGCTTTTTAGTCAGCTTGGACTTGTACTTACTTTGTGTTGACATAAAACCCAAGAGCTGTACCTAATATTGCTATATAAAAGCCCTAATAGTCACAGACACAAAGAAGACTTTCTCTCTTCCAAATGGTCACTTTGTCTTCAATTCTTCCTTCATTTTAAAGAAGGGACTACAATTCAGCATAAAACTGAAGATTCCAGTTTTCTAAGTCACTTAGAATACAGGCATTCAGTCTCCATGGTATTCTCACCTCATGGCACTGCTAAGTCTCTTTCCTGGAGTACTGCATTTTTTTTATAGAAATTGTTTATTATTACTCCTTCCAATGCACAGCAGAAAAAAGAGAGGTGATAAGAAGTTTATTACTGAATATGATCTTTACCTTGAATTTCTTATCTGAGAAGCTCACATCTACTGTTTTATCTCAGATTAGAAACATAAAAAAAAGTAGTATTTGTCCAAGCATAGCAGCATTGCCTTTCTTCCAACATATCAGCTATCAACCTTATATATGACCTATGGAATTGATTTTGCTTTCTCTCTCTTTTTTTTTAAATTCTTTTTAATAAATTAACTCAAGCAAAGCCAATTAGGAGCAATGTGCTGCAGTGGATTTGCTGTACATGATGGACATTTTTCTCCAATTTAGTTTAAATTAAAACAATTATTGCAAACTCCTCCAGAAAACAACAGCTGAAGTGTAATATCAGAATCAACAAATCAAATGAGACATTTTATTCACTCTGCTACTCTCAGCTATCCCAGAATTAATCCTTCTGGGGTGTCTCGGTTTAGAGGCAAGTTTAGGAGAAAACACTCTGGAACGAATGTTTCCTCCAAAAAAAAGGCCTCAGCAATTCCTTTTCTATCCAGGAGAAAACAAACAGCAGTGGATGAAAGTGAAAAAAAACAACTGCTCATCAACAAACAAAGTGCCGGCATGGCACAGGAAAAAAAACGGAATACATGCTAGATATTGAACCATCAGCACCTCACCTCCCACTCCCCACACACCCACCCACAGCAGAACAACAAACCCCAGAATGTCAGGGGAAGAGATAAACTGGCTGGCTGCATGGTGGGATGGTACCCTGCTTTTGTCTCAGGGAAGGGATAAAGTTCATGCAGCAGCTCAGGCAAAACAGATGGGAACTTGTTGAACCTGTGGCATTGGTCTCCTCCTCACAGCAGATGAATTTTGGTGATTTTGGATTTTTGAATCCACAGCAGGTAGATTTTGGGGTCCTTTCTCTAATTGGTTCAGTTTTTCCTGAGGCCTGGGGCCAGACAGAGAGGTTGCCATGGCTCCCTGCAGCTCCCCATCCACCATCTCTCGGAGATTGTCGGATATTGGAGCAAAAGCAAGCCAAACAGTTCAAGAACAAACAAAAGCTGGCAGAAGGATTGCTGCTACAGTCTCTACAGGCCAAGGAAAGGGGAAAAAAGGAAACTTCTTGCTTAAGCTAACAAAAAGCCAAGCTAGCTAAGCAACCAAGTACCCGCCAATCTGCACCACAGTGAGCACACCCGGGAGCAAGGCTTTGAGGCACCCAAAGCTCCTGCCCCTCCCCAGGACCCACCTTAAACTCACAGCAACCTTTTCTGGACTTAAAGTAGTCATCAGGAATAGAACACCATCAAATCAACCTAAGACTGAGTGAGTGGGTCAATGAGCTAAAGGGAGAACAGGCCTTACAAGGCCTTACAAGAAAAGAACCACCAAACTCATTTCCCAGAGTGTCCTGATTCAGCCAGGAAAGGGCTCATTTTTTGCAGCAGCTGGGCAGAGTGGCTTGTAGTCCCAGTTACCAAGGGGGATGATCCCATAGGATCACCGGAGCCCAGGAGTTCTGGTCTGCCATGCACTGTGATGAGTGGGTGTTATTTCATATCACCATGTCACTGTCAGGGGCAGGAGTCAGAGGCTCTTGTGTCACTATCATATTTTCTGAAAAATCCCTTCACCAGGATTTCTTCTCCTGGGAAGCTGAGAAGCCACAGAGAAAAAGGAAAAACAATATTATCTCATTTTTCTCTCCTGTGTTTTGCTGCCTTGGAATGTGGTTGGAGATTGTTTATCCAACAGGTGCATGTTTGATTGGCTTCATGTGTATTGCTTTAACTTAATCACCAATCACCATCAGTTGTGTCAGAACTCTGAGGAGTCAGTCACAAGTTTTTAATTAGTATCTTATTAAGCCTTCTGTAGGTACCCTTTCTCTATTTTTTAGTATAGTTTTCGTATAGCATTCTTTAATATAATATAAGATCATAAAATAATAAATTAGCCTCTAAGGACATGGAGTCAGATTCATCAATTCCTCCATTGTCCTGGGGACCCAGCAAATGCCACACTCTTGCCTCCCAGAGGGACATGCCTTCTGTTCTGGAGAAAGCACAGTGGGGAAGAGCCAGTCGTGATTTGTCATGGTCTTTCCATGTAAATAGTTTCTTTGTCTCATACCTTTTGTTACTAATATTGCTTTAATACTCCTTTTCTTATATCATTGCTGTTTCCAGTTAACTTTGCCTCCAATTCTCAACTCCATCCCACTGGAATGGAAAGGAGGAGTAAGCAATGGTGTTTGTTTTGGGAGAATCTTGCTGGGGGCACTGAATTGAGGAGTATTACGCCTAAACACAACATAAAGGTATCAAAGCAAGAAGGCCACAAATAGTAAATGTTAATCTCACCTGAATTAAGCTTTTTAATTCTGATCAAAATACTTAAGTAAATTTTTCTGCATTTATGGTCCAGCATTTTGATGCTTCTTAGTTCAGTTAGCCTAGTTTGATTTTTCTCCAAAAAACGTGACAATAGAAATTCTGAGCTGTCCAATGCAAATCCTAGGGTTTTTAAGCTATATGAATGCTGAATGCTTATTATGTATTAGACCCAAATGAAGCAAATATTTCTCTGGAATGGAATTGCCTGAGCCTTTTGATCTATGGCTTGCACGCCTGTTCAGGTACGTGCCTGTAAACCACTAATGACATTCCCAAAAGTCCCTGAATGCAGAAGACATGGTACCAGGTATGCAAAAGGAATAGAAGCTGCTGCCAAGAAGTTGCTGACATCACCTACATGTCCCTAAAGAAAAAACCCAACATTTACTGGAGAAAAGACAGAGAGGTAATGAAACAGTATCAAGACTTCAGAGACAATGAAAGAGAAAAACTATTGTGTAAGCCAAAATAAAGGCATAAAAATGACTTACACTAAATAAAACAGAATAAAATTCATTTACCCTAAAATGAAGTGTTTACAGTAAAATTTCCAAGTTATTCAAGTAAAAATTCAGATCCCAAATTAATTCTGTTATCATAAATGGCCACTTAACAGTGTACAAGGGAATAAGAATTGGAGAAAGTCTTCAAAGGGGATCACTCACTTGATGTACTTGGTATCTATGTACCACTAGAAAATTCCCCAAAACACATGAATCTCCAAGAGAACCAGTCTGTCCATCTGCAGAAGCCACTTGTACGAAACAGGTCTCCTTCCTTCTGCACTGAGATGCCCTTAAAATACTTTGCAGCTGGAAATCTACTACAACTACATACAAAGCTATGTCCTTTAATATTTTCCCAGGGACATTAACCACAAGTGAAGAAACTGAACACTGTTTCAGAGTGTTATAAACTTCCCTTTACACTTTACCCCACATTTCATTGAAGTATTTAAGGGAATTTTTTTTCTCCTGAACCACTTGGAAAAAAAATCTAATATAATCTAAGAATAATCTTTTCAAAGGGATGGAATAGTATCAGAACTGCACAATACCTAGGTTATCTTGAAAATTCTAAGTTAATAGAAAACAGCAATAACAAAAAATTAAAATACATTAAATGTTTAAAGTACAAAGGAAAAAGGGTTTTAAATACTTTTGAGAAAATTAAAGCCTACAGTTACATTAATGTAATTTACAGTAGCAAATGGTTGTGCTTTTCATGGCTCAAATCATTTAAATGAGAATGTCTAGGGAAATTTCAAATCCAATTTTACCAGCAGAGCTCAACCTCCTCTCTATTACCAGACACATTAGCAGGCATGGTGCGTAAGGCTGGAATTAAATTATCTTTAAGATCTCTTCCAACCCAAACCATTCCATGACTATATAAACAGCAGCAGTCATTCATACTCTTCTACTAGAGAACATCAACAGAAACACTGTGTAAACCGTGGCACCAACTTCTTCAGCGACTGCATTCTTTAAAGCCCTGCAGTTAGCCAAAGAAGCTGAGAACTTTTTGTCAGTAAGGTGTAAGAATGCAGCAGGTTAATGCAGCTCCTGCCCCAGCATGGCTGGCCAATAAACCCCTACCATGAGAGAAGGCCCGGAGGAGATGGGAATGAGCAATGTACCCATGGAACTCAGAGAACAGCCCAGGTTATGACTGACCAAGCTACTGCAAAGAGAGCTGATTGTCTCAGCATGAAGGGGACAGGGTGGTGTCATGTTTTATAACCTAAAAAAAAGCTGAGCTGTGACATTAAATATGGCACAGTTGAGTAGATAACTGGTGGTACAAATGCTTCTTCCTCAATTCATTACAAGTGTGTGAAAGCCTGAATTAGCCAGACCAGCAGGGGGGAAGAGATGGGCTGGAGGTGAATATGTAGGGTGAATATATACAAGGTATAAAAACTGAGCAACTAACCAAAGATTTTCAGCAACAATGATGGGTTTGTGCTGGCCTCAGCATACATACTGAAAAGAAAATTAAAAGCAAGGGAAGTGGGAGAAATAGCTGATGATTGTTTGCCATTTCTTTTCTTTTGTTATGTTTTTGGTGGGTTTTGTTTTCTGGGGATTTTTTAAAACACAGTTCTCTTGGTCGTATTAAAATGTCTTATCATTAGAACTGTGCTGACTTTTTTTTGGCATGAACAGTTCTAGGGAGTCTTTGTGGTTATCCAGAATCATTTCACAAAAAACCTGTGAAACATCAAAGTTTTCTAACATAATTTTTAACTTTCCTACCTTCATACCTGGTCTCTCTGGCTTCCTTTATCAATTAAATAAATTATCCCATGTCCTCCAACAAAGCAGAACTGATTTTTTGCATGATATCACCATACTGATGGCTGCTAGCAGCTAGTCTCTTCTTCTTTCTCTCATTTCTCTTTGGAGTAGACATCAATAAGCTACTGCTCATACTTATATAGTAGTTAGTGCAAATAAGAATTTGATATTCCAGACACTTCAAAAATTTATGTAGAAAAGAAGCATCATTTGCTAGTGACAATTAATTATTCTAATCCTTACTCTGAAGATGCTGTGAGATCTGTGAAAAAATAAGTATTCCCATAAATAGCAAAAGATAGGCAAAACAAAAAGAAAAAAGAAAGTCCTAACTTTCCAGGATATTTTAGAATGGACAGATAGATGCAATTCTTAGAAAGCTCAGTGCTCAGACTAATAAAGTATTTCTGTTTTAGCATTGTAAATATAGTACTAGGATACTGATGCACAGTTCACACAGCAGAAAGGTATGTGAATAATTCTGCAAACACATAACATCTCTTCCCAGATCTCCTGGGTAACCCAAAATGTGCAGGAGCAAAAATCTGTCTCAGGAATACACACTTTGTGGTCCATACATGGTACTGACTACAGTAAGAGCCCAGAGCATCTCACTGAGAAAGTTAAGGCTGATTTTGAGAAAATGGGTTTTCTGATATGCTGGGAAGTAGCAACCCAGGAAAGGAGTTCTGTTGGCTCAGAAATTTATCATCCAGTGCAGCAATGTGAAGGGCTTGGTGTCTTTCAGATAGAAGAGCAGCAACCAAGACAAAGCACCTACCCCTGGCTCCAGTATTCACAGCAGCACAGAATGGCCCAGGTTGGAAGGGACCTTAGAGAGCATCTAGTTTCAAGCTCCCTGCCATGGACAGGGACATTTTTCACTAGACCATGTTGCACTAGATCAAGGGAGACACATTCAACCAGGGACAGAACACTTCCAGGCATGGAGCATCCACAGCTTCTCTTTGCAACTCCTTCCAGTGCCTCAGCACCCTTTCAATAATGTAAAGATTTTCTTTCCCCAATATCTAATGTGAACCTCCTATCTTTCATTTTTAATTCTTTCCTGTGTCCTGTCACTACAGGCTCTTGTAAAAAGTCTCTCTCCATCTTTCATGCAAGTTCCCCTGAGGCGCTGGAAGGCTGCAATATAAGGTCACCTCAAACTCAGGGTGAACAATTCCAAATCTCTCAGCCTTTCCTTGGAGGAGAATTGCTTCATCCCTCTGACCAACCTGGTGGCCTCCTCAGTCCAATAGGGCAGTGTCCTTCCTCTGTTGGGGACCCCAGAGCTGGATACAGCACTCAAGGTGGGATCTCACTCAGGCAGAGCAGAGGGGCAGAAACCCCTCCCTTGCCTTGCTTGCCCACCCTGCTCCCTGACTGCCCACCCTGCTCCCTGTCTGCCCACCCTGCTCCCTGACTGCCCTGCTACCTGCCCACCCTTTTTATTTTAACCCTCACTATTGTTGCTATGCACTGGACAAGACTAAAGCCCTTCTTACTAATGTAAATATCTTCCAACCAGATCAGTCCTTCATTCCTTTCAAAGTAAACTAAATCAACGTAAGATAAACTTTAACTGCACATGAAACTTTTCTCCTACATCACCTCTCCCTGACACTAAAAAATTACTAGGATTTTGTAAGCTTTTTGAAAACTTGCACAAGATGTTGGTGATTCCAGCTTTCAAGTGGACCAGGCATTGGGAAAATGTTAATAAGCTTGGAAAACATCCCAAAGCTTCCTCTCCATTTCATACCACCCACAGGAAAATTGTATCATGCATCACAGATGGCTTATAAAGGATGCTAATCCATTTCTGTAAGAAGAGGTGCTCAAACATTACTTGAAATTAAAGAAGTTGGATCTTTGGAAGAGATCCAGCATTTACAGAGTGTTTGTTCACAAGTTCTAATTTGCTTATTCTGTAAGCTGTGTTTCACACCTGGCACATCCAGAAATAAGAAAAACCATACATAACTTACAGAAGTGATTAAAACATCGTTGGATTTCATCTATAAAATTATGTTTTTCAGAGGCTAATAAACATTCACAGAAAACATATTGATATTACATATGCTAAAACTGCCACTCACTATGCCTGCATGTCGTATCGACATATACATCACATATATATGATTCTAGATAAGTCATTCTTCTGATGGAAATTCAAGAGAAAACTTCTCCCTTCAATAAATCTGCATTCTGAGCTCCTAGCTTGATCTTCTCTTTTCATTCTTTACCTCTGCTTCTCAGAGCATGGATCAAAACTTCCAAACTTTATTGAAGCTTTCAGTGTTTCAGGATGCAAATGCAACTTTTATTTGCATTAGCAAATTGCTCTTTTGGATAATCTCACTGACACTGCATCGATTCAGTAATATGATCTACTTATGTGGGTTTTGTTTTGAAGCTACCAATGATCGTCTTTTACATGAAACACAAAAATCTTCAGTTTGTGCTGAATGGCTTTTGGTTTAACTACATTCAGCTGAACTTTTCAGTCACTTAAATGACAGGTGGCACAGACCTGGACTCCTCACCATCATGGTGTATTAGTTGTATATGTTATTCCCCTGTACTCCCATGCAAGAATATCAAGAACAAAGTGACCAAAGACTTTGCAGTCTTGGTGTGCTTGAGCAGAGGTTGACTAATGACACCCCAAAAAAGAGGCAATACACATCAAAGAGCATCTCAGAGTAAACAAGAACTTTCTGTCACTCACTGATAACTTTTTTGAAGGAATTTTGGTATGAATTATTTGACACAGGCTGTATAGAGTGTGAACTAGAATGAATAGAACAAACCTTGAGTCTGAGAAGAGTTTATAGCATAAATCTGCATTATTGTACACCTGCAAAATTACATCTATTTTGTATAATGGTTACTGACTGATATTTTACTATTTTGGGAGAAAGCATTCTGTAGTACTCAAACATTTAGATCATAGAAAAATAGGGGTGAAACTTAATCAGGACAAATCCATGAAGAAGTCACATTTTTTTAAAAGCTATGTAAAGTCTATTCAACTTTGTTACTTATGAAGTACCACAGCTAACTACTTCCCACTAATACAATTGCATTAGTCTTACTGACCAACGAGCTTGAATTTACAACAAGCACTAGCTAGAACTCAAGAGCTTTTTCAGGAAATGTATACATTGAAGACATATATAACATATATATATATATAAAAACACTAAGAATCCACTGAAAACATATGTCTTGTCTAGTCTGTGATTTAAGATAAGCAGAGTTGATAGTTTTTCAAAGATAGGGAAAATCTAACTGGAGAAAGGTGGCACAATCCTCAATGGAGTAAGGTGCCTCACTGATAAATGTATTGTTATTTCCAAGCCTTAGAGATTAAAGCTATTAATTCCTGATTTTGTTTTTCCAATAACCAAGGTTTGCAGGAAAACAAAGGAAAGAGAACTATTTCTAATACATACAGTAAAAGCAAGATAAAGTCTCCATTATAATTTATTGTATTCTTTCCACTTTATCATCCAAAATTCTATTATTATTATTATTATTATTATTATTATTATTATTATTATTATTATTATTATTATTATTATTATATGTATTTGCTCAACAGCAGGGCCCATAGACTGTAGTACTGACATTGCTGCTTAGGCACTTACAAGAAAGGCTCAACTCCATATACTATGAAAAGTAATTATTTCTGCCCTACACTGTTTAACAGATAAAACACACAGGTGACTGGTGGCCCAGAGATGCAAGTGCAGTAACTTGCTCAAGGTTATACAGCAGGTCTGCAGTAGAGCTGAGGATAGGAACTGGCTATCTTGGTATCAACTGGACTACTATATTTACTAAAATAAGCTGATCCAGTGTGATATAGTGAGTGTGTCCTTTATAGAATTAAGTTTTTGAGAAGTGAGGAAATATTTCCACACCATGTCCAGGATTAGCAGTCATCTTCTTCTCCAGCCTTCAAAAGCTGGTGGTACAATAACAGCTCCACTGGAAGAACTCTTTCATAAAGGATGTACAAAAATTACAGTTTCCTTGCATGTGAAAGGCCATTGACTTCTAAAATAATTACATTAAGGAAGATTACCAATTCGTAACATTGGCCAAAAAACCCATGCAGTGAATGTCATTCCTAAATTTTCAGGATTTATATCTCCCTATATACTAAAATTATAGGGGAGACTGCTTTAATAAACTGACATTTCTATTGCTTTTCTTTAGAGGCTATTACCTGATTATAACAGCAATTAAAAAAAAACCACATAACAAGTGCCTTCATTTTTAATTAGGTGCTAGTTAAAAAAAGAAAATAACCACTCCAAACCAACAACAAAAAAAATCCTTGCTAACCACAGCCATGAGAAAACCCTGAGAAGCCTTTCAAAAAGAAACTGAATTGTAAGCATCTGTAATGTATATAACTATCAAGTTCTATTTGCAGCTATTCTGTCTCTCTACCTCCAATATTGCAACTGCTGTTTATGAAAGTCCTGTATGACCAGGATCAAGGCTTCCCAAGATGCTAAACTAGTATCTCAGAAAACAGCAACTTCACCCAGCAAAACAGAGGAATGACATCAATGACACAGCTTTACCTACCTGAAAGCTGACATTCATATTAATAATTACTGAGATTTTACGTGAGATGGGAAAGTTGAGACAAATATGGGGAAAGGAGATAAAGACAATCTGGGCAAGCTTTCTGGGAGATTACCTATATTGTAGTAGAAGATATTAAGGAGAAATAAGGCTTTGTGTCTGAGCCAGCACAGCTCCTTGCTCAGTTTAGTTTTCTTAGTTTAAGGTACTCAGAGAAACCCTCTACACTAGCAAAAAACTGGAATTTATATATTGCACTTTGTATTTGAGAGGACACATTTCCGTACTAGGGTAAACTGGGCCTTTACAAGCCTCAGTATCTACCCAGAAAGAGATTCTGTGGTCCAACTTCAGTGATACTTAAGTGCCTTTTGCACAGGAGATGGTTTGAGCTTTTATGGGTAGTGGCTATATAAGCTAGGAGCAAGAGAGGTACTGACAAGCGCTTTAGAGTCATCTCAAAACAGATTTTGAAATTTTGAGCATTTCTAAGAATGCTCTTTCTAGGCCTTGCTTGATTTATAGCCCTGCCTACTGCACAGTTCTGCAAATCTATTTCCTTGCAAAGATTAAAGTATAAAATGACAAAATGGATGTGCAAACATTATGAATAGGTTTTTATATTACATTCTTGTAGCTGTGATTTCTACTTGTAAAGGCATTCTTCTTGTTGCAAAATTTGATTGATGTAAAATTTTCTTAAGAAAGGATGATTTTGGCGTTTGCTCTTTGTATACTTTTCAAGCCTCATCAACAAGAAGGGAGATTTAATCCATGGAACTGAGAGCAGCTAATATCTGAGGGAGGTCCAGGTGTTAGAAAGGCAAATTACTTGTTGGCAGAATGACTTTGTTACCATTTAGGCCCGGACATGCTTCAATTATCTCCCACCTAGAGGGAGGTTAACAAAGCTTGGCAAGAAGGATGTGCCACTGATAGCGGACACAATTCAAAATTTACAGGCCAGAAGGGCATTTGGCAGAACCCCCAAGGAAGAAAAAGGAAGAAACTAATAAGGACAACTTAGCAACTGGGCTGAATCAGCTCCAGCTGGGTAAAAGGTAATTCTAACAAAAAGATCACAACCACTAACCCAAGAAACCAACCAACTCAAAGGAGAAAGAGCATGCAGACTACCTAGCATGAGAAGTGAGAGAAATACTGACCAATAGTAGAGAGAATATGAATTAACAAAAGAACTAGGTAACTTGTACCCAATGAATATTAATGCTTTTGTTTATTAAAATGTATAAACAGTGAAAAGTTTTGGTAGTTGTTGTGCTGACTTCATGGATTTGCCACCCAGCCCCCCTTTCCATGCAGAACTGTAAATAAATCACATACCTCAACTGTGTGTGTGGATTGACCTATTGCACACCAGGTGAGAGAACCTATTTTGGGCCAACACTTTTCTGCTTCACTGAATCTGTACTAGAAAGATTGAAAGTCTTATTTTAGTGCTTCTTCACATGGCACTTCATGTCTATAATTGCAGGTACAATTAAGAGATGTAGATCCCTGTAGTTAAGGACAATTCCACTGAGATTTGGAAGAGCAAATGTGAGCAAAGGACCATTTTTTATTTCCTATTTTATTTCGCAAACCTCTTTCTCTTTTATTTAATTACAGGTTCATGTTTATTAATCACACCGCACAGATTTCTTATTCTAAATGATGAAATAGCAGATTATCTCTTCCTTAGAGAATGCCTGCCAAGGAATAACAGGTTTTAAAAAACTAAATTCTATATAAACCCAGTGCAGACTTCTTTAAAGAAAAAAACCTCCCATTCATATCAACTCATGTTTTTGCTTAAAGTTACATTTTGCTTCCACAGTTCTTGTTTTGTCTGCTTTCCTAATTAGCACATCATTTAGGAACCCAGTTGATCATGCCAAATTCTAGCATTATTCATTCTTTCCTACAGAGCAGCATTGAATAAGCAGACTGTATGGATTCCTCTGCCCTTTCCTTGGCCACTTCAGGGATACTCATTTTCTTGTGTACTGGAGAGTCATTTGAATGCAGAGCACTGTCACTTCTCTATGAAGCATTGTTAGCACCAGGATGCAATTTGATTTATTAAAGCACAGAGTACAAGTCCTGTAACCCCTAGGAGCCTCCATCAGAATGAAGACCAGAAAAAAACATTTAACATGTGCAAAGCAGACAAGCAGGCTGCGTTTTCTTTTTTGTGTTATTAAGAAGGTATTTCTTTATAGCTGCACAATCTTACTACGTATGTGACACAAAGTTCCAAGATATTTCTACTCCTCCACCTTCCTTCAGAAATAATTCTAACAGGGCTTTTCTTGTTTAATCATGAGACAGGCCATCAATACCCAGTTCTCTTCCAACAACCTTTGCTCCACTAAATTTAAAGTTCTGCTTACATTGGTAGGCAAACATAAAACCTGTGCACAGGTTTTAAACCACTGCACAGACCTAAAATAATTCTGCTCAAAGGTCTGCTATTCTTGGATATTTTGAGTGCCTCTATTTAGCCACATAGTCTGAAGGCCTTGGTCCCCAAAATGGGGACAGAGAAGTTTGCCAGGCAATCATGTGCACATGGTTTACTTTGAAATCTCCACTGTTCCCTAACCCACCCTCATACAGGAAAGAAAAACTTGAGCACAAGAAATTCCACAAGTAGGGAGGACCTCATAGTATTGTCCCAATGTTTTCTTTTATCAGTACATCCTTCTCAGTTGCAACTTTCTATTGCCAGAAAACTTGCTAACACACTGAAGACTCTCCTTATGGGCCAAGAAATATAGTTGCCAGTAAAATGAACCACAACATAAAGAGCTGGAATACAGTACTTGTACATGCAATCAAAAACCCATTTAGTAAGTATGAAGAAATAGATGTGATCCCAATTCATCTGCTTGATATGCCACAATCAGTTACTGAAATACAGTCATGAAATCTGACATGTTCTGGGTTGGAAAAACACTTAAGTCTAGAAAAGAGGCCTTTCCAAAAGATGAGGTGTTTCAAACCACCAGCCAGACCATAATATTTTTAATTCTGCATTTGAAAAATAAGTTTATATCTTAAAATTGACAAGGAAATTTAGCTGGCATCTTAAAATACTCCAAGCCAGAAAAACCCAGCTTTTATTAATTCCTCTGCCTGAGTTTGATGGGATTTTTTGCCTTTGGGTTGGTTTTTGTGTGGTTTTGGTTTGTTTGTGTTATTTTTTCCTCCCTCCTTCATAGTTCATGAACTACAATTGCTTAAGTTGGTGTTTTACCTCAGGATAAATCACAAAACCCTGGCTGTTTTCCAGACCCAAAACTGGCTGCAGCTTCTAGATAAGCTGGTTGAATGCTTTTCTGTAGGGTACAGATCCATGACCAGTAGGCTGCTCTAAGATGTTTGCTCCATCTAACTTAAAATGATAATTTTTTAATTGCTCATTGAGAAGAAAAGGGAAAAAGCAAAAGAAAGTGTTTGTACATCAAGTAAGGATATTTTCTGATTTGAGAGGTACCAGAAAAAGTGGTACTCAGCCACACATGCAATGGCCTGGAACCTCAAAGATCATCTAGTTCCAATCAACCTGCCATGGGCAGGGACACCTTTCACTAGACAAGGCTGCTCAGAGTTCCATCCCAGCTGGCCTTGAACACTTACAGACATATTCAGAATTGCACTGCTAAAGTAACCACAGGTGGCCATCACTCAAACACATTTCCACATTTCAGATATTTTTTAAGAAGGTAATCCACTTACACCTTTAAGCCTAAACACCAGTTTAAAATTACGTTGCCAGAACACAGAGCATGCTTTAATTTCTTTTTAAAAGCCACTTCAAGAAGCTTCAGGTCCAGTGACCATATCTACTTAGATCAGAGCAAGTACAGTTAAATCTATGTATAGAATTAAATAATTGACAAATCTCTATTTTTCAACAAAATTG
Organism: Molothrus ater; assembly: GCF_012460135.2. NCBI lineage: Eukaryota > Metazoa > Chordata > Aves > Passeriformes > Icteridae > Molothrus > Molothrus ater. Next base: position 1,452,246 of record NC_050483.2, on the reverse strand, counting down.
GTTTTTTTAGTTTCTTACAAATACACAGTGATTAACCTGTCAAAATGAGCTTTCAAACTTATTTTCCCTCATTCACATCTACTTACAGAAAGTAAAAAGTGAATCTTAACATTTACCTATACTCTAAATTAATAAAATGTATAGGTACAAAATTTCTGCCCCAAGAGCAACAGTCAGGATAAAAAAGGGATTTTGCATATTGATATGAATCAGATTTCTAATAAGCTTCAGCATCTCAAGTACTGTGTGCTGCTCAGTACAAGAAAACAAGGAGGATTGGAGAGGATCCAGCAGACGACACAGAGGTGATGAGGGCTCTGGAGCATCTCTCCTGTGAGGAGGCTGAGGGAGCTGGGCCTATTTAAACTAGAGAAGACAGAGAGGGCATCTCATTAATGCTATTTATTAATGATATTAATAAATATCTCAAGGTCAGCTGCCAAGAGGATGGTGCCAGCCTCTTTGCAGTGGTGTCCAGGGACAGGACATCAACTGAAACGCAGCAAGTTTCACCCCAGCATGAGGGAGAGCTTTATGCCAAAGGTAACAGAGCACTGGAACAGCTGCCCAGGGAAGTTGTGGAGTCTCCTCCCTGAAAATGTTCAGAACCCACCTGGCTGCACTCCTGTGCCAGGTGAGCCTGCCTTGGACGCTGGGTTGGACTGGATGATCTCCAGAGATCCTTCCAATCCTAAGAATTCTGTTATATCTATCCTAAGATAGCTGAGATCTCATAAATTGAAGATTACTGAATACAACTTGACACTAAGCAGGAATTCAGCAATTAAAACATATTAATTATTTGAAGTTTGAGGAGATTGGAGTTATGTTTTTACTTTGCATTAAATCACTTTTCTAAGTATGAACATTCAGCAATTACTGTGCTCCACAGTACACATACTCCATATTTTCAATCTTACAAAGTACTTAAAGCTTCATTTGTTTTCTTTTGTCAAGAATCTCATGAGCACGCTGAATTTTAAACACCACTTGTTTCCCATTTTGAAATAATAATCAAACAAAATATCCAAGGTGAATGTCTCTAATTTAGCATTTCTCTGACCAATACATTTACATTTGTAATGATTAATAATGCAATGTAATGACTTACAAAAATGTCATTTTGCTTAATATGCTCATTAATAAATGAAAAAAATCCATTGCAATATTGACTTTAGAGAGTTGATGAATTTTTTCTCCCTGAAACTGACAATGCCATAACTTTTACACTTTATATTTTTGTACTTCATGAAGAGTCAATGCTAAATATTGCCACATAAATCTTATTCTTATATTTTCCAAATACTTGCTTGACACTGTAATACAGAATTTACACTGTTCAGGCGGAATATTGAAAGCAGTCTGTTCTCTCAACAGCATCAGCTGTGCAAGAAGTTACTTCTATTTTACTGTGGTCCTTTATAATAAACAGGTTTTGCTATGCTTAGTGTTTTTTTCAAGCATTGGGGGGATACATTATTCATACAACATAGAAACTACCTAAATATCCTTCAGCTAGTAGAACTGTGGAAGAAAGCTTGCAATGTGCATATTTCATGGGATGGTTTGGTGACATCCATTGAGTTTGACAGCAGGACTGTTCCATATTTTAAATATTTTCAACTGCTCCACAGCGCATTTTCACAAATCAGTCCCAGAAACCTGAAGTATTTTGTGCAAACGCAGAAATTCTTGGCAATCCCTTTTTACTGCTGAAAGGGATGCCTGCTTCATCTTGTGACTCAGGACAAGGTTTCACTCCTCTGCTGCCTGCACTGGGGATCCTCCTGACCGCCCCCTCTGCCCCTTGGCCATGCTCACCAGTCCAGGATAGCTCCCAGATAAATTCCTGCAAACACACACCAAACATGAGCTTTTTTTGGGGGGGGGGGGGGAACTCAACACACTTCAGTGGTTTCCCCAATCAAATGTGCACTCAGTCAAGTTTTAAACGTAGAACACTCAAGAACTGGAGGTTGTCATGGAATTGAGATCTGTCGTGCATTTCTATAAATGTAAATAGCATCACACCAGCTGTTATGGGTAGGTGTTTTGGAGACTTTGAGAAGAGTTTCTGGAGTTTTGAAGTTTTCATAAACACATTTACATAGGATATACATAGACCATGTAAAAAACCAAATATTTAATGTCTTCCTTAAGGAAAGCATGAAAAATTTAATTCCCTACTAACATTAATTATAAAAAAGGTTCAACTTCACTTTTCATATTTAACCAAGATCATTTTGTGTTCCAAAACCGAATTTTTTAACAACTTCTGGAGTACAAAATAAGCTCTAACTTTTAGGACTCAATATAACAATATATAGCAACAATTCCAAGAACTCAAAATACTATTTTTATGAAGGTCTTACAAATACATTAGTATGAAATATATGATAGGCCTCAAACTGATTGCTGAGCTTTATGCAAGGTGGGTGACAGTGAGTTCTTACTTCAATCTGTTTGAAGAGAATGACTGACCATTCTGCTCAGGTGCATTAAGTTCTCCATTTTATTTCAATATAAATGTCTTTTAAAAGTACAGGGAATGGATTCTGGACCTGAAGCTACTATTTTTTTGCAACAGAATACAGAGATTTCAGATTAACCCCAAACCAAAAAGCATCTTGTTTCTAGTCTCACAATTAACTTGCTATCTCTTAGATACTTTTATAACTCAATTTTCAACTGCTCTGCTAGCTCACATTTTACCACTGCAACAGAGAGGTCCTCTGCTATGTGAAGCATTTTGTCCAGTCAATTAATACTGTTGAACCCTCAAGCATTTTTCATAAACATACTGTAAATAACAGTAGAAAAACGAGAATAAATAAATAAAAAATAATGCAATCTCACAGAAAAAAAAAATGCAGAATTAGGAATACATCCCACATTGTTTGAATTCTTGTTTTCTGTACTATTTGATGTTTTTACTGAACTTTATTATTCTCTCAAGAGATTAAAATTACTTCAGTCCTTATGTAACTCTATGCAGGGAGGTTTTATGAGAAGAGATACAGAAAATAACAGGATGAAACAGGTGAAGGCAAAATTAGCTGGCTTGCTTTCTGTTGTTTCTTACACAGAAGGTTTAAGCACATTCTACATTTATAGAGTATTTTTACAGCAAGATTAACCCTAAGGTAGAGACAACACATGAAATGCTACATAGAAACTAAAGAAACAGCAGATGCCACCAGGGAGTCCTATCAGAGGCACTGCTGAACGCTTCCAGTCCTTCTTAAGAACCAGAAGAACCCAAGTACATGAATGATTTTTTCTGCCATAATTTCAACAATTCAAGGAGTCAAGTTGCTTAAGATTTCAGTGAGAACCCTAAATATTTTCTGCCCTAAACTAACTCACAAACGTACTTTCACAGAATTACATCACTTCCACAAACCACTTCCGTAACACCTATGTAGAGAAGCAAGAGGGAAAAAATCATCTTTCAGGGATCATTATGTTTGTTAGCCATTCATTAAATAAGAATTTCTCTACCAACAAAAATGCTCCAGACAGCATTTTTGCTCCATAAATGCTCCAGACAGTAACCATCCCTCTACACAGTAAAAAAAAGCTCTCGCCAAAGAAACTCCCCAAAGTCAGAAATATCACAACTTCCTCCAAAGAAAAAACTCCAACACTGAAAAAATCCCAAAACACAACAACAAAAAACAACCTACAGCCCCACCACCCCAAAAAAAACCCAAAAAACAAACCCAAACCAAATCAAAATCTTACTACCAGAGAATGAGCATCTATCAAGTTTTGTGTGCCTTTTTTGGGGTTTTTTGAGTGGCTTTTTTTTTCTTTTTTTTTTTTTCCTTTGGTTTTGTTTGTTTGGCTTGGTTTTATTTAATTCTGAAAATAATGTATTTTCATTCCCAGGAAGTTCATAGCCCACCAAAAAGTCCCTTCTTTGGTTTAGGAAAAAAATCTTAGTACTAACTAGGAAACACTTCTTCGAAAAACTGGAATGACTAAGCAAAAATCACTAAACCAAACAACTAAGCATTAAATTGAAATGAACAAGTCTTGAAAAAATCTGTTTATCTACATAATGCCTCTCTCATGCCAAGGCATGATCCCCATTTAATCTCATACTACCTTAATAACATATATGCTAAAACAGTTCATTTAATAATCAAGCCCTTTTTCCTCCCCTCTGTCCTCCAAAACTGGTTAATTGTATTAAAAACATAGAAATAGAGAATGTGATGGAAGTTATTTGCAAGAGTCAGTTATTTGTAAGTAGTTCTACTACCTTGAAGTGGAAAGAATTGGAGCTGACCTGTTTTTACAATGAAGGAAAGCAGCACTGATAAATTTCTACACCACAGCAACCACAATCTGCACAACCAACTTATGAAAAAAACATAAATAACAAAAAAATAACAAAAAGCTATGGAAATGTAATACACTTGCTAATATATGAATTATAAGAATGTTTTCTAACATATACAAAACTTCTGCACAAAATTTCCTCACTTTCAGGTCAATCTCTACTCCCATCACAGATAAGATCATTAACAAAACCTTACAGGGGAAGTCAGTACAGTTATCTAATCAATACAGTTATCTGCTGTTCAAATTGTTCCAACAATTTTTCTTTTCAGTTCTCAACAGAAGAGCTTCAATATGGCCCCTTTAACAGCCAACATGAAAGACAGATTTTTTTATTCCAAAGCTGAATAACCCTCCCTCAAAAGTAATTATTACAAGCAATAGCCAAGCCACCATGAAACAGAAAAAACAACATAATCACTTGAGAGAAGTGAGGTAGGACCAAAATAGCTAAACATCCAACATAACAAAGGAAGCTTCATTATACAGTCTTTTTATTTTCTCTCTTCAATTTTTAAGTACACTCCATGAATTCTCTACAAGTATTTGCAAATATTTAATCCTTTCTCCTCCACATTTATATATATATATATACACACTTTTAGCAAAACATGCTCCTCGAAATTATAAAAATTACTTCTACTGCCTCTGACACACAGGCTTGAAAGGTAAGAGTCCATTATGAAATGGACTCTTCTGTATGGGGGAGAGGAAAAACAGTATCTTCCCAACTAGTTTGGGTCTACCAGTCTAAATTAAATTTCAAAGTCAGGCCTATTTTCATGGTATCCTTCAAAGTCTAAAATCTTAATAATTGGGTAAAAATCAGAATTTGTTAAACTAAAACTGTCTGAGATTAAGTCTAGCAAGTTGCTTCTGTTTGATGCTGAAGGCAATGTAACTGCTTAGTCAATACCAAATATAGTGTGGCAATTACTTTAAACCTGAGGATTAGTTTATCCTTGTGCACAAAGGTCAAAATCATTATAGCCTGTATTAAATAGCACAATTATAAATACAAATTAATGTTCCAAAGATTTGTTCACCCTGGCTCTGGTTAACAGTGTTACTAGGAAATCAGTATTATATGCTGTGATGTTTAGTCACATTAATTTGCAATCTTCATGTAACATTTATGTGTTATGAGTAACAGTACTCACAGTACTCACAGTACATAATACTCATAGTAATATGAGACACAGTGCAGAACAGGGCTGACAGAAGATGCTACAACTCCTGAAAGTGGCAAATGTTTGTGGTAAAGCAATAGCACAAATTTCAATGCATATACCTGTGAGAACAGATCTTCTTAGAGCTTTCTAGGCAGAACTTACTAAAATATTGATCTTAAATCTTAGATTTAAATGAATCAGTACACTATTAAGTCATACTGATTTTTGATTTTAGGATGACATTGTAACTACTGCTTTAGATCCTTCATGCAAATGTATCTTATTAAGCATATGGAACATATTTTGCACTTGGCTTTTTTTATATACCTTTTATTAGTTATGTTTATTTCTAGTAGTCTAGAGAAACCACACCTGCACAGAATCAGAGAATCAATTAGGTTGGAAAAGACATCTGAGAGAGAGTTCAACCTTTGATGGAACACCACCTTGTCAACTAGACCATGGCACTGAGTGCCACATCTAGTCATTTCATGAACACCTCCAGGAATGGTGAATCCACCACCTCCCTGGGAAGTCTATTCTCATGCTTAACAACCTCTTCTGTGAAGAAATTCCTCCTGTTTTCGAAGCTGAACCTCCCCTGGCACAGCTTGAGGCTGTATCCTCATCTTGTTGCTCATTTCTGCCTGTGAGGAGAGGCTGAACCCACCTTGCTATAACTCCCTTCAGGTAGTTCCAGAGAGAAGTATGGTCACCCCTGAGCCTCCTTTTCTCTATGCTAAACACCCCAGCTCCCTCAGCTGTCTCTCACAGGATTTTAGACCCTTTGCCAGCTTCCCTGCCCTTCTCTGGACTCACTCCATCACCTCCATGTCTGTCTTGCAGTGAGGGGCCCAGAGCTGGATACAGGACTCCAGGTGTGGGGTCAGCAGTGCCAAGTGCAGGGGGACAATCACTTGTCCAAGGCCTTGGTCCTTCTGGTCACACTGTTCCCAATACAAGTCTGGATGCTAGTGGCTGCCTTGGCCAGCTGGGGACACACTGGCTCATGTTCAGCTGGCTACACACCAGCATCCCCAGGTTCTTTTCCACTAGGACACTTTCCACCCCCTCTTCCCCCAGCCTGCAGTGCTGGGAGGGCTTGTTGTGGTTGAAGTGTAGGACCTGGACCTTGTTGAACCTCATGCATTGGCCTCTGTCTGTCTTTCTGTCCTGTCCAGATCCTTTGCCCTCTAGCAGATCAGCCCACCCACCCAACCTGATGGATTACAGGGGCCCATTCTGCTCCTGGCCCTGCCTACCACCTCATGGGCTTGATTGCCCTGAAGATATTGGTCTTTTAAAGACTGAGGCAAAGAAGAGGTCAAGTACCTCAACTTTTTCCTCATCCTTGGTCACAGTGCTCCCCCTCCACATCCAATAGAGAATAGAGATTTTTCATGGCTCTTCTTTTGATGTTAATGTATTTATAAGAGCTCTTATTATTATCTCTTACAGTGGTGGCCAGATTGAGTTCTAGTTGAGCTTTGGACTTTCTGATTTTCTTTTTACACGACATAACATCTTTGTACTCTTTCTTAGTCTTAAGCCTCTTTTTATTCCTTCCCTGATTTCCAGCAAAAGCTCCCTCTTCAATCAGGCCAGTCTTCTTCCCTGCTGGCTCATCTTGCAGCACAATGGGGATGGCCTGCTCCTGCATCCCTAAGATTTCTTCCTTAGTATTTCTTTCTAGCTTTCCTGGGCCTCTTTGTTATTAAGGACTGCTACTCAATGGATTCTCCAAATAACTGTCCTGAATAGGCCAAAGACCACCCTCAGAAAGTGTGGAAGCCCAGGGCACCACAGGGAATATTTCTATGTCTGCTCTGGGGTGCCCTGACCCCCGGGCCAGCACTGACTCTGACCCTCATTCATGGAGAAAGTTTCCCAGACTTCAAGATAGACTGGAATCCACCAAAGTGTGAAATAGATTATAGAGAGCAGCGTAGGTGTGTATCACTGGGTGAGAAATCGAGGTTTTGGGATTTTTAGGATGCTGTGGATGGAAGCAAGATGGAGGGCACAGGGTGCTATCCTGGGTTTCTTCTTCATGCTTCTTCTTCCTTCTTCTCCATGGGTTTGGGTGGCATTTTGTAATTGGGCAGAAAAGTCCCCATTGCAGCTCTCTGGGATCAGTTATTGGGTTAAAAGGGAAAATAATCCAGGTGTCAGTTCTTAATTGGATATTTTAGCTTTAAAGGACCTTGGAACAAGCTGCTTTTCCAGTGCACTGAGCCTGGTGTGGACAGCGTGCAAAACTCTAGATAAGATAGCGATAAACAAGAACCTGAAGACTGAAAGAATCCAGTGTGTCTCTCTTTCCTGACACAGAATTGCTCCAGGAGGGTCTTCCCCGACAGGGGAGCCCCCTGGGAGGGCCCAGCCAGAGTCCCAGAAGTCAGGGAACCGGCAACAGGTACCCCAACATGGAAGTCCAAGATAGATATTTAGCTGAGGCCCTTCCTTAACCTCCCCACAATTCAAAAGCCATCATTTCAGGGGCACTGTGCCCAAGACAGACCCCTAACCACCACATCTCCCACCAGCTCTTCTCTTTTTGTAAACAGCAGGTCTAGTGAGGCACCACCCCAGCAGGCTCACTTGCCAGCTCAGTCCAGAATTTCCCCTCTGCACACTCCAGGAACCTCCCAGGCCACTTTCTCTCTCATGTGCTGCATTTCCAGCAGGCACTTGGCAAGTCAGTCTCCTAAAAGAAAAATGGCTAGGAATCATGGAACATTAGCCAGCTACTTACAGAATAGTTCATCTCCCTCTTCATCCTGGTTAGATGGTCCAGAACACACTCCCAATCTGCCTTGCTAGCATTCCCACTGATCCTTACAGAGGCTTACTCCTATAATCCATGCAGTCAAAACACTCCATAATGTACAGAGCCACCCTACTGCCTCTCCTTGCTTGTCTGAAGGGCTTGCAGCCATCCATGGCAGGACTCCAGCCACGTAAATCATCCCAACGCACCTCTCTGATGGCAACTGCACCATGTCCCACTGCACATCATATAGCATTTCTATTCAATAACATGAAGAGAAGAATCAAACAAAACTAAAAGTCTGCATTGAAATACCTTTAGAAAAAAGTTCTAATTCAATTGATCTCAACTACAGCCTATCAAATTTGTAAGTCACCTAATGACTGTACAAATAGGTTGTTACACACTATCATTCTGGAATTATGGTTTACAAGACATCAAAAGAAAAGAAGGACATTAATTCATCCTATAGTTCCTACAAAAGCAATCCTCTTACTGTCTGTTCAATTCCAAATTGACTATTCAAAGCTAAGCCAAAGAAAAGAAATGAAACATCTAACTGATGTTTTATGATTAACCATTTTGTTTAATGATACTATGAACTGTCTGCTGGTTGCCTCTATCTGTGGTTCTCATGTGTTTGTCTACACATAACGCTGCTCCTGCCTGCACTTGTGTTCAGGGATATTATCAGGCCTTCAATAGAGTTGGCTAAGATTCTGCTTAACTAGAGACTAATTTACAGAAATAAAAATAAAAGTTTTTAGTCTGTTAAAAATATATTAAATAAATTTCTTAAAAGAGAATTATAAAACACACTCCAGCATTTCCTGTAACAGTGAATAATGGTTGTCTCCAGCCTCAGATCTCTTGGGATCTCCAGCAATGTCCACTTCCAAAATAACGACCTGCAATGCTGTCCACAGCCTCCACAGTTCTGTACACGCCAAACTTCTATCCCTGCTACCTGCTTCTTCTGGAACAGTCCTGTTTGCTAAAGCTACAGGAATAGAAGTTTCATAGAGGCATGAAAAGCAGTAAAATCAGATTAGCTGTTGTTTTGACAGTGGTCCTGATAATCAGTAGAGTACAATCCTTTTAGATCATCCAATATACCTGTATCCGACAGATTATCTAGAAAAATAAATGTGAGCATTTTAAAGCTATAGAAACAATTTATGCTAGCTTTAATTGTTTTATATTTCCTAATTCACTAGGCATCCACCTTAGCCTACTCATGCTAGATATACTTCAATATTTTGATCAGGGTAGAAAAGCCACCCACATTGTTTTAAAACATGAGTATTCATTTCAATTGGTAAAAAGAACGTTTTTTCTAAATTGGAAATGCAATTTCTGAAGAGAAGAAAACAAATCTATTTCTTTTTAGTCAATAATATATGTTGTTGCAATAAATTTAGGCACACCCTCTTAAGATTCCAAGTAAAAATAACATATTTTTCTGCTATGCTGAATATTCTATTGAAAAAAAAAAAGTTGAAACAACTATTAAAATTTTTTTCTTTGCCATTCACTTTTAACCTGAAGTCTTACCTCAATTTGACTTCAATTTTATAGTCAACCCCCTGCCCAGCTATTAGCTGGGTATCCTTCTGACATATTAGGTGTAGCTGTAACAAGTTTGGTGTACAGTATCATGTAAGTCCACACTGAAATGGAATGCAGCAAAGAAGTCTGATTCACATAGTCCTTTAAATAGTAACTATATAGTTCTACTGAACTGTATAGTTACTATTATAAAATTAAATTAAAATTAAATCATATAATGATTTAATGTCATGTTATTCAAGAACATACAAATACATTTTCCCTTAATGTTTTCTTTCAAGCCAAATTTAACTACTGACCTGACTTTCACTTGGAAAGAAAGAGATGAGAAATAGCTATGATATGACATTAGAATGTACAGAAGTGGGAAAAAAATTACACATATTTTGTCTTTCCCTTATTTCCATTGGAAGAACACCTGTGTTGTGATTTTAAATTAATAAGAAAATGAATTATTACACTCATTAGAAAAAGCAGGCAGTTATATACACTGCATGGATTAAAGCAAAATTTAATCTACGGACATCAAAGACTGCTAACCATACACAAAGTCCAAAACCAAAGAGCTCCTAATTAATGCCAAAACCCTGAAAAAATAGGTCTGAGATACTCTTCTGTCTGATAGCAGCCTGAAAATTCCCAATTGATGGTGCTGCTTTTTTCCATTTGCTTGCTGTAGAAACCATTTAATGCACACTGTTCCACACGCAATTTCAATAGCAGCTGAACCTGGCAATGTATCCTTTCTGACTGCTGGTATTAAAACTAACCAGAAGAGTGGGTGGCTTAAAAATTGTCAGAGTCCTGAGTTTAAAAGCCAGACTTTTTCATGGTGAACTTATTTAAAAGCCTTACCCTATCCTCATCACTCCATGAATGCTGTGCAGGTTAAATGCATAGCACAAGTACTGGTTGGACTGCTTTGCTATTTTTTCCCCCCTGTACTTGACACCTCTGCAGCAATTTCACAGGTCTAAATCTATGCTGTTGCTGGGAAATTATACAGGCTATATGGAGAGGTTTGACAATTGCATCTGTAGCCTTTTTTAGCATATTGGTTTTTTTCCTTGAAAGAGGGATGGCTCCTTCTCCAAGCTGGTGCCCTCCACAGGGAATCATGTCACTGATCTCAGACAGTGGGTCTTGTATGGGCAGCATTTTCTTCTTTTCTTGGTGGCACAGATCCTGCCACAATCTAAACATTAAATAGCCAGATTCAATTTTCAACAGAAACATCCTTCAGCTGTGATGTGCAACTCTTCCTATTGGCATTCAATGCCCAATTACTTACAGATACATACCAGTTTTTTGCCTTGCCTGTTGAATTCTAAGAGAAATGGAAATATGGCCTTGCCATGGCTGCATTCTTCACTTTAGCATATTAGAAGGCACATGATTAAGCTCAGTACTAATTTGATGAGTGCTGGTATTTCCCCCCCTCATATTATGCAGAGGCCTAGCAATATCCTATGAACCACTCTCAACAGAAAACTGATGAAAGAAAAACAAAAGGAAAACAACTTCTAAAACAGAGGCTTAAGATGTTAAATTAATAAATAAACTGGAGCTGTTAAAGGTGCACCTGGGACACTAGGTGTCTTGCAACTACTGTAACACCCATTCAGTACCCATTAAGGGCAAAATTAAGGTACCCATTCAGCACAAACTTTTCATAAAGATCATTCAGAAAACAAAAAGAAATTCCACAAACTTGGAAGAACAATGCCTTTTATTTCCCAGAATAAGATGACTCTCAGAGAATACAGAAGGAAGGTAAGTTAGAAAGGTTGGTATACCTGAGAGCTCTTGTGTGTTTGGCAGTGGGATGCCATAAAGTTGGGACAGTTAATTCTTGTACTCCCTACACAAATAAAAAGTTATTAAACCGCTGAAGAACAGTGTCCTGTAAGATATCCAAACAGTATCCTGTAAGATACCCAGAATCCTATCAGAACACCAAACATTAAAAGAAAAATGGGAGGAGGGCAAAGCCTGAAAGAGTAGTTCTATAACACAAGTGACAGAATCTTGTACCAAGAGTGTCCCTTTTCTCCTTATTTCCCCAGAATGAAATAGACAAGATGTATGAACTTGTCCCATAGAACTCAAGTAAATATGCTAGCTGGTTGTAAAACAAGAAACCTGTTGACCAAAAAAAGACAGATCTGTATATTATGCATTCCACAGTTCCTGTTGTTCCACGGACTTTAAAGTGAGTAGTAAATCTGATGTGCACTAACAAAACATAAAGGCAATAAAGAAAGAAAGAAAAACTAGAATTCGCTCAATGTATCTTCAAGGATCTAAGTATGAAGCAAATTTTAAAAAAATTAAAAAGCCAACTTTCACACAAGAAGCTTTAACTCTGAGATTTTCTATTTTAGAGAAATTAGAGCTAAATATCAAAAACTGAATTTAAAAAGAACTCTGTAACTCTCTTGTATTTAAATAGGAGAAGGATTATATCTTTAAAAAAAATCTGAGTGTTGTCTTGGTTCAGGTGTTGCTAAACTGAATGCAAATTTCTTATTCTCTTTTCACATGTGCTAGGAAGATGCTAGGATATTGTTCTATCATCAGTGGGGAGTTGTGAACTCAATGGATGTTACAATGACTATGAAGGGATCAAATGGGTGATTCATTGAGTAATTACTGAAGGTAATCAAATAATTGATTTAAAGCTACAGGCTGTTATTCAAGTTTTACTTTAGTGTAATCCTGACAAGCCACTTAATATTCTCAAGGCTACATATCATCTGAACGAGGCAAACTCCCATGACCTTGTGTAGAATCCCAAAAGATGGCATAATGTGTGTGTTTCAACACACTGTAGGAAAGAAAAAGAGGGTGTTGGATAAGGGGGCCATGCAGAGGCAAGGCAGCACTTTCCAGGACAAACATTCTAGTTTTTGGAAATAAGCACAGTGCAGCGCAGCTCAAGGCCAAGAATGAGGCCAAGAAGTGGGCACAGACTATAAAGGTGGGGATCAAGACCACCAAAGACCTCCGAAGCCCTCTGAGCCATTTCCAGAAAGATCTGAAAGAATGGACTGAGTATGGCAACTAACTTGAATAGAAAGTGAGAAACTTTAGGTTTCCCCACCCTAGAGCTATCTGTATAAAGGTAACCCCTAATCAAGCTCAGGCTCCTTCCCTTCCCTTCCCTTCCCTTCCCTTCCCTTCCCTTCCTTCCCTTCCCTTCCCTTCCCTTCCCTTCCCTTCCCTTCCCTTCCCTTCCCTTCCCCTTTTTTCCATCTTACCACACTCCCATGTGCTTAGATAGTAGGACAGGCACTAACATACCAATTTCCATGCCAATTGTGTAACTTATTAATAAAACTTTAGTGAGTATAATCAGGTTTAATCTAGTGTGCAAAAACTTCCACTTCTGTAATTACTGAATAGTTTTGGGAACAGTTTCCCATTACATTTAAAAGTACCATTTTAACATGTGACATTACCAGCAAAATGAAGCAGCAAAGAAACATACCACGTGAGTGAACACTAAAATATTTAAACCTGACTGCAGTATCAACTTCTGAACATCACCTATCTGATGGGAATGGCTTAAACATTTACAGTTATGTTTTGTAGGCCAGTGATGCAGCAGTCACCTCATACAAAGGAAACAGATATCCCTTAAACCCTTAGTTCTGCTATACATGTCCTCTATATCTTCCTAGCTCTTTTCAGAAGCTATTTAAATTTTGTCAGTTTTGGTACATATGCAACTGGAAACACTACACACTATGACATTAAAACAGACAGAAATGCAAGGTTTTCTCTGAGTCAAATGGACTGACTATTATTTCTTTAAAACTGCTCTTACTATTTAATTTTTACAGCATTTTAATTCTTTCTGTGCCCAGGAACAGATAACAGTCTGCCCTTGTGCCAAAGGAGCTCCATCTAAGTAAAAATTAGGGAAAGAACTAGGATGTTTGAAATGGGAACAGAGTAAAAGAAATACATTAAATTAAATTGTCTGCTTTCATGAACTTTCCTGAGCCGAATACAGCACATCTGTGTACTGAAGAGCAGAGAGTGGTTTTACAAGTAAACAAAGAAGCAGATGAGTCTCTATTCACTATCTATCACTTGAAGACAGTGGTTTTTTTCATATACGAATGCCTATATAATCATATATTCATATATATTCATATATGAATGCAGTGACCTCACAGAAAGCGGTATTTGAGACTGATTTTTCACCAAATTAAATTGCATAGGCTGCACTAATTGCAACATGAAATATGCTTAAGGAAACAGAAGGAAAGCAGCAATGCTGGAATGGGTTCTGACCCTTCCTCACTTCACTGTCATTGAGGCACCACGGTTACAGATTAATTACCCAAGCCTTACCCTTTGCATTGAGCCAAATAATCTTATTCCTCAACTGAGGATAAAATGAAGACAGCTGCAAGGCTAAACTTTCTAAAAGAGGTCAGGATGGCTTCCTAACAATCACAGCTATTTGGTATCCCCCCTGCCATTCAGCACCTAAAGAATAGTCTAAGTGTCAAAGAATATAGCTCTTGTCTCAGAGTTTCAAAAGGTTAGTGCAATTAACCAGCTGTCTCCTTCTGAAATTCAAAAGTCATCAGATTCGACTCTTTCAGCACACTTGAAAGAAAATCCATTGCAGATTATAGGTATCAAGCCCCTCAAAAATATCTGGTCCCCTGGCAAATGTTGGCTCCCTTCACAGAAGGGGGAAGAAAACAAATCAAAACCAACAAAAAAAACCAACAGTATCTATTTTCAGACAAGGAAATAACAGGAGCCTCTGTACTCTTCCTAGAACAGAGGGGTAGAAGTACAGCAGGACTAATGGACTATGCCAACCATTGATAATTAGTACAAATACAGTGGCTATTTTGGACATTTTGGCACTGAAAATAATAACTAATTATCAACTGATTCATTTCAAGATAGCATCTCAAAGGTTCAGCTACTAAACACCTAAACATATTGCACCCTTGCTGAGTTCTACCCCATCCTGAAAAATACTTCTTAACAAAAAAATCTAAGTGAAGCAGTATAAAAATTGATTTTATTTCTCCATTTTCAAGAGAGATAGTCTCTCTTTGCACATCAAGCATACATTTCATTACACTGCCTCAGGAGGAAGAAACTTCCTTTACAATCTAATGCTACCCAGAGCACAGCTGCTGCTTTTCAGTCTTGTCAGCTCAATTCCTCCACATATTTTTTTCTTTTCTCTTCCACATTTCAGTAAAATCTCAGTTTTTTTCCCCCATGTTTATTGCCACAGACTAGCCTGAAACGAACACATGGCTGCAAAATCATCCAAACACGATGAGGATGATGCATTTATGCTGAGCATAGTGTAATTGCTGGGTTTATTGCTGCTCTTGGTTCACCAAGCAATTCTGAGGTACAAAGTCACAGCTCCTACTTCTGTAGTCTTTCATATCAACAAAAACACAAATCACCTGAAGAACTGCATCAACTATAGAGAATTAAACAATATAAAGCATGAATAAACTGTTTTGTTTACCAGGTACACCAGGTAAATTGTCTCCCTTCCCACCACCAAAATAAGTTATAGAAACACCATATAACCTACTGATGGTTTGTTTATGTGTGATTTTACTATGGTGAAATTACAGAGACTGGGCCCCACCATAAATTCCTGTTTCCCTTGTGTTGCATAGGAGGTGTTTGGATGCTGTCAAAGCAAGAGCATATATCTGGGTCATGGTTAGAAGTGTGGTGGCCTGGAAGACTTTTAAATGGAGGCATTAGAAAGATATTCTCCTGCAGTTCCATCTCCAACTAAAAGGGAAAGGTTTCAGCTCTGCAATTACATGTGACTCAGCAAATGCATGCTCTGTTTTCTAAGTGCCTCAATCTGTCCAAAGCAGGTTTACTTTCCTCTTCCACTGCCATAGTTAACAAATGCAAAGAAAACCTACCTATTTCCTGCAAGGAAACTGACCACAAATTGACTAAATATGACCATTCAAAAATAACAACAAGACTGTGTCAATGGCTGGAAAAATCAGCGTTTTGGGTAATATACACTAGCTGGCAGCAAATGAGTCTTTTCTTCCTAAGACAGCACATGAAGACAAAATACACCAGAATTTTTTTACTCTTCTCTACTTTTTTCCATAGGAACAATTAATCAATATCAACAAGTAAGATATCAATAAATTCTGTACACACCTATTTCTTCAGCTTGTAAGATTCACCTACAGATCTCTCTAATGATTGACTGAATTATTGTTTGTATCTACAAATACAGCAGAAAAAGAGGGAACACTACAAAAAATATTGCTAAGATAAAAACCAGTAAAAGTAAACATTAAAAAAATACTGGAACTATGTAAAGGGGAAGATGAGCAAGCAAGGAAAGAGTAAAGAGAATCACAGAAGCACATAAAAACTGCTATTTGATGAAATGTCATATTTATTCTTCAGTATTTCTAAAAGGTACTTGCCCTCCAATGCATTTGAAATAGCAAATATAACAATACCCATCTTAAACCTTTGCAGAATATTAATACTGAAGGGTGGTATGAAAATTTTCTTTTGCTTTCCAACAAGCATATCACTTGACTTCCAAACAGAGAATATTTACAGTCTGACCCTTACAAGACAGACAGCACACCCCTTGTGCAAAACTAGACAATGGGAAGAAACACTGCTTTGACAAGTGGCATAAATGAGGTTTCTCTGTCTGTAGAGTGGTGCATCACAAGGAATACTGTCTGTGAACAGTTTTCTATTAAATAGAGAAAATAATACTGAGCTCACAATCTCACTGAAAAAGGGATTACAATTTAGGTTAGGATATCCTTATCTTCTGTCCTGACTGTAAAGTAATAAATGAAACACAGGAAAGTGTCAGCATTCTAATTTTTCTAAACACTAAAAAATCCACTAAAATGTCAAAAGTAACTACATGGCAAGTCTCTTGGGCAGAAATGCATTATACATAGCATAACAAGCAGAATTCCAACATCACAGATTTTTTTTTTTTTTTTTTTTAGTTTTTCTGGCCAAACTGAGACTTTCTTTCTGGATTTTTAGTTTGGGTTCATGATCTTAGATATATGGAGCACCATCAATATTGCCATTGCATTTTTCTCCGTTCCTTTGGCAGCAGGCTGCAAGTAGCTTCTAGTTTGCTGTGTTAGGCACTTCCTTATAAGTCATCAAAATAAAGCCATCAATCCAAACACATTCCATGAAATTATGGAGTTGCACCACTAGTTTAAGCACCCATTATACTTAAAAACAGTCCAAAACAAAAGCACATAGTTTACAGCTATAGTACAGCCACAAGTCACATCCTAAATACCACATCTGTACCTCAAATATAAATCCTTACAAGCCATCAACCAAACAAGCATCATCATCCACACCGATAGAAATCAGAAAACTTTTAGGGCCCAGAAAATTTAGACAACAAAACTGTAAACTCTACGCAGCAGAAAAATTATTTTTATTACCCCTGTATTTCTGAAAGAATTCAGAAAGTATCTTAAGAACCTACAGCAAAACAAGGTATCATATTTTCTCCTAAATAAGTAGTCTGCTACCACTGTGCAGAATTAATCTTCAATTGTGGAGAAGAGAAGGGACACTACTGGACCTTAGTGTGAGATCTCTCAATTGAGAATCAGGTCTGGCTTCCTGCCAGGCAGGATGTTCCAATGGCGTGGGCACGGCCAAGAGCTTTCATGTTCAGCGAGCCTCAAACCTCACTTCAAGTCTAGAAAGAAAGGCTCCATCTACTCTCATATCAGTCTAAATTAAAAACAGTTACTTTCAACATCTCATGATGTGTTTATGACCAAAATTATGTTAAAAACTAGAAACAAGGATTTTCAACTTTCCATGCCAGTACAGTAACATCAGACAGGTGATGTTACTTTTTCTTGAGACACAGGCAGAGGTATTTACACACCTTTATCTTAAAGGAGGGAAAAATTATTTTCAAGTCTCTTCAAAATAATTACCAAACCCAACAAATGTAAAGAAAATAGCTGACCTAAAAAATACAGCCAAGGAAAGCTCAACCATTCTCAAGCTTAATTAGGAAATTCATCATTTTATCACTTCCAACAATAGACATATACCAGATCAACACCTGTACATTCATTAATCAGCTTGAAATGAGCACACTACTTTTACCCTGCTACAAAAACCAGAAGATGCATTATTCTTAAGCCATTGTATTATATTAGATGCATTATTCTTAAGCCATTGTATTACAGATTGCTTTGTAACACCAGCGCAGTAAGACTGACAATTAACTGTACTTTTAGAAAAAAACTACCACCAGCTACTTCTCCACAATTCAAAAATTCTGCCTTTTACAGCCCTGTTGTTTTACATTCATTTAATGAGTTGCTGTAGTAGAAACATTACAATTGTTATGGAAGTGCATCTTGTTGTGTTTATGGTCCTGTTCTCTGCTACGAAGCATTCTACTGCAATCAAATTATTCAGTATCTTGTATCTTTGCCATATTTCACATGTGGACAGAAAGGAATGCACTGTCACAAGAAAAAAAAAAGAAAGAAAAGGAAAGCTCTGTTTCACATCAGGCTTCTTCTAAGGAGTTGTATTTTGTTGTTCAGACAAAAAATCTTGGCATACAGCATTTCAATAGTAATGTTCAAATACTATTCAGAAAACTGTCCTTTTAGCTAAAAGTAGGGAGGTCTCACTAGACAAGATCATCTAGACTATAGTTACTGAACCCAATGACTGCCTTCATGTAAGATTCACTTCTACAAGCAGCATTCCAGTCAGACTATTCAGGTATCTGGGGCCACAAAAGCAAGCAAGTGGCCACAGAATGAGATCCTGAGCTTACTGTGCACTGTGTCAACTCCCTGAACTCTCAGGGAAGTGAGACTCATTTCTGATGTCATATGAAACCCTATGTTATCTTCAGCATCATTTGAAAAAAATCAACCTATAACATCTATCACATTAAATGTGCCAAAATAGAAATGTCAAAGGAAATGCAAAAGTGGACAGGAAAACACCAATTTCATATTTTTTACCAAGCTAAAATAATCTTCAAAAATGTTCCTCTTTGGATTTTGAGAGACTGATTTTAGAGTAGTAATTTTTGCTTACACCATCAAAACATACATGTTTAACTGGATAGACAAATTCAATTCAATCTTAGGACCTTTTTGGCACCACAATCGACCAGAAATATGATTAAGACTCATCATTGTGTCTCAAAGCCATACCAAAATCCAGTTTAGATCATGCAGAAAAGATCATTCATTTCAAAATCATCAACTTTCTGTAATTTTATGGGCATTTGATCGACGCGTATGATTTTAGACCAAGTTTAGAAGTTACATACAATTATGAAATAATGGTGATAGCTGTGTACTTTCCTCTTCTTAACAGTGTTATCAAGTAAGAAAAGATTACACGTTGCCTTAATGTAGCTTAACTCATTAATGCATATTTGTTTGCAATGAGGCTTGAAGACATGGGAAATCATTCAAAACAATCACCATAACATGATGCAAAAAGGATGGCATCACTGCCTGACAAGGAACAGAAATCCATGAGCTGTCCACCTCTGCAACAAGTACTGTGTTCACTCATTTCAGTACCAATGTATGAGTACAAACTTTTACAAAAATAAATCCTCCTGATGGAAAACTCTGTCCTGCAAAGTTAACATTTTGCCTTAGCTAAGCAATTTCACATGGAAATATACCGTACCCTGATTTTTTGCAAGAAAAACCAACCCTGCAATCCTACCTTGTTGGGTCCAACCAACCAATGAGGCATAGGTTCACAGCAAGTATTAACTGCCTTCTGCTGAAGGAGATTAAAGCATAATCTCTTCCCAGTAAATGACATCACTGTATTTTTGAAACTTCCTCTATGTGCTGTTGAAATGTTGAACTCGATCTTCTCCACAGCCAGTTAAAAACCTAGTGACTGCTGAAGAGAGCAAACCAGGACTTTTATAAATCTCCAACTCTACAACAGAATTTCAGCCTCCTTCGTAACGGGATGACCAATCTGGTACCAAAACTCACTTTGCAACACATACTATACTGGGCTGGAATTTTAACTGGGATTTCTCTCCCACTGAGCATTTTCATCTCTCAATTATGGAAGAACATAAACCATCACAGGCCAACATTGTGCTCTTACGAAAATATACACACTCCTCAGAATTATGATTTTCATAATTAGCATCCACATGCCAATTTCAACTTCTTGATATTCTTTACAACTATTTTTTGAAAATTGAGGGAGGATTTGAATTTATTAGTTTTTTTGACAACTGTCCAGAATTAACTACACCTCACATTTCTCATACTGGTAACATTTGCTCAAGAAGATAAGGACTCAATCTTAGGGCTCTACACTAAATACCTTGACTCCCATAAATGTTCAGGCAGTTTTTAAACTTTCCATAGCTCTTTTCCATACAGGTTGATCTGCACAAGCTCATGCAAGATACAAACCTGCATCTGCAAAAGCTGGTTTGGTGCTTCCTCTCCATTTTGACTCTTCTTCCAAGGATGCATCACTCTTTAATGAGCACAAAATTATTAACCCAAATTAATTCACCTGACTGCTAGTGAAAGTTTCCTTAGACCTTTTATTAAATCAGAAGAACCAAACCACAATATATTCCTCCAAGGGCTATATTCCCAAGCACATCAGCATGGCTCAGATGGACCAGCACTGGGGAAGCCCTAACCAAAAATGTTACCAAAAAAAGCTGCCTCCTTGTGCCAATAAAAACCCATTCTGAACTAAGGAACTTACTGGATAATTGAAACAATTTCCTGATTTCTCCCTGCATTCAGACATTTTCCCGTTCAGAAATTTTCAATTATTATTTGCCTGTGTATGCAGCTCCTGCTGTCCCTTACTTGATGATGTAGCTGGCACACATTTTTTTCTTTTCTTTTTACATCTCAGTGAACACCTTATGTTTTAGGCCTTAAAACATGCAATGCTTCTGCAAAAGGCTGCTTTGATGCCCATTTTACATAAGGAGCATATATCCAAGCATAAAGGAAAAAGTCGCATTTTCCTGAAAAATGTACACATGTATATCCTCCAAAAACATGCTTTAAAGACTCATTACTATTTATTACACACTTATTTCTGTGTTAATATTCCAACACAGCAGAGAAATACCATAGTCAAAATTTCAGCTTGATTTACTGATGAGGAACTGGAAGTTGTGCAGTGTAAACAGCAGTATCATACTAGATCTGCTCTGTACCCAACATTAATTTCTCATCTGTGTTCATCAAGACAATGGGATAACATGTCTCAGCTTTACCTTTTCTTTGCTGAACTGGTAACACAGACAATATACTGTCCCTGAGCAAGTGAGCAGAACACATTATCTTATCAGAACACTGCATGCTCAGATCAGGTTTATTTTTTAGCTGCAATAGATTTTGTTCATATTTTCTCACTTTCACAGAAAGGAATTAGTCTGGATGGCAGCAACTTTTTATACATTTACTGGCATTGAGATAACACTACAATATCTCACAGTAAAAAAGTAAGTCCCCGGTCATTATTCAGATATAGAATCCTGAGATGAGATTGTTCAAGTGTTTTGCACCCAATAAGGGAAAACGTTAGCAATTCTCAGCTTCACCTGTTTGCCATTACAGTGAAATAGAGCCTGTCTGATTTAACTGCTGTATGTATAAAGCTTACATTTGTCACTGCCTTGTTACACACCACAAAGCTCTGGGTCAAACTATACAGGAGCATCTCCTTCCCAGCATAAAAAAACCCCAAAAATCGACCAACCAACCAAAAAAAAAAAAAAAACAACAAAAACCAACCAAAAACCCCAAACAAACAAACAAATAAAAAGCAACCACCAAGAGAACATTCAATCTTGAGACGATCAGGAGCGGGAGCGAGACAGAAAAGAATCAGAGACGATCTTTGCCCTAAAGTTAACACCGCAGCAAGACCTGAAATCTGTATTATTTATCTTCCAAGCACTGAACCTGAGAAAGGAAACAAAGCAGGAGCACGCTAAGGAAAAGAGCTGTCGGTACTCACCTAGTGCCAAGGACCAGAGCAGGGAAGAGAGGCAGCACGTAACAAGCAGCGATGAATTTCATCCCGGCCCTCCTCGGCTCGCTCCTCTTCCTCACAGCGCCTCCGTCCGCGTCTCCTCCAGCCTCGCCTCGCCCGGGGAGCTGCGGACAGGTTCCGGCAGGACAGACAGACAGACGGCGTGAAGGAGGGAGCTCCGGGAGCGGGGTTCGAGCTCCAGCAGCGGTACCAGGGCACAGCGAGCCGGCGGCAGCCCCGAGCCCGCCCCGCCGCTCCAGCGCCGGCGGCTGCGCCAGGACGCGCCCCTGAGGGGCGGCCCGGGAGGGATTACGGCGTGAGGCTCGCAGCTCCAGCCCACGGGAACGGCGGGCCACGGCCGGGAAAGCCTTCCTGGAACAGAAAAAAAAAAAAATAGAAAAAATAATGAGAAAGCCGCTGTTAAACCACCAGCGGTATTTTGCAGTTAGTGTCTGTATGTGCTGTGAGTGTAAACAAGACAGGTGATACGGAGGCAGGAGCTGTTCCAAGTGGGTGGCAAGCCCCAGAGCAGCCCGGCACCGCTGCACGGAGCCACGTGTCATTTCTGCAAAGCAGGAACACACAAGCTGCTCTTTCCATCAGGTGTTCATTCACCCCATATCAAGTTGCAGGTAGGAGCAGAAGGAGCTTCCAGAGTAGGATTTGGAGCAATGTCATCTCTAAAAGCCCTTCATCACCTGAAATAATGGACAAGACCTTCAAAGAAATAAATAACCTTCTCCTGTTTGCTGAGTTTGTATTCCCCCAATCTTAATCATAAATCAGCAAATTTGTTTAAAAATGTTTTCAGTGTGTAGATAATTGCCTACCTTAAAACAAGTTCATCTGATGGCAAATCATATGAAAGTAAAACATTTAAACAGAAGGAATCTTTCTCTGCAAGACCACAAAACCCCAATCAAACAAACTTGTCTGGTAGTGAATGAATTGTGCTCATTACAAGAAACTTGAGAGATATCTAGTCACCTATGGGCTTCTCTGCTCTTACAAAAGACATCCAGAAACTACATTATACATCACAAGCCTAAAATAAAAATTTCCTTAGTTTAAACTGGTTAGTCATTGCATTCAGCTGTTTATTGCAGAGTAATTTTGTATTCCATCACAGAAAACAGAAATTCACTGTTTGAAATGAATGGAAGACTTTTTAAAATTAGCATTGTCCCTTAATAAGATATGTACATGGTGAATACAAACAAAATTAATAAATTATATCCTTCAACAGCAAACTGAGAATGATGGGAGGTAAAACAAAAATATGAAAAGGTGATATACACAGCCAAAAAACGAACAAAATAATTAATTTCTGACTTTCTGTGTCCCAACTCTAGTATCTTTCTCAGCACACCTGGCAGCACACTCTATTCAACCACATGAATTTGAACCTTTATTTATTGTTATTTTGATGCTACATACCAGCTTGAATGAACAGTCATGTTACCATGGATACTTATAATAGCATGGTAAAAAGGTCATAAAAAGAACTGTTAGCTTGTCATTTTCTCTTCTAGAAAGAGCCAACATTTCCAGTCCACCAGGCACTTCATAGTAATGTATCAGCAGCTAATAATTATTTCATCTTCCTATTGTGAAAAATGCTTATTTTATGATTGGCTTTTCACAAATATCAAAATGAATATTATATGTGTTATGTTAGAAACTTATGCTGTATTAATTTTCTTAAGTAATGTATTAAATATAGTTTTAGGTTATAACATAAGGTTGAAATAGAAACTGTGCTATGGAAGATACTTTCTTTAAAGTGAGGACTCTCACTGAGATAGCAGCCACAGGACACCTGAGAATTTATTGCTCTCTTATCAGAAGAAATGAACTTCTTCCTGCCTGCTCAGTCCTGAAGACACTGTCAGGATTGAGAGGAAGAAGCTGACACTGCCCAGACAGAATCCTGTGTTTGAATGGAATTTATGCATCATGGATGAGGTGTATGAATATGCAACAGGCTGTTGCTTTTAAGGGTTAATCCTTTGTAAATGTGGGTCCTTTTTTGGGCTCATGCTGCCCAGAAAAAGGTACCCAGACACCTGTAACTCTTTGTTTCTATTGTCTCATATTGTCCTAAACCAAATTGTCCAAAAGTATTATTACTCTAATTATGTTGCTATTTTTATAACCATTTTATTACTATTAAGCATTTAAAATTTTAAAAACAAGTGATTGGTGGTTTTCACCCTTTTATGTGCATTCATACAGAGTGGAACAGAGGGGAAGGTACTAGTGCATCGAGGCAGTAAAAAATGCTGAGTGATCTTAAGTAACCTTGTGAAATTTTGCAACTTGAGGAACTATTTTTTAATTTTATTACTGCTCTGCCTCTTTCTTTGGGAAGGGGGGGGTGGAATAGAGAGGCTCACTGCTGCTTCTTGGTTTCACCTCAAGGGTTTTTATCAGGCTTGCATGGGAGAATATCTCCACAAGTGGTTGAGTGACTTCAGTACAGGCAGTCTGCAGCTACCACACTGCTACATCACCCAGATATAACATCACCATTCCATGCATAATTTCTCCATCCTGTTCAGAATTGATTGAACACTCAGGAAGCTCTCATGCTTCCCAGCACTGCTGCTTTAGCCCTGCTCTGAAGTGAACATCAAGACTGTCACAACTCACTTTGAGCCTGTAAACACCTCAAGAACTCAGCATACAGGGTTTGTAACAACCCAGGTAGGCCCATGGGAACCCTCAATCAACTCAAGCACAGATATACACAGCCAGGGTAAGCAGAGACTGCATCCCTAAATACTGAGCTAGACACAGGTACAGTTGCATCACTGTGAAGATAATGTTTAGCAGTAAATGCATGTAGGACAAAAGGAAAACCTGCTCTTTTAGAGGTAAATTTCTATAATTAAGGGCTGGGCACCTAATCCTCAATGCTGTTCTTGTCAGACCTGATTGCACTACAGCTGTTTGCCTAAAGACACAAAAAAACCCATCCTTTTCCTCCCTCCTATTGAGATAAATGACGTTGATCTTCACAAGTTGGAGGGGTTTGTGTTTTGGTTGATTTGGTCAGTTGTTTATGTGAAAAACAAGGTTCACTCTCCTGGTAAAATTTAAAAGTTTAATAAAGGAAAATAGGATACAAAAATAAAGCAAAGTTTAATGGCTGGGTGCTCGGCATAGAGCACACCTGCTATTTCAGAGGCACCCTTTACATACCTTTCCTATTGCATATTCAAAAAGAATTCTGCATATTTAAACATTTTCCCATACTAGATCACATGTTCCAGGACCTATTTAGCATGGCTCCTGCTTGGGTCTGCCTTTTTAGAGCATGTGCATTCCTCAGCTGTGGTTTTTGTCTGTTCTTATTGTCACTTCCACCTGGGACTTTGGTCCATACTTTCTACAGAGAGCAGGTGCTGTGTCGGGGTACCTGTTGCCAGTTCCCTGACTTCTGGGACTCTGGCTGGGCCCTCCCAGGGGGCTCCCCTGTCGGGGAGGACCCTCCTGGGGCAGTTCTGTGTCAGGAAAGAGAGACACACTGGATTCTTTCAGTCTTCAGGTTCTTGTTTATCGTTATCTTATCTAGAGTTTTGCACGCTGTCCACACCAGGCTCAGTGCCCTGGAAAAGCAGCACAAAAATGGCCAA